>NC_000069.6:33971940-34585690 GCF_000001635.26 Mus musculus
CAGGCACGAGACACTATGCCTGGATAAACATTAGACTGGAAACATACTGAAGATCTAGGAAGATGGCTCAGTTGATACGGTTCAGTGCCAGAACCCATTGAAGATGTCTGTTAAAGATGTGGTGAACTTGTACTCAGTGCTGGGGAGGAGGAAACAGGCTGATCTCTGATGCTCATTGGCCTAGCAACTTAGCACCAGAAAGTTCCAGGCCAAACAGAGACCTCATTTCAAAAACAAGGCGCTGAGGAATGACAGTGGGGCTGACCTCTGGCTTCCACATGCACACATATGTGCACCCAATCACACACATATACACATAAAACCCACAATGTACCTCCTACATACCAGGCACTACTTTAAATTATGTACATGTACTTATTCAGCCCTTGCCATACCTCCGTGGAATTGGGCCGTTACCCTCCTTTGCGTGAACTCGGAAGCAGAAGCACAGAGTGGAAGTCCTCCTCATTCAGACTCTGTATTTAGGATTTAGCCCTGTGAGGCTGACATCTGTGAACCAGGATAACCATGGACTATGAAGGAGCACTGTCTATGGATGTATAAAGAAGACAAGGAAAAAGACTATGAAATGAAACAGCCAATTTAAACATAGAAAAGGAATCAGTAACTAAGTCCAAAACATAATACATTCCAGAAAGAGGAAGTAGCTAATGGTTTCACCTGTGCCAGTGGATATAAGATGCCCACTGCACCTCTCCTCTTCTGTCGATGGCAAGAGACTCATCCACAGCTCACAAAAGCTTCTCTCCCTCCGGATACTTGATCATAAAATGACGTGGTATGACTCTAACTTGTAAATTAAAAGACATACTTGTATAATGGCTTCTATGAGTCCACATTTTGCCCGAAGATCCATGAAATGCACAAATTCAGATTCTCAGAGTATAACTGGAGGGAGTTTTCTAATAATGGAATTCCATAAACGTTGTAAGATCCATTTTAGGGCTCTCTTAAGACCAGGATTCTTCGTAATGCATTTAAAATGGGATTCTACTTTCAAATCTGTTCAGACTCTGTCAGACATGGAATCTTTAAAACAAGTTTGCAGTACACCTGTATTACACATTTCGTGCGTTCTCGTGTTTGCTGATTATGAAAAATTTAAACTTTCAGGACGAATGAAGCTTAAAAGCTGCTCAAGAAAACGGTTAGCTTCTCCTATAACTTGAAGATTATGTGCTTTAAATTTTCAAATCTTATTTTGCGTTTCAGTGACTGAATTTCTAGCTTGTACGGTATTTGGCTCCTAGAAAAAGAAAATCTCCATGCTCTCAGGAGATACATTTTGATAGGAATAACAGTAACCAGACTTCATTTCATGTGCATATGTGCAGTTCTTGAGAAACACCCAAGCATGAAATACATTGTGCACAATGGGGAATTAAAGACTTGCCTCTCCTGGATTCTGTTTGTAGTCATTAGTGTAACACTAGTCTATAGTTTAACCTTATGAGAGAGCCATATACCGAGTAAAGTATATTGGATTGAATTTTTAAAACCTTTATGACAGTATCAGAAAGTGGGCAACACGTTGCGTCCATGAACACCTTATGCACAGGCATGTGCTCTACCACCAAGTCATACTTAGGCCGATCCTCAGTATTTCTTAATTTAATAAAGTCGACAATGGAAATAAACCACCACAAAGAATATTTAAATGTTTGCACAGCAAAGTATAAACTATTTCAACAACAGTAATAGGAAATAAAGGTTATGGATTATTAATAATAAATCAATAAAGTACTGGCTTGGGGAGGCAGTGTAACTTGGTGCTGGTTAGTCACCTGGCAAGAGTGAGAAGGTGACTCTTGTTGACATCATTCCTGTCGCGCTAAGAATGGAACCCACAGTTTGTAATAACATTAGGCAAGCATTCATCCTAGCAGAGACTCTGGGTTTGATCCCAAACCTGCAGAAAAACATAAAAATAAATCACGCAGCTAAGTGCAATAAGCTCACACCTATAATCCTAGCACTTGGGAGGCTAAAGCAGAAATGCCATGAGTTCAAGGCCAACCTGGGTTACACAGTGAGATTGAGACTCCATCTCCACACAAACCAACCAAGCAAAAGTGCTGGCTTACAGATCAAGATGCAACAGGAAGCTGCCTCTGATTTGGAAAAGGAAATGAATAGAAGGGCAAGGAAGTATTTGGGCTCCTGGGTCAGTCTAAGGGCATCCTGGAAAAATGGCCTCTCTGAGCATGCTCTTCCCTAGAATTCATGGTGGAATAATGGGTGGGAGCTACTACTACCTGCAAATGTGCCAGCTTGCAGTGAACGTTACTTGGTGTTCAGACAGTGGAATGAGTCCCAGCATTCACTGCTCCTAACTCCCTGGCTACAGATGAGATGACCAGCTGCCTCAAGTTTCTGCCTGCTGACTTCTCTAACATAGTAGACTGCAAACCAACACAATTTATGACAAGTCTTGTTTTATTATTATCTATCTTACCTTGAAAAAATCCTGGCAACCACTCCCTAGGGAATCCACAAAGTCCAAGCTTCTGGTCCTAGGAAACTCTTCTTCTACAACAGAAGAAAGGACAATCTAGTCATTGAGAAGTAGGTCCCTGAAAATGATTGTGGTCTCAGTGGCAAGAATTCCTAACCTCCTGTGACACGGCTTTTGGGGGAAGGGAGCAGTGAAAAGCTGGTGTAGGGACAAGTTGGGGTCATCAGAGCACCAAACTCCTGTCCAGATATTTCCAAAATGAACTCTACCAATCCTGGCTTGACCAAGGCCTTCTCAGAAAGTCTGCAAAGCCAAGGCTTTAATGTTTGATTGTTTGTTTGTTTGTTTACTCATTTTGTTTTTATTTACTTATTGGTAGGTTGGTGGGTGTTTTGTTTTTGTTGTTTGTTTGTTTGTTTGTTTTGAGACCATGGGACCTAGTTTGAAATTTTTATGATGTAAGAAGGCCAGGCTGGCCGGGCAGTGGTAGTGCAAGCCTTTATTCCCAGCACTTGGGAGGCAGAGGCAGGCAGATTTCTGAGTTCGAGGCCAGCCTGGTCTACAGAGTGAGTTCCAGGACAGCCAGGGCTACACAGAGAAACCCTGTCTCAAACAAACAAACAAAAAAACAAACAAACAAACAAAAAACCCAACCAAACAAAAAAAAAGAAGCCCAGGCTGGCCACAATCTCATTTGCTTCTCTCCCTTCCTCCTAAGCACAAGGATTGCAGGATTGTGCCACCATATCCAACTTACTGTTGTTTTTATGATCAAATTACCGTGCTATTTCTCTTCTACCCTAGAAATAATTATCAATGGTGCAAAAGCAATAGCATGTGAATCAGTGGGTCCCTCGGCTTTCCTTGGCTTTCCTTTGAGAGTATGACACCACACCCTCACTCTGGCAGACATCACCTTCTCCACCACCATGTACTCCCGACACAATCGGAGGCCACGGTTTGCAGGCTGTAGTAGGATCCGTGCAGAGCCTGCACAGGGCAGGGCCCAGTTGCTGACACTGCAAATAATGGAATAAATAACACAAGTCAGACGCACTTGCTTTCATGACGTCTGTGTGGCAAACTGGAGGTACACACAGCAGTTCCTGAAGTCTGATGGTTCTCCCAAGGGCAAGAAACCCGCACTAACTTTTATGTTCATGAAATGTTGAATTCATTAGGGAAAAGGGTGATATACAACTGGTGGCATGTTAGATTGAAGATTATAGATTTTTTTAACTAATAAAATATAATTCTCATCATTTAAGGAAAATAAAAATGGCATTCATTGCCTACAACAAAAGTCTGAGACTTTATGGGACTGGAGGAAAGGCTCAGTTTCATAAAATTTCTTCTAGAGGAACCAGATTCAATCCCAGCATCTGATGGCAGCTCCCAACCGTCTGTAACTCCAGGTCTAGGGGAGCCGACCCACTCTTCTGGCTTCTGCTGGTACCAGGCATGTATTGTACAGACATGCAGACAAACACACATGCATATAAAATAAAAATAAATCCTCAAAAATTAAGACTTTAGGACAAATTTTAAGTTTTGAAAAATGGGAATTTATAACCATGGATTTGGTAGGGTTTTTTTTTTTTTTTTTTAACAACAGGATTGGTTGCAATGCTAGCAATTGTATAAAGAAGTTAATCAGAATTCAGAAAACCAAAAGAAGTCAGTAGATCAATACTCCCAGTAATCAATGAATATTGCTACAAAGGCATGTAAGATGAAAGATCTATTTAATGTTTAAGGTAGACAGGAGTATTTTAGCATACACACATAGAAAGAATTAATAGACAAAACCACTCCCAAAGTTTAATTTTGAAACACTACTGGTAAAACCTTATGAACAAAAATAACTGCTCTATAGGCAAGATGTACTACCGAGTCTTTGCATAACCCCAGGGATTTTGACCTGACTGGGGTGGTAAGGAAATGAAGACAAATCAGAACCAGGAAAACCCACAGAAAAGCTGGGATCGGATGGAACTAGATTCTCTGCTGAAAAAAACCATAGCAAGCCAGAAACACAGCATTTGTTATATAGAATTCAATAGAGAGGCGGGATTACTCTAAACAGCTGGACAAGGAGGTGGGGTTATAACATACACATAAACAAGAAGGCAGAGTTTATGGTATCTAGCTGGATCAAGGAGACGGTTTAGCTAATCTCTGTGAGAGCAGTCCCTGAGGGAAAGCAGTCTTTACCATGTGAACAGCCTGGGGGAGAAACCCTTCTGCACACACGATCAGCATCCACACATGGACCAGAGGGAAGCTTTGCCATTTCCCACAGGTCTGAGGCTCTGGAGCCCTGGTCAAACCAATACCTATGTAACCGTACATTGACTAACGACCTCTGCTCCTGACAAGGAACTGAAATTCCACAAACTGTGTTTTAAAGGTGAAAAATCATCTAACTCTTTGGAAATACAGGGTCAACGCTCAGAGTCACAGCTACATGTGAAACAATATTTGTCCCATTTGCTGTGCAGAAATCAGGGTAAGAAGGAGGGACAGGGTTAGGGTTAGGGTTAGGACAGTGAGTGGGGACAGGGCAGTCCTCAGGTGGGGTGTCTTTCCTAAATTCTTACAGCTTGGGACTTTGCCAGGGGAAGCAAGCCAGTAAGGAACATCCCTCCATGGCCTCGGCATCAGCTCCTGCTTCCTGACCTGCTTGAGTTCCAGTAATGACTTCCTTTGGTGATGAAAAGCAATGTGGAAGTGTAAGCTGAATAAACCCTTTCCTCCCCAACTTGCTTCTTGGTCATGATGTTTTGTCCAGGGATAGAAACCCTGACTAAGACAGGAGATGTGAGACTCTCCTGTCTCCTTTGGGAGGCAGTATTTTTCTGGCTCTAAGGTCTCCAAGTTTATTTTGGTACAATCAAGTAATACGATGCTACCTTATTACCCAAACCAGCCTGGAACTGAAACCTATCTAAGCAAAAATGTACGGGTCTTCAGGCCCATCTGCACATATTCTGTCCACAAGTTTGAATTAGAGAACCTCAGATTCCACAGAGGCCTCAACCACCATCCCATCCCTTGTTCATCTTCGGAAATAAGAAACATCAAGCCTCTTGCTCAAGTTTTCACAGTGGCGAATGCCAGAGAGGACTGGAAACCACAAGCTTTGGTGTAAGCAACTTGATGGCCTGACTGCTTTCATCCTTGGTTGTCAGCTCCCTGTCACTAATCTGACATCGAGGGTTTTTTCCTAACCACAAGCAAAAGGACACAGCATGCTAAAGAACTAGTTAAATAGAATCAAGGAACTCTATTTACTTTCAAAAAGAGGGGGGAAAAAAAGATAAAAAACTTTTGTTAAATGCTAAAAAGTTCATAATAGTCTAGTCCGTTGATACAAGTTCTTAGGTTTCAATTACAGAAAAGCATTATTGGCAAAGTGCAGGAGCTCTACCCTAATTTGTGATATTACTTTCTTAGACAGAGTGCTTTTGATCTGCCCTTGCACAAAGGAACAAATGTGTAGACTTCAATGCTTAATAAAGTTGAAAGCTTCTCTCTGGGGTAACTGAAATTTTTATCAAAGACATGATAGACCTGGTTGCAGCTGCCACAAAGAAGGGCCACATAGAGCCAAAGGGAAAGAAGTTACCCATTACTGGTGATGCAGGGCCCTTGAACATGGCCATATTAATTGGAATCTATTGCATAGGGCATCCCACTGCATGCTGGGCAAATGACCCTGAAAGTGTTGAGTCTCTCCAGTATATATAAAAAAAGTTCAGATGTAAAAATAATCATAGAGATGGCAAATCCTCTATCCCTGAATGGGCACAGCTACCCTGAGATCTGGGTGACCAGAGATTTTCTTTTTTAAATAATGCCCTTTCAGTGAGTGCCCGTATATACATCTTCTTTTTCAACCATTTGAAAACTTGTAATAATTTCACACAGAGCTTTCAGTGCAAAAACATTCTGAAGAATGGCGCTAATGAAACATGGCGACTCTCACACTCTCACTCTTGTGCTTCGGGAAATTTCTGATTAAAAGACGTGTGGACGTTCAAATTGGAATTTCTTTATTGCACCCCAAATGAATAACTTCTGTCCCAATAGCAAATTAGTGAGATCAAAAGCAGGCATAATCCAGGCCTTGCTGTGGGTGCGTCAGGATGAGAAAGCCAGGCCCTGTGATGAAGTCTTGTGCCCTCAGATGCTCGCATTGTTCCTGGTGTCCATCGCCGTGAAAAGAGTAATCACCGTATTTGTCTTCACGCGTGTGCTCTCCTGAACAGCATCACCGCCGCTTTCTCCTTCGCTTTATACTATTAAAATGAAGCTGCATAAGATATTATAATATCAGTGACAACCTTAAAACCTCAGAAACATTGTCAAGACGTACTGACAGGAACAATCCTTTGTAAGTGGCCCAAATCTTGCCTAATTTTACAAATAAACTGCCTAGAATATAAAAGCAATGAAAGCATAAACCTGCCAATCAGAGGACGGATGACCTTTGAAAGTACTGCCCTTCGGGCTAACTTTCACTCACTCTGAGCTACAAGCCCCCAAATCTTAAGTGTGTCTGACTGTTCTTCCAAGCCATGTACCCAGACTAAAGAGCTCCCTGTTTAGATTACATCCAATTTATATTTCCCAGGAAGGATCAACAATCATATCAACTGCATTTAAAAAAATAATTGATGAGTAAAAATTATTTCCAAGTATGCTAGCACATGTCTGAAATATCAGCACATGGAGGCAGAGGCAAGAATATTGCCACATGTTTAAGACCAGCCCAGTCTACACAATCTACACATTGAGTTCCAGGCCAAGTGTGTGTGTGTGTGTGTGTGTGTGTGTGTATTCAACTAACTATGAAAAGTGTGTGTATCTATGGAATATAACATGATATTTTACTCTGTGTATACATTAGAGTTCATATTTGTTTCTTCCAAATCAAGCTGTTTAACACTGGTATCAATCCATATGCTTGTCATTTTTTTGTGATGAGAACATTTAAAATCTTTCAAACAAACGTTTCCTTTACTAATTATGTACAAGCACAACTCTGCATCTGTTCTCATGAACTCAGTGTCCGTGGTGGCCATAAGAGGGCATTCGGTTCCTGGAGCTGGAGTTACAGGTGCTTGTGAGCCACCCCACCCAGCGTGAGCGCTAGGAATGATTTCACGCCCCAGAGATGTTGCAACTCCTCCTTCACAGCTGCTGACAGCTGCTGTTCCATTTCTACACTAAGCTGGGTCCCAGACTCACATTCCTGGATTTCAGCTATTTCATTTAGCAGGATGCCCTCCAGGACTACTATTAGTGTCATTGAAATGGCAGGGCTCCCTTCTCTTTAAGGCTGAATAGTATTCCATTGTCACACACACAGTATTTAAAATCCATCCACCACTTCCTATATCTAAGTTGTTTCCATTTCTTGACTATGTGCACAGAGCTGCAGGAAAACATGGGGCACGGCGGTCTCTGCAATTCATGATTCCATTCTGTTGGATAGGTGCCGGTACTGAGACTGATGATCATATGTGGGTCTATGTTTATTTTCACGGGAACTCCATAGCACTTTGCATAATGACTGTACTAATTTGCATTCTCACAATGATGTTGAAGAATACCTCTTTCTCCCAGTCCTTGCCAATACTTATTATCTTTTGAAGGGCTTTGATTTTGTTTTTTGGGTTTTTTGTTTGTTTGTTTGTTTGTTTTGTTTTGTTTTGGCCTGAACTTGCTATACAGCCTACTCTGGCCTCAAACTTACAGCAATCCTCCTGCTTCAGCCTGCAGAATTCTGGGATTGTAGGTGCTCTCCATACACCTAGCTTGTCTTTTTTGACAAGAGCCATTCTAAGGGAATGGATAAAAAACACACTATATGTACACAATGGAGTTCCAGTCTGCTGTAAAAGGAAACAAAATTGTTAGGACCTAGGTAAGATGTTAAAGCCTAAGTAACGGTTACCTGGATAGCCTGCCTTTGTAAGGGAACTTTCCCACATGTTTCTGCTGCCAGAAAGAAACATTAGAACACTTAAAAAAATTTTTTTAAGATTCATTTATTTTATGTATGTGGGTACACAGTCGCTGTCTTCACACACCCCAGAAGAAGGCATCGGATCCCATTACAGGCTATGAGCCACCATGTGGTTGCTGGGAATTGAACTCAGGACCTCTGGAAGAGCAGTCAGTGCACTTAACATCTGAGCCATCTCTCCAGCCCCTACATTAGAACTTTCTAACACAAAGATTGATTACATATTTTGTTATGTTCTTTGCCCTTGGGAACCAATCATGATAGAAGTCAATAGAACTGTTTTGTATAGTTACCCACAATAAGCTTGGACCTGAACCAACCACCCAACAGCACTTTCTGCTCCAGTGTGTAAATTTTTATAGTATTTGCCTTTGTAAACTGCCCCTGGGATGGACCCCAACATAAGAGAGACACCTCTACCAAGAAACTAGTTGGAATAAGACTTTCTTTTCTTTCTTTCTTTCTTTCTTTTTTTTTTTTTTTTTTTTTTTTTGGTTTTTCAAGACAGGGTTTCTCTGTGTAGCCCTGGCTGACCTGGAACTTGTGCTGCAGACCAGGCTGGCCTTGAACTCAGAAATCCACCTGCCTCTCCTTCCCAAGTGTTGGAATTAAAGACATGCGTCACCAGTGCCCAGTGAAATATGACTTTCATTTTGAGTAGTTGTCTAGTAAAGCTTAAGTTCCCAAGATCTACTTGGCAGAAAGAGACATGTACCTGGATAACTGACATCTGGGTTGGCAAGTAAGACATGAATGTTAGACAAGTCTATCCACATGAATATTAGACAAGGCAAATCCCCTGCCACAATTGAATACCCCAACCATTGGAAGCAGGATAAGTGTACAACAAAGACATGCTCCTAAGGAAATCACCTATCCATATATCCTGATTGGTGAAATAACTTGGGACAGATGTTTGTGGATTTGGGGCCTAAAAACCCTGTAGAAGCTGGGCTGTGGTGGTGCACGCCTTTAATCCCAGGACTTGGGAGGCAGAGGCAGGCGGATTTCTGAGTTCGAGGCCAGCCTGGTCTATAAAGTGAGTTCCAGAACAGCCAGGGCTACACAGAGAAACCTTGTCTCCAAAAAAACAAAAACAAAAACAAAAACAAACAAAAACAACAACAACAACAACAAAACAACAAAAACAAAACCTGTAGAATCTGAACTCAATATCATGGTTCAGTTCCCGAATCCATGGCCCTGACTTGACCAGTCCTGAGGTGTATGCTCAATAAACTATTCCTTTCTGAATGAGATCAATGTGTTCATGTGGTTTGTGAGGTGATTTCTGGACCCCAACAAAAACCATGCTATTTTTCACGAAAATGTGTGGAACTGAAGATTAGCATATTAAATGATGTAAGTCAGACTCAACTTTCTCTCACTTGTAGGTGGTATATTTTATATATGCACATAATTGTGTTGAAAGATCCTGGCAGAATGTAAAAGGACACAGAAGCCCTGAAATTGGCAAGGTAGACATCAGTGTTAGCAGAACTAGCTTCACTGATTTAGAAAAATAGAGGTGCACAATGCTCTGGCCACTCCTTGAACCCGTGTGTCTGCCAATGTTCTGACCAGGTGTGTGCCCATTGCTGCACCTTCATTAGACTCTTTCCTTGTACCCCTCCCATACCCATTTCTTGAGAATAGACATTGTTTAGATCTGGAAATCCCCTAATCTCCCCCTTCTTCCCCCCCCCCCCCAGGGCCTATAAAAACTGGGAACTCTTTCCCCTCAAGGTTGACTCCTCTACCCCTGTGTGGGATATGAGTTTTCCCCAGAGCTCTGGCTTTCCCCGAATAAAGCCTCATGTGGTTTGCAACAAGCTCGGTCTGTCGTGAGTTCTTGGGTGTCCGCTATTGTCCTGAGGCCTGAGCAAGGGGCTCCTTTCGGAGTCTTTCAGTGTGTGTATATATGACAGGAAAGTAGATGCAAAACTGTCTAGGGAAACAAAGGGGACTCTAAGGGCCCTTGGGGAGACAGTAGTGGGGATAGGGGAAGATGTTCAGAGTACATAACACACTCATATGACATGTTTCCAATGAAACCCAGTACAATGAATATAGACAAAAAATAAAGACACTGTGCTCTAGGCGAAGAGGGTAAGTGGTATCAGGCAGGAAAGAAGGCAAACTCCATCACAGTTGTGCCACTGACTGACTGAGAGAGCTTCCAAGCTATGAACTAGGAAAAGAGTTTGCCCCAGAAGGGGAGCTGCAGAGCTGTCAAGGGGAGGGCCAACATCAGCTGGAATTCATGAAGCAGACTACCAAAGAGGATACTTCAACAGAGAGCTCCATCTCAGGGACCATGGAGTGCTTCTTATTTTAGATAGATACACACAGGAACTCAGAGATGCCAAGAAAGGACACTTTGGATTAGAGATGTGACCCTCAGCCAGCTCCTGTACCCAGTGCTTGCTTGAGCACACTTCATAACCCACACAGCACAGGAAAGAGCACACACAGGAATTCTGCCACAGAAGGAGGGCAGAACTGGACCTTGTTCAAATGTCCCAGTGTCACCTGGCAACACTTGACCCAGAAGGATCAAGTTGTTTCCATGTAACTTATCTACGTCCCCAGAGAGAGTTCAGGGAGCTTCACTGGGATCATAAAATAACCCGTTTCACCCAACAGGCTAAAATGTACTGCGCACAGCAAAATGCACGAGGAACAGGGACGAGTAGTAATGACCTCGATGAGAAGTAATAGAAAGTTAATCGAAAGTCACTAGAACTCACATAGAAAGGCATAAAGCATATGTTTCAGACATTATAACTCTTTCTATGTGTTCAATAAGATTAGTGAAAGCACAAATATGTGTAATAAATAGAGTAGGGGAGCCATAAATCACAGTGCATGGAGATTGCAGAAGACAGGATGGTGGGTGAAGGGACCAAAAAGGAGAAACTAAACCACAAAATACAGATTAGGGAGAAATAAATAGACAAAGGAGCTGGACATCTTTATCGTAGGAGAGCTTCCACTCCCTGGCAGAGGCACATTTTGAGCCTCCAAGAAGATGGGAGAAGAGAGAATAGAAAAATGCAGAAAGAAATGATGTGATTTTTTTTTTAAAAAGTTGATGAATGTGTTAAGATTATATGTTCAGTTATCTGACTGAATCACAACAGAAGCAAGATGGCGCAAAGCACATGATAGAAGGCACTGCTCAAAATCATTAAAAATAAATAAATAGCCGGGCGTGGTGGCACACGCCTTTAATCCCAGTACTTGGAAGGCAGAGGCAGGCGGATTTCTGAGTTTGAGGCCAGCCTGGTCTACAAAGTGAGTTCCAGGACAGCCAGGGCTATACAGAGAAACCCTGTCTCAAAAAACCAAAATAAAATAAAATAAAATAAAATAAAATAAAAAGTATAAATAAATAAATAAATAAATAAAACGCTTTAAAATCAGACAGAGGGGGGAAAAAACACAATATACAAAGGACCAGAGATCTGAAAAATCGCAGATGTTTTGACTGTCACCCATGCAGGCTGGAAGATGCTGGCATAATAACTGCAGTGTGCCCAAATGAAAAAAACGGCTGACGTAGAACTCTATACTCAAAATACATATGTCAGAAACGAAGGGGGATGGAACCTGGCTATTGTTTTTTATTTCTCCACAGATTCTGCGTATGTTGAAGCTAAATGACATCATCACCAGGACACAGAACTGCATGGCAAAAATGTCAAAGGAACTCTTTCCACCAGAAGGACGATACTGCGAGATAGAGATTTCCATCTCCACAAAGGAGATGAGAGCAGGAGATGCCATGTCTGAAGATTGTGCAGTTATCTGGTCTTACTATGTAAATCTCTTACTATGTCTCTGTCTCTGTCTCTCTGTCTCTGTCTCTGTCTCTCTGTGTGTGTGTGTGTGTGTGTGTGTGTGTACATGTGCACATGTGTATGTGGAAGCTAGAGGTCTCTACCTTATTTTTGAGACAAAGCTCTCATTGAGTCAGCAATTCACCTAGACTTCAGCTAGTCTGGCTGGCTAAAGATCTCCAGGGTTCCTTCTGTCTCTATTTCCCCAGCTCTGGGATTACAGGCACACACTGTCTTGATTGGATTTTTGTTTAAAATGATTTCTCCTACTTTGAGGTTACAACACAATTCTACTATTTCCTCCTTCCCTTTCGTTCCTCCAAGTCCTCCGATATACCTGTCTTTGCTCTCGTTCAAATTTATGTCCTCTGTTTTTTATTAGTTGTTGATATATATACATATATATTCATAATGCAACCTGCTCAGTCTGTATAATAATGTTACTTGAATGTATGTTTTTAGGACTGAGAGTTTAGTATCAGATAACAAACTGGTTTGCTTTTTCCCTAGGGAAGACTATTCCTCCTACCCTCAGCATTCCTTAGCTACATGTAGTTTTGTTTGTTTGTTTGTTTGTTTGTTTGTTTGTTTGTTTTTTGTCTAGGGTTGAGGCATTGTGGATCTTTGTTTGGTATGTATGATCATGTTTGGGTAATCATGTTGGTGACTTTATGAGTGTAGCTTTTGACATTACTAGGAGACACACTCTCACAGCAAACGCCCCCTGATCCTTCGGCACTTGCAATCTTTCTGCACCTATCTTCTGCAATATCCCCCGAGCTTCCGGTGCAGCAGTGTGTTGTAGCTGTATCCACTGAGACTGGGTGCCACAGTTCTGCACTTTAGTTGGTGGCAGTTTTCTGTAATGACCTTTATCTGTTGCAGGAGAAACTTCCTTGATGAGGGATAAAGACTACAATTATCTGTGGGTACAAAGGCAAATGTTTAGGATAGTGTTATGAATTATGAGTTTAGTAAAGTTGTGGTTGTAGGTTCTCCTCCGAGAGCCATGACTTCACTAGTTAGGTTTAGATTAGCTAGGTTTCCAGTACCAAGCACAGGTTCCCTCTTGCTGAGTATATCTTAAGTACAATTAGAAGGCTGTCGGTTACTGCCAAGGCATGCATGCCAGCACACACCGTCGGGGTTATTTTACCATGCTAGCTGTTTTCATGGCTCATAGGTATCATAGCTGGGTAGGACTATTGGTTGCTTCCCTCCTTTGGAAGCTTGCTTGATGCCTTCTGGTATTATGAGAGCTACCATAGAATCCAGCTATGACCACTTCTTGGTGTGTTCCTAAAGGACACATCTTGCTCCACACATACTTGCTCAGCTATGTTCATTGCCGCTCTGTATTAGAACTAACTAGAAAACGAAAATAACCTGAATGTCTTTCAACCGACAAATGGATAATGAAAATGTGATGTACAGTATAGAATATTATTCAGTTACAGAGAAAAATGCAGCCATGGACTACACAGGTAAATGGATGGAACTAGAATGGAGCATACTGAATGAGGTAATGCAGACTCAAGAAGACAAATCTCATATGTTTTCTCTCACTGGGAGGCTCCCAGCTCCAAATGTTCAAATGTGGGTACATATCCTAGAATACTGCAGAAGCCAGGAAAGTAAAGGGAGGCCATTGCTGGGATTGGGGATAGGGGAGTGTGGTGGCCTGAATAAAAATGTCCCCTATAAACTCACAGGGAGTGGCATCATTTGAAAGGATTAGGACATTTGACCTTGTTGGAGTAGGTGTGGCCTTGTTGAAGGAAGTGTGTCACTTGAGGTGGGCTTTGAGGTTTCAGAAGCTCAAGCCAGGCCCAGTGGCACTCTTTCTTGCTGTTGCCTGCCAATCTGGATGCAGAACTCTCAGCTACCTCTTCAGCCCCATATCTACCTGCATGAGGCTATGCTTCAAGCCTAGCGATGAACTAAACCCCCAAACTGTAAGCCAGCCCCAATTAAGTGTTCTCCTTTATTTGCCCCTGTCATGGTATTTCTTCACAGCAATAAAACCCTAAGAAGCAAAGCAACAGAGAGGGGAATAGTGAGGTACAAGTGATCTGAGAAATGGGAATAACAGAGGAGATCTAATTAGGGATGGGGGAAGGCCATAAACACAGAGGAAGCAAGGGGAGTAAAACAAGAGTGAGAACGTCTGAAAGTGTCATAAGAACACTGTTAACTATCTACCTAAAGAGGAGAAAAACTTATACCACACACAACTCTGTGTGTAAATGTATGTATACAGTTTAAATGAACTCTTAGCTGGGCTGACTGTGCGACTCTATCAGCAAAAACTCATCTAACAAACCCTAATGTTAGGCTTGGCAAAGCCCCTTCAGTCTTGGCTGTGCTTATTTTCAATCTGTGCTCTCCGGGATACAAACTCAGGGGCATCATTTACAAAACTGGCTGCAGAGGAGTGGCCACAGCAGCCCCACAGCTCAGCAGGACTCTTCTTAAGATCAACAAAAATGAGTCTACTTTTCTCCTATTAAGACTATACGAGGGGGGCTGGCGAGATGGTTCAGTAGGTAAGAGCATTGACTGCTCTTCCAAAGGTCCTGAGTTCAAATCCCAGCAAGCATGGTGGCTCATAACCACCCGTAATGAGATCTGACGCCCTCTTCTGGTGCATCTGAAGACAGCTACAATGTACTTATTTACAATAATAAATAAATCTTTGGGCTGGAGTGAGCAGAGGTCCTAAATTCAATACTCAACAACCACATGAAGGCTCACAACCATCTGTACAGCTACAGAGTACTCATATACATAAAATAAATAAATCTTTTTAAAAAAGACTATACAAGAGGTTCCAGCCAGGCAATTAGGTAAGGAAGTGGCGAGGAGTGCCCAATTTTAGCAGAAAGAAGCAAATCTATTTATTTGAAGACACTTTGATCCCATACAGAGAAAGTGGCTACAACTCTAGGTTAACAGGTTTAGCCAGAGTGGAAGATAGAGGGTAGAAAACTAGCCTTGCATGCATCTTTATTCACTCCAGGCTTTAACCCTAGTACTTGGGAGCAGAAGTAGGTAGACTTCTGGGAATTTGAGGACAGCTTGGTCTACAAAGCAAGTACCAAGCCAGTAAGGGAGGCATAGTTAGCCGCTGTCTCAGAGCAGGAGCTCTAAGTTCCATTCCCAGCACAGCGTGAGCTAGGTATGGTGCTGCGTGCCCATAATCCCAGCACCCAGGAGGTACAGATGGGAAGAGCAACGGTTCAATGTCATCCACTATTACAGAGTAAGCTTGAGGTCAGCTTGGGATATGTGGGACTCTGTCTCAAAAAAAAAACAACAAAAAAAAAAAAACCCAAAAACCAAAACAAAAACAAACAATCAAATGCAAGATATAAGATCATAATGGATTTTTCACAATGTACAGTGCAATTGTCTTAATAAGTTCATTTAACATAGGTGCTGGAGATATGGCTCCGTGATTAAGAGCGTTTGTTCTTGCAGAGGATCTAGGTTCTTAGCATCCACATGTTTGCTAACTATGATCTACAACTCCAATTCTGAAGGAATCTAACGCTTCTTCTGGCCTCCAGGGGCACTGCACAAACACGTGGTGCATGGATACATATGTGTGCAAAATACTTGTACACATAAAAATAAATAAAACTAATAAAACTCAAGAATATGTTAAGCAATAGTAATAAAGACTATAGTAATGGAACAAGGAGAGGCATACAGTTCAGTGGACTGGAAATGACAGAAATAGACTCTAACCATAGTTGGATGATTTCTTTACAGAGTGCCAAGACTATTCAATGGGTCAATAGACTATTAACAAATGGCCTTGGGATAACTATACAGCTACACATAAGAGGGTAAAGAATTTATGGGCTGGGGATACAACAGAGTTCTTGCCTAGCATGGACAAAGCTGTGAGTTCGATCCCCATCAGTGCATGTTCCAAGCATGGAAACCCAGCACCTGCTCTTAGAGGCAGCAAGTCAGAAGTTCATCCGCTGCCACAAAGTGAATTTGAGGCTTGTCTAGGATGCTTGAATCTCTGCCTCAAAATAAGATAATGATAGGCTAAAATCAAGAATGCAGAACCCTACCTCACATCCTACACAAAGCTTCACACAAAATATACCATAGCCATAATTCTAATTCTACATAACTCCTTGAATGAAACATGAGAGTGTTATTTTACCTTTGTTTTTTAATCATGGTACTTGCTTTGTACACTAGGCTGGCCACAAATTCCCAGAAATCTACCTGCTTCTGCTCTCAAGTGCTGGATTAAAGGTATGCACCACTGCCCATCCCGGGAGTAGATAAAGATGCAATCACAACTGCTCACCCTGGAGTACATAAGGATGCTTATTTTTGTTTCAGATTGGTTTTGTTAATAGTTTGTGGGGCCTGGAGAGGTGGCTCAGCAGTTGAGAGCACTGGCTGCTCTTTCAGAGAATGGGGGTTCGATTCCCAGCACCCACATGGCAGCTCACAGCTGTCTGTCACTCCAGTTCCAGGGGATCCAACACCCTCACACAGACATACATGCCGGCAAAACACCAATGCACATGAAATAAAAGTAAACAAAACTTTTAAAATAGCCGATGTGTTTAATGATTCGTTAATTAAGAAGTTTCTTAGGTCCAATACTAAAAGTACAAGCAACCAAAGAGAGTGGTCCACCCAGAAGACTCTCAGCAACAAGAAGGGATGGGATTCTCCGCCACAGGTCAACTTTCAAAGCACTGTCTCAAACACAAGAAGCCACAATGAAAAGCTACACTTCATGATACTGTTCATTTGAAATACCATACATAGGTAAATTCATAGTGACAGAAAAATGAATAATACTGAAGGGCTGGAAGGAGGTCAGCAAATGAATGTTGATGGGCACCGGGTGCCTTTCGGGGCTTTAAAAAGTTCTAAAATGTGCTGTGGTGTTGACCACACAATCATAAAAAAAAAATTTACTAAAATGCATGGAGCATGAACTGTAAAACGGAATGCTGTGTGACATAGGACTGTTTCTTGATAATCTGTCTTTTAGAAGCAGGAATGTTCCCTAAGCTAACGCCCCAGACCTAGGAGTCTACAGTGCAGAAATAGCAGCAGATAACACGGTGCTTGCAGTAAGTGTCTTTGGCAGTACTCAACACAGTGTCACAAGGGCACACTGAGCCCCAGCGCTCCAGTCGCTGAGTTCTGAGCTTCAGACTCAAGGAAACACTGCCATTGTTTCTATGGAGATCAGCGGCGCTGTGGCTGATGGGATCAGAATTCTGTGTCCACCACCAAGGTCAGGAATTCAGGGTCCTGGGACAGACGGTCTGTCATCTAGTCAATCAATGGCCTCTGTGAGTTGAACAGACGGAGAGGAATAGGGTGTGGTATATTGTCAGAGCTTTTGCCTAGCATGGTCCTGGCCCTAGGTTCCATCCGTAGCCCTACACAGAAAGAAAAGTGGGAGCAGAGAGGATAGGTCAGGATAGTGTTGGGGGAGGAGGAGGTTAAAACAAAGTTATTACACTGATTTCTTTTTTGTGTGTATGTATAGGTCTCTGTGTGTGTGCATACTAAGGCCTGTGTGTGGAGGTTAGATGACAATTTGTGGGAGTCGGTTCTTGCCTTCCCTGGGCTGGGACCTAGGAGCCAAGTCAGGTTGTCAGGCTTAGGAGACAATCTTTCTCTTGGAGACATATTTTCAGCCCAGGAAGGAGGATTTTTAAGAATTTTTAAGTTACTTAATATGCTTCAGTGCCTGACCATAGAGGTGAACAAAGGGAGAAGTCATGAAATACACAGCAGAAATGGAACCCGACGACCGACCCAGGACATTTTGTATTCCATGCCTCTGAGAAAATTGCATTCAACATAGAATATACTCTTCCTGGGATAAGCCAGGCTTATCCTTTTTATGCTTAGGTATCACAGTTGAACCATCTTTGTAAATCACAGTATAGTCTATAAAGTGCCCAATGTTATGCTAATACGTTAAAAATAAGATTTCTTGCTGGTATGATGGTGTTCTCTTTAATCCCAATACTTGGGAGGCAGAGGCAGGCAGAGGCAGGTAGAGGCAGGCAGAGGCAGGCAGAGGCAGGCAGATATGTGTGAGTCCAAGGCCAACCTAGTGTTCTAGTGAGTTCCTGGATAGCCATGGCTACAGGGAGACCCTGCCTCACCAGTACTCCTCCCCAAAAACAAACAAACAAACAACGGATTTATTGCTGGGCGTGGTAGCACTAAGCCTGAGGTCCAAGCACCCAGGCAAGTGAGACCAAAGGGTCAGCGTGCCCATCCCAGCCTGGAGCCGGCTGAACAGACCTTGAGTTCGTGCCACAACAGACCTTCACGACCTAGGTGGAGTCACCTGCCTTGGTTGCACATGCAAGTTCCCACAGGAACTTAGAAGAATACACTACCTGCTGACCTCGCTTTGCAACATAATCCAGCTGAAACCAAAGGGTAGGGCCTGGGGGGGGAGGGGCTCTCATAATATAAACACAGTGCTGAATAATAAACTTGAAGCCTTCGCGCCACTGACCCTCCCCCTGCCCCCAGCCCCGTCTCTTTGTCATTTCCAGCCCCCCTTGTTCGACCATGGCCGCTGGGCCACATGAGGCCTATCTAAATTCGAGTAAGCAAGGAAACTTAAAATATAAAATACCAATTTGAATAAAATGAGAGTTGCCTGCCTCCTGCTCTCTGGGATTAGTGTAAGAAAGGCGGACCACCTGGCTATCCTTCCTGGGGAGTTGCTTCTTCACGCATCTCCTCACATTCTCAGCTGCTTTGCTCACTCCTCCTCCCTAGAGCACCAGGGAAAGGCGGGGAGAGGGAGGCAGAAGGTTCTTGAGCAGCTGGTACTATTTTAAGACGGTTTTAGGCTCTGATTTAGCAGGTGCTGAAAGCTGGGCGCGTCCTCCTTAAAGATGGTCTCCAGCGCTCTGTGTAGAGCACCCTGGAAATCTCAGCAGCCCCAGCTCTCCGCACTCAGCCATCTTTTTCTTAATGCTCCTGGCACCTCTGTGGCTGCTGGAAACAGGAACCCATTTCTCAGAATCTGTATGGAGGCCTGCACCTTCCCAGGCAATCCCAAGAAGATGACGCTAATCATACACTTTCTTTTTGTTGTTGTTGGTTTGTTGTTGTTGTTGTTTTGTTTGTTTTTTTGGTTTTCGAGACAGGGTTTCTCTGTGTAGCCCTGGCTGTCCTGGAATTCACTCTGTAGAACAGGATGGCCTCGAACTCAGAAATCTGCCTGCCTCTGCCTCCCAAGTGCTGGGATTAAAGGCATGTGCCACCACTGCCCGGCAATTATACCCTTTCTTATTGCTTACATTAATTAACCATAATTTAAAGATAGCTATAAGACAAAGGCACTCTCCCTGGCTGCTCCCTTCTATTTTGTTTCTTCCTTCTGTCCTGCTTTTACTTATGAAAAGAGAGTTGCTAATTTTTTTAAGAGGTATCAGTGGTCCTGGTTTGATAGCTGAAACTCACTGGCTCATTGATTATTAATAAGAAGTGTAATGACAGGGCCGGAATATAACTGTGATGGAAGCATGCTTGCCTAGCAACAGGAGGCCCTGGATGCCCTCCACCTGCAATACCACAGAAACCTGTCATCAGAAGTTCAAGGCTGGCTACACAGCATGTTTGAGACCAGCCTAGGCTGCATAATACCCAGTCTCAAACCAAGCAAAGACAAATGATAATGAAGAATTACTTGTTGAGATATTGACAGCAGGAGTTGAAGAGATGGTGGATAAATTGACAAACACAATGGACGTTGGCTTTACATCCGTTCTTAGTTACCTTCCTGTTGCTCTGAAGAGACACCATGACCAAAAAGAAAGGATTTAATCACTTAATTAGGGCTTTCTTACAGTTTCAGAAGGGGAGGCCATGCAGGCATGGCACTTGATCAGTAGCTGAGAGCTTACATATGAACCATGAGCACAAGTGGTGGACAGATTGAGAGAGAGAGAGAACTCAGAACGACATGAGCTTCTAAAACATCAAAGCCCACCCCAGTAACACTTGTCCTCCCAGTTAGACCACCCTTCGCAATCCTTCCCAAACAGTTCTACCAACTGGGGCCCAAGGAGTCACATACATGAGCTATGGGGCCATTCTCATTCAAACCACTACATATAAAAGCCAGGTATAGCAGTACACATCAGGAGACTCACTGCTTTTGGGAAATGGAGACCATAAGATCCCCCACGGGAGCTCCAGGCCAGCCAGAGCCAAAAACTACCTCAAAAAATAAGGTGGAAACTCATAAAAGAAGAAACCTAAAAAACCTCTGCCTTCCACATGCATGTGAACATGTAGAACATACAGAGCACACTCGTGAGTGTCAAAAGCCTTAACCAAATCCAGCCAAAAGGCAAAAAAGTTCAGACCTTTCTCTTTGAACCTCGAGTTTTTTGTCTGGGGTTAGCAAATTTATTTTCACTCTCTTTTAGAAACTAAATAGAATGACTCTGTGTTTTGGGCAGTGAGTTTAAGTTATCTATCTGCTTTCAAAACTGGCAAGACATTTGTTAAAAATCTAGAACAAAGAGCAGTGATTTGAGGCTAATCTGTGTGTCAGACTAAACACAAAATGAGCCAAGATGAACTCCAAAATAATTGCTATTTTCCAATTTTTCAAAGTCATAAATGTGTGATTAATATACTCTCATATAGAATATTCTAAAAATTCCAAAGTACACACACACACACACACACACACACAGAGT
Organism: Mus musculus; assembly: GCF_000001635.26. Taxonomy (NCBI): domain Eukaryota; kingdom Metazoa; phylum Chordata; class Mammalia; order Rodentia; family Muridae; genus Mus; species Mus musculus. The sequence goes on from NC_000069.6 coordinate 33,993,031, forward strand.
TATACAACATTAGATTTTTACAGGAGCAATCTCTTGCGAACATAGTTTTCTATGACTTGTGCTCTAAGCTAATAATTTGTTCAGAGAAATTCCCAAGGCAATGAACAGAGCTCATTTGAACAACTACAAAATATTCAATAGTGAACTGCAAAAAAAAAAAAAAAAAAAAAAATGTATTCATTCAAATGAGCCCTTGCGCGCATTTGAATTTTCAGGCTTTATACAAAACAGTACAACAAATAATGGATGCTCCTAGAGTCACGCTTCGTCTGTTTAGCCAAAATGTCCTCAAACTCACAGTTCTCCTGCAGTAGCCCCTGTGCAACAACAACAACAACAACAACTGTGTATTGGTAAGGCAACAACATATGTTAGCTGGTACTGTATATCTGCTTGCTTTCAGGAGAGCTATGATTGCAGACACCACCTCTGAGCCTGCACAGCATTCTGTGCACAGATAGCACCCACAATCCTCAGAACGCAGCTCAGAGTAGCGGGCCTAGCTCCTGTGTCCCGGTTGCGAGCTGACTCTGGGAGCAGTTTCTCCATCCTACTCTACTTCACTCTTACCCCAGCTCTCTCCCTCCCGCACTTGTACGTTCCAGTGGTCCAGAATGTCAGGACACACCTCTCCAACCTTGGCTCCTCTGCACTCAGGTCTGGGATGCTGATTTCCAAGCCATACGATAAGACCCATAAGCGGCTTATTGGGTTCATAAGCGGCTCTTTTAAGCAACGACGCTCTAGCAAGCCAAGTCACAGTTGAGCTTCATTACAAGGGAAGACTTCCATTACATTTTTTATTGGCTGAAAGAAAACCCTACCACGCTTGGCTTCTTACAAGGTCTATAAATAGACAGTGTCATTCAGCAGAAAGGAAGCAGAAATATGATAAGTTTTACATAAGGTCCAGGGTCAGCCACTCTGAGCCTCCCTAGCACCACAGCAAACCTTAGCCACAACTCTCCACCTGGCAACTGTAGACGAAAGTTGTAAGAGAACCAAGGTCCAAAGGCGTCAGAGTATATTTTTAGACTTCTGTGGAGTCATGAGCTGTTCTTTTCAGGTGTGGATTTCACATATTAAAATTCAGTGATCAGGTTTCCAAATTTCATCAAAACCCTTTGGGAAATAATCACAGTGAAAAGCACCTGCAGGGTGAGAGGTGGGACCCCGCTGTAACCAGCAGTTTATGCTTGAGTTAATCCCAGGCTCCTGTTCCTTAGTGTTTGTACCTGTGTCCTGTGGTGGCCTAGGTCTTCCCAAGCTGCTAATTGTAAGGGCTTCTTTAGTCTGACCTGCTATCCTTGGAGGAATGCACACCCGTACTCACTGGCAGCAAACACAAATGCCAGGTAATGAGTCAGACGAGGGCAGCTGAAGCTAACAGTCTCTGTTTGTGCCTAAGGAAATTGGTTGAACAATGTTTCCTACAGGGTTGAGTTTCACCTCACCATGCTAAAGAAAGCAAGTTTTCAGAGATTCTGGAAATAATTTTCTTACAAGAGTATAAACGAGGCTCAAGTCTCTCAGTTAAATGTTTTGTTTTTAAATGGTTCAGACGGGAGATGGCTTGGTAGGTGCAAGGTTGGCAACCTTAATTTTATCCGTGTAATCTCACATAAAGGTGGATGGGGGAGTCAACCCCACCCCACCCCCAGTAATAATAAGTAAATAAGCACATTGTTGTGTTTAAAGACTGAGCTATGCTCTCAGCAAAGGGTTGTTATTAGTAATGTTGTATTGGCAGTGATCTCCAAATGGTGGGTTGTGACCCCTTTATACCATCAACTAAGTTTAGTTAGCAGATTGTAGAAGTTTGTTTTTTTTTTTTAATCAGAAAAAAATACAACAGAACAAACAAGAATTAAAAACTAGGAAAGCATTCATAAGCCAAGAGCTGTGTGTGTTGGGAAATTCCACTTACTGGTGTCTGTATGTGCTAGATCACCTTGAAAAATAGACTCTGACTCCAGGTTTAGACTTTCAAAGGCTTGAAAGCAATTGTGTTTACTTATTTGTTGCTTTGAAAATGCTCCCAGACCATTCCATAGGACAAGAACATTTCATGGCAATCAGAAGTTAAACTGAAAGGACTCTGTTTATTGCTGATGTAAAAGATCTCCCAAATGAAACAAACATTATTGAAAGCTTTAAGGTACAAAGTACACTAAATACCCAAGGTTTGTCGACTATCTTGATCTCTACAATGAAAGAAAAAAGGTAGTGTCTGGAAATGAAATATTTAACTTATTCTCCTGTTTATTTATCCTATTTCTAGAAACCCATTACATCTGCTGAATGCCAGTAAATTGAATTAAAAACTTGGTCCATATCATAGACCAGACCACATGTTTCCTTTGCACTTAAGATAGATATGTAACTAATACACAGTCCTTGTGATTTATAAGAGATTCACTTTACTAGAGGACAGAGTCGCCAATCCTCACAGGCATTTTAGCCTCACGGCGGTCTAATGTCTTCCATTTCTCAAACAGTCTCTGCTGGGCTCGTCTTTACATTTTTCATCCTGTTTATTTTATAGCTTTTCAGGCACATGTCACATGTGCAGGTTCTTAGGCAAGCCCAGCTGGTAAGTTTCTAGATTGGGCAGTAGGTATATCCTAGCAGGTGCTAGCATGGGCCCAATGTTTTCCTGTCCAGCTGTAGCTCCACCCAAGTTGATACAGGCACTTTTGAAAATGTACCAATGTTCACACACTCAGTAATATAGTAATATGTAAAATGAAATGAAAAGACATGGTTTCTTATCATAGTAATTACAGAGAGTGTTCGTGCGTGTGTGCCTGCATCTGTGTGTGTGTGTGTGTGTGTGTGTGTGTGTGCGCGCGCGCGCGCCCGTGCCCATATGCCATGGTGTGCATGTGTGTTTGGAGGTTGGAGAACAACTTTTGAGATTTAGTTCTTTGTCACGTGGGTCCTGGGGATTGAACTCGGATGGTGAGGCTGGGCAGCAAGTGCCTTTATCCACTGACCCATCTCACTGGCCTCCATAGGAAAGTGTTTGAAGTTCAGAGTCAGTGGGCTATATATACCACACCAAACCAAGCCAAAGCCAAGACACCTGCTAGCTGTAGTTGTCACTACAGAGTTGTAAGTGGTTGGTAACAAGAGTCTACCTTCCTCATTGCTTTCCTCGCCGTGCTTTGAGATTTCCAAGTTAATTGAATATTTGACCTTTTCCACTGCCCCTGCCTTTTTTTAAGTAAAAAAACTAACACGTGGAGTTTGCTTCTTCTTGGAAAGACTGCAGGGCATCCTTTCGGGCTATATGAGTGTGCCTTGCTCCAGGCTGTGGTGGAGCATGGCCCATCTCTGTTGAAGGCCTTCCTTACTGTATCATCAATCCTAGGCTTAGTCACTAGTCATGTGCAAGCTTTAAAAGATCAGAAACTATATCCCACACATCAGACTATCATATAGTACTAATGTGATAAATTCTTGTACAGAGAGCCAAACCTCGACATTCTACAGAAGTTGCCTTACTGGATTTTATGAGAAAATTGAAGCCAATTCTCATTAAAATAAAACAGTATAAGTTTTTAAAAGAGTATTTTACAAAGAGTATGGCTTTTATTCTTCTTTTTTTGTTTTTGTTTGTTTGTTTTGTTTTTGTTTTTCGAGACAGGGTTTCTCTGTACAGTCCTGTAGTCCTGGCTGTCCTGGAACTCACTTTGTAGACCAGGCTGGCCTCAAACTCAGAAATCTGTCTGTCTCTGCCTCCCAAGTGCTGGGATTAAAGGCATGTGCCACCATGCCCGGTGGCTTTTATTTTTCTTTTGCGACTAGCTATCACTAAATAGCTCATGCTGGTCATGAACTCCAGACATGCTGGTCATGAACTCCAGATTCTCCTGCCTCGGCCTCCAGTGTGCTGGAGTTAGAGGCTACAGACTTAAGGATAAGTGCTTAACTTCATTCAATTTAATGGGACATATGTGTCCTGCTTCCATGGGTTTCTTGTCACCCTGGCTGTCCACCTCCCAACTGTTGAAATCACAGCTGTACATTATGGCTACCTCTAAACTCATATATATATATTTCAGAGAACAGAATGAAAAACTCACAGCAGAAAAGCAAGCAAGCAAAAACAAGCAAACTAGATAAAGCAGGTGAAATGTTTTGCTAAATCTAAAAATACAATAATAAAAAATATCAGAACAAAAGAATGCCTGAGCAACTCAGTGGGACAGCTGCCTTTGCCCTGTCTGTCCAGCTGCATGTCCCTGTGGGAGAAGCCCCCTTCTCACACCTTCACTCGGTCTGTAGGTAAAGCAAAATATTCTAATCAAGTTCACATGCAGATTAGATGGGCTCTGCCCAATTTCTCTTATCATAATCGACCAGAGCTGTGCTACTGCCGTGCTTTGTAGAGTTTTAGAATAATTTTCTTTGATGCACTCTTCATAACATTGCAAAATATAACCTTTAAAAATGTTTTAGAAAACCAATTCCCTATCCTCTTATTAACTTGTGAAAGCATTAGTCAGTGACAGTTTTTTAAATTATTTATTTTTATGTTTTTATTTTTGGTTTTAAATTCCTCCTTTTATGTAGGAAATTGGGAGGTGGGTGCAATTAAATTTGCCTGTGTTTCTAAGTAATTTTACTTGTTATCCCAAATACTTTAAACAAGTTTAAAGTCTGCATCATTTGTAGCTACCTTTCAAGGTGCCTCATGGAGACAATAAAATCGGAATTAGCAAAGGTGATTAATGTCCAAAACAAGAAATATGTGGTAAAATTGAAAATACTTTTTCTTATTTTTTTGCTTTGTTTTGCAGGAAACCTTTAAAAGTAGGACCAGCAAGATGACTCGGTAGGTGAAGGTGCTTGCAGTCAAGTCTGCGTTTGATATCCTGACCTCATGTGGAGAAAGGAGAATCAACTCCTTATAGCTGTCTCTGATTTCCACACATTCACCATGGCACAAGTACAACCTCATTACACATACCACACACACACACATCACACATATACACACAGATGTACACACATACTTGCACACATATGCATACACATATAACATATCACATACCACATACACACATACACACATACACACACCACACCACACAAACACACACCACATACATACACATGCACACACCCTCATCACACACACCATACACACACATACTGTAGCACACCACACAAACACACACAACACACAACACACAACACACAAACACAATAATAACAAATGAAAGACAAAAACTACAGCACTTCTAGAAATTAATAATATAACAAAAAGAAAAACTAACTAGAGAACTGGAAGGAATTGTTAGAGAAGAAACCAAAGCACAGTTTTAAAGTAGCGAAAAGAAACATTAGCTAGCAGTCTAAAGAATACAGCAACTAGACAGTGAGCAGGGTAAGAATAAGAGGATATCTGGGTGTGGTGGGCAGACCTGGGATTCCCTGGTGGAGGAAGGAGGATCAGGAGTTCAAAGTCAGCCTAGACATGCAATAACAGAGAAAAAAGAATGAATAAATAAATATGAAAACAAAATAACATAAATAACACAGAGAAAGTGAGGGAAGATCATGAAAATAGCCCAGCTCAGAATGAATGGATCACATAAAATATTGATGTGTCAAAATTCCCAGTGGGACATTGTGGGGACAGCAATAGTGAGTTCTGGGAACATCAGGCGCCAAGGAAAATAGTCATGAGAAAGGCACCACAAGAAGGAAGGGAGCCAGGCCTGCAGGACACATGCACTGATTATCCAGAGTCACGAGAGATGGCAAAATAACAGGTTAGCCAGTCATGTCTGGCCGAAGGAAAAATGGCTAGGGGTGGATGTTTCAAGGGTTTGTAAAACACCTGGAGAATCGATCGATTCTATTGTTGGTAGAAGTTTCTTTTATAAAAATAAAAACTAAAATGGAGAGATGCATTTTTTTTTCCAGAAGAAAGTCTGCTGTGTACTCTAGAAAGTATGTACCCTGAGATGCACTACCCAAGACTGAGTTTTGGGGACCTATTAGTTGAACAAATTCCATTTCCACTCCCAAGGCTTAGTGTGTGTGTGTGGGGAGGGCGGGGGTTGTCAGAGGTCAACACTGGATGTTGTCCCTAAGGCACTGCTCTCCTTATTTTTGAGACAGTCTCTCATTGAGCCCTGGGCTCTCTCATTAGGCTAGGTTGGCTGGCCAACAGCCCCAGGGATCCTTTTGTATCTGACTCCTCAATGCTGGGTCTCCCCAAGGCTTGGTCTTTTGAGGAACACGGGTTCTGACCCAGGACTTCTTGCCTACTGGGTAAGCACTTTATTAGCTAAGCAACACCCCAAGCCCATTTTTGTACTTCACTAACTTCCTCTTCATTCCTTCTTAAATAGTACCTCCCCTCTAACTCTTATTCATGTTCCCCCTTAATTAACTGTAATTACACAAAGATGCTGTCATGTCACAGTTAAGAGCATGAACTTTGGAATCGGAAAGATTGAGATGAATACTGATTTGACTCTTTATTTGCTATATACCTTTGTTGAGTTGCAAAATATAGCATAATAACGTCTATGTTAAAGAGGTAATGAGAGGGTTCGATGAAACCATATAGATAGCTGCTGTGTTCTCTCAGTCAGCCTTTAATTATGACTAAGCTCTGGAAACCTTTTACTGTTAGAATCATATTAAGCATGAGACTCATTTAATTGAAATCATTATTAGTATTTCCTGCTTTTTGAAACCGTTGAATTCTGAATTATTATTGGATCATAAAGTTAATTCACGGGATCATTCTGAATATTTTAATACCTGAAATAAGACAACAAGGAGTAAACTCAAGTACTTTGCAATAATAAGGGATTGATGTAAGTGTTCAGTAAATGTTGGCCTAGGTGCTACTGGGACATAGTGATGGCTCTCTCCTTTTAAATAAGCAGTAATAGAATGATATATTGAAAATGTTATAAATAATTGTAAAAATTGCAGAGTCTTTTCTTTCTTTCCTTTTTAAAATTAATACAGGATCTTATGTTATGTGGCTCTGGAACTCACAGAGATCTGCCTTCCTCTGCCTCTTGAATGCTGGTTAAAGGTACCATACCACTGTGCCTGACCTCATAATAATAAATGTAGTGGGTGAGTCTGAAGTTCCTTGTATCCTATACCTAAAACTGGTTCCTTAAGATGTGGTTGCCCAGAGGAGCAGATGCTCACATCCTCAAGTGATGCCATGTGAGCCTTCTCCCCAATAAAAGGTGAGAGCCTGTGATTGGGCAGTGGAGGGTGTAAGGTGGGACTGGAGGTTTGGAAACCAGCAAGTAGCAAGGGACTTTATAGCTGGGAATAAACTCCTCACCATGCAGTTCTGGTTTATGGTGGCTTCCTCCTCTCCATCTGTCCTCCTCTCTCTCCCACCTGCAACCTTCATCTGTGGGTGAATGTGGTGAAACATGCACCTCCCTGCTGGGCAGTCTTTACTCCAGAGCACAGTTTCAGTCCAGTCAGGAGAAAACCATTAAATAAAATGGAGTTGAAGGACATTGTGCAACACTCTGAAATCGGTCAAGGTCATGAAAACTTTGGGAAGAGCTGGAGGTTACACGGCTGTAATCCTATCAGTTGGGAGTTATCGGCAGCAGGTTGCAAGTCTGAGGCTATCCTAGGTTTCAGAGAACGTTCACAAAGCCTGAGCTATGCAGCGAAATCTCCTCTCAAAAAGGAACAAACAAACGAAAACCCCTACATACATGCACAAAATATGAACACAACTGTTGTAGGTCAGAGGAGACAGTGACACATGACCAGATCCTAGAACAGGAAAGGGAGGGAGGGAGAGAGGAAAAAAAATGTCTAGGGGTTGGACTAGAAACACTTTAGTAAAGTCTAGAATTTAATATTCACTAGATTTCTTGCTTTGACAACTGTGCCATGGTAATCAATCTGTTAACATTATGTTGAACTAGAAGTAGGATATACAAGGAATCCTATGCTACTCAGCTTTTCTATACATTTTAAAGTTATTCTACAATAAAATATTATCTATAGAAGAATATTTGATCTTTGACAAAGAGACTAAAAATGTACAATGGAAAAGAGAAAGCTTCTCAATAAATGGTGCTGATCTAACTGGCTGTCTGTATGTAGAAGAATGAAAATAGACCCATATTTGTCATCTTGTACAAAGCTCAAGTCCAAGTGGATCAAGGACCTCAACATAAAACCAGATACACTGAATCTAATAGAAGAGAAAGTAGTAAAGAGCCTGAACTCATTGGCAGAGGTAGAAATTTCTTAAACAGAACATGGCTCACGCTCTAAGATCAAGAATTGATAAATGAGACCTCATGAAACTGGAAAGCTTCTGTAATGCAAAGCACATAGTCAATAAGACAAATTGGCAACCTTCACCTATTAAGAACGAGGACATCCTGAGTTTTGCAGGCAAATGGATGGAACTAGAGAATATCATCCTGAGAGAGGTAACTCAGACCCGAAAGGACATGCATGGTATGTACTCACTAATGAGTGGATATTAGTCAAAAAAGAAAAAAAGAAAGAAAGAAAGAAAGAAAGAAAGAAAGGAAGGAAGGAAGGAAGGAAGGAAGGAAGAAGAGAAAGAGAAAAGGAAAAGGAAAAGGAAAAGGAAAAGGAAAAGGAAAAAAAAAAGTACAGAATACCCAAGATACAGTCCACAGAACTCAAAAAGGTCAACAAGCTGAAGTGCCCAAGTGAGGATGCCTCAGTCCCACTTGGGAGAGAGAAGAAAGTAATCACAAGTAGAGAGGGAGGGAGGGACCTGGGAGGGAAAGTGGATGGGGGTTGGTGGGGGGAGAGGAAAACCTGATCTGGTATTGGGTGAGGGAAAAGGACTGAAGCCCTGAGGGCCAACAGAAAGAATGGAAACAGGCAACCTCAGGAAATGGGAGGTTGGGGGTGGGGCACTATCCAGAATGCACCAGAGACCTGGGAAATAGGAGACTCTCAGGACTCAAAGGGAGGCACCTTAGAAGTGCCCAACAGTAAGGAGAGGGAACTTATAGAGCCCACCTCCAGCAGGAAGACAGGACAGGACATCAAGTGAGGGATGGGGTTGCCATCTCACAATCACATCTATGACCCATAATTGTTCCTGTCTGAAAGAATTACAGGGATGGAAATGGAGAGGACCCTGAGGAAAAGAAGGTCCAATGACAGGCCCAAAGTGGGATCCAGCTCAATGGGAGGTCCCAAGGCCTGACACTATTACTGAGCTATGAAGCAGTCACAAAAAGGGACCTAGCATGACTGCCCTCCGAAAGACCCAACAAGCAGCTGAAAGAGTCAGATGCAGATATTTGCACCCAACCAATGGACAGAAGCAGCTGACCCCTGTTGTTGAATTAGGGAAAAGCTGTGAGAAGCTGAGGAGAAGGGTGATCCTGTAGGAGGACCAGCAGTCTCAATTAATCTGGACCCCTGAGATCTCTCAAACACTGGACCACCAAACAGACTGCATACACCAGCTAATTTGAGGCCCCTAACACACATACGGTAGAGGACTTCGGGCTCTGTGTTCTTTCAGAGAAGATGCACCTAACCCTCAAGAGTCTGGAGACCCCAGGGAATTTAGAGGTCAGGTGCGGTGGTAGGGTAGGGGCATCCACATGTAGACGGGGTGGGTGGGGAGGAGGTATGGGATGTGGAGCGGTCGGAGGGTGGGTCAGGGAATGGAATATGGAGTGTAAAAAAATTAATTTAAAAAAATAAAAAATAATAATGATAAAAATACTGTTTAAACTATTATTTGATAAAATAACTAACAAAATTCAAGAACTCTAGAAAAGAGTGATCCATATTTTCCATGTAAATGCTGAAATATACTCAGAGCAATGTGAGTATAAGTGACTTTTTGAAAGGTTGACCGCAGCTTCCGGATCAGAAAGATGGTAAGATCATCTGTTTTCAAAGCCAGGCTTGTTGGTTCGCATCTGTAAGCACAGGGTTTGGGACGTAGAGGTGGGAGAATCAGAAATTCAACATCAGCTTTAGCTATGTGGTGAATTTGAGACCAGCTTGGATAATAATATAAGATGCTGTCTAAGCGCAATCAAACAAGTCTGAGGCAGGAACTCAGTTGGTAGAGTGCCTACCTAGCATGTGCGAGCTCTGTGTTCTTCCCTATGCCATATAAACTGGGGGGGGGGGGGTGCGCGGGGTGCGCTAGAGAGATGCCTCCTTGGTTAAAAGCAGTTGCTGCCCTGAAGGCTTGCTGTCCTTGTAGAAGACCCAGGTTCAGTTTCCAACTTTCGCATGAGGCCACCCATAGCTGCCTGTAACTCCAGTTCCAGGGGATCCAATGCCTTCTTCTAGCCTCAGAGGGTGCCTGTAAGCACACAACAAACATTCAGGCAGACACATATACACAATAAATAGATAAATCTCTAAAAATAAACAAAACCTGGCTTGTTGGTGTTTAATGGCCCTCAGCACTACACTAAGGCGGTAAAGGCAGGAGGACCAGAAATTCAAGGTCATCTTCCGCTTCGAGGAGAGTTCAAGGCCAGCCTGGGATGCTGGAAACATTTTTGATAAATAGAAAGAAAGGAGGGAGGGATGGAGAGAGGGAGGAAGGACAAATAAGTAAACGAATAAGGTTGGCAGCACCCATGCACAGTGTACTGTGTGCCTTGGTTGTGGTCTAAGGGCTTTTTAGAAGTCAGAAAATAAATTGGTGGATAAACAAATAGGGACTCTAAAGAAAGGCTCGCTGACTAAAGCTATGTTTCATGGACTCTCAACCACGGGAGATCGATCCTTTACACTCTGATTGGCAGATTGCCCCTCTGATTCCTCTTCTGCACCAGGCTCTTGTATGTAACAAGCTCCACACCAGAAGAATGTCACAAAGGTTTGAGGGGGTTTGCAGATATTAGTAAGGCTCTAATGAGAAAGACCACACCCTCTTTACTTCCTGTCCCACACTGGCTTGTGACTTTTGTCACCTCAAGGACTAAAAACTCTATGCTAGCAAAACTATGAAATCTTTGAACAGAGCAAAGCTTGATCTGATATCGGAGTGTGAGCTGCCTTGAGATGAGATGGCCGTTTGTATAATCTAGGTGTCACTGTTTATCTCAAAACTGTGAAGTGCCCTGAGCAGCTCTGTAGCGCTCTGTGACACATCCCAGTGCCTGTTCAGCTGTGGCTCTGTTTCTTTCCTTTTAACTGGGGTGTATCATTCAATTAAATTAATAAACTTGTTTATTTTGTAAACATAGTATGTTTTCCTCTACTCTTTGCCAATGCCACACATGTGAACACTGCATTTTGCCATATGCACCTCTGGGATAAGCTTCAATTTCTTCTCTGCTAGGGTTAGGCTGTTTGCTCCTTGCCTCTCTCCCTCACTCTCTCCTTCCCTCTCTTTCCCTCTCCCATGCTCCCCCTCTTATTGTGACTGCAAGGTCATTCTTACCAAGAAAACTCATAAACATACTGAGTACATATGTCAGGTAAACGCTTACAAGTTGCATTAATGGTTTAAATAGCAAGAACAATTGAAATACATCGTCAGAGATGTTCAGCAAAAGTATTCATTTGTGTGTCAATACAGCTTTTTATAAGTTTTATCAATCAGAAAGGGAGGAAGTAGAGTTGGAGTGATGGTCTCATATGTGTTTCATCTGTTGAAGGTTTAGATGGGCCTTTTAAATATGTTTATTGGTCATTATTGTGGATTTTCTGTTACTTAGGCCCCTCCTCCAATTTTCTTTTTTTTTTTTTTTTCCTTTTCAAATGCTTTTAATGCTTTTCAGACAGTGAGAGCTTGTTGCAATGGCTGGAGGCTGCACTGGTGGCTGAGAGCACCCCTTGCCTGCCCGAAACTCCTTCCCTCCAGGAAATGCTTGAGAGGGGCCACGCCCGCCTTGAGGCCCCATCTTGTATGGTAGAATGTTCTATCCAGGATGGCCCTGCTCCTCCTTCCCCCAAAGTCTCCCTCAAGCCCAGGAGAAGGGGTTCTTGCAGGTCCCTAGTTGCTGATGACGTGCCCAGACCAGGTCTCATGCTTGGTCCCTGGTGCCAGGTGGGTGATGACCACCTCTACAGCCTGCAGCTTCTCGTTCTTGGGCGGGATAGAGCACATCTTATAGGTGACTTCGTCGCCTTCCACCGGAACATACTCCCCTTCCACATCAGAGATGTGCAGGAAGATGTCAGGACCACCATCACCTGGGGTGATGAAGCCGTGGCCCTTGGACCGGCAGAAGCATTTACAGACTCCTTTGTAGACGGGGCCCTGCGAAGCCCGCACTGTCGCTGAGAAGGTCCTTGTCCGGCGGGTAGGCAGAGGGCTAGGGACCACATTGCCCCGCAGGGGGGATGGAGAGCGATCCCGGGTGCGAGGAGTATCCAATAGCCCTACAGAAGTCTGATGCGTGGGGGGCTGCAGCGGCGGTGGAGGAGGCTCAGATGACATGGCTGACCTGGCGACACGTCCTACTCCTCCAGCTGCTGCTCTTCGACTGCAAGAAAAGATCTCCTCCTCCAATTTTCTATGAGAATATTTTTTGCATATTATGATTTGGAAGAGATCTTTGTTCCCAAGATCAAGTACTAAGATCAAAGATATCATTGAGCAGAGTGTAACTTGGTCTATCAGAAGTGTGAGCTACTTGGAGATGGCCATTTGTACAATGTCATTGTTTTTCTCAGCCATTAAGAGCACTGATTGCTCTTCCGTTGGGCGTGGGTTCAATTCCCAGCATGTACGTGTTGGCTCACAACCATCTGTAATTCCAGTCTCAGGAGACCCCACACTGTCTTTCAGCCTCTGTGGATACCAAGCATGCATGTGGTGCACAAGCATACATTCAGGCAAAATACCCACATACAAAAAATTATATAATAAAAGCAAGTATTAAAGAAATAGCCATTTGGGCCAACAAGATGACTCAATGATGGCTGTTGAGCTGAGCTTGCTCCTGGGACCTACATAAAGGTACAAGAGAGGAACAAACTTCACAAAGTTGCCTTCTGTTGTGCACACTCACCAAACATCATGTATAGGTACCCAGCAATAATAGTACATTTTATTAAAGTACCAGCCATTTTTCTTTCATATGGTTTATTTTTATTGCCATACCATCTTTTGATTATGCGCATGGAAAGTTTTCTCCTAGTGAGAAGTTTAAAATATTTAGTTAGGTACCCAGTCTTGAGCAGTGGCTTCTGGGTGCTAAGCTGTGGTGTAAAACCAAGGCACGAGGTGGGACTTTCAGTGGCAGACATGATTTGAAAGGGTAAAATCTCCCCCAGACAGTAGTGATGTTGCAGGACTCTTTCTGGAATAAGCACTGTGACACCAATGAGAGTGGAAGTGAGGAGATGTCATCGGGTGGGTGGAAGCCAGGACAGCTCCTGAAAGGCTTCCTCCCCAGGCTAGTTTATATTCCCATTCAGTACTCTAAAACCACAAGGTGGGGAGGGCAAGCAAGCAAGAATTTACAAAAGCTCACAGGGCAGCCAGCAGGTTGCTAAGGGCAACAGCCCATTGTCTCAGCTATTTCTTCAGGTCATTCTGTTCCAGGTAGCAGGTGAAGTCAGGCTTGACGAATAGGCAGTAGAAACAGTATTTTAAGTAACTAAAGAGATTAATAAATCAACATCCAATAGTTGGCCTTTTGTACCTTTTTCTACTTCAGTAAGATTGTGTGTTAACATGTGCAAGATTCTGAACTTAATCCCAAGAATTATTATAAAAAATGATTACACATATACCTGGCACTCTGTATCTATGGATTCCATGTGGTTTCAATCAAACTCAGTTCAAAAATAACTGTCAGAACTGGGATCTGCAGAAACTTTCTTGTCAATATTCGCTAAGCAAGATATTGGAACAACTCCTTATTTGCATAGCATTTCTATGGCATTGGTTACTTCACACTCCTCAGAGATGATTGGCTGCCCGTAACACAGGGCTTTTGATGGCTCAGCAGCTACTGCTGCTTGTCCCTGTAACAGCTCCCCAGACCTGAGGAGGCCCCAAGACCTTAGAACAACTGACTTACTCCATGATGGAAATACCATTCAGGCCATAAAACTCAGCATGTAGTAGACTACCCCACCTGCTGAAACGAAAACAAAGTCCATAGTTCTGAGATGGTCTCTAAATGTGCTAACCTTGCCTTTTGGCTTCCATAGTTCCCAGGCTAGTCACCAACTGGCTAATAAAGATTTTTTTTTTTTTTTTATTGGCTCAAACCTGCATCTGAGTAGTTTTCTCTGGTGGATCCCTGACAACAGTCGCCAAGACTGACCGCCTGAGTCTGATCCCCTCACATGGTAGATGAAGAGAATTGACCCCTACAAAAGTCCTATATGCTGCACCTGCCCCCCCCCCAACAAAAATAAACGTAATAAAAATTATATAAAGGATAGTGTATATGGATTACATGTAAATACCCCCTTCTTTTTTGTGAGGTACTGGGATACCTGCAGATTTGGGTGTTCTTGAGTACACTGGACCCAGCCCTCAGGGGTACTATAGGCCTGTGTCTCCCTCAGGGGTACTATAGGCCTGTGTCTCCCTCAGGGGTACTATAGGCCTGTGTCTCCTTGCTCAGTATTCATGATTATCTTCTTTGTCCTTGCTAGAAAATATTTTATTTTATTTTATGGCCTTCCCAGCCTTGAACAGGCTAAACAGACAGTGAGCGCTTGCCACAAAGGATATTATCAACCTTGGTAGAGTCACCTGCCTTACTTGCACGTGCAAGTTCCTACGGGAACTTAAAAGAATAGACTGCCCACTGACCTTGCTTTGCAAAACAATCCAGCTGAAACCAAAGGGTGGGGTCTGTGGGCTTGCCCTTTATAAACGCAGTGCTGAATTTTAAACTTGGAGCCTTGTCTCAACTTCATTCTTCTCTTAAAACCCCCACCACACTGCACTCCCCCACTCCCACACACACCCCCCTTCTCTTTTTCATTTCCAGTCCCCCTTTCAGGTAAACTCAGTTTGTTCATGGCCCCTGGACAGCTATATTATATTATTTTAAAATTTGAGACAGGGTCTCCCTATGTAGCCCTGTCTGGCCTGGAACTTGCTGTATAGACTAGGCTAGTCACAAACTCAGAGATTACTCTGCCTCTGTGAGATTAAAACTGTGAACAAGTCAAGCCTGATTTTGGAATAGATTTTGATGGAAACGGTAAAGGAAGTTTGTGCATTTGTCAAGCCAATTTCGGCTTCGGTGTTAAATAATCAGGCCTTTGAGGACTGATGCTAATAATAGTCACACGTAGTCCAAATGAGAAAAAGGACAGGTGGCCTGGTAAGTGGGCACGGCATGCTCCTGACACTCAGCACTCACTGGTCACCAACCCAGAAGCTCACCAAATCACAGGGTGGACAGTGTTTACGCAATTAGTCTCTAGGGCCCTTTCCCTCCATTCTGAAGGTCAGGGGGTTGGTCTGGTTGAAGTGCCTGTTTTAAATTATGCTTCTCCAGCCACTGAGTAGCTTTTTGCAAGATTTGGCACAACTTGTTCCAGGAGATTTTTTTTTGAAAACTCAAGAGTTATTTTAGACATCTCAAATTTTGATTTCTTGAGGAAAAAACAGTGTAGTCTCAATTAGACAAGTTTAATTTATTTTCAAGTGTACCACTTTGGGAAGATTTAAAATCAAGGTGGTGGGTAGTATATCCTTTTTATGTTTGCGGAAGTGAGGAATGCAATTTCCCCCATCTTCTGTAACATTTCAAAATACCTTTTCATTAAGACAACCTAAAGTAAAAATTCTGTCACAAAGCTGGTCAAAACCTAGCATTGTGTTTATTGAGCTGTGTGCATAGGCAGCAAAGGAAAATGACCTGGGCATGGTAGTAGATTGCACTTGGTGCTAGGGCAGGAGCATCACAAGTTGGAAGCCAGTCTGGGCTATGCAGTAAAAGAAACCCAGTCTCTAAAAGGGAGGTTTTGTGCGGAGTTGAGGACTCCATTGTGTCTCTACCCTAAGAAAGGAAAGAAAGAAAAAAAGTACCTGTTTATTGTAACCCTAGGTTCACACACAAACAGAGAAAAATGACCACAGATAGTTTAAAGTTGGGTTGTATCGTCACCACCACCACCATCACCACCACCATTATCATCATCATCATCGTCATCATTACCATTGTCATCATCATATAATCATCAATCACCCACCACCACCACCACCACCATCTTTGTGAATGACAGACATCTTTGAGTCGACATCTGGTTTCTTCTTCAAATATCCCCCACTTATTTTCTTATTACTGTGTGTGTATGATATATGGTGGAGGCTCACAAGTGCCACAGCACACATGGAAAGGACACAGGACAGATTTCAGGGGCCAGTCCTTCCCCTGAGTTTTCAAGGGATCAAACTCCAGTCTTCAGGCTTTGGCAGCAAGTGCTTTCACTGAGCCATCTTGCTGCCTGCCCCACTTTAGTTTTTGAGACTCACACTGAACCTGCAGGTTCCTGGTTGGTCTTTGCTGACTGAGCAGCAAGCCCAAGGCATCCTTTTTGTGTCTGATTCCCAGTGCTGGAACTACAGGTATTGAGGGCCATGCTCAGCTTTTATACCAGTGCCAGGATCTGAACTCATGTCCTCCTGATTGCATGGCAAGCACTTTACCAATGGAATGTAGTCTTCAGTTCCCCTTTATTGATTTTAGGATTGGGAGCCATTACTTCGTTCTGTAAATTACATTAAATGCTGTTTGATGAGCTGAGCAAACGAGCTGTCTTCTCTGTCTTATAGACAGAGAAGGTGTGGAGAGAGCAGAAACAAAGCACAAATAGAAGATCTGTCATTTCTGTCATTTCCCTCCCATGATGGGGACAGAGGATGAAAACAAAATCAGCCAAATGAACAAACAAATGACAAACGGGCATCAGATTATTCCAGGCTTCCTTTCATGAAGATGAAAGGTCACAACTGAAAGAGACATCCCCCTTCCAGGCTCTGGAGTACTGTAGAGGGTGGCCGCTTGGCTTCTGGATGAGTCAGTCAACAACTTAGCTTTGGTTTGAGGACATGGAACTTCAGTGTGGGTGATTCCAATTTGATTGTCAGCTTGTCTGTGTGGTCCAGTACAGGGCAAAGCCGTGGTGCCACCTACAATTTTTACTTAACTAAAATTCCACTGTGAGTTCAGTTTAATATGCAATTAAAAATTAATGGGGCTGATATTTATTTATTTATTTATTTATTTAGTGCTATTCTTTAGTGTAGAAAACTTGGAGTACATAAGAAAGCACAAAGAAAAACTAATTATAATGGCACTGCTCTATAGACCACAGTTAACATTTGGGTCCAAGCTCCCACGCCCCTTGGTGCAGGGATGAAACCAAGACTAGTTGAGTGTTCTACCACTGAGTTACACACTCACCCTGTAGAAGTCACTACAGCACATTTTCAGTTGTTGAATATACTATCTATGCTAACCGACTCCACGTATAGCTTTTGCTGGTCTGTTTTATATAGTTCAGTGGCTGGAATTTTATTGTATGAGTTAAAATATGCCTCTCTCCCCTGTGACCACTCTTTTTGCTTCTCTCTTTGTTCAGAGACAGAGTTTGATGGAGCCTAGACTGGCTTCAAACTTGTCGTGTAACCAAGATAACATTGAACTTCTGACACCCCTGCCTGACTCTCTCTCCAGACTGTTGGCATTAAAGTCATGTGATATTATGCCTAATTTGTGTGGTCCTAGGGATTGAACCCAGGGCTCTGTGCTATTGACTGAGTTACACTCCCATCCAGCAAAAATGTTTTCTGTAACTTTATCTCTAGTGGCTGCCAAATTTTCCCTGATACAGAATTTGAAAATTTATTTATTATTATATGTAAGTACACTATAGCTGTCTTCAGATGTACCAGAAGAGGGCATCAGATCTCATTACAGATGGTTGTGAGCCACCATGTGGTTGCTGGGATTTGAATTCAGGACCTTCGGAAGAGCAGTCGGAGCTCTTAACCACTGAGCCATCTCTCCAGCCCAAAAATGAAATTTTCTTATCTTCTGGTAACTACATATGTTCAATGCAAAAATTTAGACAGGACAAAAATTTTAAAACATGTTTGTCAACCATAGTGTATATTCTGTCAATATTTAGAAATATTAATTCCCAGCTACATAAACATATATATATGTATATATATATATATATATATACACACACACACACACAAATACATACATATACATATGTAAGCACCCCCACACACCTCCCCCACACATACACTTTAAATGCATGTCCTGTTTTGTAGCTTTTCTCATTTTAATACTGAATACCTTTTGAAGATGATAGAAAGTGACCATTGTCACTGGTGCAGGGCATATGCCTGTGATTCAAGCATCTAGGGAGGTCAAAGAAGCTTCAGTTGGAGGCCAACCTGAGCAACTTGGCCAGATCTGTCAAAAAAACAAATAGACTTCGCCAAATTTAAATGTATAACTCTGTGGTGACTTGAATAGGTATGGTTCCCAGAGATTCGTGTTTTTTAATTCGTGGGCCATAGGTAGTGGCACTTATGGAGGTATGGCTTTATTGGAGGCCTTGTTATAGGAAGTGTGTCACCGTGAAGGTGCGGCTTTTGAGGTCTTAAATGTTCAAGCTATGCTTAGTGTAGAAACACATCCAGTCTCTTCAAAATTCAGCCTCTAAAATGTAAAGCTCTCAGCTCTTTTTTTAGCACCATGTCTGCCTGGATGCTGCCATGCTTCCCACCATGATGATAACATATTAATCCTCTGAAACTGTAAGCCAGCCCAAACTAAATGTTCTCATTTACTAGAGTTGCCATGGTCACGGTGTCTCTTCACAGCAATGAAACCCTAAGACAGACTCCATCTACAGAGCTGTCTTAGTTACTTTTTTATTGCTACGGTAAGACACCATGAACAAGGCAACTTATAGACAAAGGAGTTTACTGGGGGCTTATATTTCAGAGCATGAGTCTATGACCATCATAAAGGAGAACATGGTAGCAGGCAGGTATGATGCTGGAGCAGTAGCTGAGAGTTTCCATCTTAAGATGCACCGTGAGTTGGGGTGGGGTAGGGAGAGAACTAACTGCAATGGCATATGTGATGCTCTGAGTGAGAATGGTTCCCAGAGTTCATATATGTGGTTCATATAGTCTTGCTTATTCTAAAGTTGGTTAAACTGTCTGAGGATTAGGAGGTGTAGCCATGTTGGAGATGTGTCATTGGGGGTGGGCTTTGAGGTTTCAAAGCTCACAAAATTCCAAGAGCTCTCTTTTGCTCTCTGCCTTGTGATTATTGTCTTGATTATTATTGGCATGTAAGTACTCAGCTACTGCTCCATTGCCATAGCTGGCTGTCTGCTCCGTGCTCCCTGCCATGGTGGGACTCTACAGTGGGAAGCTTACCATGAGCTTGTCAATCTATGTAACATATCTTTATAGAAGGTGTCACATGTAGTCAATCTATGAACCTATCTTTATATACTTGTACTGACTGGTTTTGTGTGTCAACTTGACACAAGCTAGAGTTATCACAGTTTCAGTTGAGGAGATGCCTCCATGAGATCCAGCTGTAAGGCATTTCTCAGTTACTGATCAAGAGTGGGAGCGCCCATTGTGGGTAGTGGCATCCCTGGGTTGGTAGTCTTAGGTTCCATAAGAAAGCAGGCTGAGCAAGCCAAGGGAAGTAAGTCAGTAAGTAACATCCCTTCATGGCCTCTGCATCAGCTCCTGCTTCCTGACCTGCTTGAGTTCCAGTCCTGACTTCCTTTGGTGATGAACAGCAATGTGGAAGTGTAAGCTGAATAAACCCTTTCCTCCCCAAATTGTTTCTTGGTCATGATGTTTTGTGCAGGAATAGAAACCCTGACTAAGATAATACTTTACAAAAAGTTCCAAAGTAGTCATACCTTAAACTTTAGTGTACACATGGGATTGAGCTAATGACCACCAGAAAAGTTTTCACCAAACTGTGCTGTGCTTTAATGTGCCTAAAATAAACTACTTAGGGTCAGACTCCCAAAGTTTGAACCAATATCAGCTATTGAGTCATGTTGAACCAAACTACTTTCTTACCTCCCACAGATTGTTACTCTGCTGGCCATGGTAATCTCAGAGACCCACCACCACCACTCTACTACCCTCTGGAACTTTGAACTCCAAATTAAATGCTTTCCTTTATAGGTTGCCTTGATCATGGTGCCTCTTCATAGCAATAGAAAATCAATTAAGACAGTATGGGCTTTTGAAAGCTCAAAGCCCACCCCCAGAAGACACATCTCCTCCAACAAGGCAATACTTCCTAATCCTTCACAAATAGTTCTACAGACTTAGGACCAAGTATTCAAACACATGTGCCTACAGGGCCCATTTTCACTCAAACCACCTTCCATTCTCTGGCCTCCATAAGCCTATGGCTACATCATAATACAAAATGCATCTAGTCCAACTTCAAAAGTCCTCAAAAGTCTTTCACAGTCTCAACACTGTTTAAAAGTCCAAGTCTCTTGCCTCAAGTTAATTCCTGCAAAATTGAAAAGCAAATTGCATACAACATAAAATAGTGTGAAATTCATATTACCATTCCAAAATGAAGGAAAGTGGGCATTGTGGGAAAACACTGGACCAAAGCAAGACCCAAACCCAGCATGGCAA
This sequence comes from Mus musculus, assembly GCF_000001635.26. NCBI lineage: Eukaryota > Metazoa > Chordata > Mammalia > Rodentia > Muridae > Mus > Mus musculus. Next base: position 34,013,663 of record NC_000069.6, read on the forward strand.
ACACCAAATCCTGAAGCTCTGTGTCCAGTGTGAAAGGGCTTAGCTAGCTCTGCCCTGCAAGCTTTACTGATGCAACACTTCTCCCTTGGACTGCTTCTGCCCACTGTGTGCCATTCTTCTTGGCAGATGTCTCATGGCTCTGGCATCTCCAACATCTTGGGGTCTCCCATATAATCGAGGCATCAATGTCACAGCTTCATGAATTGACCTCTCAGAACCTCCACAGAAGTACCCTCCTACCTCCTGCCTGGATTTAGAGCAAATGGTTCTTAACCTTCCTAATGCTGTGATGGTTTAAGGAGGTTCATGTTGGGGTGACCCCAAACACAAGATTTTTTTCTTTTTTCTTTTCTTTTTTTGTTTTGTTTGTTTGTTTGTTTGTTTTTTGTTTTTTCGAGACAGGGTTTCTCTGTATAGCCCTGGCTGTCCTGGAACTTATTTTGTAGACCAGGATGGCCTCGAACTCAGAAATCTGCCTGCCTCTGCTTCCCGAGTGCTGGGATTAAAGGTGTGCGCCACCACACCCGGCTTACAAGATTATTTTCATTGCTACTTCATGACTATATTTTTGCTACTATTGTGAATTGCAATGTAAACATCTCTATTTTCCAGTGGTCTTAGGTGACTCCAGTGAGAGGGTTGTTGGACTCCCAGAGGGATCAAGACCTACAGGTTGAGAACCGCTGCCTTAGAGAAAGATTTTACAACTCTCTTATTCCTGAATCTTTCATGACTCTAAAGTCTGACCACATAAACAACACTGCCAGACTTGACTGCCACTGTGGGATGGAGCCTGGCCTCCTCCTTGAACACCTTTGTACAAGCTTTTCCTTGTTGTTTTAGGGATTGAAGTTTCCAGGCCTCTTCTTTTCACATTGGAAGCTATTTGGGTAGGGGTTGGTCTGGTGCTGCTTGTACTCACATGGTAAATTCTGTATCCTGCAGACTTATATTTTTCAAAACCTACTTTAATAAAGGAACTTAAATGCTTTACCACCCTCCTTGCCCATCACCCACCAGAGGGAGTGGAAAGGAAAGGTTAGTAGGGCAAAGGAGGATATGGACCTGTTTAGAAATAGTTCTTTGGAGCAATCCCAATCTTCTTTGCCAAAACAGTAGCAGTTCAGCTTACAGGAATCAGCAATAGCCATTCTATTCAGAAGAAAAGGGGAGGCTCTGCCAATCAGCCCAAGTCCCCAAAAGGGGCAAGAAACTGGAACACCACCAGAAGTTATTGGTCAGTTTCTCTCTATGAAGTCACAACAAATGATGACGAGGGAAAAGGCAAGGCAAACCAATGCTACAGTGTTATCAAGGAAGACCCAAAGTGGCAAGGTGAACCAATACCACACAGTGTGGTCCACTGTTGGGTTATATTTATACTGTTTCCAAACATCGCATGTTCTCTCAAGTGTCTGCTCTAGCAAAACACCACATGACTCTTTCCAAGGCTGCTTCCAGAAAAATACCACAGTGCCTGTTCTCAGCAAGACATCCTCTAAGAGACTCTAAGAGAGTTTCCAGAAAAACATCACATGGCACAACTGAGTCTCCAAAGAAAACAGAAATTTCCACTTCAGTACCCCAAGATCTGGTTGCTCCAAGATGAGCAGATCCTCACACATACCAGCCTTTGTTGTGTAAATCTTGCTCCCCAGTTTAAAACTAGTGGTTAAATAAAATTGGCAACAGCCAATTATTGGGGGGACTAGAGGGAGGTGGGAGGTGGGAACTGTAGGTAGGGACCACAAGAAGAGAGAGAAGAAAGAGGTGAGGTGGGAGGACAGAGGGAAAAGGAGGTCTCCAGGAGTCATGATGGACCAGCAGGATGTGCCAGAGTGAAATGCCTCCCCAGCACATCAGAATGCTTAAGCAGGAATAGTCCAGAGAATTCTAAACAGCAAGTACTTGGGGAGCACATTTGGGGTAGAAGCCACACTAGTTAGTGTTGAGATTTAGATTAAGGGTAATTCCCCAGTAATTGTGCAAAACCTAATTTTAAAATATCATAGTTTGAGTCTCATTCATTTAAAGCTAGACAGAGTTAAGCTTAATTATTAATATTTTACATACCTGGGTAGGCCTTGTTGGAGACACCATGCTTTTTTTTTTTTTAATTTCTTTTTTTTTGCATCAGGCCTCTTCTTATCTCTTTCAGCACAACATTCAATTGCCTGGTGCTTTGTATGTTCTACATTTCTTTTTGCTCTGGTAGCTCTTTTTCATGCAGACCTGGATAAGAGTGATTACTAATTAACCATGTGACAGAGTCAAAATTATAGGCTGTGCTGAAATCTCCTCTATCAAGAAAATTAGTCCAAAATTTTAAAATTTTACCTCAGGTAGATTTTTATGATCTAGGCAAAAGACAGCTATATCTTTTGCCAAAATATCACAAGAATGGTCCCTAACCCCGTAGGTTATCTTGCCTCCCTCTGAAATGGTTTGAACTGGGTCTCCATATTGCCCATTGCTTTCAGCAATACTGTCTTTCGAGATCCTTCTAGAATGGTCTGTTAAATCTCACAGTGTTCAAACACTTTCTTAGTCCAAACTCCCAAAGTCCTTCACATTCTTCCCCAAACAACACAATCAGGTCTATCAGAGCAATAGCCTGCTCCCTGGCACCAGCTTCAATCTTAGTTACCTAACTATTGCTGGGATAAGATACCATGACTAAGACAAGTTACAGAAGAAAGAGTTTATGCGGTGCTTACAGTTTCAGAGGCTGTTATAGCTGGGAGCATGGCAGCAGGCAGGCAGGCAGGCGCGACACTGGAACAGTAGCTTAGAACCTCATCTTGAGATACAACCATGAGGCAGAGAGAGCTAACTGGGAGTGGGGTGGCCTTTGAAACCTTAAAGCTTGACCCCAGTGGCACACCTCCTCCATAAGGCCATGCTCTTAATCCTTTCCAAACAGTTCCTCCAACTGGGAACCAAGGATTCAAATATAGGAGTCTGGTGGAGGTGGGGAGGTTCTCATTCAAACCACCACAATAGCTGTGGGAAAGCTGGACTGGGTACAGACTTCCTCTGCAGCTGCTTTAAGGTCATCCATCCTCCTCCTTATAGCCCTTCGATATTACTCTCCTTCTGAATTCTACATTCAGCTGGCTTGAGGTGTCATTGAAACAGACGACTCCAGAGTGACTTCTGTATCCCAAGGACTGGTAAAGAAACTAAGGGAGGACAAGAAGTGGGTCAAAGTGCTTGCTACCTGAAGACCTGAGTGCAATCCCTGAAACCTATGTTAAAGATGGAAGGAGACAACTGACTCCGTAAAGTTGTTCTCTGAACTTTCATCCATATGCTCTCACATGTGCACATGCAGACACACTTAAATAATAATGGTAAACAATAAAGTTGTTTTAAATTTATGTCACATGTCATTGTAAACGTGATTACTGGAGCTGCAATTACCAATATGACTGTTGGAAGCAGGAAATCAAGGGTTTGCATCTTAACTTCTGTCTCTTAGCACTGTGAACTTGCAAGGGTCACTAGATGCTAGATAAGCTCAGTTTTTAAATGAAAACCACTCTACCTAAATGACCTTAAAGGAGTAGTGAAATGGTAGCTGGAGTCTAAATTAAAATACTTTCAGTATACAAGGGCTGAAGACCAACTCTTACTTTTCAAAGTTTAGACCATCCAGAATCCTTTAGATTCGTTCAGTTAGAGCTTTATAGAGTTCTATTCCAAACAAACAAGCAACATCCAAAACAAGAAAGGGGGAGGGAGAGAGAAAGAACTGAGAAAGGGAGACCTTCCTAAAGCAAAGTCAGAGAACACACTGCCAAGCATGTCACACTCTGGAAAAGTGTGACAATTTCTCAAGTTGGTTAAACACTGAATTATTACAACAGGAGTCAGCAAGTGGATTTCTTGGTATACAGCCAAAAGAGATGGACTTCAAAAATGGAAGCATGAATTTTCATAGCAGTGCTGTGACCGAGCACCTTGCATCCTGGGATCCTTACTAGAGGCACCGAGAAAAGAAAACTAAAACTGACAGACCAAGAAACACACATACAGCAAGCCGTGCCAGGTAGAGTTCTGCTACCTTTGCAACCTAGAACTCAGCATGTTTATTCCTAGGTACAACACAGTGGGAGGGGCTAGCTAATTTCAGTAGGAGTCTGTACATCTCCTCCAGCAGGAGGAAGTCAAAGTCAGTTGTCTTTTCACATACTGATCGGTAACGAAAATTCTGCCATTCCTCTTGAGCCTGGCCCATATGGGTAAGCTTTGCCAAATTGTACCATGGGTCTGAGGCCTCACAGTCATTGGCAAGGTGTGTCAACAGTACACATCTGTTCACGAAGGTCTGTGCCCACACGTGAATCTGGTAGTCTTGGAGATCAGAAGAGGGTGTTGGCTATCCTGGAAATGGAGTTATATACAGTTATGAGTTGCCATGCAGCTGAGAATCAAGGACACATGCTGAGCCATCTCTCCTGCTCCAGCTTTTTGGTTTGAGACAGGGTCTATGTATCTCTAGTTGTCCTGATATATAGTAGTCCAGGCTGGCCCTGAATTCAGAGTTCCTCTTGCCTTTGTCTTCTGAGAACTCGAATTGATGGTGTTCACTACAACACCGGGCACCTACCCCAGAAGTGTTACTTTTAACAGCTAAAAGAGAATTTGACTCAGCTAACAGTGGAGTTTTTTGTTTGTTTGTTTTGAGACAGGGTCTCACATAGCTAGACTGACCTGGAACTTGTAGCTGAGGATAACCTTGGACTCCTGATCCTCTTGTATTCTCCACAAAATTACAGGCATGGGCCTTCAAATGAGAAATAAATAAAGGGCTAAAGAAGATAGTGCTGTGTGTAGCTCCGGGACCTTGTTTCAGTCCTCTGCATCTGACCCTCAAACATACTAATAAACCCATATCAGCAGTACAGTGCGGTTGCTTATGCAGTGTAATACTGTGACAAAAAATGGACACCTAGTCATACCTGCTGTACCATGAATCTTGAAAGAATATTCTAAATGAGAGAAGCCAATCACAGAAGCTCTCACATCACGATCCCACTCATATGTGAGATCGAGCTAGGCAAATCTCTACATAGAAAACACATGGGCAGTTTCCTAGAATCCAGGGAATTCAGGAGAATTGGGGAACAGCAACAAGCACAAGTGCTTTTTATTTTTACTTATTTATTGTTGTTTGTGATGAAAATGTTTTATACTGATCCTGGTGATAGACGCTGAACTGTACATTTTTAAAAGGGCTAATCTTGTATAAAGAAAATGTACTTTATACAAACCAGGTTGCTAGGGGCCAGGAGCTCACACCAGTAAAGCCAGCACTCTGGAGGCTAAGACAAGAGAATGGGAGGTAAATCGAAGGCCATCTTGGACTGCTTAGTGAGACTTGTCTCAGAGTAACAGGTAACCGTGGGGGAACTGAGCCTGTTAGCCCAACTGGCACCTGGAGGTGGGAGGCAGGGTGGTCAATTTGAGCTCCAAATAAAGGAAAGACAAATACATCATGCGTCGCTGAAAAGTTATGTAAAGATGCACATACAAATGAATTCTTTTAAGTACTATTTCCAAAAGCCTTGCTTTCAGAAGTTGGCATTAACTTATCAAACTAAGTATGAGTGCCACAAAGCTTCTAGAACTGGTGGCGTTTCTGGTAAAGTCACACAACACAAAACCCAATAGGTTCTTGGATCCTCTTTGCAAAACTTCCCACGTGTAACCTATCAGGGGTGGGAGGAATACACTTTCCCATTGTTTAAAATTTTTTAAAAGTAATGCCAGCACTCCGATGGCCAGAGGCAGAAGCAGTTCTGTGGGTTCAAGGCCACCCAGGGGTAGAGAACTGTGTCTCAAACAGGATCCCCCCACAAAATTAGCCTAGGTTTCCCGAGCCTTTAATAACGTATTAAGGTAACCGTGCTCGGTCGGTGACAGGTGAGTGAGCTGCCTTCGCGCGAGGCGAGGCCTGAGAACTGCGTGAGGCTCGGGGGAAGCCCCGAGTCCCGGGTTCGTCCTGGGAAAGGCTCTTCAAGGGGACGGCCCGAGGCTCCAGAGGGAAGGCTCCATGAGGGCAAACCTGAGAGTGTCGGCCGGCCATGCGCTCTGGCCGAGCCCGAGCGCCCGCCAGGCCGCGCTTCCTGACGGGAAGAGCCCGTAGGGAGCGTCGCCGGCCGCGCGGATCCTGGGGCGAGGGTGGCGCGCCGGGCGGGTCCGCCTCACTCATTGTGCGCGAGGCGGGCCGCGCGGGCGTGGGCGTGGGCGGACCGGCCTGCCGCTGGGTAGCCGCCCAAGGACCCGCGCAGAGCGGCGCCGCTAGCGGAGAGCCCGGGAGCGGGCCGGGAGCGTCCCGCCCTCCCGCCCGCCCGCCCCTCCCCCGCGACGCTCGCCCCTCCCCCCTCCTCCCCTCGCGTTGGAAAGTTTCTAGAATCTCTTCCCAGCAGCCTTTGCGGTTCCAACATGGCGGAGCTGACGGTGGAGGTTCGCGGCTCCAACGGGGCTTTCTACAAGGTACGGGCCGCGGGGCGGCCGGGGATGGGAGCTGGGCACTGGGAGCGGGGTCAAGGGGCGCCGGGGACCCCGGGGGCCGAGGAGAGGTGTCAGGTGGTGGCGGGGGAGGCAGCTGGGCCGTGCTGCTGGCCTCTGCCCTCGGCGCGGTTTAACGGTCTCGGGGCCCAGGCTCCGTTATGTTTGGAAACAAGGCGGCGGGTGCTGGCTTGCCTCCTGTCCCGGAGCGTCCTGGGTCGAGGCCTCCGGGACGCGGGCGGGCGGGCGGGCTGGAGCGGCGGGCTGTGGTGCGGGCGCGCCGCCGAGGCCTGGCGGGGTGGGGGGCGCGGACGGGCGGACTGAGGGACGGACTGAGGCGGGCAGCTCACTGCGACCCCGCGGCGGCGGCCGGGCCCGCCAGGCTCCTCTCCGCCCGCCCGCCCTCCCGCCCGCGGCATGAATGGCTGACTCCCCGGCCTACCCCGGCTTGTGCTGCCCCGGGGGCCCTGCGAACCCACGGCGCCCGCCCGCCCGCGTGGAAACCCGGACGGGCGGCGGGCCCTGGTGGCCGCGGCCTGGGGAGCGGGCGGCCCCTTCGCCCCTCGGCCCGGGAGAAATGCGAATTCCGAAGGAAGGGTTCAAAGGTGACCCGAGGCCAGGCGGCAGGTGGGAGGGACGCGTGTCTTCCCAGCCCCTGGGAAGGTGGGTTTTTTGTTTTTTGTTTTTGCTTTTTAAGTCCTCTTCCACGAGGTTCTTTTTGTTTCCTTTGAGAAGAGGCCATGCATTGCCGTGGAGGCTGGCCTCGGAGACAGAGGGAGGATTCTAGAGTGGAGGAATTTGTAAGGCGCTTGCTTCTATTGGAAAAGGGGGAGGGGGCACCAAGCAGAACACGAAGGCTGAACAGTTTTTCCATAGTAACGGCCCCTTCTCCTTATTTTTTTTTCTCCCCAAAGTGTGCGAGAATCTTAACAAATCAACACAAAACCTTCTCAGCTGTTGTCTGTCAGTCATTCTCCAAGCCAGCATCTCAGATGTTTGAGAGTCTTGGCTATTTTTATGAAGGCTCTCTTCTAGTACATGAGTATTGTATGTACTTAAAATGGTTTCTCACAGGTTTTCATTTCAATGGCTCCTTTATTCCAGAGGATTTTATTTGGTATTAACGATTTCCTAATTTTTCAGTGTTTTGCTTTTCCCTTTCTAGCTTGCTTATTAGCTGTATGGAGGTGATTTGTCACGTGGTAATAATATAGGCAGTAGCTCATTGACAAAGAATGATAAGTATACTTTTTTAAATTTTGTTTTGTAAATTTTGATTGTAAAATCTCTGGTGGCCAACTAAGTAGTAAGAGTGAGTGTTAAAGCCTTTAGTATCACCTATTAGTGTGTAACTGGCTTCGTTAGTGTTCCAGGTTTAAAACATGATGTCACATAAATGATTCAAGCAATATTTGAGTAGATACTTCTTACTGAAACCTAGTGGTTACCATCTCTGCAAGATTGTAGATAAGGTGAGCTGGGCCACAAGGACTGGACTTAAGACTACTTTTCCTGCCTAGATAAAGTTCGTTAGTGTGTATCACTCCCTACCTACCCTGTGGAAAAGGCTCAGGAATCTCTGATTCTCAGCACACATTTTAGGTAACACAGATTATGCAGGCTTTCCTTGCACATTGAAAAGTGATTGTTTCAACAAATTCTTCATCGTGTAGATAATAGGGAACCATTTCTTTGACTGAATTTTATGTCAATCTGTAGTACAACATAATCAGTTTGACTTCTGTAAAGTTGGTTTGCAATCTTTTGGTGTCTTTTTTTTTTTAAAAGTTATTTCACAAGCAAATATCTCCATGTTGGAACTTTGAAGTATTAGTAATTGATTTTGGTTGTATTGAAAATTGAGCCTAGACCTTGGCTTGTACATAGTATGGTAGGCATTTGTTTTTGCTATAAAGCTCTGCTCTGATGCCTTTTTCCCCCCTTCTTTGATAGTCTGAGTAAATTGTCCAGGCTGGTCCTGAACTCACTGTGTAGTTCATGCTGGCCTTGAACTTGCATTCCTCCTTTTTAGCCTCCTGGGTAGCTATTATAGTTCCAGGTCTGTACCCCTTTCACACTCTACAAATCTGGTTATACTTAGACTGGACCTCACCATTTTACTGACAAGGGTTGGGAAGGACATTAGCCACATTTTTGTGTATTTTGAACGTTTGAAAGTTTTCCTTCTGTAATCAATTGTATGTGTACTTTGTACAAGATGTAGTCTTCAGGACTTTGGAACATCAAAATGGTAAAAGGAAAAGAACTTTAACTAGAAGTAATAAGCAAATGGGAATTCTAGGTGGCATACTTCATTATCTTGTCACTGGATTCCTGTAAATTAGGGACTTGAAATACAGTGCTCTAAAATACTTTCATATCTTATGCAGTGAAATTATCCATGTGGGTTGATCCCCTGCTTCCCCGAAAAGTAGATTTATTAAGGAAAAATGAGGAGGAACTCCTTAGGGTGGACAGGTCTCCCAAGGGCAAGGGGAGGAATGCCTTTTCCTTCTGAGTTGGAACCTGGCTGGAGCCTTCCCCACACATGCTTTGCAGGAGATTCACTATTGACCTATACTCTTAACCTCATTTGACACAAACTCCAATGAGATATGGCTTTAAACTTGGCCATCCTTTCTCCTCAGCCTCCTTTAATAGCTGAGATTACAGGCATGTATCACCACACATGACTGAAAAAAATTCTTACAACTGGTTTATTATTTTCTGTCATTTAAATTTTTAATTTAATTTGTATACTGCAAAACAGCTTTCATTAAAATAAACATTATGAATGTTGTGATAAATGGCTGACAATTGTGTGCAACCACAATCTCTATGATAGAATAGTTGTACCATCTCTTAAATTTCCCTTGTTGACCCTTTAGCCTTTAGGCTCACCTTTCATGGGGGTGGGATAACCCTTTTACAGGGGTTGCATATCAGATATTTATTTATATGACAATTCACAACAGTAGTAGAATTACAGTTATGAAGTAGCAACAAAGTAAGTTTATGATTGGGGGTCACCACAACAGGAATTAAAGGGTATTAAAGGGTTGCAGCATTAGGAAGATTGAGAACTACTGCTCTTAGGGTATCCTGTCTCAGTAGTTAGTGCAATACCTATAGAATTAAGCAAAATAATGTTAGAGTTTTGAGCCTGGCTTCTGTCTAGCATAGAGGAATTTAATTTTTTCTAATTTAGAAGATAATAATGAAGGAATTTTGGAAATGCTAAAAACTAGAAGTTGTTTAGAGTCAAGAGCTCTAAATGGTTCTATTTTGTTGTACTTTTCTCAGTGGTAGGTTTTCATGTATGGGTGATTCTGAAATTCTGTATTTACCAACTTTTACACCTTTTACTTCCCCAGAAATATAGGGAGTACACACATCTGGCTGTGTGAGTTGTGATTTAAGAGTTTGAGAGGTGTCATCATGCTTTGATCTTTGTAGCCAGTGCATTGCCTTGATGTATTGCTCCATGGAGTAAAAAAATTCATACATCCATAATAGCATGGTAACCATACTAAGTATATTGCTTTTGTTGTTAATAGTGTCTTTATAATAAGAGATGTCTTTGCAGCCCTTTAAATCTAGGGATGGGAAAGAATGGGATGATGTGAAACACTTGGTGGTGGAATATAATTTGGTAACAATACCTGCTTCTGTTCCTTTCCTACCTAAAGTAAAGTGCCTTTCCTAGAAAACCTAGAGGTAGAATGTACTCTACCCTAGCTAGAAGACTGGAAAGAGGTCATGTATATTGTATATAATTTATCAGAAAAATGGGATGGTTTGCTAGGATAATTAGTTGTGCATCTGTTGCCGCTATCCCATTTTCAATTAATAGCCTTAGTTTCATTTTCTGTTGTAGTGATAAAATATCCCAAAAAGCAACTTAAGGCAGAAAAGGTTTAAATATTTTATTAGGCTCACAATTAATTCAAGGTTATGGTCATCATTGAGGGAAGTCAAGGCAGCAGGAATTTGGTGCATCTCATCATATTACATCTAGCAGGTGCAGAGAGCAATGAATTAATGCATGTGTGCTTGTGCTCAGCTCTCTCTACTCTAAGCAGTCTGTGTCTCAGTCCTGGCCAGGGACTGGTGTTACTCAGGGTAGGTGAGTCTTCCAGCTACTCAAAATAACCACCTCACAGACAGAACCATAGACCATGCTAATTTGGACAATGTTTCATTGAGACTTTTCCCAGGGGATTTCTAGAATGTCTGAAGTTAATAATTAAAACCAGTCATCGAATATTCCATTACCTTGTCACCCCCCAAAAGTGCCCATTTTCATCATTAATATGTATTTTAACTGATGCATGTGATACTAAACTTTGGGACCTTTGGTTTGAAGGGAGCCCTTGGGTTCATGTGATCCTCTTGTCTCAGTCTCTGGAAGTGAAGAGTTCAGTGACGTCTGCTAGTGCAAGTCTCAGTTGTCATGCCCAGCTGTTGCATTGTGTAGCTTTGGACTAAACATAAATACATTTTTGGTAGTTGAACCCATGATTGGCTGCTTCCCTCCCCCCGACCCCCCAAAAGACAGGGTTTCTCTATGTAGCCCTAGCTGTCCTGGAACTCACTCTGTAGACCAGGCTGGCCTCCAACTCAGAAATCCGCCTGCCTCTGCCTCCCGAGTGCTGGGATTAAAGGCGTGTGCCACTACTGCCCGGCGAACCCATGGTTTTAATGTTTTATGTCTGACCTGTATATTTCTACACTAAATACAGTTTGAAAAAGAAGTAGAGCAAATCACTCAGTTTCTGATTTATATGGAGGATTTTTTTCTGTTTGTACAAATGAAATGAAGTTTGGGGCCCTTTCATTGTGCTTTAACCATATAATTGACACATCTCAAAGTATTGTAATGGATCCATAAATAATTCCTCCTTTCTTAAGCTTACTAGTAAAAATAAAAACAGATTAATAACAAAGTTGTGCAGTAGTAGGTTATTTTATCACTCATGATGAACTAAATTAACCGAGGAGTAGAGGGCTGAGGACATAATGACTTGACAGTGAGAACAAAACTTAATTGAAAGTCAGGCCCAGTGGCAAATGCCTGAAATTCCAGCACTTGAGAGGTAGAGGCAGGAACATCAGAATTCTAGGTCAGAAAAAGAAGAGTGGCTAGGTGCTTGCTGCCAAGTCTGACAATTTTGAGTTTGAGCTGGGCAGTCCACATGATGGAAAGAGAGAACACGTTTTTTTAAAAGTTCCAGTTTACTGTAGACCAAACCTTGCAACAACCTTGTCAAACTCCTCACCAACAACTCCTAATTTAGTATTTGAGGGAGCAGTGGTAGCTATCTTAGTATCAGGGCTCTTTGTTAAAATACAGTTAGATATAGTAAGATGATTTTGAATTTCTATGTATTTAAAATACAGGCTTTGTACATGTTAATTGTAAGTGGAAATGAATGGTATTTTGGGTTTTGAGACAGGTTTTAGGTTGTCTTTGAATTTGCAATCCTGCCTTAACTTACTGAATATTGGGTTTATAGGCCTGTTCAACCATACTCATTTTATAATTTTATTCTCATTTAGGAATAATGGCCAGATAAGGCTGTTTGTAAGGGGGAAAGAAAGCTTGAAGTCTTTTTTGTTATTTTGAGACAGGGTCTGGCCTGGAGCTTGATACATGTTTAGCGGAGACTACCCTTGTGATTTTATTTATAGGAGAAATACATAATAAAACATCTGGAGACAAAGCTATAAAATACTGTTTAGAAATAGATATGTCTTGGCAATATTTCTTTTCTTTTCTTTTCTTTTCTTTTTTTTTTTTTTTTTGGTTTTTGGTTTTTGGTTTTTGGTTTTTCGAGACAGGGTTTCTCTGTAGCCCTGGCTGTCCTGGAACTCACTCTGTAGACCAGGGTGGCCTCGAACTCAGAAATCCTCCTGCCTCTGCCTCCCAAGTGCTGGGATTAAAGGCTTGCGCCACCACGCCCGGCTCAGGAATATTTTTCTTAACTATATATTTTAAGTGTCATGTTTTTTGTGTATTTTGTAGGAGAATAACTTGACAGCCTGTTATTTATTAGATGTTCTGTTAGGCTTCCACATGCATTTCCTACATTCTTAGGAAATTCATGAGGTATGGTTTTGTGTAGGGGTTTTGTTTTTGATCCAGTTGCCTCTTCCTCTGGAATGTTGGCATCTAAAGGTATACATGGACTAGGAGGTGTGCACTTAATTCATTTGATACACAAGGAACTGATTATGATGATAAAGGTTGTCCAAGATTACGCTCTGTCTGAAGTGCCATTTAACACTAGGGTTTTCACTTCCAGTTACTTAGTTTATACTTTCTTACACCTCCTTACATGGTAGTTTTGAGTAATGGACTGTGTGTTTAACTGTATATGTATTTGTGGATGAGTGTGACTCCAAAGATCTTTCCTTCAAGTCACCAAGCTTCTATGTCAAATGCCTTTACCTGCTAAGCCATCTTGTCTGTCTGAATTAAACTAGATTATATCTTAGTGATTGTGTTCTCAATCACACTATCAAATATAGTTCTTTTCTTTTTTTAAGATTTAATATTATATATAAGCACAGTGTAGCTGTCTTTAGCCATTCCAGAAGAGGGAGTCATATCTCATTATGGATGGTTGTGAACCACCATGATATTGCTGGGATTTGAACTCAGGACCTTTGGAAGAGCAGACAGCCATCTCTCCAGCCCTCAAATATGATTCTTAATTCCAGCATTCAGGAGGCAGAGACAGACCTTTCTCTGTGGGTTCAAGGTCAAGTCTAGTCTACAAGCTAGTTTCAGGACAGCCAGGGCTATTATACACAGAAACCTTATATCAGAAAACCAAAAAAAAAAAAAGTCTTAATTTTGTAGTGGGCAGTTGTGTTGTATATGTATTTACATTGTAAAAGCTGATATATTTGGAAGTTTTTGTATTGTCAGGCCCTAACAACAGTTAATACTTAGCCTTCAGAGTGTTTCTTAAATGTTTTTGTACATTTGCATTTCTAATTTAGTCTCACAGTGAAACGGCCATTTGGAGAAATCTGAGGCCCTGTCCAGCTCCACAAATCAAGTTTATTTAAGATTCCTAGTCTGTTTTTGCTTCCTTGGAGTTTATTTATTTTTAACATATAGTATAGATATCCCCTCCCACCTCCCCCAACACACTTTGTTTTGAGGTAGGGTCAGGGCTGTTCTCAAACTTGGTATGTAGCTGAAATGGTTTTACATTTCTAATCTGCCTCTGCTTCCTAAACGATGGGATTATAGGCTTGTGCTACCTACCATGCTGTATAGTATGATTTCCTTAAGTACAACTATTACTGATAACAGTGGGCATAAGGAGGGCTGACTTGGGATGAATGAGTGTTGCAGAATGACTTAGGTGTTTTCTGTGACTTTTGCTTTCTAAGAATGTGCTCTTTTCCACAATGGTCGCTAGCAGCCATTGAGCTGAACAGATTCAGAGCTGAGGTAGTAGTCTTTTAAAAAAGACTAGAAAACGTAATAGGTTTTAAAATACTAATTATGTATTGAAATAATATTTTGAGTATATTGGGTTTTAAGCAATTAAAACTTGTTTTTACTTTTATTTATTTTTTATTTTTTTTATTTTTTTTAAAGATTTATTTATTATTATATGTAAGTACACTGTAGCTGCCTTCAGACACACCAGAAGAGGGAGTCAGATCTTGTTACGGATGGTTATGAGCCACCATGTGGTTGCTGGGATTTGAACTTTGGACCTTTGGAAGAGCAGTCGGGTGCTCTTACCCACTGAGCCATCTCACCAGCCCTTGTTTTTACTTTTAATATGGCTATTTTAAGTACATGATTCATATTTTATATTTTTGAGATAATTACATCCTTCATAGTTCACCTTTGCATTACTGAGTATGCAAAAATACTTTGAAATATTTAAAGTGCACAGACATATTTGTTTAAATGAACTGCCTATTGAAAAAAATTTTTTTCTGGTCATGCTAGAAATGGAATTTTTGGGCCTTGCCTATATTATTTTTGAAGATCAAGACTTTAAAAAAATGGTGTATTTTGTTTATTTGTTTAGGTTTTTGGGGGGAGGGTCAGGGTGCTTAGCTAATGAATAGAGACAAACTACAAATTGCTGGGACCACTTTTCTGGGACTAGGTTTTCAAAATAATAATAGCTGGAATGTAAAAAAATTAGGCAATGAAAGCAGATCATTGCTTTGTTAATCAGATTGAAAGCCATGGTAAAATTGACTATTAAGTCTCAACATTGACTGAAGAGTAAATTTCTGTTCATTTGTTCACAGGAAACAAGATTATTTTTGGCATGAGGTTCTTTTTATTAACTATTCCCTCTGTTTCACCTTTAGTATTTTGGGAGAGTGACTGGAGAGTTCTTGGTAATATTGATGGCATTTGCAATAGTAGCGTCAGTATATATTTGAATAAGTAAAAGAATTAGTCTTGTTTTCTGGACACAGGTGATTTGTTGTGCCATCTTAGTAGTTCTCTATGAAAAGTTACATCTTTCTGATTTGGTTAAATTGAACATTTTAAATGGCTTTTTAAAAAAGCGATTATAGGGCTGGAGAGATGGCTCAGCGATTTAGTGCACTGACTGCTCTGCCAGAGGTCCTGAGTTCAATTCTCAGCAACCACATGGTGGTTCACAATCATTTGTAATGGGGTCCAATGCTCTCTTCTGGTGTGTCTGAAGACAATGACAGTGTACTCATGTACATAAAATAAACAAATCTTTTTTAAAAAGTGATTATATATTTATAAGGACATAAGTTCTGATATTGTCACAAAAGAAACTTCCTGACACACACAGGGATAACTGAAACTTCAGTGTGTTGCAACAGGAAATTTGGAGTTTTCAGTACCTGTGTAGAACCATTAAGGCATTTTATTTCAAGAACTGTTGTATATTAGTGCAAGCAGTGGCTGATAATCTGTGCAATCTTATCCCTGTTGCTTTGTGTTTAGAACAGTTAGGTGCTGCATAAGGCAGTTATTATTGATAAAAGCTGCTGTGCTTGGCTAAGGACAAATTTTTTTGTTGTTAAAAATTAGTTTCACTATGTAGTCCTCCATGCTGACCCCTTAACTCATGATTCTTCTATGTCAGTTTCCCAAAGTGCTGGGATTACAGCTGTTTACTATTAAATGCTCAACCACACTTCTTATTTTTCATTTTGGTTTTTTGAGACAGGGTTTCTCAGTATAACCAGCCCTAGCTTTCCTGGACTCACTTTGTAGATGAGGCTGGTCTCAAACTCACAGAGATCCTCCTACCTCTGCTTCCTAAGTGCTTGGATAAAGACATGTGCCACCACACTCTGCTAGCAACGTACATTTTAAAACACCTATGTGTATCAATATCATATGCATGTGTGATTTATTATTGGTGTGCTATAC
Organism: Mus musculus; assembly: GCF_000001635.26. Lineage (NCBI taxonomy): Eukaryota > Metazoa > Chordata > Mammalia > Rodentia > Muridae > Mus > Mus musculus. The sequence continues at coordinate 34,029,585 of NC_000069.6, forward strand.
AGAGTTGGTTCAGTTCAGATGTTTTCCTTTTTTCTCATGATGGTGTTTTTATTCCTTCCATTTCAGGTAAGCCTGCCTTTATAGCTAGATAAATGTAATTCCAGATTTCTCTCTATTTCCTTAGCATTATGTGTGGAAACATTCAGAAACAAATGTAGGGTTTTTCCAGTGTGCCCATGAAAAACTAGAATCATGTACTTGACTTTAATGTACAGTATAATTTATAGTGATTATATAACAATTTATAAGAGTATAAAATTCAGGTGTTGTCATTAACCAATGCCCCCCCCCCATACCCATGTTTCTATTAGATAGATTTTTAAAGAAAGGATAATTTAGGGCCGGGGGAGATGGCTCAATGGATAAAATGCTTGTCATTGAAATTTAAGGACCAGAGTCTTAGGGGGGCTTGGGGTAAGTTGGCTGTCTAGGGGATCTGAATTGGTGAGCTCTGGGTTCAAGTGAGAGAGACCTTGGCTCAATGAATAAGATAGGGAAAGATGAAAACACTTTATGTTAACATTTGATCTCCATGGGCATTGCCCACCTACATATACATGCATACAACATAGGTGCAAAAAAAGAATAGGATGGTTTGGAAAGGAACTTAAAAATAGCAGAAAACAAAAGCTCCTAATAATAAGTTATTTTTTTGAAAAAAAGAAAACTTATTTCTTTTAACAGTTGATACCTCCATTCTCTTTATATCTCAGCTAGGAAAGGTTTATTTGCCCTTTGGATTTGTTCTTCTACAGCTAGCCAGTTCTTTAGTCTATTTTTCTATTGAGATGTTCTTTGTCAGTTATTGAGATCTGTATATTTTAACGTAAGAGTGAATCCCCACAAAGATAGACATCTGTGCAAGCACCAGGTATTTAAATAATATGCAGTGGTTTCAACAGTTTGAAAGAGTTTATATGGAAACATAAACATATGGGAACTAAGGACCCTTGGTACTGGGTCACAACTTTTCTATTTCTAGGATTGGAATGAGAATGACATCTGGTATCCAGGATGGCTGGATTGATAAGAAAGAACTCCTTGAATCGTCCAACAAAATCTTGGGTACTCTAGGAAGATTTGAAAAGAGGCTCAGAAGAGGGAACATTATGGCTTGCTTGCTGAGAAAACTCACAAGGAATCTCTGTTGCTTTCTTAGGTTCTAATAGCAACATTGCTATCTTGTAGTGTCGCCGTTCAGTGTTGTCCTTTCTTTGTCCTGATAAGGATCTTTTCCCCTTGTATCTTTAACTGCAGACAGTCCAGGAACATAAAGGTGTTTGAGTCATAAATTAATATTTGCTGTAGTGTTTTGGAAGTATGGAGCAGCAGCATTAATGCTCCTGAGCATGGCTTTTGAGTGTCTGAGGGTGCCTCAGTATTAAGAAGCTCCAGTCCCTTGCAGGGTCTTTGTTTTTTTTTTTTTTTTTTTTTGTTTTGTTTTGTTTTTCGTTTTACATAAAGTTGCTCCCAGGTCTGGGACAAGAAACATTGTTTTTAGATAATATTCTAGAGATGTGAGAAAGACCTTTATTCATTACACACAGTGGATTAATACCTGTGTTGGGCTATATTGGAAACCTGATTAGAAAAGACAGTTGTATTTAGAAAATCCTGTAAAGTGGATGGATCATACATGGGTAGGGTTGAATAGATATAAGGTGATATTCTGTCTTTATCCATGTTGGCTGAAACATAAGCCATGGTCAAGAAGTCAAACTAGTTGACCTAGGTTTAGAGTCCAAGGAATAATTTAAATGTGGTAGGTAACTCAAGCCTGTAATCTCAGCTCTTGCAAGGCTGAGGCAGGAACATTTCTGCAAGTTCAAATCAAGTCTCTGTTGCAGAGGGTGTTCTTAAAAAGAAACAGTTAATTCAGAGGAATAGATTATTTCTACAGATAGATTTGGATGCTTTGTGAAAGGTCCATGCCATTTTATTATAACCTAAAATGATGCCAACTGCAAGAGAAAAATTGCTTGCTTATATTTCAAGGACTGGCAATCATTTAGTAGCTTACAAGAAATAATTTTTAATTTGGGTACCAAAAATAGGAAATGCAGGCTAAATAAGTCACTTAAAACACCATTAAAAACAGATATCTTGCATGAATTTTAACTTACTTTGCAAATATTGGTGCTGGTACTTTCTTGATTTTTATCAGAAGATATCAACAACTTTCTGCTAAGAAGCCTCAATCCTTCCTTAGTATGGTACTTGAGTGCAGCAGAAAATTTGCAAGCAAACAAAAGTCTGAGCATGCCTAAGTGGTGACATGTGGCTGTCAGCTATTCTAAGATGCCCTCATTTTTAAGAAGCATCCTGGGTTCAAAGACGCTGAATTGTTGGATTTGAGACTGGGAAGTTAGACAGGAGCTGGAAAATGAACCTTTAAATAAACTATCTATCAATTGCCCAAAGCCTGGCAAGTCATAATCTAATGCAATTTTACCAATTCAAGAAAAATAGAATCCTTAAGTGTTGTGTAAATTATGCCAGCAGTAATCTTCAACTGATAGGATGAGGGAAAGAGTGCTGTAGCACTTAACACTGAGTCCGGTGCTTTTAGTAGTAGAGAAGTTAATTGGTATTTAGAACTGCAGTACTTCACCACAAGTGTGCTTCAGGTCAGGAACTAGACCTGTTTTTAATTACCTTTGATAAGAAATCAAACACATAAAACTATTTTTTTTCCAAATCTAGAAAAATGTTAAAATGTTATGCAGGAACACTAATACATGGCAGAAAAATAAGCCAGTTACTAAGAAGACTGCTTCGTCGTTTGAAAATATTATTATTATTATTGTTGTTGTTGTTATTAGTAGTAGTGCCAGTTTAGTAGTTTATTTGCTTGCTCATGAAAATAATTGTGAACTAGAGACTAGGCTTATTTTTTTTGTTTTTACAATTACTTTTTTCTTTTTTAAGGGTCTTATTGTAGAGGTCTGGAAATCCTGGAGCTTGCTATGTAGTTGAGGTTGGCCCTGAACTCACAAAGATCTGCCTGCCTCTGTCTCTTGAATGTTGAGATTGAAAAGACTGTGTGCCGTAACACCTGGCTTGTTTTTATTTTTAATTAATTATTGATTTGTTATTTTTTGTTATTGAGACAGGGTCTCTATGTCCTACCTGTTTTGGACCTTGCTATGTACACCAGGCTGGCCTTGGGATTAGAGGTGTGAGCTACCTACCATACTTGGTTTTCATTTGTTTGTTTATTTATTTATTTTTAATTTTTCAGTAAGCAATTATTTTCTTGATTTATTTACTTTATATATGTGAGTTACACTTTTGCTGTCTTCAGACACACCAGAAGAGGGCATCAGATCCTATTACAGATGGTTGTGAGCCACCATGTGGTTGCTGGGAATTGAACTCAGGACCTCTGGAAGAGCAGTCAGTGCTCTTAACCACTGAGCCATCTCTCTAGCCACATGTTTTTATTTTTAATTATGTATGTGGAAATATGTGAGTGCAGATTTCTGGGGAGGCCAGAGGCATTGAATCGAATCCCACTGGAAGCTGAAGTTAGAAGTGGTTATGAGCTGCCCAACATGGGATCTGGGAACTTAGCACTGTGCCATCTCTCTCACCCCTCCCAAAATTTTAAGTTACATTTATTTAAGGGGTGTGTGTGCACACACACTAGAGGACAACTTTTAGAAGTTAGTTTTCTCCTTCCACTGGGACTTGGGGGTGGATTCCCAAGATAGAACTCAGGTGGGCAGGCTTGGCAGTAACTGCCTGCTCAACCAATGAGGATTTTTAATAGATTGGATTTTAAACATCAGAACCACTCACTATCAGAGGCTGGGGATGGCTCAGCAAGTCAAGAGTGCTTGCTTACTGGTTTTGCACAGGACCTGGATTTGGGTCACAGAACCCAGGTGGCAGTTCACAACCACCTGTAACTGTAGTTGCTCTTCTGACTTCTGTATGTATGTATGTATGTATGTGTGTGTATATATATATATATATATATATATATATATATATATATATATATATATATATGGGGTATATACATTCACGAAGGTCCACACACATACAGGTTAAAAAGTAAGCAGATCTTTAACAGATAAACAAATCATTAAACAGACAAACAAAAAAGTTAAGGATTAGGCTGAGGCATGTCTTCACTTTAGAAAGCTGTGTTAGCTTTTCTCTTGTTGCTAGTAGTTTGTTTTGCAGTAGAAACCTTAGCTCTAACAAATTTAGAGTTTGAATTTTTATAGCATGTAAGTCTAATATATTTATTTTTATCTAGACTACCATCCTAAACTCAGTTTTGTAGCTTTTAGCTGTTTAGTTCCTGATTACATACAGTTGGTGGTTTGTTTGCTGAACGCTAGCTGTGGGGTTTTAGTTTCTGTTTCCCCTTTTGTAAGGAGTATACATTAGTTTGTAGTGGATTGCATAAAAGGAAGACATTTGATGAGGTCTTAAACAACCAAAAGTAATAATTGAGCTTGGCCATATAATTCTCCAAATGGGTTATGGCAGTGGCCGTGGGGCCTGGGAGCTGGAGACACTACTGCATTCTGTCATCTGCTGCAGCCGTAAGAATTCTTTAAGTGTAGGTGTAGACTTATTGAGAAAGTGTCAGCAAGAGCCATAGACAATTTTGGTAGTTCTGAAGTTAGCTTGATGCTAAGATATCCCTTCCCCTGTTTCTCTTCTCTTTCAGTAAAGAGGTTTAGGGTGTCTCTGGAGCTGATTTGGATGGGATTGTAGTCTGATAAGGTGAAATCATATATCAAAAGGAGGTCAAGACTTATTTTCTGTAAAGTGGAGTTTTTGTGAGATACTTGGAGAATTGAAAGTTTGTGGCTGGAAAAGGAGGGTGGCTATATTGATGATCCTATATTCAGGCTTTAAACAAGGCCCTTTGCTGTGTGTAAGCAATCTTAGCAAATGTTAATTTGGCTGGAATTCTTTAAGCTGGCCAGGAACTTCATCAAGCTGATGGCTCCTTCCCCTTTCCAGGTCTCATTAATTTCCCTGTCTTTCTTTTCTGCCTCCAATTTAGTGGTAGTGGTTTCAAAAGGATTCCTGTCTATAGCCTTTTTATTTTTCGTTGAGAGGGCTGGTTGCTGTAGAACTCCTAACTGACCAAAGACGACCTTGGGTATCTGATACCCGATTCCCCTGCTTCTGCTTCAGATCTACAGATTTCAGATGAATGGTGGTTCTAGCAAGACTTCACTGTGCTCTCCTGTTACAAATTGGGTTTTGATGATTTTTTTCTGTAAATATGAAAGTCTCCATCATTTCTACTGGTAGTATTGTTGTAAGACTTAAATCCACTGTTTCTCTTTAATGGAAAGAGCTCTTAAAAAAGAATGAGATTTTTTTTTTTAAAGTACTGTTTGTAACATTCCAGGAAGTGAAACTTTGGGTTGGTGTTGATATGTATTGCTGCAGTTGTTTCTTTCTCTAAAATGAGAGGATTTGGAAGATCATTTCAAAACTGTATCTTCAATGGCTGTTCTGTGTTGTACTGTGTACTTTCTTCAAGCTGTTTATGCTTCCATATCAAACCTGCCAAGCACCTGAGGGTAGATACTTGAAAACCGAAGCAAAGTTGTTTATGTTGATAATGTGGGTCACAAAACAAAGTGAAATAGGAAAAGAGCAAAGGTAGAAGAAATTGTAACACATGTAACATCTTAAAAGTTGTATATATTAAAACTAGAGTCTCAATTTCATTGTTTGGTCTTTCCTCATGTTCTTATTGACTGGGAAACTTACGGAATTTAACTCTTAGTTGAGAGTTAACCTCTACCCCCAGCCCACCTTCTTTCCTTTGTGATTTATCATGGCTCGGCTTTTAGGTGGGTTTTGTTTTGTCTCAAAATTCTTTATTAGAAATGACTTCCTTACACTGGGATTATGAATAATTTACTTATGTCCTCCCCTCCCCCCAATTTTTTTAAAAAATAAAAATTTTTTCCATACCCTACCCCGTTTTTGAGGCAGGTTTTCTGTTTGGTTCATTCTGCCTTCATACTCACTATGTAGTCTGGACTGTCCTTGAGCTTATTCTCTTGATTCAGCTTCTTGAACATTGGGAATAAGAGGCACATGCTATCTTGCCTGGAAGAAATTTATTAAGTCTTTTAATCATTAATTTTGTGAAGACAAATTTGTGGTGGTGGTGAAAATTGAGTACAGGTGCTCTACCACTGAGCTGCAGTTCCCATCCCTTGATTAATTTGAAACTAGATCTTTTCAGTTTTGGCTGACTTTGAACCTGCTCTGCCTCTTGAGAGTTAGTGTTTCAGGCCTTGTGCCACCACACCCAGCTTAATTTTCCATAAGAATTAGCAAAAAGTCTGAGTACTGCTTAAAAGTAAATCACTCTCTTTACCCTCATTTAAAAAATTCTAAAGCCAGGCGGGGTGGCCCACGCCTTTAATCCCAGCACTCCTGGGTAGAGTCAAGTGGAGCTCTGTGAGTTTGAGGTTCCAGGACAGCCATTCCGGGAGCAAGGAGAACAAGTTTAAAGTCCTGCCAACATGGAAGATTCCCGGAAAGTGGCTCTAGGGGCTATTTTCCCCATTGGGTCTGCAGTAGCAGAGATGAAATACAGATTTTAAAAGATATTAACTCGGGAATACTGGAGGGGAGTGTGTGCTTGCCTTGGGGAGGTTTAGAAGTGCCCAGTCATTGAGCTAGCTAGTCAAGGTATATCAAAATTAGCTGTTGTGTGTGTTTGTGTCTTTCGTTCACAGCCCAGCTCGAGACAGCCAGGAACCAAAGTGGATTTAACTAATTCACTGCTACAGATGACACCCAACGTGGGGCAAGAACTTACTTTTAAAAATTAATTGGAAATTTCTGAATGGAATACACACGCATCATGATATAAGATTAGGAGGAGAAGAGAAATGGTTTCTCAGCAAGCCAAGCAGAGTCCACGAAACTAGAACAAGGAGCACAACTGCCAATGGGGATTTACCCTGGGCCCTTCTAATAGGTTTCTAACTGCCTCAAAGAGCTAAGCATGGAGGTGCTAGGGGCAAAGGCAGGCAAAGAGGGAGAATAGAAGGAATGAGAAAAAATGCATTAAAAGAAAAATTAAAAAATCTAGCCAGGGCAGCTCTCTGGATCTTCGAACTTGGTCTGCATGGGAATTCTGGGATTACTTAGCCTGGTGTGACAAAAACAGAGCCTGGAACTAGACTCACACAGTAAGTAGGAGGGATTTAATTAATGTTAAACACAAAGAGGAATAACTAATTGGAACATTTGATCTTAAATTATAGGTCAAAAAGCAGGGGATAAATAAAAAAAGCTTAGATTAAACTAATGTTAATTCAAGTTAAATAAAGAGGAAGGGACATATGTACCCACAGAGAGAAATTAATTTCCATTGAAGGGAGGATTTAAATATACATAGATGAATAAATGATCGAGGCTTTTGATCTTAAATTATAGGTAAAAAAGGAGGGGATAGTCAGCCTAAGCTATCTCAGACAGTAGAAACTTAGGCATTAATCTCACTATTAAAAATTAATTGTGCTTTAATCCCAGCACTTGGGAGGCAGAGGCAGGCGGATTTCTGAGTTGGAGGCCAGCCTGGTCTACAGAGTGAGTTCCAGGACAGCCAGGGCTACACAGAGAAACCCTATCTCGAAAAAAAACCAAAAAAAAAAAAAAAAAAAAAAAGGAAAAAAATTAATTGTGTAAGAATAAAACAGGAGATAGTGGTGGAGCACTATCCCAACAGTATTTGCTTAGATTGTTTGAATTGTTTTAGTTACCAAAATGAGGATGATTATAAGTTTGGTATTTATGATATTTAAAATCTTCTGGAAGAGGTCAAGCTATTAATTTAATTCATTCTATATCCTTAATGATTTTTTTGTAACTGGACCAAAGACATGTTATTTTGGGAGAGAGGCTCTGTATTTGTGTTGAGAGTAAAGGAGAAAAGGCTCTGGACCCCTTCCAGAATGATATGGATCAGATATGGCAGGGGACGACCCCCTGAGGATCCTGACTACTGAAAAGAAAGACAGCAGCAGGACAAGTAACTTGATCTGCTGGTTCCCCAACATGGGGGAAAAATGTCTCTAGCCAAAACTGCAGCTAAATTTAGATAATACATCTTGTTATGGAATCCTTAAGATTCTTCTAGCCCTCCTTCATAGGGCATGGCTGACTGTTCAATTATAAGGAACTCTTTCAAAGTGGTCGGTCTAAGCTTGCTATTTGGTTTTCCTCCTGCTGGTTCATGTTTGTCTTTAGCTTGTTAATAGATAGTAAGACATTGAAATATTGCTCTTTTAAACTGCTCTGTTATTTAACAACAGTTATACTTCTTGTCTTTGTCTTTTTCAAGTTTATCTTGACATACACTTGAGTACAGATTTTAAGGGAGCATGAATAGAAGGATTTCTTTGTTTTGCTTTACCCAAGTACCAAGTGCAGTGTGTGTCTGGCTAGTCTTGAGTGCATGTTTTGGAGTTGTATAAGTGTTGAAAAATATTTACTAATTGGCTGGTGGGTTAAATTATGTACAGAAGCACTGGACTAGAGAGGAATTTGCAGCTCTGTTTCACTTAAAAACAAATCTTATGTGGTATGTTATTCCCCTCCCCACCCCCAATCCATTATACTTTTTTCTTTGTTGACTGTCTGATGTTGGTTGATTGGATGGTTGGAGTCTATAATAACCCAGGCTGTTTTACTTAGCCATCTGATTATATACTGATTATAGCTCTAATTGTGGCTCTGTGTCAAATGAAGATACACAGTTACTCTAAAATTTACCTTTTAAGGCTAGAAAATGATCATTGATTTTATGTTTGTTGGTAATATATTTATGGTTTTGAGGAATTATATTAACTATAGTCCAATTTGAGAAAGTAACTGAATATGTGAGTGCAGACACTCATATTCTATAGCATGTGTGTAGAAGTAACAATACTTTTGGGAGTCCTCTCTTCCACTGTGGGTTCCCAGGATCAGACTCAGGTTGACATACTTGCATGGCCGGTACTTTTACCTGCTGAACTGTCTTTCTGGCTCTGAAAATTTTAACTCTGAGGGAAAAAATATGACTAGTTTTCAAATGTCATGCTTTTCCAGAGTTGGGCTGTAATGTAATAGTTATAGTGCTAGGTACTTTGTTGAATATTACTTAAATTTTAATTTCTGATACATGAGAACTAATTAACTCTATTAGATTACAATGTGAGTTACAGAGTTAGGATGTTACCTGGCAACAAGAGTTTGGGTCATTAGCTCTTACTGAATTACTGAACTCTCAAACAACTTATTTCGCCCAACTAATGCCAGTGCTCCAAGGATGAGTATGGGTTGTGTTTGTTGTGTAAGTTTTTGTTATAACCAGAGTTCAAGGGGGCTAAAGAACAGCTTTTTACAAATGGTGGAAATGAAAATCAAATTCACATCTGAACAGTCTCTGTAAACTCTGTGGTGGGTGGGGAATGTGGGTTTGTTTGTGGGTAAGGTGGAAAGTGTCTGTCTTTGTCTGTCCTCTCTCTATCCCCTCTTTCAGTCTCTCCCACACCCTAGGCTGGCTTTCAGCTTGTAGCCAAGATGACCTTGAGTTTGTGATCCTCCTGGAGTTGTCCTACTATTTTATAGTGTGCTGTGGATGGAGTGTTTGAAAATGGGAGGCAAGTATTCTACCAACTTAGCTATAGTTCTAGCCCTGGGTATTTTATTTTTCTCCTTCTAAAGACAGGGTCTTGTGTAGCCTGATCTTGTTTGGTATTCACTGTATGACTAGTCTGGTTTAGAACTTAGCTCAGTCCTCCTGCTGTAGCTTCCATGGTGCTGAGACAGACTGGTGCCCCCTGGTCTTCCTTTACCAGTGTCCTTTTGTCATTCTATAGTTTTTATCACTATTACAGGTTTTTAGAGCTACATAATAACATTAATGCTGATACAACTTTTTGTTTTATGCAGGGATTTATCAAAGATGTCCACGAAGACTCCCTCACAGTTGTTTTTGAAAATAAGTAAGTTATTGGTAGATGTTAACTTTTAAGAGCTGATTGTTCTTACTGATGCCAATAGGAAAATGATTCTGCTTTTTAGTGCTTGATTCTTATGATTTCCAAGTCCAGTTTTGATAATCTTTCACTTGCTTTTTTATCTACAATATACCTGACATTTTTATTTTGTCAAGATATGTATGGATATGATTCAGTAAGCAGCTTTTTGTTTGTTTTTGCAGAAGTAGATGCACAAGTAGCATAATGCTTAAGACTGAAGTTGAAACGGTGGTACAAATAGTTACAGTAGTGAGTTTGAGGCTATCTTTAATTGTTTGATGTTAAGAATTGATAGTAATTCTCTTCATATTGTAGAGGCTAGGCAGTTAGTTATAAGTGAGGAAGACAAATATACTAGGCTGGGTTGGGAAGGGTTGTATAGAAGGACCTGTTAACTTGAAGGTCAAAGAATTGTTGAATTTGTGAATGGCTCTCAACTTTTCGAAGAGATATGTGCTTGACAGCTGCCTTATGGAGAGACAGATGTTAAGCTAACTTCTGTCTTTGTGAGCTCCATGTAGACAATAATGGTAGAAAAGAAAGGGCATCGAAATCCTAGACTTAAGCTGTCTCCTTGCTCGGCATTCAACTTAGCACCATTTTATGTGGAGGATATCTCCCAGGTGTTAGATGGCCTATGGAAACTTGAAAATGACATCTGACTATAAAACGTTGTCAGGTAACAGTAGCTAAGTTAGTTTGTGTTGCTGTAAAGATGACTATGCCCTTACTAGATACTAATTACAAGTTTTATTGCTTTTTTGAGGATGTATATGCTAAGATTTTACCTTGGCCCTGTGAGCACGCGAAGCACAAAGTTCCCATCTGGACATAAACTCTTGAGTTTGAACTGTATATTTTAAAGATGTCCTTTAAAAATCTATGTGTATGAATGCTTTTTCTGCATATATATCTGTACCACGTGCATGCCCATTCTCTTCAGGGGCCAGAAGAGAATATCATCTGGAATTGGTGCTACTGTGTGTGTGCTGAAAGGTAGTAGCAGGTGCTCTCTAGCCACTGGGTCATCTCCTCAGCTCCTGAACTGATCATTTCTTTTGTGAGCATGTACACTAAAGTTAGTTTTTATTATTTTGTAATTTATGAAGTTGGGATCTTTTTGATGTCATATTCTTGATCTCACCACTTTTGTTTGATAGCTGTGAATGGACCTTAGTCATTGTTGCTAAATTAGCCCATTTTGTTTGCAGGGTATGATGTATTTGCCCTTCTTAGGATCTATCAGAATTAGTTATAAAGCTTATCAAGAATCATACAAAAGTCTGTCAGCTTAATGAATTAAAGAATAAGGTGTTTGGTTTTTCTCTTTTTCTCTTGAGACATTCTGAATGATAAAATTAACTTAGAAAATATATAGCACTAGTCAGTGTTGCCCTATTAGGATCTGCTAAAATACAGGTATTAACTAATTCTTCTAATCCTTCAGTTGGCAACCAGAACGCCAGGTTCCGTTTAATGAAGTGCGATTACCACCACCACCTGATATAAAAAAAGAAATTAGTGAAGGAGATGAAGTAGAGGTATGTGTATTTAAGTTTTCGTTATTCTGCCTTATTTTTTGTCCTAAATAACTATCCTTGTGAGCACATCTCCGGCTCCTGGATATAACCATGCTCCTTTTCCTGTTATTTATTGGCAGTGACTATGATGTAGTGTTACTGGAGACTTAAGTCAGAAATAGATTCATGTGTCAATGCTGCTATTTTTAGCTTTGGTGGGCTTGATCAAGTTTTTCAAAAACAAAAGTTTTTTAAAACATTACGTGATATTGCATTTGGGTTTTTTTAAGAAACCTAGAACAGAACCGTATAGTGTTAGTCACTTTCTAAAGCTAGTTTTAGTGGCTTGTGCTTCAATATCTTTGGTTATGTATTATGTATATATGAACTGCTTTGTGGAATACTGTAGGAATATCTAGAAAAATTACAGAAAATCAAAAAATGACAAAACACAAAAATCCTACTACTAAGCACATGGTTCATCTTGCGTTTTGACCTCCTTTCCCCACTGCTGGTTGAACTCAGTGTGCTGTTGTTTGTGTAACTTGCTCCCTGTCTTCAGCATTAACTATTTTTGATGAATGGGCTTGCTGTTGCTGGGCATAGTGTTGCGTGTGTATAATCTCTCGAACTCCTTTGAGACTATATTGGGCCATGTATAAAATCCTGTACTTTCAACCCCCCTCCTCCACCTCCCCAAGTTGAAAATGTCATCACAGTACTATTTTATTTATTTAAACTTTTATTTTTTAGTTCTTTGAGGGTTTTGTATAAAATTTTTGATATTTGCTATCCCCCACCTATCTACCAGACTGTCTTTTTTCCCACCCATTAAAAAACAAAGCAAATCTTTAAGACTAATTTATGCTTTAGGACCAAATACTCTGAGATATGATCTTCCACAGAAGAGTGTTTAGTCTCTGAAAACCATTTCTCCTTCTCCTAGCAGCTAGCAGTTGTTAATAGATCTATAATTGGGGCGACTGCTTGGTCAACAGATAATTTGTGGATTTGGTCTAGCTCGGGCTTGCACAGGCTTTGTGCAGCTGTCACAGCTGCAGTGAGTTCATGAGTACACAGCTGCTTTGCTGTGACCAGAGATACTGTTTCTTTGTAGTTATTTACTGTCTCTGGCTCTTACATTCTTTCTGCCCCCTCTTCCACCATGATCTCTTGGAAAGAGCAGATTCTGTTCCGTTTCGGGCTGAGCAGTCTGCAGTCTTATATTTGCACTTTGGCTAGTTGTGGGTCTCTTCTGTCACTGTCTACTGTAAACAGAATCTTTGAGAAGATGCATTGATCTGAAGATGGTAGACTGGAAGGCTAGGGTATAAATTTTTAAATTTGCAAGAAAGTTGTAACACCCTTCTATGCTTATTTTATTTTTAAAAGAGTTTTTTTCCAGTCTCATTTTTGCCTGGTTTATAGAGCCGGGATAGTATACTAACTTTTCCTCATTGAAAAACCTAACAAGTAACTTAAAGATGTGTTTATTTTGGCCCAGAATTTGAGTGTACGGTTCATATTGGTAGGGAAGGCATAGTAGCAGCAACTTGAGGCTACTGTTCATGTTCTGTGCAGTCAGAGAAGAGAATGCTGGTGCTGTGCTCACTTGCACCTATGTACTCAGTCCATGATCCCAGGCTATGAGATGGCACTTCTTAGGGTCATTGTCCCCAGCTCTGTTATAGACACAGCTAGAGGATTGTTCCCTAGGTGACTCTAGATCCTGTCAAGTTGACAGTATTAACCATCACAGATAGTAAAACAGCAGGTGGTTTTACTATTTTATTTTGCTTTTACACAAAGCTATGTTACAATTTTGAGTCAGTACTATGAGCCTTAAGTAATAAATGCAATCACTCCTCTTTTTTTGTTAACTTCTATCAAAATAAGCCCATTAAGTTTGTTAAGAGATCCATAACTGTAATTTACATGTAGGTGGTAGTTTGAATAAAAATGTTCCTCATAGGCCTATAATATTTGAATGCTTATTCTGAAGTTGATAGAACTGTTTGAGGTGGATTAGGAGGTATGAACTTGTTGAAGGAGGTGGTGGTAGATAGGCTTTGGGTTCCAAAAGCCCATGCCATTCCCACTTAGTTTTTTTCTCTGCTTTGTGCTTGTTGTTTCAACATGAAAGTTCTCAGAGTTACTCCATTGCAATGCTCCCTGTCTTGATGGTCATGGTCTCAAAACCCTCTGGAACCTTGAGGACCCCCCCCCCCCCCAACCGCAATAAATGCTTTGTTTTATAACTTGGCTTGGTCACGGTGTTTTGTCATGACAATATGAAAATAACTAATACAGTATACCAGTATACTATAGTAGAGTTCTTGAGAGATGTGGTAAGACCTCAGAAAATAGTGCCAAGTGACTTCTGGGTAGACAGGAACTGCCAGCAGAGGTAATTAAGAGATTCTCAATTATGGCAGTGATGCTGGAAGTTTCCATGTTAGTTTTGTCTTTTATACTTCATCAAACATGACTTTCTCAGAGAGGAAAATGTCTCAAGGTCAAAGTGTTCTCAATTAGAAGTGTTTGGAGGACAGATTTAAGAGTTTTTTTCTGTAGACCAGACTGGCCTCGAACTCAGAAATCCGCCTCGGCCTCCCGAGTGCTGGGATTAAAGGCGTGCACCATCACGCCCGGCTCAAGAGTTGTTTTGTTTTTCAGAACTAAGTTTTTCTGTGTGTAATAGACTTGGCTGTCCTGTACTCACTTTGCAGATTAGGCTGGTCTCAAATTCATAGAAATCAGCCTGCCTCTGCCTTCTAAGTAAGTGCTGGGACTAAAGGTGTGACATCATGCCTGGCTGGTGTTTTGTTTTGTTTTGATTTGATTTGTTTTAAATAATTTTTGTTCTTTTTATTTTGCTGTTAAAATACTATTGTAAACCTCTGGTTTAAGGGGTGGGGGAGCACTCTAAATCAGCAACAAACCCCACAACTTATTGGTCTTGAAGGGCTAAAGATGTTTTATTTAACACTGTTTTCCCTAATCTCTGCCTAGGAATGCTTATCCTGACTTTAAAACCATCTGTGACGTAGTTTTCCTAGTTGTGACAAAAACATGTCAGAGATTTGGAAATCATTGTTCCTAGATTGTTTTACTTCATTTTCCATTTCATGATTCAGTCCTAGTAAAAATTTGCTCTTTACGGTTTTGTGAAATATCACAAATTAAGTTGTAATCATACTTTGTTAACTTGAAATTTTAAGGAAAAAGTTTAAGTTAAATATGTTTTAAGTATTTAATAGTAAAATATTATAATAATTATATACAAATATAATTGGCTAGAGTTGAGTGTGTTTTAGATTTTCCTTTGCATATATAAATAATTTTAGGATGTAAGAACTTTGACTATATTAAATATTTGTGATTTTTGTATGTACTAATTGTAACTACTGATGAGGGCATCAAAGAGATTGTTATGTTTGCTCACACATGTTTTATTTTTAATCAAACATACAATTCCGTGGTATGGATGTATCCAAAACTGAGATCAGAATTGCTACTTTTACAACAAAAAGCAGTAATGTGCTTATGCCAAATCTTTTTAAGAGGGTCACTTGTTAGGGAGAATGACTTAGAAGAGCAGTGGTTGCACAGTGAAGACTTCAGCTTGGGTCCCAGCACTCAGGTAACAGTGCTAGCATGTACCTTAATCCCAGCTTCTCACTGGTTGGTAGGAAGAGGAGACAGGTACTCACGTGTCACCAATCTCCCTCAAAGAAATAGGAGTTCTAGGTTCAGAGAGTAATAGAGAAGAACACTTGGCATACATACCACAGAAACACAGAATTAGAAAAGCTGTGTGTGTGTGCTGTTTGTGAAAGTTATTTATGAAAACAAAAGAACATACATCTACTCCTGAATGATATGCTCAGTCCTGTATTTGATAGTTTTATGAAATGCATTTTTTAATGGATGTTCTTTTAAATCTTGACTTTTTGCATGTTAGTAGAGGGTAGCTGACATTCTTTGAATATCCTTCTAGGATAGATAGGAAGGCTTGTTGATTTACTGGTTAATTGTAAGGGATCATGGACAGCCAAATGGAAGGTTTAGGGATAAGAACCCAGCAATCAGAACTTCAGTACATAAGTTGTACCCACAAGAGGCTGAGTAATTAATAGACAGGTGACTGATTGTGCCTGCCAAGCTAATTAGTCAAGCCAGAACCTTCAGGATAAGGATTTCACAGATTCAAATACAGAAACAGAACAACTATCTGAATTGTGGTGTTTTCTGTTTTAGTCCAAATAGTTGAAATTATAAAAATGGCCTGCAGAAGTACAGGCAGGAGGATCAGGAATTCAGGTCAACACTGTTACTGATATAAACAGTTTAGTGCAGCCTGAGTTATTAGGGGACTCTATCTGAAAACAAAGCAAACAACAACGAAATAATAAAATGGGAAAATCACTGTTTTTGTAAGATGTGTTTACTATATTAGATGAACTGAGTGTGTCTTATGTTTTACTTTACAGATAAACACGTGTAATACATTGTACTTCATGTTTTTGACAGTTGGTGGTCGTGAGCCTCCTTATTTTAAAAATTGTAATATTTTGAAATTTAAAATTTTAATTAAATATTTTTAATTCTTCAAAACAACCTAATTTTGATGAGCAGTGTTGGCACATGTTATACATATTTTAATACAGTTGCCTTGTAAGAAGCATTTCTTTAAATTTATTTAAAACTATTTAAATAGTTATTTGTTAAGATAGATTTCCAAAAACTGTTACTCAAGCTTTCAGCCTTAAAGTGCATTTCTCTTTTGCTCATTTCAGTAATAACATTTGGTTGAGTTCAATTAGATTTTCCATTTACATTTTTAATGTCAAAATCTTAGGGATGGATAGATAATGGAATGTTTTTGCTCCTCAGGTATATTCAAGAGCAAATGACCAAGAGCCATGTGGATGGTGGCTGGCTAAAGTTCGGATGATGAAAGGCGAGGTAAGTGACTGTTTTCCAAGGAGGCACCTTAACTCTGAGCTGCTGTGTCCGTCACCTCCGATAGATAGAGTTAATCCGTTGTTAACACATTCCTGTATTGTTAATTTCAATTTTGTTTATTGCCAAACACCAAGGATTCTTTTTAGCCGTATTCCTCAAGGCTACAACTATAAAGGTTCATGCTTGTAAACATTTGTAGTTTGGCTTATTATGTAAATGATGTTGGTAATGTAAAGGTATGCTTAGCGCTTGTACTTAGAGGGGATTCTAGAACACCGTCTAAAGCTTAGTACTTCTGTTCACATGAGCTTTTAAAAGAATTTTGTCTTTTAGTTTTATGTCATTGAATATGCTGCTTGTGATGCCACTTACAATGAAATAGTCACATTTGAACGACTTCGGCCTGTCAATCAAAATAAAACTGTCAAAAAAAATACCTTCTTTAAGTGCACAGTGGATGTTCCTGAGGACCTGAGAGAAGCGTGAGTAGTCACATTGCATTGTTTATAAGCTGAGATCTTTTAGTCTACAAAACAATGTCATTCTTCAGTCAACCAATGAAAACCTTACAGAAGTAAATAAAGGGCGGGGAGATGGCTTGGCAGATGAGCGCGCTCGCTCATCTTTGATTTCCACCACTAAAATTGGGTGACCCGGACCCCAGGGCTTCTGATGCCTCTGGTTGGCACTTGGACTCAAGTGTGTATAACGGCCACAAAAGACACATAATTAGGAATACTAAAGTAAGCATTAGAAAAAAACTTTTAAATTCTAATGGGTGCTATCAAACTGAGGTTGCATAATGCTCTTCCTAAATTTAATCCACTACTGAAATCTTGCATCCAAATTCATTTCTCTCTAGGTGTGCTAATGAAAATGCCCATAAAGATTTTAAGAAAGCAGTAGGAGCATGCAGAATCTTTTATCATCCTGAAACTACCCAGCTAATGATACTGGTAAGATAAGATCATAATTTAATTAATGACCATCCATATTATTAGGTGTTTCTTAAGCTATAATGTGTATAGTGAATTTACTTTTAATAATGGGTTTTTGTTTGTTTTTAAGCTATGTTAATTTTCTCTCCTTTAGTAAGTTAGAAACAAATATTTCGATTTGTTTTTTGTTTTGGCTGACTTTTTGATAAAACTACTCCCAGCTGTCTATGACCAACAAGTAGCAGTCCTGTCGTGTCGGTCTGCCGTGTGTTGAGATTAAAGGTGGGCTATTATGCCTGGCTCATAAATTACTCATCGGTCTCCATGACATCTTGAGATCCTTAATGTGTAAAATCCTTGATTTTTTTTTTTTTTCTTTTTTCCCCTGCTAACACGCATTCTGAGCAGCAGATTAAGATTAAGATGTAAGTTCAGCAGATTAGAAAGTAAGATTACGTTTGAGAGAGAATTTAGTATGAAAATAAATAAGCCGCAGGTAGGAATCAAGGATGGCTTCATTTAAATGATTTTCATTTTGGAATTATTTTGAAAAAATTAAGTTTTTGAGCGATTAACATGTTCGTTTGTAGTCGGCCAGTGAAGCAACTGTGAAGAGAGTAAATATCTTAAGTGATATGCATTTGAGAAGTATTCGGACGAAGTTGATGCTTATGTCCAGAAATGAAGAGGCCACTAAGCATTTAGAAGTAAGTTGGTTTGCTTTTTATGTCTCATGCTTTCCTGTGTCTCAAACTACATACATGACTTGTAACAACAGAAAGCCACCTAAGACCTATGTTTTTATGGCTAATACCAAGAGTCCTTAAGAAAATTAATTTTCTGTTTTACTTATGTCAGACCTAACATTTCATTGTGCTAAGTGTTGCTTAGCTTTCTTTTCGGGGCTTAGACGATTAGTAACTGGGCATACCTAGAAAAACTACTTATTTTTCTTTATT
The DNA here is from genome assembly GCF_000001635.26 of Mus musculus. Lineage (NCBI taxonomy): Eukaryota > Metazoa > Chordata > Mammalia > Rodentia > Muridae > Mus > Mus musculus. The sequence continues at coordinate 34,048,001 of NC_000069.6, forward strand.
CTGCCTTTAATCTGATTTTTACTACCCTGTCACCTGTCGGATGTGACCTTAGTTTATGGTAGCAGTTGTTCTATAAGGGGAAAGAGCATACTTTACAGAGGCTGGCACTGCTGCCGTGGCAGTGCTCTGTACCTGCACCTACTTGTCCACTGCCACTGTGATGATACTCTGCCCAGCCGAGTGAGCGCGTGCACACACACACACTTGACCCTGGAGAAATTGAGAGGTTTTATAACTCAGATTTGTGACTGCCCTTACTTAGATGTTCTAAACAGTCTAAACTGCGTTTTGAAACAGCCATCTGAGCTGGTATCTAATTCATGAAAATAATTTTTAGAATTAGTTTCCTGTGACTAGAATTAAATAGACTGAAAATGTTTTTCTTCAATTTTATGATGAATTTCCTTTATTCTGTAAGAGATTCTTTGCTGACCTTGTTAAACTTAGGTTTTTTTGTCTTGACTTTAAACATAGGTTTTTTTTCTTTTGTCTTGACATTAAACATAAATGCAATATACTCAGAATCTACTATCTTTGACTAGCTCAATCCGTTCACATATTTAGCATTCTTGGTCAATCTCCAGAACTTGTCATATTAAAAACTGAAACTCTTGAACAGCAGCTTCCTATTTCCTCCTCCCTTCACACCCCACAGCTACTTTTAAACTATTGCTTGCTTGTTTGTTTGAGACTGGCATGTAATGCATGATTACCCTGTCACCGTGCCCAATAACAATTTTCATACTTTAAAAAAGACTTTTTTCTCAAGCACTGAGGTACGTCCCAGTACTTTGTTTATGCTAGGGAAGCTATCAGCATACTGTTTTGTTTTTTTAACTGATAACTGGTTCCGTCAGTGTAAGTGAGTTAGTATTTTCTGACTGATGTGTTCCTCTTAGGACAGTAATCTTAATGTTCTTGGCTTTCATACATGTCACCTATGCCACTTTCCTCTTTTGGTGTTAGCTTTGTGTGACTAGCCCACATGTTTATGCATTTATTAGTTGTTGACATGGATTTTCCCCTCTACTTCTTGATTATGTTGAATGATGGTGAACATCAGGGTTGGTGTTTTTTTTTGTTTGTTTGTTTGTTTTGTTTTATTTTTAAGTTTTACAAAAGAAAAATTCCTAATTTCTCTCATTTCCCTAGTGCACAAAACAACTTGCAGCAGCTTTTCATGAAGAATTTGTTGTGAGAGAAGATTTAATGGGCCTGGCGATAGGAACGCATGGCAGTAACATACAGCAAGCTAGGAAGGTTCCTGGAGTTACTGCCATTGAGTTAGATGAAGACACCGGAACGTTTAGAATCTATGGAGAGGTAAGTTGTCTGCTTCTTGCCTTTGGTCACTTAATTTGGCATTTTAGCAGTCTGTTCCATCGTATTTTTTTCTGTCATTTTATTTTTCAGTTTTGAGATAAGGATTCACATAACACAATGTTTATTTCTGAAATCTTGAGAAGTAGCCAGTGAGGCCTCCGTCGTTAGGAGGACAGGCTTTGAACTAATACTGCCTGGAGTAGAGTCTTAGAAGTCGACTGAACTTTGTTTCCACTGTATAATGATGATGGTGTTTACCTTATAGTTCGTGAAGATTTATTTTTGAACTATGTTTAAAGAACAAGAAATGAAAGTAATTACCACAATATAAAATTGAAATAATCTTATCAGTAGGTCTTTTTAAAAAATGTGTCTCTGGACAAGCAAAGCAACTTTGTTTTATGTGCAGGATGTTGCTGTGTAGAACAAGCTAGCCTCACAGAGGAAAGGTGATCTCCTCCCCTGAGCTCAGTGCATGACTGCGCTGCTGTACTGTGACTGTGTCCAGCTTAAAGCTTGAACTCTTTTCTGTTTTATGGTGCTGGGAAGAGAGAGCCCCGGGATTTTGTATAAGGCAGGCAAGCGCTTCTCACTGAGTTACCTAACAAACAACCTAACCTGAACTTGGAGTAGACGGAGCAGAACTTGTATCATACTATTACAATTAAGAGTTTTCTCCCTTTTTATATATTTTGGGCTTGGAGTTGTTTTAAAATGTTAACAGGAGTTTGTCTGTCTTTCCTCTATCCAGAGTGCTGAGGCTGTAAAAAAAGCTAGAGGTTTCTTGGAATTTGTGGAAGATTTTATTCAAGTTCCCAGGAATCTTGTTGGTAGGTACTTGTATAAAAGTTAAATGAATATTATAAATGCAAATTAATTTATTTAATTGGATGTTAGCTTTATAATTTGTTTACCTTAGTGTAATACGTGTTGTTAGACAGCCTGTATTGTTTTTTTGTGGAAGCATTTTATGTGACTTGTAACTTTGTCTTCTATCTAGAAAGGAAGATGTATTTGTTCTGTGCCATTAATAAGACTCATAATTCTTGTAATGATTTGTTGTTAAAGGTTTCCTTAAGTCTTCTCCTTTGGGCCCTTATTATTTCTTGTTTAATGTCTTCTTTTCTCATTTATATGCCCATCAAAATTATGATGGTGAAGGTCCTCCAGGATCTGTGATAATTGTTTTCTTCTGTTTAGAGTGGAAATAAAAGCAAACCTGGGCTGATAGTAGAGTAATAAGCTCCTTTCTACACAGTAGGCCGGGAATAGATGATGGTTGTGGCAAAAGCATAGAATAAGGGTAAGAAGCCTTGGGGAGGAGCAGGGTGTAGGAGGGATGCTTACATTGTCACGTCCAGCAGTGATAATTACTCCTCATGGTATTCATGAGGTATACGTTGACAGTTTTGAGTTTGCAGTGGTTCAACTTACTTTTAGGTATGTTAATTAGTGAAGCTGCTATTGATGTGCCCTCTGTCTTTGGTTTTGTGTCTTTGAGAGGCTGAGGATCATACCATACCCAGGGCCTCAAGTGCTGTACTGAATGGTGTCATGCCTCTTTGGTTGGTTTGTTTGTTTGTGCTATTTGATGGAGAGAGGAAGACTTTGGATATATGTTAAGAACTTAGTGATTCTCCAAAATTGTAAGTGTAAAATTAAGTGCTAACATAATAGGGAGGAATTTGCTAGCAAGTCATGCAGTTTTGTCTCCTTGTTTTTTGACCCTAGGGAATTTCTTTGAGCCCATTGGGTAATTCACTATCTATGTAGTATTTTCTCATATCCCGTAAAATAAAGTTGGAAAAGATATAAAACACTTACCTTCTTAAAGATACTTGCTTGAACACTTAAGTGGTGGTGTAGGGCGGCAGGCATGTGGCTTGGTGGGTAGAAAGCTAGTTTTCCAAACTGAGCTCAGTTCCTCTGGGCTTGTATTACAAAGCCTTCTGTAGCAAGTACATCTTTAGCCTTGTTGTAGGGAGGCATATCCTGCTGGTTTAATGGCCAGCTAGTCAGGCTGGGAATAAATGGATTCTGGGTTAAGAGAGAGAGCCTATCTCAACCCAATAAAGAAAGAAACAAACAAGTAATAAAAAAGGCAAGGACAAATCAAGAAAAATAACCAAAGTTGATCTTTGGCTTCCACATGGGGAGTTCACACAGGAAAAATAGTGATTAGCAGAAAAAATTATTTCTTGTAATTCTGCTACTAACAGTTATGTAGAAGGCTTTTTGGTTCATTTAAGTAGCTGTGATATTGCCAGTTAATACAAATTCTGTTAGTTTTGGTATGCCATTGTTCACTGCATAATGCTTTATGTGATGAGTGAAGATAATAAAACTGAATATTATATAATTTTAATAAACATGAAAATGTAAAACTTTGTTAAAAGATTATTGTTGTCAAAAAGAACTTTTGAATTTCTAAAACTATTTGAACACAATCCTGGGCTCTCTGGGTAAAGGTGAGAGAACTATGAGGCAGTTTCTCTGTGTACATCTGTATGAGTTTTGGGGATTAATTTTAGGTTGCCAGACTTATATGGCAAGTGCTTTTACGAGCTGAGACAACGTGCTGCCCTGTCATACATAATAATTTTACTATCCTGCTATTTTTCTCCTTTTCTCCTCTTCCTTCCATTATAAGCGTTTGAACCCAGGGCCTTGCCCATGTTAGGTAGGTCTTCTACCACTGAACCATACTCCAGCCACAAGAGCTGCTTTTGAAAATGTTGTTGTGCTCTTTAAGTCAATTATTCATATGGATGAAGTGCTAAGATTTTGGTAGCTATTCTATAGAACATTATTTAACTGAACTAGGCTTTCTCACTAGTAAGAAGGGGTTCAGTGGTGGGTTTGTAAAAAGAAAATCAAGTTTTGTTCAGCTGAATTCTACAAAGATAAGCCTTGTTTTTTTTTTTTTTTTGTTTTTTGTTTTTTTTTTTTGGATTTTGTAGTATTAATAATGAATAAAAATCCCTGATATTTCAGAAATACGGAAATTGGATATATTTGTAGTTCTGGTTCTTTAGTTATCAATGCAAAGAGGGGAATCCATGCTATGTACCTTTGTCCACTCTCCTGTCTTGTTTGGCTTTTGTGATTTGAATTGCTTATGTGCTCTTTAGAAAGCATGCACTAGCAGGAGCGACTTTACAGTGCTGAACCTGCGGTGCTTCTGTTGCTTGTCATGTATAGCAATACCATATTGTCCTCAAGTACTTGATGGGTTAAGCAGTCTTTTGAAAAATACATGTTCTTAATCCAAATGAAAGAGGAGAACTGAGGAGTGAGAGGGGATGAGGACCACTTGGTGGGTAAGTTCCAGAGAGGACGATAGATCACTTTCTGTGTTTGAGGCATTCTAGTATTTGATCATTCCCACCTGTCCAAAATCAGAACAGTATTTCTTGAACACTGATTTGAATGACAATGGATCAAAACCATTCACTTCTTAGAAGAAGCCTTTAATCACTTCTTTACTTTGTCCCTTCAACATTATACTCAATGCTCAATTTATACTACAGGTCTGCTTCAGTTTGTCAATATGCTCTGGAATTTAAACTGTGGAAATGATCATTTAAAATATTGAAGGTCTCTGGTGGGACTAAGTAAGACTTGAAGGTAGGTCCCCGCCAAGGACCCAGAAGGGTGATGGATGCTTAACTCACCACTGGTGTAGTTCCAAGAAGCAAGTGAACAAGATTGTGGGGGAAGGGCTTAGGGCCCATCAACCTCATTTGTTTTCTGAAAATACATTGCGTATTTATTTTAGCAGGTTGGAGGATGAAGCTGCTGTTAAGCTTCATTGTGTAATCTGTGCAGGTTGCTTTTGACATGCTGCTGCTAGGGCTTCTCTGAGAAGACCCAGTCATGTGAACTCTGATGACTGTTCTAAGCTACTCAGTGTCTGCTCTTTACCTTGAGGCTTACTGATGGGGAAGGGAAGGGGCTTGAGATGAGCAAGAGGCTGAAAAAGCCCATCAGAAGAATGTGTTTATGCTCTACCACTCAGTTTACTGTTGCCGCTATTCTGTATGTATTGGAAACTGTTCTTTCAAGCACGCATGACAGACTTACTTTATCTCCTTCCACCCCAAATTCTAGCTTTTGTGTAAATGGCTTTAAAAATAAAACTGTGATGTTGATTTGGTTGTTGCAAGGCTGCTGCTACATAAGAAGGAATTTTGCTGTTACTTACATCCCAAGAATATACCAGATACTTGAGTTAAACATTGATTCTTTGGGTTAAGATTTATAATAGGGAAACAGCACCTCCATGTTACCTTTGGAGTTTTTCTTTTAAGTATTAGATATTTAATAACTGCTGTTTGAAAGACTTAACAGGTCAAGTCTGAAGGTATGAATTTTGTATCATTTTACAGTATGACATTCCTAGCAAGACAGGCTATACTATATGCACTTATGTAAATCTATAAACTACCTTAAAAACTTGTAATATTTTTGCTTGCAAGAATATACACGTATGGATGTGTGTACACATATGTATGAATGAGATGAAGGAAGTGACATGGCTGATAGCCGTAGAATTGCTTTCTCTTATATATAGTTCATGGGCATGGCAGGGGTTTGAAATGGAGTTTATATTTTAAAGTATTAGAAATGGCTTGAATGTTTAAAACTGTTTAGGCATGGGAATTCTCTTGCTTGTGAATTGCATTGGTCTACTGAAGTCAGTAGCCTTTAGGCATATATGCCAGAGAAAATTTCAGACAAGAGACTGCTCCTTTAGCATCTTTAGGTGAGGTTATTGAGAGTAAAAACAATCATCTTTGCTTGGTGGTTATCATTTGATAGGAAAATGATACGTAATCTAGGTCGGTGTGTAAGCTGGATAACAAACACTTTTAACTCACTGTTCTCTCCTCCTAAAGGAAAAGTAATTGGAAAAAATGGCAAAGTTATTCAAGAAATAGTGGATAAATCTGGTGTGGTTCGAGTAAGAATTGAAGGAGACAATGAAAATAAACTACCTAGAGAAGACGTAAGTGTTTAATGCAGTTTATTTGCCTATTATGTAAACTTTACAGTTAGTTTCCAATACTGTGGATGTGAGCCAACGGTTGTCCCTAAAGTTATCAACCAGAATTCGACACTACACAACTTCATTTAGTTTTTCAGTATAGAACTGTTTGGAGAATTTGCTAACTCTTGGAAAGTCGGTCTTTTAATAGAGAAAAGTTGTAGACATTTAGCTCAGATCAGTGTCTTGACACCAAGTATTGGGTGTCCCAAGATGCCTACAGGAGATAGCACTTTTTTATTTCTTTGTATTACTTAGTTGAGGTATACTAAGCCCATACATGACATAGGGGTGCAGCTGAATATTTGATGAGTAAGGAGGTTGGTTATGTAAGACAGGTAAGGAGAAGACTGCTCCTTCTGTTAATACAAGCTGCTTGGTTTCATTCTTAATACTGTGTGGGAGTGCCTTCCTCATATGCTGCTCTAATGTACAGTTTTCCTTTGAAATTTTTTGTGGGGTTGAGACAAGTTACATGGTTCAGTATAAAAGTACACACACACACACACACACACACACACACACACACACACACACACGGCAAGTTCTGCATTCCTATCTGCTATTTTCTTAGTACACCATCAGAACTTTATTCTTGCTTTGTACCTTTGTAGTTGAAATTACAGTCAGTGGAGCTTTCTGTACTGGATCCTTATGCCCTGGTATTTTGCTTTACTTAACCTGCTATATCTAAATAAGTCATCTGTGTTAGAATTTGTAATAAAGTTACTTTGGAAATGCATTCATATTTATAACTGAAAATTATTGAGCTAGTCTATTTAAAAACTCTGGAAGTAGTTTTTGAGAGGAGAAATGGAAACTGACAGGGAGTTTAAATTGATAGTAGAAAGCTGTGTGGCAGAAAATCTTGACTTAGCCATTTTGGTTTGCTTTTTACAAATAATTATTTTGTGTGCATGTATGTATGTGTGCCCGGTGCCTGTGGAGATCAGAATAAGGCATCAGATCCCTTGAAACTTTGAGTTAAATATGGTTGTAAACCACCATTTGGGCATTGGGATCTGAACAAATAACTCTTAACAGTTGAACTGTCCCTTTATCCCCCTTTTAAAGGTGCCTTGTTCTGAAATTTAACCAGATAAACATCAGTTTGGGATTATTGTTCAGTGTTTATTTTTGTGTCTGGGTATCTGCTTTTCAATGATCTTATTATTCTTACACTGTGTAAATTATAATGCTCTGCAGTCAGCATGTCTTTGCTTTTTTCCATTTGTGAATGTGTGTATATGTTTTTGTGTACACATGATACATGTGGGCACTTGTGTGCTTGCCATTGTGTGTGAAGGTGAGCACAAGTGCAGAAGCTCTTTCTGTTCTGCTTGGTGAGCTCCAGGTTCCAGGGCCCAAATTCACCTAGGCCATTGGGCTCGGTGGCAAGCGCTCATCCCACTAGGCTGTATCACCAGCCCTGAGAATATCTTTTAATGGTCAGAAATACATGACACTTATAGTCTTTTTGCTTCCCCCCCCCCCTTAGATACTGTTTTATATTGAACTAGTAACAATTCCCTTGCTTCAGCTTCCCAGGGCTGAAATTACAGGCATGTGCCACCATACCCTTCTCAAGGGTATCTGAGCACTTATGGGGATAAATTGTCTAATACGTGTTTGGTGTTTTTTTCTTTTTTCTCTCTTTTCTTTTTATTAATATTTTAAAAGCTGTGTCTACCAGGATCATTTTTCTAGTCTGAAAGACCATGGTCAGTTTGAGTATTTTGTTTTAAGAGTGGTTTGTATTCTTTAAACGTTACATTGACTAAAACCCAGAAAACCTAGCACAAACTGATAATTTTTTTTTTTTTTAGCAAACTGAAATGTAAATTTTAGCAGAAATGAGGCATTGAAAAATCTCTACATTTTAGATTAATTACTGTGTGTTGGAAAAAAACTTAATTATATATTAGTGTGTTATATTGAGGACATTGTGTTTTCTTACAGGGAATGGTTCCATTTGTATTTGTTGGCACTAAAGAAAGCATTGGGAATGTGCAAGTTCTTCTAGAGTATCACATCGCTTACTTAAAGGTACGGATGCAGCTCACTGTGTGGTCAGTCATGTGTCATCCCTGCTGCACGTTCTGGGTGAATGTTGTATACTTAACACAAACAAGGGCAAGGTAGCCACATGTTGAATATTCTTGTTTATTGTGGTAATGTTGTTGGGTATTAAATATTTTTAGTTGTTTTGCCCCGTTATTAAGACCTTAAGAATAAAATGTTCTTTGCCCTTACACTTTTGCAGGGGTGGGGAGAGTCTTTAGGTTCCCCCCTAAAAAGCCCATTCGTCACGTTTGAAGAGTTCAGCATTTACAGTAACTGTTTTACTAGGGCCAGTTTGTTCTGCTTTCAAGTTTTAGCCATCTGCACACAAGGTGAAATTGAGCCTCTTTGATAACCCTGGTATTATTTGAGTCAGCTACCTTGCCCCCAATACACTGTGTTCCATCAATTTTGAGGGAGGGGTGAGTTGCTAGAGATGCAAACCAGAGCCAAGTGCATGGTAAACAAAACAGGCATCAGCTTCTGGGCTTTATCCACCCTCAGCCCCCATTTTTAATTTCAGGATTACAGAAAATGAGTGGCTACCAGTAAGCATCATGGTTTCCTTGTTCTTTTCCTCCTTCTCCTCCTCTTTCTTCTTCTTCTCTTTCTTCTTTTTTTTTTTTTTTTTTTTTGTTGTTGTTCATGGTAATAACCCTAAACTGCTCTCTACTTCTAGTATATTTTCCTTCTACTCTCTGATCTCATTGTTGTACATGTATTTTGAAAGCACAATTGATAATGCCACTTAATTTACGTTTTAACCATTCTGGCCTTGTAAGCAAATGCTTTTTTATCTTCTGTAGTCTTCCTCCCAGCCATTAGCTCTGTTTAGATTGCTTACCTTCACAGGTTGCAGGACTTCAGTTTCTAAATGATCAGGACGGCTTGTCCATCTCAGTAGTGAATGAAGATGTTAATCTTACATAAAGTAGCTTGCTAATAGTACCGTTAATAGAATATTTAACTTCTTGTTTAAAGAGACAGTATCTGGCTAGTCAGCTGGCTCCTTGCATAAAGTCTTTTGCAGGCAAGCTTGCTTACATACACACACACACACACACACACACACACATACATACATCTCACATTGTAGGGCAGAATCAACTACTTGAAGTTATATAGTTAGATCTCCACAGACACATGTTGGCATATATAGACTTATACACACATGTACACACAAGCATACAAAATTAAAAAACAGTATTTGGTAATATTAGATAACGATAAAAGATAAGTTATTATAATAGAAAACAGCTACTTGAAAGAGAATTGTATATACTGTTTGTATATACTGAAAAGTGTGCCTTGAGTTGACCAGCAAATGACCTTGTGAATACGATTCTGCTTTATGAGAAGATGATTTCAAAGATCATAGTTTGTTTCCTTTTGTGTAGATTGTACAGTTCCAGCTCTAGGCCAAAACACACAAATCAAACCTGTATAGGATGTGGGCTAGGGAAGATGGGTCAAGTGGGTAAAGGTGATCTCACATGGTGGTCTCACATGGTTTGACAGGTGTATGAATGCCTGTGTGTGCGCGCGAGTGCACACACACACACACAGTAAAAGGGTTTTTGTTTTGATCGTAGGAAGTGGAACAACTAAGAATGGAACGTCTGCAGATTGATGAGCAGCTGCGACAGATTGGTATGGGTTTCAGACCTTCTTCCACCAGAGGGCCTGAAAGAGAGAAAGGATATGCCACTGATGAAAGTACCGTCTCTTCTGTACAAGGTTCTAGGTCTTATAGTGGAAGAGGCAGAGGTCGTCGGGGCCCTAATTACACCTCCGGTTATGGTAAAAAGAACATTGATTTATTTCTGTATAGTGTGTGTGGGAGTGGTTCTAGTTTAGATGCTGCATACATTTTGGCTGAAAGGTAGTTCTAAGGTGTATGTCCCATTGATGTGACAAACTAGTGACAGTGAAAGGTGTATAGCTTGCAAATAGTTACCTAATGCATAATTTTTAATTATGGTTACGGTAGGTTACAAGTATGTGTAAAGAGTAAATGGGAATATGGCTTATGTTCCAACTAATGTGGTTTCATACATTTTCTGTAGACTCCTAGTGTGCTACTGCTATCTATAAGATGAGCACAAATGAAAAGTAATAGACTGATCACTAGATCAGTGTTGCATATAATAAACCTTCAGCAGCTTTGCTGATGTTGCTGGTTTGAGTGTTTTAGTACCTTGTATGTAACTGTTTAGTAACATTTCTTCAAGATGAAGGCTTAGAGATATAGTTAACCTGTCATGAACATTTTATAAGCTATATTTTCATTTGGAAGCTGGGGCCTAGGGTAGGAACAGATCAGTGGATCCTATGGTAGTTAACAATTCTCTAATCATAAATTCTCATTTATTCTTGTTTAGCTTTGGAGTTGTTCCATCTTTCTCCATTTGGACTTGGATATTAGCTGTGACCTGATCTCCTGCCCATCCCTCTTCATTTGCTTTTTCTGTTCTTTTCTTCTCTTCTCCCTGTGTTCATCTTGTTTTGAGAAAATACTTATGAACCTAGGCCAAAGTAGGAAGCATTTACAGAAAGTAGAGGTGAATTCAGGTTTGCACGGTGCAGGTTCAGATCCATACTTCTCATTTAACAAAGGAATCTGATGATGTACACCTGTACTTTCTTACATTCATTGTACAGGTGGAAGGCTAAAGTATCCCTTCCCTTTAGTGCTGCAACTTTATGTTCAAGTATTTCATTTTCTCGGTGTATTTTTGTTTTCATAAACACTGTATTAAAGTTTGCAAATAAAATTCCAATATAGTGTTGAGTGTGTAAAAGATGAAGAATTGCAAGCTAGTGGTGTATTTCCAAAAGTGTATCTAATACTAGTAGTTAATGCTGGGTGGTGGTGGCGCACGCCTTTAATCCCAGCACTTGGGAGGCAGAGGCGGGCGGATTTCTGAGTTCGAGGCCAGCCTGGTCTACAAAGTGAGTTAGTTCCAGGACAGCCAGGGCTACACAGAGAACCCCTGTCTCGACCCACCCCCCACCCCCCAAAAAAATTATAAATTGACAATCAGATATGGCTTTTGTATAGCAGGAGTGAAAAGCCATTGAACAGATTGATTAGTGTCTGATGCCTCTGCTTATTGATGAGGGAGGCACTCTGGTAAGGTGGCTGAAGAATAGATAATAAATAGATGGAAAAATGGCAAAGGTTCTGAAATCTGGTTCAGAAAATGCTTTACAGGTGGCAGGCTTAGGTTTGTGGAACAAGAAACATTGTAGTTTTGAAGTAACTTGAGAGAAAGGATCATTTGAATTTAATTACAGCTGTTTTTGAGCACTTTTCAAAAGGACTGGGCAGTATTAACATTTTTTAAGAAATGGATACTAGTACAACATTTCTAAAATTGTGCTAAATTTAGTTGAATCTTAGAAGTTTATCAGGTCTTGGTTATAATAAAGCATTTTTAATGTACATTTTAATCAAATGACCATTTAAAATGGTCAGAAGCATCTTGATAAGAGTGATAGATAGAAGTTGTAGAGAAAAGCCTGATTATGTAATTTAGATAACAGCAAGCTGTGATTGTGAGTGTCATGGCTCATTTTTAAAAGCTTTTCTGTGATTTCTTTCCTTATATCCTGCTTGTATGATAAGATTGAGATGTTGAAGTGGCTATATTGTTTTCAGTGCAGTAATCACTAATGTATAGCAACCTAGAGGCATGACCAGCACAGCCTTTTTACTGTAAAACTGACCATTGTCGCACTGGGCTAACCTCACACCCATCACTTAGACTGCAGGTGCTGTATTGTTTTTGTTTTTGGAAGTTTGATAGAACCTGCTTGCTTGACATTTCCAGGCTTATGACTGCCTGCCTCTGGTCTAAATTGCCACTGATGTAACAGTCTTCATTCTGCCATCTTTATGGCATGGGTCTTATAGACCCATGAGCCCGTTGGGGCCCACCTAAGTATTTTAGGGCAATCGTCTCATCTCATGGTTAGCCTTATATACTTGACTTTTTGTGATCATGAAATATGAATATTAGCCAGTCCATCAACAATGTTGTGTGTGTGAGATATTAGTCTCATAAAATACTGAATTTAGCCAGGCATGGTGGCGAACGTCTTTAATCCCAGCACTTGGGAGGCAGAGACAGGCGGATATCTGAGTTCAAGGCCAGCCTGGTCTACAGAGTGAGTTCCAGGACAGCCACGGCTACACAGAGAAACCCTGTCTCGGGGAAAACAAACAAACAAACAAAAAAAACCCCACTGAATTTAGGTTAAGTTTAAAGAGTAATTTCCTTGCTTTTTATCCCTGGGTAAGATAAAATAGTTTAAGACTGATTTACCTTTACATTTTAGCCCAAATTTTCACTATTTCTTAGATAATTGTCTACTTCAACAGTGACAGTATTAAGTGTTTTTGTCATTCAAACAAATCATTGTTAAATGTGTATTTTATTCTCTTCTATGAGATCTCATTCCAACAAACAGTTGAATGAAAAACTGGATTTTTTCCCCCCCAAACTGTCTTGTTTTCCATCTTCCGCGCTGTCATTTGTATTGGTAGAATCCTTACTTTTCCTGCACCTTATAACTTCTGTGTCAGGGTTTTACTACTACTGTCAAATGCTCGTGTAGTTTAAATACATTGATTTCATGAAATCATATGTGGAAGTCTAGCCACTTAAACTTCAAAATAATGTATCATAAAAAGGAATTTTCTGCACATTATGAGACATTTGGGACCTTTTCACTATAGATCTATAGAGGAAAATGTTGAGAAAAGTAACCACATGGCAATAAGAAGGGGAGGGATTCTGTTTTCAGTTAAATTGGTGTGAATTTAGAAGTCAGTTTCTGCAGGAGATAATTATGTAAATTTCATTTCAGTAGTCAGTGTCTTCTGTTCTATTAGGTAGTAGCTATTTTCTCAGAAACATCATTATGCTAATCTGAGGCAATAGGAAAACATATAACTGACAAGTACGTTCCTAACTTTTTCTTAAGATTATCAGTTACAAGAAGTGTTCTGATTTGAGAGAAATTAAAATGTGTGAGAAAAAAAAATACTCAAGTCAGAAATAATGGAAATAACTATTGATTAAAACTTAGTTTTTTCTAAATGTTAATTTTTAGGTATTGGCTAACATACTGATAATTTAAGCTAGCAATTTTAAAATTGGCAGAAAACTTTATTAACTGCATTTTCATGTATACATTTTCTCTTATTGCTTAGCTGAATCTGATAATTACATTTAAAATAAATTTAAAGTTTACTTTTAATTTTGCTCTCTTTGGAGCAGTTACTATACTTAATTATGTAAATGATGCTTAGCAGATACTGTTTTAAAAACTTTTTAGCATTTCTGTTTATGTGCTTCTAATTGGCTTATATTTATTGTCTTTCCCCAAAGGTACAAATTCTGAGCTGTCTAACCCCTCCGAAACAGAATCTGAGCGTAAAGATGAGCTGAGTGATTGGTCATTGGCAGGAGAAGATGATCGAGAGACTCGACATCAGCGAGACAGCAGGAGACGCCCAGGAGGAAGAGGCAGAAGTGTTTCTGGGGGACGAGGTCGTGGTGGACCACGTGGTGGCAAATCCTCCATCAGTTCTGGTAGTCTTTTATATACTACATCAGCATTCATGCTTTGTAAACAGTATAATCCGACAAAGGTTATTCCTTCTTTCAGGGCCATATATATTTGGAAGTTTGTGATTCCGCTTACTGTCTTAGAGTAAATAGTAGACTGTATAGCAATTAACTTGGTAAGTGTTGTGTAGAGTAATTCCCAGTGAAGGTTTCCTTAAGAGGTCAGGCTTTGAGAGTCATGTTTATCCTTTCCCCTTTTGAGATCTTTGACAATTAGGCAATACTTTCCTTGTTTTCCCAAAAATTTTTGCTACACTTTGAAGAAAGAAACAGATGTGGACTCAGTTCCTAAGAAAAATTTATTGAGTAATTGAACCATAAAGAGTCATATAGAGGAACTAGAGAGTTGACTCAGCAATTAAGAACTGTTAATGCTGTTGTAGAGAATTCAGCTCCTAGCACCCACCACGGGCTACTCACAACACTAACTCCAGCTCTGGAGGACCTGGTACCCTCTTGTGGATCTGTGAGCATCTGCACATGTGCGTGTGTGTGGGTACATCATATGTTCATAGATACAGTGTAGAGATGACTAAAGACTTCATATGCTCAAGCATATGTTGGCTGTGATCACTTGACTATTTTTTTTTTTATCATGGAATAGTAATTGTTGACAGAGTTCTCTTTCTGAGTAGACTAGGCAAAAGGAGAGGGTTTCCAGGAATACATGGCCTAGATTATTTTAAAACATTGTGTGTTAGCATTATTAATTGTCCTTTAAGAAGGTCACATTCAATATTTATAATGATTAAATGTCTCATCTAAAATTCTATCTTTAATCTTAGCATAGTCTGTGCATATTAAAAATACATGTAAATGTACAGAAACTAGAACAAATCAGCATAAAATGAAGGGAAGACTTTGGCTCTAATTGGATTACAATTTTCATTGGGCCCTAGGAAATTTTAACTTAGTTTTTTCAGAAAAGTAATTTTTGTATTAAAATGCACTCTATACTGTAATATTAAACAATTATTTTGTGGAATTGCAAAGTAAATATATTTTTTAGTGTTCATGATTAATAGATAAACGCAGTATTTTTTGCTAAGACACAGCTTGCTAACTTAGCAAGGAAAACTTAGGAGTAATCGTGATTAGGTGAATTCTTCTGTAGTTTGAATGTTGGAAGCAGTAGATGCACATAGGTAAGATGGGCACTTTTCTTTGCATTTGCATCTTGACACTGTTCTGTTCTAACTTCACCCCATGGTTTGTTTTTCAAGTTGGATTACAAGTTAGGTGTTTCAGTGTTGTCCTTTCTATAGCCAGTACAATTTCAGCCTGATTTAGATGCCTGTATAGACTTGTTTTGGTTGCTTCAGTTCATACTTCGGTCTTGGGTGCAGATGGTTTATTTTCTTTTATTTGGGATAATCTAATAGCACAAAATATCAGCAATGTAAGGAACAATGGTTTTCTTAGAATCATGACATTCTTTCTCTTGGTTTTTATTTTTTCTACTCTGAGTAGGATTAATTTATGAGTGCCATAATTAGTAGGTAGTGTGATTTCTGATATAGTCATCCTTCACTAGCCATGGGGGACTGAGCTCAAGAATGCTCAAGGTTTTGCTTTTTTTAATTCTTTATGAAAAATATATTAGTGATCTTTGCACATGCTTTTATATCATTCTATATTACCTCTAGATTATCTATAGCTAATACTGTGAAAATGCCATGTAAACAGTTTACATTTATTTGAGGCAGAGCAATAGGGAAAAAATAGAACCATACATGTTTAATATACATCCCTTCCTTTGTAATTTTGATCTCATCTGAAGATGTAGAGAGACTATTTTTGTAAACAATTCAAAGGAAACATTAGGAAACTTATGAAGTAAGCATAATTTTTGTTTTACAAATTTTCGTTCTCATTAAAGTTTTATTTAATCATTACTACTTTCCAGATAAATTAGTGTTAAGAGAATTTTTTTATAATTTCAGACCTATATTTTATTGGGGGTATTAGTACATGTAGTTCATTCAGTAGATGAAGCATTCTTAACTGATGTCCTCTTAAATGAATATTTCTTGCCTCTGACATGAATATAGTGCTCAAAGATCCAGACAGCAATCCATACAGCTTACTTGATAATACAGAATCCGATCAGACTGCAGACACTGACGCCAGCGAATCTCACCACAGTACTAACCGTCGTAGGCGGTCTCGTAGACGGAGGACTGATGAAGATGCTGTTCTGATGGATGGACTGACTGAATCTGATACAGCCTCAGTTAATGAGAATGGGCTAGGTATGTAAGCACTTAGGGAAGAGTTGTGAGTGTGTGTGGTTGCATTGTATTGATAATGGAGGAAGCCTTTCCTTTTTTTGTATAGAATTCACAAATGGTTTTTTTTTTTCCTTTCTTTTCTTTTTAGTGTTTACTTTAAATGAGGGATATGGCTGCTATCTTGGGCACTCATTTTCATATCTGTCAGACTATCTGAACTGGGAGGATTCCTTAAGGTGCCCTTTCATACCATTAAATCAACCTAAATACTCAGTTGATCTGTCTACAAACAAAACTTAACTGTTTTAGTCCCTCCCCCTTTAAAAATTATAGTACATATTTATGGGGGCTGCAAAAACCTAGCATTTATTAATAAGGGGCTTTGAGATCCAGGGTAATGTTGGAGAGATATCTTATATTTCTGAATGATGGTGGTTGTTTCAATTACATGGCAGTTTGCTTTATTATGAGTTATTAAAGCCCTCTTAATTTCCAGAGGGCAGTGCTTTATGCTGCAAAAAATGTGTATAATTCTTTGTCAGTATTGTATATGCTTTATCTTTGATGTTTAATTAAAAGTTTCTCTTTCCCTTCCTTAAATAAGGAAAGAAATTTTTTGTTTGTTTTTTGTTTATTTTTTGTCAGAATAGTTGATGGTAAACTTTGCAATTACAGATGATAGTGAAAAAAAACCCCAGCGACGCAATCGTAGCCGCAGGCGTCGTTTCAGGGGTCAGGCAGAAGATAGACAGCCAGGTAACTTGAGTGGGCCTGTTGGTGTCAGGTCACAAGCATGAAAAAAATGTCATGTGTCTGCATTCTAAATACAGTTATATGTTCACATGTGTGTATACATTCAGAATTTGCATTGCATAATTTATTCAACTAATAATGCTGCTCAAGAAAATGCATTCTTCCTTCCCAGTGTAAATGTTTAGTATCTAGTCTTAAGTGAACTAATGTTGTGTCTTAATTTCTTACATGGACAGAATTTCAGTACCTTTACTTTTTATTCAGCTGGCAGATTCTTCAGCTTTCAGATGGGAACTGCCATTGCAGGGACTATGGTGTGAATTGTGTTGAGGTTGATTGGCAAAACTAGGCAATTTTTTACATGGTGCCTGCTTACTATAGATTGAGCTCTTCATTTGGTGGGAATTACAATACTCAAAATTTTAAAATAAAATGTAGAAGTGTCTTTTTCTTTAAAAGAGGATGCATGTTAATGTTTTTGTGTTAATGTAGTGTGGTGCTTTTTCTTTGACACATACTAACCATTCAAATAGTACTTACTTAGTTTCATTCAGTATTTTATGTTGTCACAAGTTTTGGTAACTGGAAAGAAACTTGTTTGCTATGTCTATTACTTTGAACACAATTCATTTCCTATGTACAGAGAATCACTGTATATTCACCTTGAAGAAATTGTATATAGTAGAAATAAACCCCTTTCAAACCAACCAATTTTTGCATTCTTTCCAAAACATACTCTTTCATGTGTGTTCTCTATCCCCCTCCCCCCTCTCCAAATAATGTACATTGTAAATGTTGCACTGCAGAGGTTGTAGAGACCTGGGAATCTAGTAAAGGGTATTCTTTCCCATCATGAAGAGTTTGTGTTTAAAAGATAGAAGGAAATGTAAAAACTGTACACTATCAAAGCTAGTGTCCAGAAAATTTGTTTTCCCTTTATATTCCTTTTCCTTCTTAATGTTAGAGATGTATTTTAGTTGAAGAGGTCATAAATTTCAGCTTTGAAAGTAGCACAGCAGTGAAGATTTTTGACCCTACTTTTTTTGCAAGATAGAAAATTCAGGCTATTAGTATGGGCTCACTAACTTGGAATGACTTTCAATCTAACTTAAGCCAGTGATCATGGTTAAATGTACAGACACAAAAATATCAAAACAGGATTTCTTCCAAAAGAGATGATTTTGAATGGAATTAACTAAAATGAATAATTTGGAGTTTTGGTAATTTTAACAGTGATGTGCTGTTGCATACTATATCTGATTTGTTTTTACTGTTCTTAGGAACCATTGTGTTTTCTCTTTTCAAATTCCTTTATTTCAACCCCTTCTTCTCCAGAGTTTCTTGTTTCCCAGCAGCAATCCAGGGAGACAGCTGTTTTTCCTTTGGCTCAAATTTCTCGTTCTTATGTCTATGTACATTAACCATTGAGTGGTCTTTCTTCTACTTAGACAATGTGACACTCTGGTGGTCTCAACTGATTCTTAAGCCCAGGGTCCCGATTATACCATAAAATTGCTTGGATTTTTTTTCTTGAAATTTAAATTTCTATTAAATTTTAAGGGTCTGTATTACATAAGAACTATAAAACAAGTTTCTTAACTGGCTCTCTTTTATTTGGGGGCAAGGAACAGAACTAAGTGTCACTTGCTAAACTTTGGACTAATAACTACAAAGTGTTTTTTTCTGTATAGGGATAGATGAGCGAGAGCCTAAGAACTGTTTGTTGCACACATTTAAATTGAGCACTATGCCTGTTTGTGCAGCAGCGTCCTGAAGTAGATGCCGTTCTCAGGTGTCAACTGAGATCTGCACCATGAAAACCATATTCATTGGCATGTTATTCCCACCTGTGGTTACAGTCATTCTCAGGACAGTGCTGTCACCCTGTAGAGTAGACTAATACCCCAGCAGAGTGCTAAACATGTTTGTACATTTTTTGGCAGTGATTTTAAAATGAGAAGCTATTTAAAGGCTTCATTATGAACATTTCCTTATAACTTTGAAGGAAAGCAGCTTTAGATTTCAAATATCTATAGTTTTCTCATAAAGTTTTGATTCAAGATGCTTAATAAATTTTAAAGTTCACTAAGTAATGAGTTAGTAGAAAATTCTCCAGTTTTTATGTTAGGACATGCATTATTAAGATGAATGAATTGTAAAATACAATTCAGCCCTTTACTGTATTTATTTTGTTAGTTGCATGTGGTATAAATCTAGTGGACCAATTCTACACACACACAGTGGCTTAAAATAATGTAAAATTGACTTGTTTTTTACTTTTAATTTAGGGCTTTCTTAAATCTAGTTTGCGATAGAAAATAATAAAAAGTTAGGATTTTGAGTTTCAAAACCTGAGGCCAGTGTTGTACTAATACAACAGAGGCCGTTTATTAGAATGATAGATAGGGTCATCACTTTATTTGATTAATCTCATGTTACAGACCTAGCAAGATAGCAGAGTTGATGGGACAGCATCTCTAGTAACAGTGCTCCTTTCCCACCCTGTGTCCACCACATGCTGAGGATTGTGCTTTATTGTCTTAATGTGCCTGTACTTCCTTCAAGTCAGAACATCAGATGGTTTAAATACTGTCTACCATGAAATGTTAGGAAGGAAACAGAAAATAACACACTTGAACACCTTGATTGTGCTGTTTTTTTCTGGGGCAGAGATATAACCAAAACACAAAGCTTTCAAACTTTTACTCCCCGCACTGTGATCTGAGTCACCGTTGCCCCATCCCCCATTGCTGCAGATGCACTCTGCACTTAGAGCACTGCACTCGAAGTGCATGTTGGTGGTGGTGGTTGCTACACCACATTCGTCCCACCACCTTAGATAAACCAGGAGATAGCTGGATTCCTGGGAAAAAGGACGTTAGTCTAGATTTCCTCAGGTTCCAGCTGAAAAGGATTTTTCTATTGCCAGTACTAAAATCAGATACATTTTTTTCAAGCTTTGCTTTTGTTCGGAGGTGGGTACCCAGCGTAAAATTTTGAAATTGGGTGACCCACCACTAGTTTACTTTAATAGTGAAATTATTCTTTATCCATAATAGAACTTAGAAATATTTTTCAACACCTGTAATTTTTTTCTCATCTTTAACAGTCACAGTTGCAGATTATATTTCTAGAGCTGAGTCTCAGAGCAGACAAAGAAACCTCCCAAGGGAAACTTTGGCTAAAAACAAGAAAGAAATGGTAAGGAGAATTTAACCTGTAGGGTTTTTGTTTCTTTTTCTATGATTTTCGTAATGTTTAGATTTATTTATTTTTTACTTAATTGCTGTATGGTCAGTTGTTTCCCTTAAGAGATGATATTTAAAGAAGATCCTTGTTTCTATCCCAGGCCCCTGATAAATGAAGATATGCATGCTTGAGCCTAAGACATTGGCCAGATAGATAGCACTTTAGTATTTACTTGATTGATAATTAGAAGGCTGTGTGTACTTCTTGTCAGTAGTGGGAATAGACCTTTTAAGTTTCATTTGTATTAAATGTTTTCAGTGATTTATACGTGAGTTTCAAAAAGGTGAGTAAAATGGCTGATTGTTGTTCTGCTTGCTGTATTGACTCTTTTACACCATTTATATGGTGAACTTCCCAATGGTCATAATACTAGGTACAGGTTTTATTGGACAGTGCAGGTGCTTTCTGTGATGTGGGCACTCATAGGCACTAGAAATAATACGTAGTTTTAAAACCCTGATACTGGAGTGCATTGGTATTTGTTTTAAGTATTAAATACTTTCTTTAAGGCATATGAAAGTTATCCTATTTTTAAAAGCTAATGTTTATAGTTATTTTCCTCCTCAGCTGCAGATTTCTTTATAAAGATGTTGAAAAAGTTGTCTCCCTTTGACAGGCAAAAGATGTGATTGAAGAGCATGGTCCTTCAGAAAAGGCAATAAATGGTCCAACTAGCGCTTCTGGCGATGAAATTCCTAAGCTACCGCGTACTCTGGGAGAAGAAAAGACTAAGACCTTAAAAGAAGACAGCACTCAAGAAGCAGCAGTCCTGAATGGTGTTTCATAACTGAAGGAAGTTCCTAGTTTACAGTTCTTTTACATTACAGTTACAATAGTGCTTGTACAAGCTTGCCAAAGATAGAATACGGATCGCCAGTCTTACATCGCACTTTCAGTTCCTCCATTTGGAATTCAGAAAGGGGAGGGATCCTGAAGAAATCATATGTTAAACATACTTTGACACCTACTGTGTTAAAAATATATCATCAGATGTGCCTTGAGAATAGTATATGTAACATTAAAAAAAGTTGCTGGCTATAGGAAATGTTATTTTGTTTTCAAAATATGGCAGAGATGGGGGGAGGTGGGTGGGGTGGGGTCCCTAACGTAATATTCTTTATGAAAGCATTAGCTGCTTTTGTTACATTTTTAATAATATGCAACCACTTCTTCACCCGAGGAAAACTAGAATGAAGCAGTCTAAAATATTTTGCACTGAATTGTAATTTCTTCATTAGTTTAGTCTGGAAACTGGTCTGTTTAATGTGTTTTTTAAATGCTGTTTGTAGAGGCAATTCTGCAGACCACTGGAAATACATGTTAACTCATCTGCAGGGATACTGGGTGATATTGGCAGTGACTGTTCTACATTGAGGCTTTGTTTGGTTTATTTATTAAAGTGTACAGTATTTAAAAATCAAACATAGCTTTAGTTGAAACACTAAGCTGATTAGTCATGTCCATTCAGACATAACCTGAACTACTGAAAAGATCAATTTCCAGAAGGTTTATTCTGTATAAACTACATGTTTAGTCTTCAGTAGAGTACTTTTCACATTTTCTTTCTACCTTTTTTTTCTTTTTTTTTTTCTTCCCCCCTTTTTTTGATTTTGGTTGTTTGATGTGCAATATGTTTTTGTATGCAGGTAGTAAAATAAACTTTGATCTTCCATTTGCTGATTTTTAACTTTCTACTTGTTATGCCAATTGTTTCAAAGCGGTAGGAGTACTTACAGGCCGAGAATAGATAGCATTCTTTGATTGCTTTTCAGAAGCATTTATTTTGTTTCTCAGATCTAGTGTTAAAATCTAACCATTTAATCATTTGTAATGAACCCTCCAGAATCTTAACACTTAAGGTTTTGGCTAGTAAATGATTTAGGAAATGTATAATGTCTTTGCCATTAGAGAAACATCTTTGTATTAAATTCTAATCAAAGGCAATTTGTGGAAGATATGGGAGGCAGAAGATAAGCTTTTCACTTTTGCCTTTAGTTCTTTATTAAAAACTATTTTTAAATTATGGTAAGCAGTTTTTAATAGGCCGATAATGTGCTTTTTGAGTGATAAATGACTTTGAAGGTTTTCGTACCAGTGATTGAAAATCAGTAATTAAAAGTTTAAAGAGCTTTCATTCGGAAGACTTAATTTTATTAAGCATTTTCAGGTGGAAGTATAAGTTACGTATACTTCCGTGATTGTAAATTGTGTATTTATGGACTTAGGGCTCTGCTCCCACTGGACATGTACTTTGTGTCATTTGAAGGTTTTTTTATGTGCATAATTTGTTAATTATGTCCATAAAAATGTTGAGCTTGTTTTATAAATGAAGGATAATTCACATATAGTTTACAAACGGGCCATTAGATGTGTGTAGCTTGTCACGTACATTCTAATTGATATTAACATGCACGGATACGAGATTTTTTTTAAAAAAGTCTAGATAGTAGAACTTTGAAGTGAGTGATGTACAGTGAAATTCTTGCACTCTGTATAGAACAGGTATAGCAGATTAAATATCAAAACCTCACTTTCAAAGTATTGAAAACAATTTAAATAATTGGCTTTTTAATTACTTGGTTCTGTGTACATGGGTTACAAATTTAACCATGAGTTGTTGTAACAAAGAGAATTTTGTGTCTGTTGGGACTTGAAGTGTTTTACCATTAAGCTACATCCCTAGCCCACAAAGAGTTTTAATTTCCAGGCTGGGAAACATGACACTAAGAAAGTATAATTCTTTTTATTTTCATCCATAATCAGAATTCCCCAAGATCTTCTTGTCATAAAGATTAAACTATCTTAAAGATCAAGTACAGCTGAGACACTTGGATAGGACTTAGTAAGGATTCTTTTTTTTGTTGTTGTTGTTGTTTTTTTCGAGACAGGGTTTTTCTGTGTAGCCCTGGCTGTCCTGGAACTCACTCTGTAGACCAGGCTGGCCTCGAACTCAGAAATCCACCTGCTTCTGCCTCCCAGGTGCTGGGATTAAAGGCGTGCACAACCACGCCCAGCTATTTTTGTTTTGTTTTGGTAAGGATTTTTTAAGAGCTGAGATTTCATTACCTGAAAATAACCCCTCAGTGACTTAACCCAAAGAGGCACTAAAGAATTGTAAGGTTTTGGGCTTTTGTTTTTCTTACAGATGGATTAGTCAGTTTTATTTAGTGTCAGTAAAAAGCCACCTCCCCAGGGCTAACATGTCGATTTAGGTTGGCTTCTGGTGTTTTGGCTGCCAGCCTGGTTAAATTTTCCATGCACATACTACACAAAATGTGAAATCAGAAAAGTGTATTCTGAAAAGGATGTGTGCAGCTCAAAGCACTGATGTAGACACCATGGGATTCCATATAAACCTGAACTGAGTGAAGTGGGAATGCAAATAAGTTTCTAATGTGGAATTCAGCAGCATGTCACTCCAGTGGGTTCTTAGTGATTTACTTTAGGTGCTGTGGAGTCAAAGCAAGGGAGCTTGCTGAAATGAGTTACTTTTAAGAAGTGCAGATGATGACACTGGGCTTTTAAAGCAGAAGAACTCAAGCTTATCAGGCACTGAGTGAGAGGGGAGAAGCACTAGGTGGTTTACTCTTCTGCATCCTTCCATCACCCATAAGCCAAAACAGCAGCTACAGCTGACTGCCACTTGACTTGGCCATTATATAGCCTGAGGAAAGTCTGGAAAAGTTGGTATGTCCTCTGCAGACATTCCAATTTTGTTGTGGCTCAGAAATCCTAATTAGCATTCCTAAAGACTTGGTGTGTGTGCTAAGGAAAAGTAAATAGGAGACTGGCTATGTGGGAAGGCACAAGTGATGTCTTTAAAGGAGGATTACATTTTTTTATTACTTGGAGCTTTGTAGAATTTGAAAAGGATAGGATGCTTATTTTAAAATCTCATCCAGTCTTAATGTGCTTTTTTTTTTTTTTTTTTTTTATGGCTTGGAGTCCCCCACACCAATTTCATTACCTGCTAACAGGTTTGTTTAATCAGGGTGTTGCTCCTAACCTGTTTAATACATGGCAAGAGTTTGCATTAATCTGTTGAAATCAATTCCAGTTTGATATAGGCAGTCTTTGAGTAAGTGGTGTTAACTTGAAAGTATGTACTTACTATTGGTTGAAACATGCCTGTTAAACTTAATTGTTATTTATTCTAAATTATTACTCTTCGGGTTCAACAATGGTCAACTACTGACAGTTTCTGTCAAATTAATTATACATTTTAAATAAAAACACTAGGAATTCGGGAAGGAGTTGGTGTTAGCCGTCAAAGCTGGATGATGGAGGTACATGTGAATTGTAACAAAATGCCATTTTAAAATACTACTCATTTTTGGTGATGTTAGGGGTTGAGGCCAGGGCCCTGTGCATGAAAGGCTTTGACATAGCTTTAAACTCCCAGTAACCTTCCTGCCTCAGGTCTTCGTGCATCGAGCTACCATGCCCACCTGGCTGCACCGATCGACTTAGATGCTCACTGGCTTTGACTTTTTTTTTTTTTAAGATTTATTTATTTATTATATGTAAGTACACTGTAGCTGTTTTCAGACACCGGAAAAGGTCATCATTTCCCATTACAGATGGTTGTGAGCCACCATGTGGTTGCAGGAATTTGAACTTTGGACCTTCGGAAGAGCAGTCAGTGCTCTTAACTGCTGTGCCATCTCTGTAGCTCCCTGGCTTTGACTTTTTAAGGATTCTGTCCTACCCTTCCGTGTACCTGAAAGTACAGACAAACCTGACTATGGTTTCCCAAAGTCCATTGTCTTAATTCTTCATTTTGAAAATTTGAGATGTTATAGGTGAAAAGCACATAATTTTGTCAATTATTCTCTATAATCAGGAGGTCTGTACTAGCTAACCTCCTGCTGTTCAGATGTTAATGTAAGGAATCTAGAGATGCATTTTAACCTTATGTACCCATAACATAACCTTGTGAGTGTGAAAGGATTCACAGTGGTGTGTTGGGTATGTTCATCCCTGATAGTTCCTGTTAGGCTCAACACAAAAACTGGCTCCCTTCTTTCTCAGCCTGGCAGCCTTCCTACACCTGTATCAGTTGGCTTTAGCCCCACTGCCGCTATGTCACTTAGTGGATTATTTTTAACTATTTTGGTAGTTGTACCATAATGATTACTAAAATTGTTCTGTTTACTAATCTTGTAGTTCTAAACAAACAAAAACTAGTTACAAGCTAATTAGTATTTGTTACCCCAAACCTACATTCCTTTGGACTTGTATGTAGGTTCTGAGGTAACTTCAGGTTCTCAGGCTTGGCAATCAGTACTTCACCCAGTGAGCCATCTTGCCTTGATTTGGTACTTTTTAAGAAACGTTATTTTAATTCCACCATCAAGGATACTTCTATGGTGGCAGCACTTACTAATAGGTTCCAGACTACACCATACCATAGCTCAGCCTATCATTGGGGTAGAGGAATTAAGAGAAGCACTAGCATCCCATCTTTAGGGCCAACAGTCTGCTCTAAGCAGATAGGCAAGGAAAGTAAGGGCATTGATATCTCCTGCGCTCAGGGTTGCTTGCTCTAGTGTCTTAGCTACTTGAGCATATTAAATATCTTTAAAACCTAGCCTGTGATTTGCTTTATATGCTGTTGTTTATACGCTACTTGAACTTGAGTGAAGTTGTAAATATCCCATAACTTCTATGAATATGATGACATTTAATGTTGGGTCTCTGAACTGGAAAACAATCTTTATAGTGATCATCACCAGAAGATGTGTTATAAGTTCTCTTTTGTATCTGAGACTGCACTATGGTCTGGCCCCAAATCACTATCAGTTATTTGAAGTGAAACATTTTCTCATTTTATTTTTGTTTGCTATGTAAGATATGAGGTAGGGCATATTTAAAGGATGGCAGTTCGCGGGTTTAGGGTTTTTCCTGGATTTATTTTTTTAAATACATTTTTTGATGAGTGTGGGACATTTGTGCCAGAGGACATTTTGGGAGATTTCACTCCATCCTCTCCGTTAGTAACTTGAGTTTGCCAGGCTTGCGAGTTGTCTTTACCCACTGAGCTGTTCATTGGCTGTAGTTTCTTACCTTGTTGAGCAGCAGCTCATTGTATTTTCCCCTTGTACTTGTCAGTGGTTTAGAATCTACAGATATAAAAGGTCTCAGATACAACCATGGGCCTTCTGGAATAGTTTACAAAATGGGGTAGTTTGTGTTCCAGCTTCCTTAAGTATTCCTTCTCATTTGCAGAATGGTCAAAGGCTGGGGAATTTGCTAAAAATCAATAGTAGTCAAAGATAATTGTCTTTCAGCACTACTTGGTCTAGTTGGCATTACCAAAGTAGTAAAATTTTTAGAGAGTAAGCTACGGCTTCTATCCTAGTAATGTCAACTTCAAAGGTAAGCTGTGGCCAGGAACCAAACTATAAATGAGCATGATGAAATGGAAAATCCAGGCCCAGAGTTAATTGTTCCACCATGGTAACCCTTTTGCTCTTCAAAATTTGCTCAGCTACCTAGGGATTGGGAACAAGCTCTGCCAAGAGTATGTATGTAAGCATGAGCTAGTTCAGTCTCTACATTGTAGTCAGATGTTGGACTGCTGCCTTGTAATCCCCAGCACTGGAGACAGGCAGTGTGTTGGGAGTTCACTGGTTTGTCCCCCTCCCAGCCTAAGACTTTAGGTCCCAATGAAACCAAGCTTGAGGACTTATGTGGAGAGCTTTCCAGGTTAGCTTCTGGCCTGCTGTTCTCTGAAGCCCATGGCCCCAGATGTGCTGGGGTGTTGTGCCACTGATCTACAACTATCTCTTTGTCGCCATTTACAATTCTCTCCAATTATAATTTCTGGTAGAAACTGTAGCAAGTGCTTGCCTAGTTTATCCTCCGCATGTTAAATATGTTCGTGCAAAAACCAACTGGATGCTTAACATGCATGACCAAGAAACATGCTTAGGTGAGTACATCAGAATTTTAAAAAAAAAAAAAAGCTACAGAAACTAGGAATGTGGAACTCTGGGTCTGAAAAAGAATCCGATTTTCCCACTGGGCCTTGTCTCCTGGAGAAGTCACTTCACTCAACTTTGGTTTGTGGTAAACAAAGCACTTAAGAAAATAGAATTAAGAAGGGTCTTTTACAAATCATCTTAACAGCCCTTTAATATGGAGCTCTTAAATGTTATGCCTAGTAGCTTTTAATCAAATACAGTCTTCAACTTGAAAAGGTTATGTAAGCCTAGAGAAAATTAAAATTACTATCAAAGAATGATTGGCTGTGCTCCTTAGTAGGAAGGCTTTCAATGATTTGACACACCTGTCTTCTAACAGGCACACATAGCTTTACATGCAGTCCTTTCTGCAGTTAATGAGTGACTCCTTGTGGGCATTTTATAATATTTTTCAAAAACTTGCTTTTATATTGTAACCAACTCTGCCATATCATTCATAGAAACATTTAAAAATTTAATCTGTGTAGGAGTGTTTTGCCTGTGTGTGTTTGTACCATGTGTAGACTGTGCCTAGGGAGGCCAGAAGATGGTATCAGATCCCCTGCAACTAGAGTTAACAGATGATTTTGAGGTGCTATATGGGTGTTAGGGATCAAACTTGGGCAGGGCTTAGTGGATGAGCCATATTTGTAATTCTGAATTTTTTTTAAATTTTATTAGTTCAAAGGGGCAAATAAAAGGTTAGTAAGCCATAATGCTTTGGATATCCTCCTCATCTGTGGACTCCTAAAGTGTATTTACCTGCTTGCTAACATAAAACTTCAATACTCAACACGCTTTGCTGGTCATCTCTAATGCCATGTGTTCAGATAAGGCATTAGAATATGTGCTGTGTTCCTATTTGTAATTTCTCTAATCCTCCTAACTATAGTGGTTAAGTACTATGTTTCTCAAAACAAGAAAGGCTGTATATGACAAAGTTGGGCTACACTGCTTCCAAGTTTACTATTACAAAACACATAAGGCTTGTTCAAATAGAAGCATGTGACTAGAGAGCCTCACAACCTGTTCCCCTAGGAACAGTTTTTTTCTTTATTTGCTGTGAATAAGAATGAGACATACCTTTGGACCTCCCCCCCACCCCCCCAGCATGGGGGGGATTTGAGAGAGTTAGTTACATAAAATTTCTAGAATCTGTAGTTTTCTTCACACTCAAACTTTAAGGATTTTACGAGAGGGTGCATGATAGGAAATAACCTTTAGTGACCTTGAGTGAATCGAAACACCTTGATCTCTGCAAGCCGAGACATTAGCTCAAAGTGCACACAGTGTAAAGTGCTGACAGGTTAAGTGCTACAGGGGCCGCTGGCTAGGGGTTTTAGCTCCTGACCTGCACAGGTCAGCTTACATACTTTAGTATTGGCCGTCTAACTTGGGTGGTTTATAGTATGTAAAATATTAATGGTTGAGGTTGAAAATCAAAAGCATTTAACTGCTGGGATTAAAGGTGTGTGTTACACTTGGCTCTCAAGTTTTAAAATTGAGGGAATTTTACAGTCACATAAGCTTGGTCATAACTGAAAATCAAAACAAAGGAACAGCTTATCAAGTATTTCCAAGGGACTAGCTAAATAACAAAATTGACAGGATCTATACACTGGAAGGTTTCTATTACAGCTTTAATGTAGCTGGGTGGGCTGACAGAGATCTACTGCCAAGTGGATCTCTTGAGTTCAAGGCCAGAATGAGCTACATAGCAAGTTGCAAGACAGCCAGAGCTATATAATAATTGAGACTGTCTCTCTCTCTCTTTTTTTTTAAATTGTCTTAATTTATCAAAATCTGAATTGCCCAGTGAAAATGCCTAAAGTACAGTGTTCAAGTACCTTGGGCCAGTTGTACCTTGAGTTTTACCTCCCAAAGGTGAGAATCCCATTTTCAATAGTTAATGTCTGTCTCAATTGACTGTAGTGGGGTATTCTCAGAGCAAGGCCTTAGCCTTGGAAAAATAACAAGTGCCAAATTTCTTTGCTAAGTCAGCAATGAACAGCATTTATAGTCTAATGTGTGTAATCATAATTCTTGAAATCCTTAAGTTTGAACAAAATATACCAAGACACTGATTTAGCTTTTGCCAAGCAATTTTCATGGGTTATAGCTCTGAGGCATTTTTATTACAAAACATGCTCATAAGTAGACTAATGGACTTAAAATTCATCAGATTACTTTATTTTTTAGCTTGTCCTTCTAGTAAGTCTTTAGCTTCATTGATTTTGGCTGCTATATAAGGAGATCCTCCTATAGAAGAAAGGGGATGGGGGAGACACAGTTTAGAGCACAGATTCTAAGTCTTGTCAGAAGCATTTCAAGGATTCCAGGGTGTAACAGAAATGGTATCTTCATTAAGAAGCAACTATGATACTATAAATATGTCTCAAAATTAAAGGGTAAAATATCAGATCGATGGGAAATGAGATGTTTTCACACAAAAGTTTACCATTTTTCAGAAATCTTTTTTTCAGAAGTCTAAATAGGATTTGGCTCCTCCCACATACACACTTAACAGAACTCTATGCTTACTCATTACTGCATATGTGGATATAATCCACTGTTCTTCCCATAGGCTTCTAAGCTAATGTTGAAAGACTTATCTGTGTACCATTCTATAATGCTTCAGTTTTCCTCTCAATATTAGCTGACTCTTTGTAATGTCATCTAGATTTGCTGTCTACTAAAGTGATGGAGCAGTGTGGTCCTAACCCTATCAAAGAGGGGTCATCAAGAGGATTCTGGTAGAATGTGTATATGTGGACTCTACTACCATCCAGAACAGAATACTTCGAGGTCTGCAAGCTAAATTCTTTACATTGTGAAGTCACATACTAAACAGTTCTATTTAAATTTCATGTGCATGACAACAGATTTTTGTGGTCTGCTTAAAGAATCTGTTCTTACCAGTTAAAGCTACTTTGAAGTCTGTATTTGAATAAAAGCAAATACAGCTCATAGGTTTCCAAATAAGTATTCTGTCACAAGTGTCCACACATTAAGAGGCCCCTTAAGTTTTTCTTAATTAAAATTTAAACTTGGTTATTTATGAGTCTAAACAAAAATAATGCAAACCTAAAAAGTAAAACTCAAAACATAGCCGAGTTGGGGTGTGCTTCTTAAGCTCTGCTTTTGGGAATGAGGGAGGGTGGTCATAAGGTTTAGGCCAACCTTGGATGGCCTAAAAACAAACCAACCAAAATATCTAGCAGAACTGTAACCCGTTATTGGAAGACATTCTATCATAGACACAGAACCTAAAAGTAGTAGTAATGTTTACCGCTCCTGCCAAATCACAGTAGTTCTTACATTGTTGTTCATTATATCTTTATTTTGGTGAGACATGGTGTCACTGCAGAGAACGTCACCATATGTACTGAATTTCACTTAAGACACTACAATGTGATCCACAACTGGGAAACTGCTCACACACAGACATTCATAACACCAAGAATTAGCTATTCCATTAACAGTCCAGTATAGTAATAAAAGTTGCTTACCCTTGTCTGGGTGATTTAATAGCATAATCCGGCGATGAGCATCCCTGATCTTCCCTTTATTGGCAGTAGGGCTAATTTGAAAAGGAAAACATACTTGTTGCTTTAGTTTGCTTTAAGAAAACAAAACACCATGAACTATTACAGAAGTGAAGTTAAACATTGAGAACAGTAAAGCAACACAACTGAGAAGCTGTGTGTGAGACAGTAAAATGTGCTTCGTAAGAACCAAAAGTGCTTTAGATGTAGTTAACATCATAACCCTCATTCAACGCTTAGTTTGCATTCCAGAGTAGACTTTAGATTACTCCAGGCAGCAGTGAGCACTGTCCCAGTGTTACACGTGTGAGTTCTATCCCCAGCAACTACTTCATTCTCAATTACTACTAGGAATTACCTTACCCTACATCTCAGAACTGAGTAGACATCTTACCTTACACCTAATATTAATGCTGCTTCCCGTTTTGTCATTTTGGGTTCAAATCCACCTCTGTAGTACCCACCACCGAATGCCTGAAAGAAATTGAATTGGAAGAAAAGATTAATGAAGTAAATGGAAGTTGGTTAAATCTGTAAAAGAAGTGGTACATTTCAGGGAAGTACAAGTGTACTTCCCAAGGCACTTTAGCTTGACCAGGGGTAGCCAACTATTTTAAGATGTGTTAAACACCCATTTCTTGCAACTAAACTGGAACAGTGTCTTGAGAACATAAGATGGGAGGGGGGGAGGGGAGATGAGTGAATGGCAGCCACTCTCATCCATATTCCAGACAGAAACTTGATCCCCGTAAAACAGGAGTTTCAAAAGGTCTCAAAAGACGACCTGGAGATCTCGAAAAGATTCAAGGCAACAACTAAAATAAGACTTTATGGTAGGGACATTTATGCCATCAGAATCTTAACCTTAGTAGAGATCATGTACAACAAGGCCCTATGCTCCTGCCCAAGCTCCATGACATGGCCTCTCAAAGTCCTGACTAGCAGCAGCTTTGTGCTTTACACCCAGTTCAGAGCCGTTATCTAACATCGCTGCAAAGCTATCCTATGTGACAAAACACGAGGGAAGGCAGCTGGACAGATAAACCTGGGTCAACAGTATATGTAGTAAAATTAATTGCTAACTACCTGCTATCGTTCTAAATCTGCAAAGGCCACCCACCCTCAGTTGTCACATGTGAAAACCAACTCCCAGTGTGGCCCATTGCAAGGTTTACAACTCCACACTGAGCTCCATGGACCTGTGGAATTCACCTTACAGGCAAGCTCCAGGCTTCAAATACAGGCAAGTTAGTTAGCAAGAAGGTTCACTTACAGATTTTGGTAGGCTCTGAAAAACTTGTTTTACTTGAGGCTCCACATGCTTCATGGCTTGTAAAACATAACGGCCTAAAACCAAAAGCAACAGAATAAGCAAATCCATGCATAACCAGTCTGCTCCACCCCCAACCCACAGACAAACCTGCAAATCCTGCAGCAGCAATGGTCAACCCGACTGCTACCACTGTGCTGGCCTGTAATGGAGGAGAAGAGCAAGTCTTTACTACTCTTAATTGCTACCTATTCCGCAGCCAAACTCATTACGACCTTCATTTTGGTGAAAGGTGGGTTCTTTTTCCCTTTTGGGGCAGGATTAGGGATGGAACCTAGTGTGTGTCTCATGCTGGTAAGGTGCCTACAACTCCAGCCTTTCTCAAAGTTCCAACACTTTTATTCTGAGGTGGAGTCTTGCTAAAATTGTCCAGGCTGCCCACGAATTTGCGACTAGCTCTCTAAGCAACTGGGACTTTACAGAGTGCAGCACAGGGTCTGCTGGAAGAAACATTTTTTTTTCTAATAGAAATATGTCTTTAAAACTACTGCAGTTGGACGTGGTGCACATTGGCGGCTTGCATTTAGTCCCCGGACTTGGGAAACATTGGCAGGTGAATTTCTGTACGTTCTGGGACTTCCAGGACTACAAAGTGAAACCCTGTTTAAAAAAAAAAAATTAAACTACTGCAATTTTTATCCACAATTTATTGTCAGAGTATGGGATTTTCACCAAGAAGAAAAGGGTAAGTCATCTTTACCCACAACAGTAAGATGGTGATTTTTCAGCCATGGAAGAGAACTTTAACCCTTGGGCATTGGAACCCCTTTCTAGTTTAGACAAGACCGGTGAAAATAAGATTTCTGCTGGATTTGGAAACAGTGCTTGCAAAGGCTCCCTGATCCCATAAGGTATTTCCACCGTAAAGAGGGGAGGAGTGCGGAGATGGTAGTGGGGTAACAGCCCGACCTCCTAGGAGGCACAAACGTGTGCCTGCCTGCAAGCAGATAAGGGGTGTCAGCTGGAGCCACCGGAGGCCGGAGTAAAGGTCAGTCTCCGTATCCGCCCAGCGCCCCTTCGGAGCCCGTCAGCGCCGACCACTCACCATGACTCCACTCCGCGGCTCGGCACCGCGCGCTCATCCCAGCGCGAGCCCACCGCCACGGTACAGCTGTGGAGAACGACAGGGCCGAGCCAGCGATGCCGCCACTTCCACTAGCGCCGCGCAACACGGCAGCGGCGCCGTAAAGTGCGTCGGAACTGTCGCACAAAGTGCCGCACAAAGGGCCTCACCAACTCCGGTTGACGGAGAGGTCGGACTGGGGCGGGACTGGCCATGCCCTCTGCCCGGGATTCCTGACTTGCAAGTCCAATATCCGGCCCTAAAACAGGCTTTCCCGCTAAAACCTATCTCCCTAACTTTGCTTTATATAGGTTATTCCGCCCACCCCGTGGAAGTAGCGTTGTTTTTCACATGAGGCATTTATTTTGTCTTCTGTGCATCTTTTGCTACCCTGGGCTGTCGCCAGTAGATGTCAAGAAGCCACAAGGCTGATCTTCATGGCCTGCAGAGACATCTTTCTTCTTCTGGCTTGGAACGTAGTTAGATCTATAAACATCAGAAACGATATGGAAAATGATTTTTTCCAGTCTTTTTTTTTTTTCCATCTTCCTTCCTGATGTCTGCTTCAGGCTATGTAGATTTGTTCACTAAAAATACAGCTCCTGTTGTGTGTTCACCATGAATTTTTTCTCTCCTGTTTTAGCCTGACTTACTATTTGTGTAATTAAAAGAGCTTCTTGTACCTGTGTTGCTCACAGCATGTGGTTGTTTGGCCTAAGCATGGCAAATGCACTTGACTAGAAGGAAAGTGACTAGGAGCTGTCTTTTTGCATAAAGGCTGTAAGTTGTGAGAATATAAAAGCCATATGTGACCCCAAGGGAAGCTAGAAACTAAGGTAGCTGTTCTTTGTCAATGAATTCCTGTTAATCTTGCCAGTCTTCGCCTGCTACTTCCCCAAGCTTCTCCCCTTTGTTGTCAGAAGACCATTGTGTGAATGTATCATATTTTGCTTATCTTTCCGTTTCTCATGGGTTGTTTCTGTGGTGTAGCTGTGGGGAGTGTCATGTCTGTGGGCATGGATGTACAGAAACTAGGCAGAGACTTATTCCTTTCTCCTGGCTAGGTGGGCAGACATGAAATCCAGGCATGCTGTGAGGATTGGACTTTCACTTGTCGTGCTTTGAATCTGAGCTGTCTCTCAGAGGCTCATGCATGGATTCGTGTGTGTGTGTGTGTGTGTGTGTGTGTGTGTGTTTGTGTGTGTGTGTTAAGAACTCATGGCAGGGATGTGTTAGAGGTAGGGTATTGGGAAGGTAACTGGATCGAAAGGCTCTAAGAAGATGAGTGGATTGATCAGTTGGTTCTTGGCTTGGTGGATGGTGGGAGGTGATGGGGACGTAGCTGAATCATAGTTATGCGGAGCAGGTTCTTGTCTCTAGCTCCTCCCTTTCTTTGCTTCTTGGCCATCATTCATCTCTGCTGGTAGGTCCGACATTCCCCATCCTAAGGTTCTGCTTCACCACACATCCAGAAACAATGGGATCAGACGACTATGCCTTGTCAGCTCTGAGACTGTGAGCCAGTTATTTTTCCAATGTGAGGTAATTCTGTCAGTCATTTTGCCACAGCAAAGGAAAGGTGAGCAATGTAGTTACTGTTATATTCCTGAAAGGGAAGGTAGTTGGTGGATGAGGGCCTCGATCCACATCCATATTTGATAGTTTCTGGGTTTTTATTGAATTGCAGGCATCCTAATGAGTATGAGGTGGTAACTCATTGGACTTTTGACTTGAGTTTCTTTTGATCAATAATATGGAGTGCCTTTTTATATGCTTAATAAATATGTATATGCATCTTTGGAAAAAATGTCTATTCAAGTCTTTTGCCCTTGCCTTTTTTTGGGTAGTGATTTTTATTTGTTCAGATTCAGGAGTTCTCTGTGTGTTCTGGGTATCACTTCTCATTTATATGGTGTGCTATTATTTCTCCCATCTATGTGATGCATGTTTACTCTGCTGGTAGTGTGTATCGAGGTTCAGCATCCTAAAACTTTTTATAAAGTCCAGCTGTCTGGCTTTTTGGTTCTTTGTTGTTGTTCTGACCTGAGCCTTTGAGTCTCACACAAAACCATGGCATGAATGATTTGCCCTAGGTTTTCTTTTAGGGATTTTGTACTTTTCAGTTTTGATCCAGTCTGAGTTGCCTTTTCTGTTCAATACATTGGGCAAATGGCTCCCTCATTTTGCATACATGTGAGTAGTGTCCCAAGCACTGCTCGTGGAGATAGCTCTTTACTTTTTAAATGGTAGAGGTGAAGGAGAGATTTCAGAAACCGCCTGTGGGGAGAGTTCTAGTGAGCATCTGACATCTTTTGTTGTTGTTGTTGTTTTCTAGGACAACCATAACAAATTTCCACAGGCAGGGATGTTTATGAAATAGAAATGTTTTGGTTTTTCTTTTTTAATTCCAGAGGCTGAACATGTAAGATCAGGGCACTGGTGGGTGTAGTTTCTCTCCTAAGCAACTTGTAAAATTTAAAAAGGAGGAAAAGAGGAAAACTTAAAATCATCCTCTCAAAAGAAATACTTTACTTGCTTGCGGCCATTTCTGACTAGTCTTGTCTGGCTGAATGACAGCAATGTGTCAGAATTGCTCTTGGCTTTGCTTTCCCACTACTGAAAGCAAGTCCTTATCTCATGGAAGCAGTAACTGAATATTTCCAACTGATCACTGGTTTGGTTTACAAGCAAAGAAGTGATAACAGAAGTTAAATAGCAGCTAAGAAACCGCCCCCCAGGTGATGCTAACCGGGACTCATCTTTAATGCCAGATTTGAAGTTTGCTTTGCAAAGCTGGGGCCCCTTTTGTTCACGTTTGTACCACATCGTGAGGATGATAATATTTCTCTAGATGAAATTAAAAAAAATTGGTCAGGAGATACTGGGTAAATGATGTGTCACTTGATAGATGTTACGGTGGCCTAAGATGTCTCTCAAGGTACATGACAGTGAGAAGTTGCTCTCTTTTGGCCTGGCCTATTTCTGCAGAGGAACCTCTTTTGGAATGGGTTGGTTCTGGGTTTTCTGTTCTCTGGTTGGGTCAGGACTTCGGGCAGATGAGAGCATGGCTAGGACTCCACAATGCACACGCACTCTGACACATGCAGCAGGATGACCTGTGCTTTATCCGCTTTTCTAAAATGCATTGTTTGGTGAACCACATAGTGCATTGATTGTGCAACTAATGGAATATTTGAATATTTGGAAATTGTAATTGGTTTTGAAATGTACACTTAAATGTAAGTCATGCACAACACAGTGTTTGATCTGAATAAGAGAATTGTTCTTATGCTTTGGTCTTAACTATTCACTCCAATCCAGTACCTCAGCTATTCCATGGAATCCCAAGTGTGTCTTTAAAACCCTGATTGGTATACAGAGGCAGTGACTGCTTGCTATTCCATCCCTAGCTTTTTGAGGACACAGTTTTGATTTCCATAGCCACTGAGACTTTTCTGTGTCCCCTTAGAGGAAAGCTTCCAAAGGTGATGAGTTCAAATGTGACCTCTTCTCCTAAATACATTGAAGCTTTGCCACAATCTGCCTACATTTTTACCCAACTCTGATTTTAATGCTTGATATTAAAATCAGCTGACTTCAGGGGTCAAGTAGATGGGGTTTTGACAGCCTTCAGATCTGATTCTGTAGATCTAACACCATATGCTGAGATATGAGCAGCACCCAGAAATCAATTTAGGAATAATAACATCCCTGTTGTGGAGAGGTTTTCCTAGGCTTGATATTTTTCCATGGACGCAATGATGAGAGCTAGGTTGGCAGACACATTGGGCAATGTTGACTAAGCTGCTCTCCTGCCTCCAAGCCTCATTTGTAAAAGAAAATGTTGAAATGGGTCTTCTCTCAACCACTATTATTGTTTTCTCTTCTTCTTTGTCTCCCCCCCCTTCTCTTCCACCTTTACCTTCTCTTCTTACATTTTCTTTACCCTTCTATGATAATTTGTATATGCTCAGCCCAGGTAGTGGCACTATTAGGAGGTGTGGCCTTTTTGGAGTAGGCGTGGTACTATAGGGGTGGGCTTTATGACCCTCATCCTAGCTGCCTAGAAGCCAGTCTTCCACTAGCAGCTTTCAAATGAAGATATAGAACTCTCAGCTCTGCCTGCACCATGCTTGCCTAGATGTTGCCTTGCTCCCACCTTGATGATAATTGACTGAACTTCTGAACCTGTAAGCCAGACCAATTAAATGTTGTCCTTATGGGAGTTGCCTTGGTCATGGTGTCTGTTCACATTAGTAAAACCCTAACTTCTTTCTTCTCATTCTTCTTTTGGCAGTTGAAACCAAAGCTTCACACATGTTAGATAAATAATGCACCACTGAGATCCAATTCAGCCTGCAAAATTCTTGTATTTTCTTAAACTGTCTTTTTGAATAAGGTAATTGTATAGAACACTTTGTTTTTAGTAGCCACACTTTGATAAATAGAAATGGAATCATGTTGTATTAGAGCCCAGGAATGATGCCAGCAAAATAGAATACTCTTTAGTCCCTCTTCCCCACAGGAATGCCAATTTGGTTGTCACTAACAGATGAGAGTTCCTCTGTACGAGTCAAGGAGTCTAGAGGAGAAAAAGGGGTGAGAAGGGAGAAGAAAATGAACAAATATGGAGGTACACTGAACAGGGTAAACACATCCCCTCAACTGCTGTGAGTTGGTGTCCTCCTCAGTGATGGTAACACTTCCCAAGAGGCTTAATGATTTCTCATCTCACTTGCAGTACTGAGGGGTTTGGCAGCAATGAGTAGTTTGTAGGCAGCAAGAGACAGAGAGGCTCATGGCAATTGGGTCCAGGGGCTGAACAGAGAATGGAGCTTTCTGCTAACCATGGCCAAAACAACAGCTCCAAGGGAAGTGTGCTGAGGGGGAATCTAATGCCCTTTCCTGGGCACAATGGGTACTGCACATACATGGCAGATAAACACACACACTCATGCACACACACATACACACTCATGCATACACATACACACACACACACACACTCACGCCAAACACACAGGTAAAAATATGTCAGCCTTCCTAAATGTCCCAGAGACCCAGGTAGGCTTCCACATCCTATTTTACAGTTCCCATCATTCATGTTGCCTCAAAGCCCAGTTAGTTGCTTGCCAGAGACCAGAGCCTACCTCCTGGACCATTTTCTTCCCTTTGGGACTAACCAGAGCCCTGCCAGCTCCCTGATTCCGACACTCCAGTCAATCCATCTCGTCTGTAGACTAGATCACAGTGCCAGGGGAAATGTATTCCATGCTCCTTGACCAAGATGCTGAAGACACCAGACTGTAAGTGACAAGCAGAAAATGGGAAATAGAGGCTTAGCCTTAAATGCCAGACAGATAGAGGATGTGGAATTCTCAGCTCTGCTATGAATCAGCTCCTCCTTGAACAATGTAAAGACCTCTGTTGATAGAAGAAAGGTGACATAAACAAAGAAGAAGGAAAAACTGAACCTGTGAACTGCAGATGCACAAATACCAAAACAACTATAAAAAGAACATGAAAAAGAGAATTAACATGTTTCCTCTAAAAATACAAAACACATAGTAATGGCCTAAATGAAAATGACATGAAATAATTTCCATGAAAATAATTTTTAAAAATGATTATAAATATGGAAAAGCAACAACAATAACTCAAAGATAACAAAGTCAAAGAAACAAATGATATAAATCAAACTCAAGGCATAAAAATAAGAGTTCAAATTGCTGAAGGAAACCCGAACTGAAAAAACTAAATGAGCCAAATAAAACCCACAGTGGAAAGTCTTACCAATTTAGTGGATCTTGACAAAAACAGTCAGGGATGAAAGGAAAAGTAGAGGAATTGGTTCAGTCTGTATATAGCAATGAAAAAAATCAAAGCAAAAATAATGGGGCATGAGGTACTTTTGGTACACTGTATTGGCTAGTTTTGTGTCAACTTGACACAGCTGGAGTTATCAGAGAGAAAGGAGCTTCAGTTGGGGAAATGCCTCCATGAGATCCAACTGTAAGGCATTTTCTCAATTAGTGATCAAGGGGGAAAGGGCCCTTGTGGGTGGGACCATCTCTGGGCTGGTAGTCTTGGTTCTATAAGAGAGCAGGCTGATCAAGCCAGGGAAAGCAAGCCAGTAAAGAACATACCTCCATGGACTCTGCATCAGCTTCTGCTTTCTGACCTGCTTGAGTTCCAGTCCTGAACTTCCTTGGTGATAAACAGCAGTATGGAAGTGTAAGCTGAATAAACCCTTTCCTCACCAACTTGTTTCTTGGTCATGATGTTCGTGCAGGAATAGAAACCCTGACTAAGACATACACCGTGCAAAGACCCAACCTTCTACAGGCATAGAAGAAAGAAAAGAATGCCACAGTAAAGACATAGAAAATATCTTCAGTAAAATCATAGAAGAAAATTTCCCAAACCTAGAGAAAGAAAAGCACCTTCAGGTACAGGAAGCCTATAGAACACTAAATAGACAGGGCCAAAAAATAAATTATCTATGATGTAGTTTAGTTAAAGCATTTGAAACACACACACACACACACACACACACACACACACACACACACACAGAGAGAGAGAGAGAGAGAGAGAGAGAGAGAGAGAGAGAGAATAAAGAAAGGTATTGAAAGCTGCAAGAGAGAAAGATTAAGTCACTTATAATTAGAATGATACCTTATTATTCAACAGAAATCTTTAAAGCTGGAAGGATTCGGAAAGATATATTCCAAGTTCTGAAAGACCATAACATCAACCCATACTATTATATCCAGTAAAAATATCCATCAGAATTAAGGAGAAATAAAAAATTTCCATAAGAAAAATGCATGACTAAGAAGCTATATCTACAGAGAATAGCAAAAGAAACTGAGTTCAAAAGTGACTAAAACAGAAGTAAAGCCCTGATATGCAAAACTACAGGAAATGCAGAGGGAACAATCCTTGACATTGGATTGGGCAGTGATACTTGAGATGTGATCTCCAAATACAGAAAACAGAAGTACAGAAAGAGCTAGGATAACACTAAAGTACAATGTTCTGCACAGCAATGAACAGCAGAGTGAAGAGCAGCCTAAAGGATGGAAACAGAACTGCAAGCCATATAGCTGAGGCTGGTTATGTTCTGGATATGGTTTGTGTTCCCAAAGATTCATGTGACGCAAGAATGGTCTACAGTGTGGTAATGTTGAGAGTCGTTGGGACGTCTAAGAGGTGGAAAACATTACAAGACAATTAAGTTGTTGGTGACCCACCCTCACAGGGGGCTAATGTAGTTTGGAAGGGCTCTGATTAATTTCCTCGAGTGGTTGCTATAACATTGGCAAACTTGGCTCCTGGGTTCCTCTGTGTTCCTCTAGCTTCCTGTCTTGTCATAGACTCTCACTAGTACCTGTTCCCATCGTTGTGATATCATCAACCACATGGCTAAACAGATGTGGCTTCTTGATAAATTATTAACTTCTAAAACCATGAGTTAGCTTTTCATGGTGGTACATTTGGGATGTTGAGGCAGGAAGATGGGTTTGAGTTTGGGTTGAGTCTTTGTCAAGCAAGCAGATACTGTCTAAAACAAAAATTTTTAAATGGCTAAACAAGTATACATGAGGAAAGATGGAAGGAGGGATGAAGAAAGGAACCATTAACTTTTAAAAATGAATGCTGAATGAATTCCTATTACATGTTTTAATATGGGTGGCCCTTGAGGATATTATTTCAAGTGAAGTCAGCCAGAGGCAAGACAAGTGCTGCATGAGGTGAATGTTCCAAAAGCATGGAGTACCATGGTGATTCCCAGGTGCTGAAGCAGGTGACATGGGGAGATGCTGTTCATGGGTAGTTTCTGTTCTAGAAGACAGACAGGTTCTGAGAGTGCATTGTGACTGTGGCTTCTGATCCTATATAGTGTACTGGATACTTACTCATTCTGGTTTGAATGAGATGTCCCTTGTAGTCTTGGGCACTTGAATACTTAATCCACAGTTGGTGATGCTGTTTGGAGAGGTTTCGAAGGCATGCCCTTGCTGTAGGAAGTGTCACCGGGGGCCAGATTTGAGAACTGGGAGCCTTGCTGTCCTTCCACTCTGCTCTGCATTTGCTATTGAAGCCTTGAGCTCTCGGCTGTCAGATCCTACAGCCGCGCCTGCTGCTTGCTGCCAGGCGTCTCCACCGTGATGGAACCATAAACTCAAATATGTTCTTTATTCTATAAGTTACCTTGGCCATGGTATTTTATCACGCAACAAAAAAGTAACTAATTTGGGAGTGAATCGTGTTTTCAACACATTTGTGGTAGCCATGTTACTTGATGGATACATCAATTAACTTGGTGGTACCAGCCATTTAATAACATGAATATGTATCAAAGCATCAAATCTTTATTTTTTAAAAAAATATTTTATTTAATTACATTCCAGTTATTGTCCCTCTCCCAGTTCCCCCTCTGCCATAGTTCCTCATCCCATTTGCCTCTAGGAGGGTGCTCCCCCCGACACCAGGCCTCCCCCTTCCCTAGGGCCTCAAGTCTCTCCAGGACTAGGCGCATCTTCTCCCATTAAGGCCAGACCAGGCAGACCTCTGCTATATATGTGCCAGGACCCTCAGACTGGCCCGTGTATGCTCCGGGTTGGTAGCTCAGTCTCTGGGAGCTCCCTGGGACCTGGGTTAGTTGAGACTGCTGGTCTTCCTCTGGGGTTTCCCTCCCCTTCAGCTTCTCCAGTCCTTCCCCTAATTCAACCATAGTGGTCCCTGACTTCAGTCCAATGG
This sequence comes from Mus musculus, assembly GCF_000001635.26. Classification (NCBI taxonomy): domain Eukaryota; kingdom Metazoa; phylum Chordata; class Mammalia; order Rodentia; family Muridae; genus Mus; species Mus musculus. Next base: position 34,089,970 of record NC_000069.6, read on the forward strand.
TTGGGTATAAGTATCTGCATCTGCCTCCAGTCAACTGCTGGTAGGGCCGCTCAGAGGAGAGCCATGCCAGGCTCCTGTCTGTAAGTAAGCACAGCATAGCATCTGTAATAGTGTTAGGCCTTGGTGTCCCCCAGTGAGATAGATTGCCTATCCAGTGATAGGCCGGTCACTGGACTGCCTTTCCTTAGTCTCTTCTTCATTTTTGTCTCTGCATTTCTTTTAGACAGGAACAATTCTGGGTCAGAAATGTTGACTGTGGAGTAGTAACCCAGCCCCTTCACTTGGGGCCCTTTCTACTGGAGGTGGACTTTTCGGGTTCCCTCTCCCCAAAGTTGGGCATTTGGCTAAGGTCACTCACTTTGAATCCAGTGAGTCACCTCTCTGGTCTCTGGTACTTTCACCCCTCCACCCAGGCTGCTTATTTCCATTCCTTATCCTGGCCCTCTGGGCTTCTCTCTTGTTCCCCACTTCCATACCTGATTCTGTTCCACTTTTCCCCTCCCACTCTCCTCTCCCACCCAGCTCTCTCCCTCCGCCTCCCATGATTACTTTCTTCCCCCTTCTAAGTAGGATTGAAGCATCCTCACTTGGGCCTTTCAGTCTGTGGGTACATACTGTGCATGTCTTTTTCTTGAATCATTCTCTCTGTTTCTAACTGGTTGATTTCTGGCCTGAGTCTATTTCCTGCTGTCTACTCCTCTTGGGTGTATTTGCTTCTTTATGTTCTAGAGCTCTCAGTTGTGCTGTTAACTTGCTTGTATAGCATCTTTCCAATTTCTTTATGAAGGCACTTAGTGCTATAAATTTTCCTCCTAACACTGATTTCATTGTGTCTCATAAGTTTGGATATGATGTGTCTTCATTTTCATTGAATTCTATAAAGTCTTTGATTTCTTTTTTTATTTCTTCCCTGATCAAATTATCATTGAGCAGAGAAATTTTCAGTTTCCATTAGTATGTGGCCTTTTTGTTGTTTTTGTTGCTATTGAAGCCCCGCCTTCATCTGTGGTCAGATCACCACAGATGAATGCATGGGATTATTCCAGTCTTCTTGTATCTGTTGAGGCTTGATTATATGGTCAGTTTTGAAGAAAGTTCTATGAAGTGCTGAGAAAAAGGTATCTTCTCTTGTTTTGAGGTGCAGTGTTCTACAGATACCTGTTAAATACATTTGGTTCATAATTTCTGTTAGTTTTACCGTGTCTGTCTTTAATTTCTGTTTCGATGACCTGTCCATTGGTGAGAGTGGGGTGTTGAAGTCTCCCACTATTATTGTGTGAGGTTCAATGTGAGTTTTGAGCTCTAATAAAGTTTCTTTTACGAATGTGGGTGCCCTTGCACTTTGGGGCATAGATGTTCAGGACCAAGACTTACTTTTGGTGGAATTTCCCTTTGATGAATATAAAGTGTCATCTTATTTGATAACTTTTGGTTGGAACTCTATTTTATTGGATATTAGAATGGCAACTCCAGCTTGTTTCTTGGGGCCGTTTGCTTAGAAAACTTTTTTCCAGTCTTTTACTCCTCTGAGGTAGTGTCTGTCTTTGTCACTGAGGTGTGTTTCTTGTATGCAGGAAAATGTTGGATCCTATTTATGTATCCAGTCTGTTAGCCTGTGTCTTTTTATTGCGGAATTGAGTTCATTGGTGTTGAGAGATATTAAAGACAGATGATTGTTAGTTCCTGTTATTTTTATTGCTGGAGTTAGTATTATGTGTGTATGATTCTCTTCTTTTGGGTTTGTTATGAAATGTTAATTTCTTATGTTTTCTTGGATATAGTTACCCTCCCTTTGTTTGAAAATTTCTTCCTGTATTCTCTGAAAGGCTGGAGTAGTAGAAAGTTATTGTTTAAATTTGATTTTATCATGGAATATCTTAGTTTCTCCATCTATGGTGATTGAGAGTTTTGCTGCATATAGTAGCCTGGGCTGGCATTTGTGTTCTCTTAGGGTCTGGATAACATCTGTCCAGGGTCTTCTAGCTTTTAGCTGGGCTCAGTGGGTGCCCCCGCTGGTGTGGGTATTTGGGCGAGATTCTCACCAGTGTCTTTGGTTACTGCAGACCTCCTGGGAGGCAAGCAGGCTGTAAGATTTGGGAGGTTATTGGTCCTCTGGTCTGACCCAGATGAGGAAGCAGACTAGAAGGAAAGCATCAAATCTTTAAATATGTTAGACATCACCTATCAAATAAATCAGAGTCACACAGTAAATCTTTAAAGAAATTTAACTACTTGATATACACTTACACAACTATATTTGAATTTTGAGTTGGGCAGAGCTGAGGGTATAACCCAGGGCCTTGTATATGCTCAGCCAGCACCTTCAGTCCTAGAGTTTTGATGTTGGCTTTTTATTTTGGAAAACTACTTAAATATAAAAATGTAAAACCAGGAAAATATCATGCAGAAGAAATCAATATACGTGTAACTCAGTTTAAGAAAGCAGGTAATATTGTTGAAGCTGAATTGAAGCCTATTGGAAGCTGCATTTGCTTTTGACTTAGATATGGGGTATACATATCATACATCCCCTTTCTATTGTGGCATACTTAATTAAAAGTGCAATATCATCATTTAGTGGTTTAACTAATCTCCTTTAATTTATTTATAAATATAAAATGGCATACCCCATAAGAGGTAAAACTGGTGTCAAAATACTTAAATTTTGGTATAAGTATTTGAACTGTAATTTTGGGGTCATGTGGATATATATTATAGCATGTTGTAAATATATTTAGTTCATATGGAGAAATAAGGCCACACAATATATTTATTTCCAATATATTATTTATTTTATTCTCCTTCTAAATATGTTGGACCCATGAATGCTTGTTTGGAATGGGGCCTGACTTGAGTTGTATACAATAGACTTTGGATTTCAGAAAATAAAGCTGAGAGAGCTCAGAGCAGCAGTGTTCAATGTGATGCTTAGAGTTAAGAGTCAGCTCGACAGAACCCAGAATCACCAGAGAGGACTGAGAAAGGCCCTCTGGGTGTGCTTCCTAATTTTTATGTCATCTTGACATAGGATAGCATCATTTGAGAAGAGAGAACTTCAATTGGGAAAATGTTCCCACAAGATTGGCCTGTAGGCAAGCCTGTGGGGGCATTTTCTTCATTAGTAATTGATGTGAGAGTGCCCAGAACTTTGTGGGCAGTACCACTCCTGGGACTGTGGTACTGGGTGTTATAAGAAATTAGTCTGAGCAAGCTATTGGGAGTAAGCCAGTTAAGCACCTTTCTTCCTTCATGGCCAAGTACCTGTCTCCAGGTTCTTGCCTGAGTTGTTGCCCTGACTTCCCTGGATGGTGGACTACAAGCTATGAGCTGAAGGAAACTCTTTGTCCCACAAGTTGCTTTTGGTGATGATTTTTTTTTTAATCACAGCAATAAAAAACTCTAAGTAAGATGTTTGGTATCCCTGTGGGGATTATCTTGATTATGCTAATTGATGTGGGAGGACTCATGGAAACTTCAGGCAGTGCCAGTCTCTGGACAGGGGGCCCTGGACTGGATAAAATGTAGGCATCTTTTTACAGAGTGAATAGGACAATGATGTAAAGTCCTGAACCACCATCATATAAGAAACTGTGGTAGGATTATGGAGATAACTTTGATGGAACACCTTTTTCAGCTTTTTGTCATCTGTTCTGAGCAAGCATCAGGTCATTATAGAAGTTTACCAAGAAGATACTAAATTGTTAGCAATGTCTAGTGCAGCATAAACATATTTTGCTTATTAATATTAATTATCTGGCTGTTTTAGCCTGGAGTATATATGTAGGACCTCTGTTTTTCCTTTACCCTGATGAACTTAATGTAGCAGACACTAGTTGCTTAGTCTAGCCTAGGTCAATGGAGGAATAGTCACCCATCTCTGTCTCCTTGGCTGGGGGAGCAGTGTAAGTTCCCAGAAGAGAAATATACATAGTTTACTGGAAGAAACAGCTGTCTGTCCTTCTCACGCTTAATCTCTTTTGCCTGTATTGTTTTACATAGATGTTTACTAACCAATGCTTATTGTCTTTGATACTCTTGAGGGCCCCAGGATGTGAGGAATGCCTGTTTCTAGTATCAATGGAATCCATTTTTTTTCTTTCATGTTTGTACATGTTTGTACCATGTGGGTGTATGATGTCCATGGGGTTCAGAAGAAGGCACTGCATCTATTGGAACTGGAATTATGGATGATAGTGAGCTTCCATGTGGGTGCTGGGAACTGAACCCCTAGATTCTATGCAAGAGCAGCAAGTGTTTAACCACCGAGCAGTCTCTCTAGCCACTAAATATTTTTTTAACATTAACTGAAGATCAGTATATCTACAACGTAACCTGGGGCATTCAGTCACCCTTCATGGTCCTCTACTGCCCCCGGTCACTGTTAGAGAAGGAGTTGGGAAGGTTCCCACCAGTGGAGACCTCCTTTCTCTATGGTATCATTTCTCAACCTATGGGTTGTGACCCCTTTGGGGTCGAGTGACCCTATCACATGAATCACACATCAGATATCCTGCATATCAGATATTTATGTTTCGATTCATAACAGTAACAAAATTACAGTTATGAAATAGCAATGAGATAATTTTATGGTTGGGGTCACCGTAGTAAGAGGAACTGTATTAAAGGATCCTAGCATTAGGAAGGCTGAGACTCCTGCTCTATGGGGAGGTAGAGTAGAAATCACCTGCAATTTCAGGCATTTACATTTTACCACTACAGTCAACTGTTAGTCCTGAAGGTCTTCTAAAGACCCACCAGCACCAAATTTGGTATGTTATATGCTTATTTCCCAGGGACTCTAGTTTGCTGAAAATCTGTCCATGTTAGTTAGTCTCTAAGTGACATGTTTGGCTTTTTTCTTTTTATCATTTTTTTACTTGTTTTAGCACCAAGTAGACTCCTGTCCTGTCCACTCCATAAAAAGTAGCTAGAGCTGTTTATATATTGACCTAAACAATTCTGGTCCTCAGAAAGCTATCTCACTTTTCAAAAACCATGGGACTCAACAAAGCCACTAACACTCCTTTCTTGTCCCAAAGTCCCTGATAAATTCGCCTCCTTCTCAATTCTTGTATGGATGAACTCTGACACTATGAACTGAGCTTCAAACACCTTTTTATGTTTTGTTTTATTATTATCTTTATTTATTTTTTCTCTCTCTCTTTACTATCAAACTCTTTCCATGGCCTCTAAGTTTTGGATTCAGGAAGAGCTCTTTAGTATAGATTTAACTGGTAATTTTTCTTGTATCCTCTAAGACTCAGCATGTGCCTTAATTATTGGTTTATTGCTGTGAAGAGACACCAGAACCACAGAAACTCTTATAAAGAAAACATTTCATTAGGGGTGTTTTACAGAGGTTTAGTCCATTATCATCATGGTGGGAAGCATGGCAGCATGCAGGCAGGCATGGTGCTGGGGAGGTAGCTACAAGTTCTACATCTGGATTTGCAGGCAGCAGGAAGAGACTGTGCCACACTGGCCAGACTTGAGCTTCTGAGACCTCAAAACCTGACTCCATAGTGATACACTTCCTCCAACAAGGCCACACCTTCTAATAGTGCTACTCCCTGGGCCAAGCATTCAAACACGTGAGTCAATGGGAACCATACATATTCAAGCTACCATAGCATGGCATTATCTTCATTTCATCCTCTTACACAAGCAAATCCCCACTGAGCCTTTGACATATTCTGGCCTTAGACACATATCTACTACACATGTCCACTGAGCACAAGCAGGGGCCACACAGAGCAGCCATCTTGGCCTTAGACACATGTCCACTGGACACAGCAGTGGCCATACAGAGCAGGCATCTTGGCCTTAGACACATGATCATGGTACATATAGCAGCGGACACACTGAGTAGCCTTCTTGGCCTCAGACCCAGGCATCTGTACTCACACACTGAGTACTACTCATTAAGCAGACATGCCAACCTGCACCACATAGAAGAAAACAGCTTCTCTGGTATTTTCCTCATGGTCTCCCCACCCGGACTTTCCTTCACATGGAGAACTCAGCCTTAGTTGCATGTCTCAGCACCCATGCAACTGCTAATGTAACAAGCATGCACACCATCTCATACCAAGTAGGCATTTCAGGAACCTTATTGGGAGCTGAGGAAGATTGCAGTGGATGATATCCCAAGGGAATGGGTATTATTGGCAGACCAATGTCTCAGACCTTTAGGAGTTGACAGAGCCTTTCTTTGGTCAGGTTCAGGAAATAGGCTAGGACATCTGATCTATGTGTGTGCAAAAAACAGCCACTGCAGCTTCCTCCTCCCGTATCTCTACAGCTTGAGAGTGGTCCTCCTACTGAGACTAGCTAACTCCTCCTACCTGTACAGTACATGATGCACAAAATGAGGTCCTGAGTTGTTTCACAGCTGGTGTGGCCCTTCAGAGGGACCACAGATCATCACCTCATCTTAGCTTTCTATACATGTGTCTGCCCTTTCTTCATTCCATTGTTGCCTCCATCAGGTTTTCAGGACCAAACAATGCAAGACGAGGCAGCTCCACCTCATAAATGACTCACCCCGAGGCTGTTCTGCCTCAGTTTCTTGAGTTCGTAGTCATAACCAGAATTTTGCAATCACCACCCCAACTCATCATCTGTTCTGTTTTCCATGTTCAGGCATCATTTATATTATGTGTCACTATTTCTGGAATGAACATGTCTACTCACCTCAGGTAGTGAGCCAATGACAGACCAAAGTATGGTTACCACAAAGCCCAACTTTGTAAACCCATGAGTTTTATTGAGGTTTCTTAAAGGAACAAGGGTGAAGAATTACAGAAGCAGAAATGGCTCAAAGATAGCTACATCCTCAAAGCCCACCCACCCGAGTGACAGCCCATGAAGGCTGAAAACCTGGAGTTTACCGAACAACCTGCATACAGCTCAACATGTTGGAGAGCATCCTTCCAGGTAGCTTTGTTGGTTTGAGTCTCTTCTAGGTACCTCGGTTGCTGTCTGCTTCTTCCAGGCAGCTCAGATTGTTTGAGAGTGTCTTTCAGCAGCTTATGGAAGCTTGGGAAGGGAGGGACTTAGTGAATCTGGCCATTTTTAGGGCTTGTCTGAAGCCATTGAATTATTTACTTCCTCATTCTATTGGATTTCCCTACAGGATGAAGAATTTTGCCATCCCTTAGAACATCTTACAATTTCTCCTCACCTTTAACATACAGTGTTTCAACAAGCTTGCCTCCAAGATAGCGAGTTTTAATTCCAGAGGAAACTGCTACTCAACAGTTACTGGGACAGAGTATTATCAAAGATGCAGTATTATCAAATACCAATCTGAGGAGGAACTGGAGACACAAAAGAATCCAGCTAAGATGGACATAGAGCAGGGGATGCCACCTGAGTTGGGTAGGAATCAGAGGGCAAGGTCTGCCAGAGTGCCTCAGGCAGAATCCTGAATGTTTGTGGACTGGCCCCAAATGGAGAAAAGCTGGAAACAAGACTGAGAAGTTTACCTGCTATTAAACATGCATCAGTGAGCAGGTGAGATGGCTCAGCCAGTAGTAAAAAATTTGCCATGCAAGCATAAAGACCTATTTAATTATTTGAACCTAGTGAGCCAGGCTTAGAGGCAAATGCCATTAATGCCAGCATTTGGGAGGCAGAGGCAGGCAGATCTCTGTGAGTTCAAGGCCAGCCTGTTTTATATGGTAAGTTCCAGGACACCCAGGGCTGTAGAGAGACCCTGTCTAAAAAACACTCCCCCAAAAGAAACAAAACCTAAAACCAAACTAAATCAACCAACCAACCAAACAAAAGCCAATGAAAGGAAAGAAAAAAAAAGAAGGAAAGAAGGAAGGAAGAAGAGAAAAGATAGCTGGACATTAGAAGCATGTGTTTCTGACATGTGAAGGCAGAGTTAGAGATCCCTGGAATTTGGTGGCCACCAAGCCCAGCTGAATTAGTCATGGTGCAGATACCATTGAGAGACGCATTCTCAAAATTAGGGTGGCCTTTGGCTTCTGCACATGCCTGCATGTGTACCTGCATATATACAAGGAAGCAGAGAAAAGCCAGAGTGAGTGCAGTCCTGAGTGATTGTGTGTCAACAGGAGTCGCCAATGTCAAAGACACTGGATCCTCAGATCCATGGTGTAATGGCAAGCCTGGAAGTGAGGCTCAGAGAGAATTGACAAAGCCTTCCTCTGAGCCCTGTGTGGAAGCTGATGGTGTGTGCAGTAAATGTCCACCATTGTTTTTGCTTCCCTGGATGTTTATAGCCAAAAGACTGCTCTCCTGCAGAGACTGCTACTACTAAGATGAACAAAACCTGCTTCCATGATACACACACTTCCTTGTATACAATAGCGCCACTCTCTGTGCTCCCCTATGTAATAAATACTCCAAGATCTCAGGGTACTGCAGTTTTTCCACCCAAGAGCCCAGTCAACATGATACCTGCTTTTGTTTAGGTATTTGTATGTGTTTGTATTTTCTTCACCCTAGAGAGGTCCCCCTTTAAACTGTGCTAGACATAACACCAAATGGACATGTAATTATGATTTGTCATTAAATCTATTAATAAAATAGATTGACTTCCTTCCATAAGAATTAACAGCTGTGAAGACTTTCTTTACGTTGCATATTACTGGGAAATCAAGCAACTATCTTCAGAGATTCAACAAAATCAAAATAAAACCCATCAGATTCCCTGGCACTGGAGTTATAGATGATTATGAGCTACCATGTGGGTGCAGAGTCAAGCCTAGGTTCTCTAGGACAGCAGCCAGGGCTCTCACCAGCTGAACCATCTCTCCAGCCCTGAAAGCTGCTTAAAAAGAAGAATAAGACCGTGGTCTGTGACAGACAGAAAAGAGTTAAGGGTGATTGATTGGCAGTTCTTCCTGGAGGAGTAGCCCAGTGCTGGGAGGAGAAACCAAGGCAACCTGGTGGTTTTCTTGTGTTGAAGGGCCAGTCACAGCTCTGGAAAACCAAGGCTCCTGAAGTCTGTGGGACAGAAAATTAGAGGGGCTATGCTAAGAGGCTCACACAGGGGTATCACAGAGGGGCACTTATCTGAGACCAGGGAAAAGAAGAACCAGAAAGAGCCAGCCTAACACTTTCTTGAATCCTCAAAGCCTGGACCTCATTTCCATCATATGCATGCAAATCATACACCCAGTCTCACAGAGAGTTCTCAGAATGCCCCAGTACTGAATGAGGCCTCTAGAAGAAAGACCTCTTTGAATGGCCCTCAAGACAGGTTATCCCTGAGGGGCATCACTGAGCCTTGGCATGAAGCCAGTTCTCTTTAAAGGTAGATGACAAAATCCAGCATGTCACAAAACTATGTTTCAAGATGGTAAAGCCACATCTCACATCATCACCAGTTGTAGGAAAAACCTCAGATAAACAACAGCCATAGGAGGAAGAAAATCAACCAATATGGCCGGAAATGATTTAAAAAAAAATCAGTAGACAGGACCTGAAATTGCAGCTATACGTTTCACACGTACACTCAAGGATCTTGGTGGAAACACAAGGATGACCAAGAAAGAAACTTAAGATATAAAAGGACCCATAAAACCTACAGGGTGGGATGGGCTTCTGCTGGGCTTGTGGCTTGCTGACAGTGTGACTGTTGTCCCACTTGACTGTGAGCTGGCACTACACACTTCACAAAATGGCTTTCATAAAGTCAAAGAACCAAGGTCATAGTAAATGTGTGAACTCAGGAGCAGGGAGCTCAGCTAGGGGCAGGAGCAGGGGCAGGAGCAAGGAGCTCTGCTAGGGGCAGGAGAGATGGCTCCGTGCTGTGAATCCTGATGACTTGAGTTCAGTTCCATGAACCTACATGGAGGTGGGAGAGAACTGACTCTTGCAAGTTGTCTCTTGATGGCCACGCACAGGCTGCAGTTCCCACACCCCTCATATTAAGTCAGTCAGTCAACCAATCATTAATCAATCAATCAATGTGGAAAAGAACTTTAATTTGAATAAAAAAGAAAGAAAACCAATCACGAACTTATTTTAACCATGGTGTGCTTTGAGAAGAAAGACTTGGGACTGTCAAACACCCAACTCCCAGAGTTAGGGAGTCAGCTAATTTGGTAAAGTGTTTGCCATACAAGCCTGAGGACCTGAGTTCTGTCTCTAGGACCCATTAGAATCCATGTAAAGAGCTAGGCTTGGTGACATGGTTTACTGGTCAATCAGTTTACTGCAAGCTCCAGGACTCAGTAAGAGACCCTGCCTCAAAAATGAGGAGCTAGAGAAAGGACCCAAAGAGCTGAAGGGGTTTGCAGCCCCATAGGAGGAACAACAATATGAACGGACCAGTACCCACAGAGCTCCCAGGGACTAAACCACCAATCAAAGAGTACACATGATAGGACTCAAGGCTTCAACTGTATATGTAGCAGAGGATGGCCTTGTCGGACATCAATGAGAGGAGAGGCCCTTGGTTCTGTGAAGGCTCAATGCTCCAGTGTAGGAGAATGCCAAGGACAGGGAAGCGGGAGTGGGTGGGTTAGTGAGCAGGAAGAGAAGGGATGGGATAGGGGGCTTTTGGAGGGGAAATGAGGAAAGCAGATACAATTTGAAATGTAAATAAAATATCTAATAAAGAAAGGAAGAAAAAAGCAATTTAAGAGACATATGTTACTTGATATTATTTCATCTGAATTTCTTCAGTGTTCTCAATGAATTTGTGGCCAAATAAATCTGTGAATAAAAAAAAATGTGGATGGCACGTGGTACCTGAGAAATGACCCTTGAGCCTGACCTGGGACTGTACACAAACACGAGTACACACACACACACACACACACACACACACACCACCACTACCACACACTCCCCTAAAGCTGATAAGAATATAACTGTTGGGTCTGGAGTGATGGCTCAGTGGGTGAGAAGATGCTTAGCTTTTGCAGAGGCCCTGAGTTTTGTTCCCAGCACTTACCTTCATTTCTTTCATGTTCCTTCCACCCTGAGTTTGTGGTGTGTCTTTGCCTGAGAACAGGGCTTGCCTTTAGATTTTATTCCAGAGGAAGATCAGTATCCTGATGTGGGCTGAATTTGGAGGTAGAGCTGAACTCCTCCATCTTTATAGCCAAGGCTCTGAACTAGAGTGAAAGATGTAGAGATCCCCAGACAAAAGGCAAAAAGATTCTCTCTCTCTCTCTCTCTCTCTCTCTCTCTCTCTCTCTCTCTCTCTCTCTCTCTCACACACACACACACAGACACACACACATAGGCACACACATACAGACACACACACACATACACAGACACACAGACACACAGACACACAGACACACACACACACACACACACACATACACACACCCCAGAAGAGGGCAGTTTTACTGAGATGGACTTCACCTGGCACACCTTAGCTCTCTCTTTAGAAGCCCAGTTTCACAGGTTTCATCAACTCAACCATTACCAGCCTCATACCAGAACATTGTCCATATCCAACTTCAAAAGAAGCCATGCACCTGTGGTGGTTTGAATGTGAAGGTCCTCTGCCCCATAGGCTTACATGTTTGCATGCTTAGTCCCAAGTTGATGAACTGTGTGGAAGTCTAAGCTGGAGGAGGTGTGTTGCTGGGGTGGGCTTTGAGGTTTCGGAAGCTCACACCAGTATCTCATTCTCTGCCTGCTGCCTATGGATCCAGATGTAAAGCTCCCAGCTTCCGCTCCGGCACCATGCCTGTCTCCTTCCCGCCATTGCTCATGGACTTGCCGATTGAACCAGCCTCCAATTTAGTGCTTTCTTTTGTAAGGGCTGCCTTGGTCATGATGTCTCCTCATAGCAATAGGACTGTGACAGAACAGGACACACCATTTAGCTTCTACTCACTTATTGCCCCGCCCCCAGCCTTAGGGAGTCACTAATGTACTTTCTCTTCATTTTTGTATATTCTGTGCATTTTAGATGAATGATGTCATTTGAACTCATGGTGTTCAGCGACTTGCTTCTTAGTGAAGTGTTTCTAAGGACCACCATGCTTTAACACAGGTCAAAACTTCCTTCTTATTGTTTTATAATAGTCTATTGTGTGGGTATACCGCATGGTTTTCCTTCTTTCTTTTCCCTTTTTCTTTTTCTTCTCCTCTCTTCTTGTCCTTCCATCCTTTCTTCCTTTCTCTCTCTCTCTCTCTCTCTCTCTCTTTCTCTCTTTCTCTCTTTCTTTGCCACTCCTCAACAAAGACACATATGGGATTTAGGGACTTTTAAAGATGCTGTTGCTGTGAACAACTGTGCTCAATTTTTTTATTTTTTTTGTCATGGATTAGGTTTTTGTTTCTCTTATGTAGGGCATAGAAACATACTTCCCATTTGTGTGGTAGGCCTGTGTTTAACACGTTGAGGAAATGGTAACCTGTTCTCCAGAAAACTCTAAAAACTCACTTTACTATAAGAGCAATGTCTACACTGACAAATGTTAAAATCAACTCTTTGGAATCCTAAACTCATTCAGAACTCAGGACTCATTTAAAAGAGGAAAGAAACCAGAGGAGCATCTGAGTGTCCGTCAGAATGCTTGGTTGGGGGAGGGGAAGGGGGAGGGGGAGGGGGAGGGAGAGGAGGAAGGGAGAGGGAGAGAGAAGGAGAGGAGGAGGGGCAGGAGGGAGGGGGAGGGAGAGGGAGAGGAGGAGGGGGAGGGAGGGGGAAGGAGAGGGGGAAGGGGAGGGAGGGGGAGGGGGAGGGAGGGGGAAGGAGAGGGGGAGGTGGAGGGAGTGGGAGGGGGAGGGAGGGGGAGGGAGGGGGAAGGAGAGGGGGAGGGGGAGGGAGAGAGGGAGAGGCTCTCATGAAGAAAGCTGGCGCTTTGCAGTAACCTAACAAGTAGCCTAAACCTCATCTGTTGTGACAGAGAGTGGAAAGTGTGAGGAGATGCAGTTTTATATGTCTGAGCTAGGACATCCCTGACACCTCCCCACACTTGCCTACTCCACTTTGGCAACAATGTAATCTCCCACCCCATGTTTGCAGCAAGGCATGTCTTTGTTAGAGAAAACCAGGGTCTCCAGTTGAGCTACTGGCATATGATTGGTAATGAGGCACAGCTATTGCGAATCCCTGCCAATGTGAAATGGATTAGACAGGGGTTGTAAGCACAATGGTAGTCTCCATTTATTGAGCACTTACTATGGCTAGATTTGTTTGAGCCATTCATTATCTCCACGGGGGGTGGGGGCTGACAAAACCTATAGGGATTGGATGACCTCTGTGTGACCTTCAGCTCCAGGATTAGGTCAGAAGCAGCATTAGGCAGTGTCTGGCATAAATATGTCTGTTGGCACTTATCTCCATCATTATCTTGGAAAAATGCTCTCTGTAGCTCTCAATGTGTAAAGCTTGGGGTTGGGTGGTAATGGTTGATCCAACCAATGCCCCCCTTCCCTGATCTTCCTCCACATCCTCGAGAGTGTGTCCTGAACCATCTGAACTCTTAGCCCCTTCCACATAGAACCCTGGAAGAACATGTTCCTTTCTCCGCGTGTTTGACACAAACAGAACAAAAGGACCCATCTGAAAGCTCTTGAGAAAGGGCCACCTCCCTAGACAGTTTTGTGTTCTCAGTAAAACTGAGACCTGCCTTGTGATTAGATAAAACAGTGGTCATCTGCTTCATCTTTTGCAATCAGCTTGGTTAACCCGGAAGTTCTGAGGTCTTTTGCCAATAAATACCCAGTATTACTTGCAAACCTAGGCTGCAAATAGGAATTTAACAAAATGGTTATTTTCTGGTTTGATCGTGGGGTGTGTTTTTTAAAAAGGCACTATTTTATAGGTTCACAACTAAGCTCCTGCCACATTTTCACTCCCTCCAATCCTTTTTTTTTCCTAATTAAATAACTGGAAAGATGTGTAAAACCATTAGCTCCAGACTAAACAGAACAAAAAGGTAATATTTAGATTAATATATTTTTAATGGACAGTTTTTTTGGAGGGTTACAGGCATGGGAACAAAATTAAAATTGCTATATGGTTGCCACACTTCAGAAAAAGAGTCAAGTTTAATGATAAATCTGGCCTTAGAGAGCCAGCCAGAATGGATAGGGTCTGAATAGGATTTAAAAACCCAACTGTGTGCAGAAATTAGAGTTTTGCCCTGAATCATATGGAATTACAGTGCTGGGTGCGTGTGCCATGCCTACACAATAAAGCCCAAAGGAAGCAGCTATTTCTGTTGGTTTTATTAAACCAACCAAGCAATTTAATTCTTTTGTTCAGGAGAGTTCTACTTCATTGATTAACAAAAGCAGGGATATAATTTTTTCAGCCTTTTTGAAAAGCCTGAAATGTCAAGCCTTTTAAAGCAGATTATTGTGCCTCTGTGCAGTGAATACAGCCAGAGTAACCTTTTGTCTACAATTAAATATTCTAGCATAAATATAAAAGAAAATCAGAGATGGGAAAGATTGACTCACAAGAGATTGGAGAGGTAGATCCTCACACTGATAGCGAAGCAGCAGCTTGCTTCTAATTAAATATGCGGCTGACTCTCCATGCTCTCGCTCGCTAGCAGCCGCACAGAGGAGAAGCGGCTGAGGAGAGGAAGGAAGGAGTCTATCACATCATCTCTCTGTCCACAGGCTTTCCTTGGGGCTTATGAAGGTATTTTAGAATTTTTATATTGGCATTTTTTTTTCAGGGGAGATAAAGGTGGTGAACCCTCAAGGGCAGCCAGACCTCAGTCTTGAAAGTTTAGGCTTGCTTGCTGTTCAGCAGCTGAGCTTCCTAGATCTCTTCCTAGTCAGAAACCAAGGTTGATAGTGATGACTTTGGTTTTGAGGGTTGAAGCCATCCAGTTAGGTAGGCTGCAGTGCAAAGTGACCTTTTTTGTTATTTTGAATTGGGGCTACTTATTGATTTTCCTCTTCTTTAGCCTATCGCATGCTAAAGTCTTTAATGCATATTTCGCTATTTGTACCTTGAGAGTATGAACCCAGAAAGCCAAATTCCAGTTAGTATCCTTTAGCTGTGTCTAACAGAATGCATTTTAGAAAAATGATAAGGCTTGCATTTGGACTCTTGGATTTATTGATATTCATAAGCCTTTCATCTTCATGCACACTCACGCATCTTCAGAGAAGTACTTAAACATGGCACTCGGAAAACGCTGATGGCACGGAATAGGGCTGATCCTCTTAGAGTCTGCTGCTTACACAGAAAAACTGGAAAATAATAAGAACTGAAATCTCTACTCTGTAACTTTGCCTTTCCATCCCAGGTCTTGACATTATGGAGAGGAGTGGGTTCCCTCCGAGGGCTGTTGCCTGTTGCGTGTCTGATATGCACATAGAACCTTTCCCCGTTTGTAGGTGCAATTTATGTTCGGTTGTGAAAATACTTGATTGCAGATGGGTTTGAAACAACATTGGAATTCAGTAGGCTTTTCCTTTGTGTATTTACTGTACTAAGTGTTCCCTGGGTTGTGATTTTGAATACAATCAGACACCTGGTGCCTTTTGGAAGCGTGCCACTGAGAAAGGCTCCATATTTGTAAATTAATAGTTTGTACCACTCAAAAAAAACCCGATTGGGGCAATAATTGAATGTTAGGAATGGAGCTTACATTTTTTTCCACCTTGTAAGATTTCCCCTTTTAATAAGCAAATTTCTCAAGTAACAGGCTCCACTGAAGGGAGGCAAACTCCCAATAAGTCTTACTGTGCTATTTGCCTTTCCTCTGATTAGCGTAAAGAGTGTGTTCAATGCAGTGTTTAATAAGGACTGTTTAAGCCAGGGTTCAAACTTAGCCTTCTGTAGGATATAGGGAAATGTGTTTGGTTGTCAATACTAAATTATTAAACTTTATACAGAAAACATCAAGCTACATTAAAAAATTATGAATTTTTAAATGGAAGTAACACAGTTTGATGATTTAAGAAGTTAAAAATGTGACAGGCATATTCCATAAGGGTAGCAGTCTTTGTAACAATTTGCCCTTCCTAAGTGTGGTCTACAATAGCCACCCAGGCTTTGTGTGTTTAAAGTGGAGTTCTCCACCTGGGATCAAGTGTATGGTAGAGATGTAAATGTATAGCTGCATCTGTCTCGTATGCCTATGTAAAGTGTAGTTTGTATCTCATATTACCTATACAATTTAAGCACACTTTGTTTTGGTTTGGTAGGAATTAAGCATGCTGGTATTTCTGGGGAGAAGGATGTTTCTATAAAAAGGTATTTCCTCCCCCTGGGTGAGAGATACCATAGTGATCAAGTGTTAATTCTCTGGCCAGAAATAAATAATAATAGCAAGCAAACAAAACCAAAGAAACCAGGAAGCAAAGAGCACCGACAGCTCCTATAAAATGATGACGCCGACCTTCAACCTCCACTGACAACTGCGAGGTTTCATACTTGAATGTATCCTTCTTTTCCACTTCAAATGTGCAGTTGCCTTTGATATATATTTGTATCGTAAGTTATTTAGCGTGCAACTGGCCGTGTCTCTGTTCTTTTGAAGGAGTGTGTTTATGCTCCGATGAGAGCACGGATAAACCGTTGAGGTATTTCCGAAGTTGTCTGCCTGCGATGGGGAAAGGTGATTTGCTTATGCAAATGAAAGACGACTGCTCTGCCAGCCCTGGCTTTTCCTGCTCTGCTCGCCTTTCCCAGTTTTACTTTTGATTAACACAAAACAAGAGATGAGCTGTCACCTCACCTGTGAATATGTTATTTTCAGCAAATCCAAAATCAAACCGAGGTTCTGGTTACTTTGATTTTATTTATTGTTTTCTTTAGAGATGCTGGTGATCTAGAAACATTTATGCTTAAAAAACAAGTTTCATAATGACTACTTCAAAATGCCTAGAAACTTTTCTCATCCGATATCAGGGTTAAGGCAGTGAGTTCCAACCACGGATTCAGTGTAGGCTCCGAGAGGATGCTAATGATAAAGTAAAGCCCACCTGAAGCACCACGGGCACGAAGCACCGTGCTTTCTCCCAGTTCCTTATCAATGCTTGCTGTTAGCAACACTTTGTTTCTATCATTAATTTTCTAAAAAAAAAAAAAAAAAAAAGCCCCTCTTATTATAATATTTGGCTTCTTTTAATTGTAATTCATGGGATTTAATTTTGAACATTTGGCAGTAAAATGCCAAACACTGAACTGAATGGCTGTAGGGGAGTCAAATTAATTATAAAGGACGGCTCATGTTCATTTACATTTAATTTTAACGACCAGTTTAAAATTATGATTTGAATTACATTTTTATTTAAAAACAAGGTTTGATTACGTGACACACGATTCAGGATGAAAATTATGGGACAGAGAACAGGAGAAGTGGTCTGAATGATGGCACAGGGCACACCGCCGTTGCCTCATTCACCAATGGTGTGGCATACAGAAGGTCCTCAGCCTGCAGGGATGTCCAGCGTTTGAGGAGCAGGGAGATGCTGGGGAGGAACAGAAATGTAGATTTCTGCTGTCAGGTGCTGTGCTGGCTGCTCAGGGCAAGTTAAGCTGCACAGCAGCCGAGTAGATCGATCAGCAGGGACCCTGGCACACAGGCAAGCAGGGCAGACCCTGATTGTACATTTCTTGTTTCAAAAAACCATTCCATTCTCTCCCTTCCCCTCAGTGTCACCACTTTCCTTCATCTTGAAAACTTGGAGCATCACATCAAAAAAAAAAAATTAAATCTATAGATTTTTAAAGACTGCATAACATTTCCTATGGATTAAATTCACTGAAGAGTTGAATACCCAGGACCTTGCTTAGGGTGCTGAGAACATGTGCTTTCCACATTAGTGTTCCTGCTGCTGTTACTCCCTGCTTCTGTGTGCTCTAAGGGAGGAGGGGGAGGCTTGGGCTAGGACGATGGCTTTGGAAGCCAGTGCTGAGTGTCCTTCTAATGAGCTACTATCTTGACAAGCAACCAGACGTGACTGGGCTACAGTGGAAGAAAAGCTCAAAATAGCCTCTACAGTCCATGACTCACCAGTATGTATGTCCCTAAGTAATGTTTTTGCCCAAATGGTGCTTAAAAATACTGATAATATTTTGCCTCCGCTGGAATCATGTGGTGATCAACTGTGGGTTCTCAAGAAAGCAGCCCAGACTGATGAGAAGTCCATGTCACTCAGGACCTGCGGCGGCAAGGAGCAGAAGTTAGGGTTTCACTAAGGACTCAGCAGAACTGTGGGAAGCGATCATTTAATGTTTGTGTCTGCAGAATTCTCTGGTCTAGGTAGGGAAGCCAAGGCACACATTTGGCATTTGTTCCTTGGCAACATTGTGGCCTTTTCTATGGGGATGAGCTACTGTGCTTCTCTGTGTTTGTCCAAAGATAATGAGTAAAGTATTAGTCTCAGTTCCTAGTCTGAGTGCTACCGGGGCAGGGCCACAAACGCACACAGCTTGCAAGACCTGTAAGGGATACGAGAAGGCTTGATCTTGGGCCTCTGCTTCCATGCTGTGAGTTTATGGTGTTAGGAGAGGTGATTATTTTCTGTGTGTTTGGTTGATATATTTTAGCTCATGTCATGGCTTTGGGGAGACAGTTATGGTGGGAGGCTTGGAATGGGGTTTGGGCTTCATAAAGCTATGCCTCACTGTGGAGAGGGAAACGTCCTCTGGTATTTGCTTTGGAAAACAGGAAGAAAGGGAATATACGTGGATAAGTGAGAGAACACCTTTTCAGGAGGTTTCTGAGGTACAGAGGGGAAAGATTTTCTATGTCCCTGAAGGTGACCACCTTGTAGTCATAGCCAAAGTGGAGAAGGCTCACATGCACAATGCTCAGAAACCCAGTGAATTTTATTTCATTTTAATTACCAAGTAGATTATATTCTTCAAATTATAAAACTCTTTGTCCTTCAAAGTGCTCGGGGACACTAAAGAAATACTAACTATGGTAAACTTTGTATTTGCCTCAATGAACCCCTGTGATGATTTAGGGCTGTTTCCTAGTTTCCAAGTTTCGATGTTTACAGATACACTTATTTGTATTAATACATTTTAACCTTGGGTGATGTGTGCGGTGTATAATGTATCTATATTAGTGTGCTTGCACATGTGTATGCCTCGAGGCCAGAGGTCAGCACCATCTCTTCCTCAGTCACTCTCCATCTTGGTTTTGAGACAGAGACTCTCACTGAATCTGGAGCTCATAGGCTCTGTAAGTCTGGCTGTCCAATGAGCTTCAAGAATCCAACCAAGCTGGGGTTACAGGTACACACTAGCACATCTGGCACTTAGGTGGGTGCTGAGATCTCAACTCAGGCCCTTCTGCTCAAGAGGCAGACATGTTACTCGCCGAACCCTATATATAAAATATTTTCTTCTCCTTTATGTAAATGGCGACATAACATGTCTACTCCCCGGCACTTTGTTTTCTCAAGTAATAAATGAAACTGTTCTTCTTCATAGGAATTGGTAAATAAATGAAAAGGACTCACTGTTCTGTGTTTATGGATTTCCCTGAGGATGCTCCACAAATCATGGAAGCAGTTGCCATTGGATGCTTAGTTTGCTTCTGACCTTGCCTCTGATTTAGAGGTATCAGCACACTCTGGGGGGGGGGGGGATAGTCAGAATGTGAAATGTTGCAACCACTGTGAGAAGCTGGAGATCTCCTCAAATGTCAAAGAGTCACTGTGCGACCCAGCAGCTTCATCTGTAGATATGTAACTAGCTAGCTGAAAGACTTTGTGGGGGGGGGGGGGATTTGCAGTCTTATGGCGTGAACACTGGTGCTCACAGCAGCATTACAAACGGCATCCCGAATGGATGACAACATTCGATCTGTGAATCAATAGTATATTACTCAGCCCTAAACAGGAAGCGGATATGAACATATTCCAATCTGCATGACCAATGAAAACATATTAAGTGTAGTAAGCTGGACGAAAGGGCAAACATGTATGGTGATAACTGCATGAGGCACAAGCTGGGTGTGGTGGCAGTTGCCTGTAATTCCACTTGGAAGGCAGAGACACGAAGATCGCCCCAAGTTCAAAACTAGCCTCCTCTGCATAACAAGTTCCAGGCAGGGTTACACAGTGAGATCCTGTCTGAAAACAGCAACAACATTTTATGAAGTATTAAGGAAAGCAAATATGTTCTTCACAGGGATAGGAGGGGAACAATGGCTGCCAGAGGCTGCCCAGGAAGCCAGAGGACCTCTGATGAGGGCAGAATTCTTCTTGAAAAAGATGAAAAAAAAATGAAGAAAATAGGTAGTGTTGAAGGCCAGGTAATAATAGGAATGTAATTAGTGACACTAGTCGAACACTTCGTGAAAAACTACTGTCACTGGGGCTGGAGAGATGGATCAACAGCTAAGAGTGTGCACTGCTCTAGGGGCTGAGCCCCTCCCCTGGACCCCATGGGCACCTGCATTCATGTGTGCAAATCACACACTGAGTAAAATAAATATATATATTTTAAAAGGTCAACATTGTAAATTTTATGTTATTTATTTCTTAACAATTAAAAAATCCCTCAATAAGCAGGGCAGAAAAAACTTCATACATCCATGACTTTTTTAAAAAAAGGCACATCTATCTCTATCTATCCTTTCTCTTTCTTTCTTTCTTTCTTTCTTTCTTTCTTTCTTTCTTTCTTTCTTTCTCTCTCTATTTCCTTCTTTCTTTCTCTCTCTCTTTCTTTTTTCTTTCTCTCCCTTCCTTTCTTTCCTTCTTTCTATGTATGTACGTATATATGTATGTATGTATGGTATCTATCTTTCTTTTGTTTTTAATTTTTTCTTTTATTGGATATTTTCTTTATTTACATTTCAATTATTGTCCCTTTTCCAGGTCTCTCCTCTGGAAACCCCCTCCCATCCCCCTCCCCCTGCCTCTATGAGGGTGCTCCCTCACCCACCCACCCACTTCTGCCCTTCCCCCCTTGGCATTCCCCTACACTGGAACATCGAACCCCTTCAGGACCAAGGGCTGCTCCTCCCACTGATGTCCAAAGCCATCCTCTGCCACATATGTGATGGGTCCTCCATGTGTACTCTTTGGTTGCTGGTCCATACCCTAGGAGCTGGGGGGGGGGTCTGGCCAGTTGACACTGTTGTTCCCCCCATGGGGCTGCAAACTCCCTCAGCTCCTTCAGTCCCTTCTCCAACTCTTCTATTGGGGACTCCAAGCTCAGTCCAATGGTTGGTTGCAAGCACCCGCCTCTGTATTTGTCAGGCACTGGCAGAGCCTCTCAGGAGACAGCCATATCAGGCTCCTGTCAGCAAGCACTTCCAGGCATCTGCAATAGCATCTGGGTTTGGTGTCTGTATGTGGGATGGATTCCCCAGGTGGGGCAGTCTCTGGATGGCCTTTCCTTCAGTCTCTGCTCCACACTTTGTCTCCATATTTCCTTCTGTGAGTATTTTGTTCCCCCTTCTAAGAAGGACCGATGTATCTACACTTTGGTCTTCCTTCTTCTTAAGCTTCATATGGTCTGTGAATTGTGCCTTGTGTATTCAAACTTTTGGACTAATATCCACTTATCAGTGGGTGGATGATATTTTCAAGTTCCATCCATTTGCCCACAAATTTCATGAAGTCATTGTTTTTGATAGCTGGTCTTCCTCTCTCTCTCTTTCTCTCTTTCTCTCTTTCTCTCTTTCTTTCTTTCTTTCTTTCTTTCTTTCTTTCTTTCTTTCTTTCTTTCTTTCTTTCTTTCTTCCTTTCTTTCTCTCTTTCTATGTATGTACGTATGTATGTATGTATCTGTCTAATCTATTTATGTTTATATGTATGCACACATACTACAGCATGACATGTATAGGGTCAGAGGGCAATTGGCAAGAAGCAGTTGTATCTTTTCAGCATGTGGGTTCTGGAGAATCTAACTCAGGTCCTCAGGCTTGGTAGCTGGCATCTTCATTCTCTGAGTGATCTTATTAGCCCAGCACCTGTGACTTTGTGTGTGTGGGGGGAGGGGTTTAAACCTTTCGTATTCATTAATGGCCTGGAACTTGCTATGTAGACCAGGATTGCTTCAAACTCACAGAGATTTGCATTCCTGTCTCTGGAGTCCTAGGATCAAAGGGGTGTGCCATATGCCCAGCATCCATCTTCTTAGTGTGTTCAGATACGTTGATCTGCGCTTACTTGCCTCCTTGCAGCCCCATGCTGTACTGAGTTAAGCGTTCAGTTACCCTTTTTACTAATAAGAGGACTCTGTACCTGTAAGGATTCCCTAGGGCCGATGGAGTTGGTTTAAAGTCCGTGAATGGAGTGAGGCACATCCAAGATCTGAGTCAAGTGCTAACAGAAGCTGCCCTCCTTTCCTCTGCCCGCCCTCTCTCCCTGCCATCCCCATTCCCTCTTGTCCTTTCCCATCTCCCCTTTGGTTTTACTGAGACAGGGTCTCACTATGCAGTCTAGGCTCACTCTGTAGCCTGGCTTTCCTCTGAGCTTGTCATTTTCGGCCTTGGCCTCCTGATGCTGAGACTACAGACGTGTGCAGAGTGCTGGCTGTATTTGATGAAACGTCATTGACTGCATGATCCATCAGATGGTAATTAGTAAACAGCCTCAGCTGATGGGTTACAGAGTCTGCTCACAAGACAAATGTGGCATGCTTCAAACTCCGTGCTTTGCAATTTGATGGAACTTCGACTTCATTCCTGATTATAAATTAACCAAAAAGTTCAAAATGTGAGGGGAGTTACTCCAGTGAGTGAGTGATGGTGATACAGGGTAATTTGTGGCAAGTTGGGGTTGCCAGAGCTGCACAGAGTAGGGTGTCCCTTTGTAGTCAGTGGCAAGGGCAAGAAAGGCCTTCCAGAGAGGGTGTCTCAGAATTGAGTCCTTCCCAACAGATAGGGTCAGGTAGAGGCATTCTGGAGTTGGTTTACCTCTGGATTTTCTCTTGACCTTGGGAAAGATAATCAAGGTTAAGGATAGGTTATTTTGTTTTGTTTTGTTGTTGCTGTTGTTGTTTGAAGTTCCTTTAACACCAGAGCTGAATTGGAGTGTTCAACAAACACATCTTTCATTTCCCTTCTTTCTCTACACTTCTCTGATGTCTCCCCGTCCCTATCCCTTCCTCAAACTCTCCTGAAATCCTCTCTGCATCTCTCCACCTTCCTCATATACCTTTCCTATTGCTTCTGCCCACTTTCTTATTGATAATCTATCTCCTGTGGCAAGGTGTGGTGGGGTAGCTTACACTGAATATTTGCTACAATATGCAGAACCTGTAAGGATGAGTGGGACTAGGTCATTCAGATCAGTATTTTCTAAATGTTGTGCCCAGCTGTCTCCAGGTAACCACAGGCTCTCTGATGTGACTGGCCATTTCTAGTCATGAGGTTCACTCGTGTGTGTGCCCATAGCTGTTTGCAGTGTTCAGGGATATGTGTATTGCTAAGCTATTTGAGAAGGAAGAAGAGAGGAGAGAAGGAAGAGAGGAAAGAGAAAAGAGAGAAGAGGAGGTAGGGAAAGAGAAAGGAGAAGGGGATATTAGTTATAGGGCACGTTCCTTGGGTAAATGCTTGACAGCTAGCATCTGCTAACTTTCCCTAAAACTGTCCTGAGTAGGAATGACCTCCCACAGACGTGTGTGTTTGAATGTTTGGCCAATAGTGAGTGGCACTATTAGGAGGTGTGCCCTAGTTGGAGTAGGTGTGGCTTAGTTGGAGGAAGTGTGTCACTGTGGGAGTGGGCTTTGAGGTCCCACATGCTCAAGCTCTACCTAGTATGGAACGAACTTGCTTCTGGTGCCTGTGGATCAGATGTAGAACTTTCAGCTCCTTCTCCAGCACCAAGTCCGCCTGCGTGCTGCCATGCTGCCCGCCATGATGAGAATGGACTAAACCTCTGAAACTGTAAGACAGTTCCAACTAAATGCTTTTCTTTATAAGAGTTTCCGTGGTCTCTTCATAGAAATAGAACCAAGACATGTCAGAGCATGGAAAGCGTCATGTGGACATTTTTCTGATTCCATAGCTGTGCTATGTGGTAGTGCAAGCCTGAGATCGCACATCACAGTCACATCTATGCTTATCTAGCCTGCATTTGAGAGCCTTTAAATGGTACATTACAATGGTAATGAAGGTAATGTGGTGTTCACCAGGTGAGTCCCCAAGGCTGTTTGGGAACTATGGCACAGAGTGGAAGACAGCTTACAAACAGGTGCATGTGGCAATTGATTTTCAGGGCCTAGCTGTGGGAAGCCCTTTGGTGTACTTTAGACCAGGCAACTTGAACTTGTCCGTGGAAGGTTTTCTATGACTGACAGCAACTGCGTGAGCCTGCAGTCTGGTGGCGCAGCACAGAATGACCAGCGCTCACCATTCATCCAAATATCCAGGTTTTACCATGAATGCTTATTTTAATAGTCTAACAAACTAATAGTCTGAATTGGAGAGAGAGAGAGAGAGAGAGAGAGAGAGAGAGAGAGAGAGAGAGAGAGAGAGAGAGAGAGAAAGCTCAGTCAGTGAAGGGCTAACCTTGCAAGCACGAAGAACCGAGTTTATTCCCAGAAGCCATATTTTTGAAAGAGTTGGGTGTGTGTTAGTATGCCCTTGTAATTCCATCACCAGGGAGGCAGAAACTGAATCCCACAGACTTGCTGGCCAGCCTGTCTAGGCAAATCCATGAACTTGAGGCCTCTGAGAGACTCTGTCTCAAAAACTATGGACTTCACCTGAGGAATGGCAGCCAACTTTGTCCTCTGACCTCCATATACACCCATGTACGCACACAAACAACAACAATCGCATAACTTATAATTACTCAAGTATGGCAAGGTATCAGTCATTCCCTACCTAGTTAAAGCCTACACAGGAGTATGACATTATTTTGTGAAGTCCCAAAGACCTGTCAGTTCAGCATCTCTGCACCTTTCACTTAGAGAGCATCTGATGAGAGAAACTGACAAGGTTCAGAATATTCAAGCCATGGTCACTTAAAATACTTATCATGACACCCAGGTCTGGGATGGATGGGAGGACCTGCCAAGGGAGGCGATTCAACCTGCTGGTGGTTCCTCTTCAGAGTCAACTGTACTCGATGTAGAACCATCCAGGAGACATGCCCGGGTCTGCGTGGGGAAGCCCCTGGAGAGGTTTCACTGAGGGCAAGGCCTACTTTGGATGTAGGCTGCATCGTTCCATGACCTCAGGTCCTGGATTGCATAAAAAGAAAAAATAAGCCAGCAGCAACATTCATCTGCCCCTCAGCTTCCTGAGGTGAGACACACCTGGCGACCATGCCTTCCTGTTGCCAAGTTCTTAAGCCATGGTCCTCCTTAAGCCGTATTTTGTCAAGGCGATGAGATGTCACCCCTAAGATGTCCAGTATGGCTGCCCTTTGTGGTTGCGTTGATAAGGGTCTTGTTCCCCTATGTGTCAGTGTTTGTGAACTCTATTGGGAGTAACACAGTACCACGTGCTGCTAAAAGGACTGTGTTGCCTGCCTTGAGTCTCTGCTGCAGGGCGCCCTGTGGCTTTTCTGTGTGGTCAGCATTGGTCAGTCTTTTGGTGTCCTCTGTTACATAGTTTTATGCAGGAGTTTTCTTGGCTGTTCACATGGCTGCAGAACCCAGAGCCTTTCCTTACGTGAAACCAGAACTTTGTCATCGAGGGCTTGCACACATCCTCCTTGCCTGCCGTGTGGGTCCTTCCTGTCATCGAGGGCTTTCGCACATCCTCCTTGCCTGCTGTGTGGGTCCGTCTTGTCCCCTGAATCCTTGGCTTCCTGTGACGCTCCTGCCCCAAAGCATTCACCTACCCCAAGCTAGCCTGCTAAAGCATTTTCCCGGAGAAGGCAATTCTCTCACTAGAACAGATTCTTATGCTAGCTACTAAGGGAATAAAGTGTTCTTCTAACCACCCCCTAATAATAAAGCAACAGAGGTTGAGAGTGATTTATTTTCTTTTAAAAAAATAAATTAGAACAGGCTCAAGGTTATCTTGGTAATAATAGCCTTGTCTCTCTCCCTTGCATTCCAATATGCTGTTGAATGGGAGTAGAAGCTGAGACGTTACAGCTTGCTCAAAAGGAACTGGGCATGGGGTGCTATCTGTGCGCTGCAGAGGACAAAAGAGCTCCCGCTACCCTGCCTGATTCCTGACAGTAGTTATCTGACATCTATGTCTACATTCCCATAGTCGGATTTTCAGTCTCCCAGCAAGCACACAGCGCTTTGGGCAATACTGACAATTCACAAAAGTATTCTTTGTGTGGAGCTGACATCAGCTTTCTCGAGACTCTGTCTTTGTGTTCTAACTCTATTTGCATGTGTTCAGACCTGACTAATTTCATTTTAGTTACAGCCTTGTAAACTATCCATCTTAAAGAGGGATCTGATAAAACGCTTTCTCGATCGAAATTTTCACTGCCTACCTGCTGCCCAGAGGGGAGACTCTTCCAGTGTTCTTGATAAGTTTGTTCAAACATCGCTTTTAGAGAAATTTCATTTCTTCCACCTGCTTCTTGTTCCATCCTATAAACGTGCATTCCACTTTATTTTTCTTCATCCTATTATATGTGGTTTCCCCCCCCATCCAGATACTCACCAAGCCTAGCCCTGCTTAGCTTCCCAAATCAGAGAAGGCCAGACCCCATCAAGGTATGCCCCTGGCTTTCTAGCCAGCCCAACTCCACGGATCCACATGTTTGTTTGTTTGCTTATTTATTTATTTATTTATTTATAACAATGATTCTTTAGCCTTCAAGCTTTATTTAGTATCTGTCACCTCTGGAGCTTTTAGAACCTTTTAAGGTCTCTATTTTCCTGTTGCCACTAGTCGTATGGACCTTGAGCATTTGAACTGTGGGCAGCCACGTTGAAGCATTCTGCCAGTGTAAGAAACTGGTTTAAAGACTTAGTACAGATTATAAATGTCTCATTATTGATTATGTGGTAAAGGACTAATTTGGTTATATTACTTTACCTAGATCATATTGTTAGATCAATTTTATGTTAAAATCCCCTCAACATGACTATTATAGAATTAAATAATAAATTAAATATGGTCTCACACTATTGGAATGTCATTGGACAGCCCTACTTGAATCCATGACAGGGGACTCAGCTCTAAGCACCCTGAATCATCACCATGAGTACTTCAGTTTCTGCTGCCCCCACTGACGTGCTCTGGGGTCAGCTATTTAACTTTCCACACTTATTTATAACTTAGTGTCTCCTGAGTGCATGGGTTAATCATCTAACCCAGAAGGCAGAAGCAAGCAGATCTCTGTAAGTCCCAGCCTAGTCTGGCATACGTAGTGTGTTCTGTGCCAGACAGGACTACACAGTGAGCTGCTGTCTTGCTCTCCAGATACAAATTCAGTGGATGTACGATACATCTTGCTCTGGGGTTTTTTTTTTTTTTCTATTGCTGTGATAAAATACCAGCACCAAAACCAACTTGGGGAGGAAAGAGTTTATTTTCATCTTACACTTCTGGGGAAGTCAGGGCAGGAACTCAAGGCAGGAACCTGGAGGCAGGAACTGTTGCAGAGGCCACAGAGGGGTGCTGCTAACTGGATTCCTCTCCATGGCTTGCTCAGCCTGCTTTCTTATAGCACCAGGACCACCTGCCCAGAGGTGACACCACTCACAATGCACTGGGTACTTCCACATCAGCTAGCAATCAATCAAATCCCCATAAGACACTTTGGTGGCATGATTTTCTCAATTGATTTTCCCTTTTCCAAAACTATTCTAGATAGTATCAAGTTGGCACAAATCTAACCAGCACACATGTTAATGAGATAAAATAGAAAGTGCTTATTCAGGAGAGGTCAGAAATTCAAATGCCTGAAGAAACATGGCAGGAAACACCCGAAGTTAACTGGTTTTTAACAGACATTGGAATGCTGAGGACAAGCGAGGGGCAGTGGTTCTCAACCCCCTTAATGCTGTGACAATTTAATACAGTTTCTTATATGGTAATCTGTGACCCCCAATCATAAAATTATTTTTGTTGCTACTTCATAACTGTAATTTTGCTATTGCTATGAATTGTAACATAAACGCTTTTGGAGGCAGAGATTTGCCAAGGGGCAATCCCACAGGTTGAGAACCACTGAGCTGGTGGTTGGGAGTCGGTTTGCAAGAATGATGCAGAGAATCTCTGCCCCATGAAGCATGAGGAAGCGCTTAGCTCGGATAACCGGACAAAGGTAGCTTGCAATATGTCTGGGCTGTCTCAAAAACTATTAAATTGTCAAGTGTCAGTTGTGAAACAGTCCAGGCACAGACTAGCTGGCAGTCTTCACCGATAGCTTTGTTAATCCTATAAAGCCTGGAATTCGCGTCAGGCTCGTTTGATGGGCGAATGGCAGTCACCACCACACCAATACGGGTATCATTATGCCAACTTGGGGAAAGGGCAGACATCCCCCTGCCTCAGTTGGGTTATTCCTGCAGGGATACAGGAATGGCAGAATTGCAAAAGTATCTGAATTTTCCAGTGAAACTGGATTTTTCTGTGACTTTAACTTTTTGTGTGTGTCTAAAAGGCAAGGCTATGTTGTAGACAAAACAACAGGGGGTTATTAGCAGAGGGTTGATCGAGAACATAGGCGGATGTGTGGGCTTGCAGTGCTCCTAAATCTCCCCAGAACTGTGTTTTTAAATTTCTTTGTGTAATTTTTCAAGAGTTAGGTCTTTATGGCAAACCCGGAGGGTGTGGGTATATAAGTAAGCTTTTGTTTGTGTTTGTTTTTCAGAAGTATGAAATTGTCAATGCACAGGAGACGAAAATGTCTCCTACCCAGGTCTCTAACAACTTGGGATTTAGGCAATGGCCAAGAAACTATCGATTTCTGATTTTTAAGAGCTCTTACGACCTGGGCATTTTCAGCTAGCCCTTCCTACCGAGTGCTTTCACATACACAGAATGGCAAGTTCCATGTAGTGTGTGTGTGTCGGTTAGAAAAGCGCTGTTGTAGACTGCCAGACGGCAGCCTGTGGGGGGATAGAGTTCTGCTTCGATGCTTCATTTCTTCAAAATCTAAACTCAATATAATAAAAAAAGAAACTAATACAAAAGAATCCTGGCTTAGAATCATTTGTGATTTACCCTTTTGTCATCCAATAAAGCTCACTAGTCTGTGGTCACATCATCAGAGGTGGCAGTGAATGGGGTGAGCAAGAAAACAAGCAGACACATGCAAGAATGCACTCAGCTCTTCTTATTTTATTTTTACCCTTAAAGCAAACACCTGAAGTCCGTGTCTATTTATAAAGTGGCCTTTAAAAGTCACTTGTGTCAAGGGTATGCCTGCAATAGAGAATTGTTAAAAGTACTTAAGTAAACAGAATACAAGGGACCTGCTCTAAGAAGAACCAAATAGTGTGGTGTTCCCTTTTGTCAGGGGAGGGGGGAACCATATGTTTATTAAGAGTGAAGACCAGTTGTGAAGAAGTGGCTTCAGATTGCCTGAGTATTGACATTTGCCCTGGTCCCCACCTGAGTATTGACATTTACAGAGAGCCTTTGCCCTGGTCCCCACTGTGTTTCTGTGCCTCAGTTTTCCTGCTGGAAAAACAGCCACAACAGTCACATCTGTCTCTCACAGACACTTAAATGCTGATGCCGAAGACAGTGGCCCTCTGGCATGGGTCTTCAGAACTGGGTGTACTCGGGTAGCTTTTATGTTTGTAGCACGAGAATGCAGAAAAATATTGGAGAAGAACAGCCTGGACTGGCCATTATTATTATTTTAGCATCTTATTGTTCATAAAATCAAAGAACAGATGTTATTACTCAGTTGTAAAACCTTGTTATTAACATTGGAAATGCTACACATCAAGTGCCTATTTGCATAAATGGTAAAAATAATGTTGGTGTAGAAATCTCTTCATGAGAAAACCACACAGAATTCTCTACAGCAAGAAAGAAAGCTACACCGCTTTCCAGAGTGTCTTCCAGTCCTGTTCCAAACATGTGACCTTTATTCAGAGTTTCTTTCACAAGGAAGAGTATTGTTCCCTTTAGCTGTCACGCCACCTCACTTGAAATGGACCCCTGAGACAGAAACCATATTAACTGGAGAAGAACCAGCCATTTGTGAGCATGTTTGATCATCCCGAATTACAATGTCTTGCCTGGGGGAGGGTCAGCGTGAAGACAGTTTAGCTCC
The DNA here is from genome assembly GCF_000001635.26 of Mus musculus. NCBI lineage: Eukaryota > Metazoa > Chordata > Mammalia > Rodentia > Muridae > Mus > Mus musculus. The sequence continues at coordinate 34,120,018 of NC_000069.6, forward strand.
ATCAGAAAATGTGTCACATTTAGAACTCTGACCTTTGCCCAGGCTTGTAATATGTGGCACAATTGGACCTTGTGCTGGCAGTGGCCACAGCTCTGGTCGGTGGCAGATAGAAGAGAAACCAGCATTCCCTATTGCTAAACTACCATGATGGAGAGGTTTTGGGTGTTCTGCACTGATTAGGGTGGGGATCTTAATGGAAAGGGGCTTCTAAATATGACCTAGTTCTGGAGAGATGGCACAGCAGTTAAGTGGCTTGCCATTTTCCAGAGGACCCAAGTTCAGTTCCCAGCATCCATGTTAGACCAGTTTAACTCCAACTTCAAGGGATATGAACCCTCTTCTGGCATCCATGGATACCCATACACAGGTGGAATACACTCATATAGGCATATAATTTTGTTGTTGGTGGTGGTATTTTGAGACAGGGTTTCTCTGTGTGGCCCTGAAACCTATTCTGTAGATCAGGCTGGCCCTGAACTCAGAGATTCACTTGCCTCAGCCTCCTGAGTGGTGGGATTAAGAGTGTGCACCATCACTGCCCTGCTAAACATAATGTTTTTCTTTAAATGTATTTAACTACATTATATACACCATAAAATGTCACAATGTTGCATAGCCCCTGCCTCCAAGATTGAAACATTCCACCCTGCATGGAAGTTCCTTAAGCAAGAAGGTCAACAACTCAAAATAACTTCAGGAAATCCCTGAAACTGACCAGATAACTTAGGCCCTTTTCTCTAAAGCTTTTACAATAATGGATCAGTTGCCAAACAGAAACCAGCTGAGCACTTTGAACCAGCTCAGACCAACTGAGCTGCCTGGAAAGGACATTCTCCAACTTGGTGAGCTGCCTGCAGGCTGTGCAGTGTGCTCCAGGTTCCTGGCTTTTGGCTGCTGTGAGCTGTCCCCCATGCTGGGGTGAGCCTTGGTGATGTAGCTGTCATTTGAGTCATCTTTGCTAATGTAAGCAACCCCTTACCCATACTCCTGTAAGTAACCCCAATAAAACTCAAGGGTTCACCAAGTTGGACTTTGGTGTTTTGTACTTTGCTTTTCTGTGGACTCCATATCTGGGGTGAGTAGACATGTGTCGTATCGGCCCAGGAAATGTTTTGTCACGCAATACATAATAAATCCAGTAATTTTGTACCACTAATATATGCTAATAAAAATAATTCATCATAAAAAGAAAACAAATGAGACTTGTATATTCCAAGCTGGCCTTGAACTCCTGTAGCAGAGAATGACTTTAACCTATTAATCCCCCTGCCTCCACCCCTGGGTTTGCAGAGAAGAATTCTTGTGGTGCTGGATTGCACGTTCAGCCTTGTGCATGGTAGGTAAACACTCAGCAAACTGAACCACATCTCCAACTTATGCTTTGTTTCAGTTGTACGCCTTTTAAAGGAGCCTATTAATAAGAAAACTCTTGGAACGGTGTGTGGAGAGATTTTATGACGTTAGAGGGTTTGAAGTTCAAAACCCTTTAGAAAATGTTTAATTGTTTTGGGTGTTGGCTCTCTTGCAGCAGTGGTTTCTGGGGGTTTGAACTCAGGTCAGCAGGCTTGAGCGTCAGGTGTGTTACCCTCCAAATCATTTCACCTGCCCAAAAGGCCAAACCCCTTATAAAGGAAAACTGGCTGTGGAACTATTATTTTAGGGATGCTTACTACTTTACAACAAAACCTGAGATTATTCTGGCATCTCTCAGGTTTGGTTTTTGCTTCTCCTGAAGTATACTAATCCGCTCTTTGGTTCACGATGCCATTGTCCACAGCACCATCATTGTGGGTGTGGGTTGGATGTGATTCCAACATGCAGCATTTCCACAAATTTAATTAAAAACCATTGTTCCTCTGTACCGAGGAACGCCAGGGCCAAGAAGTGGGAGTGGGTGGGTAGGGGAGTGGGGGGGGGAGGGTTTGGGGGACTTTTGGGATAGCATTGGGAATGTAAATGAAGAAAACACCTAATTAAAAAAAGAAAAAAATAAACATAATAATTAAAAAAAAAGGACAAATTGAACTCTGAAAAAAAAAAACCCTATTGTTCCAATATCATCCTTCAAACAATCAGAATGTTATCAAAGCTTTGTCACTTTTCCAAGTGATGCCCCTTCAGACTGGATGAGAGCAGCCTACAGGCCAGCCCTAACGGAAATGGGCACAGAGCTGTTAGACTGTGCTGCTCTGTCCAATCCTGGCTGGACCACAGGACTGTCCTTCCAACCTGACTCCCATCTTCAGGACCCGCTGCTTTTGCTTTTAAATAATTATCACAGCTGGGTCTGTTGACCTTTGGCCTTCCTTTGTAGAAGGAGTGGGCAGAGAGGATCATGAGACTCTTCCCTGAGTATCCAGAGACCTTTTCCAACCAGCTGTATGCAACTCTGACCTAATTGCATGTGGTCTTGGGGAAAGGGTAGGGGATATAGATGGGGAAGGAAGAGGGGCATGGGTTTCATCTACATATCCTTGGGGAACCTATCACTCCGGTTGGGTGTAGACCTTCCGGTATGGCTGCTTTGAGGTTACCAGTGCTCCTGGCCGTGTAGAGGGTGTAGGCACGTATGAGGGAGGTGGCAGAGGGGTCTGAGCATGCTACGATAGCTACACTGGCTCAGAATATGTACTTTTGATAGTCTTTACTTTATCACTGTATCTTGATATTAGCTAAGCTGACATGGGACTTTCAATAGCTAGATTCTTTTCTTTATCTCTACTTCTTTTGTTCTCAGTAATGGTTTTGATTTTTATTATGGAAGCTTGTATGTTTTAGAGTCTTTCCTTCATTTTGTGTGTCTTTGATATTTGTCTGGATGAAGCTATACGGAAGGGCCGAGAAGAAGGTTTTGGTAGACCTGCCTCACTCTGGAGTCTCCTTCCCCAAGCACTGCAACACACCTTGTTCCATTTGATGACTGTCTATATTTGGAGACTTAGCTAGATGGAAAGCTAATACTGAAAAAAACGTTGCTCTAAGTAATATCTCAGAACTATGAAGACTAATTGGAGTAGCTGACGACATCCCTATCATTTTGGGCTTGATTATTTTAATCAGATATATGAAAACATAATGGTCATACATGTTAAGGTAACATGTATGATTTAGACCAACCCAACATACTTTTCTTCTCCAATATTTATCATTTCTTTTTTTTCCATTTTTTTATTAGGTATTTAGCTTATTTACATTTCCAATGCTATACCAAAAGTCCCCCATACCCACCCACCCCCACTCCCCTACCCGCCCACTCCCCCTTTTTGGCCCTGGCGTTCCCCTGTACTGGGGCATATAAAGTTTGCGTGTCCAATGGGCCTCTCTTTCCAGTGATGGCTGACTAGGCCATCTTTTGATACATATGCAGCTAGAGTCAAGAGCTCCGGGGTACTGGTTAGTTCATAATGTTGATCCACCTATAGGGTTGCAGATCCCTTTAGCTCCTTGGGTACTTTCTCTAGCTCCTCCATTGGGAGCCCTGTGATCCATCCATTAGCTGACTGTGAGCATCCACTTCTGTGTTTGCTAGGCCCCGGCATAGTCTCACAAGAGACAGCTACATCTGGGTCCTTTTGATAAAATCTTGCTAGTGTATGCAATGGTGTCAGCGTTTGGATGCTGATTATGGGGTGGATCCCTGGATATGGCAGTCTCGACATGGTCCATCCTTTCATCTCAGCTCCAAACTTTGTCTCTGTAACTCCTTCCAAGGGTGTTTTGTTCCCACTTCTAAGGAGGGGCATAGTGTCCACACTTCAGTCTTCATTTTTCTTGAGTTTCATGTGTTTAGGAAATTGTATCTTATATCTTGGGTATCCTAGGTTTTGGACTAATATCCACTTATCAGTGAGTACATATTGTGTGAGTTCCTTTGTGAATGTGTTACCTCACTCAGGATGATGCCCTCCAGGTCCATCCATTTGGCTAGGAATTTCATAAATTCATTCTTTTTAATAGCTGAGTAGTACTCCATTGTGTAGATGTACCACATTTTCTGTATCCATTCCTCTGTTGAGGGGCATCTGGGTTCTTTCCAGCTTCTGGCTATTAAGATGGAAAGATCTCCCATGCTCATGGATTGGCAGGATCAACATTGTAAAAATGGCTATCTTGCCAAAAGCAATCTACAGATTCAATGCAATCCCCATCAAAATTCCAACTCAATTCTTCAACGAATTAGAAGGAGCAATTTGCAAATTCATCTGGAATAACAAAAAACCTAGGATAGCAAAAACTCTTCTCAAGGATAAAAGAACCTCTGGTGGAATCACCATGCCTGACCTAAAGCTTTACTACAGAGCAATTGTGATATTTATCATTTCTTATGGTGAGACCTTCTCAAGTCCTCTCTACTGGCTCTGAGATGCCGATCAATGGCTGCTGTCTGTAGTTACCCCTCTGCATGGTGGTACCCACACCTTCTGACTATACCCCACTTCTGGTGGTACCCCACTCTGACTGCAATTGCTACCCATCATTTAGTCTTCCCCTGCTTCTTCGTTTACTCTACCCTCAGCTTCCCTGGGCTCAGCTTCCAGAATTCATGGGATGAGATCATTTAGTGTTTGCATCTTTCTGCACCTGGGTTGACTCATTTAATACAACCATCTCCATCCCCCATCTATGCTGTTGAAAATGATAGGGCTGTGTTATGTTTACAGCTGAATAGTAGTCTGTGTTTATGTGGCCACTCTTCTTTATTAGTTGGTGGCACTCCTTTGTGGCTATTGGAGGTCTTGCACTGAGCATGAGTGCAGGTGTCTCCTTGACTTAAGGAAATGGCAGTGCTATAGTGGGCACGCTGTGTGCCATTATCATGATGGAAGGAAGCATATCAGCAGGCAGGCATGCACTAGAGCAGTAGCTGAAAGTTCACATCCACAAGATGTGATCCACAAGATGAAGGCAGAGAGAGAGGGAGAGGGAGAGGGAGAGGGAGAGGGAGAGGGAGAGGGAGAGGAGAGACTGGCAATTGCCTTTGAAACCTCAGAGCCCACCCCTGATGGTAAACCTGCAGATGGAAGTCAGGAACACTCCTGCATAGTCCTTCTGGGGCAAGCCACACCCTCTAATACTCCCTAAACAGTCTATCAGTTGGGAAGCAGACATTTAGAACCACTCTCATTCAAACCACCACAGATCACACAGTATCTTTCCTCTTTTTGTTGTTAACCAAAATGGCTTTGGCTTATTGGACTCTTTGTGGTTTCATATAAACTTTAGAGCGGTTTTAATATTTCCATTAGTATTTGGACAAGATAGTCATTGAATCTGTCAACCACTTGAAGCATGTGGCTATTTTTAAACAGTATTGATTTTCCCAACTCAAGGTCCTGAGCTGTTTTCTTTTACAACTTCTTTTCACCATGGCTTTTTAATATGTTTTAGAGGTCTTTCATCTATTAGAGAGATCATTGCCAGGTGTTTAACTTCTTGGTGATTAGCTATTATAAATGGGCTTGCTTCCTTGACTTCCATTCCAGGTTATGTTCTGTCAATACGTACCAATACCATTTGCTTTTACATGCTGCTTTTATAGCTTCTAATCTTACTGAATTCGTTGATTAGTTCTAATAACTGTGGCAGAGTTTTTAAAGAGTTTAAAGAGCTTTTAATTTGGAAGATCATTTCTAGTTCACAGAGTAGTGATAACTAGACTTTTTTTTTTCAATTTAGTAATCTTTATTTCTTGCTTAATTTCACTGGCTTGGACTTATGACACCATTTTGGATAAAAGTAGGCATTTAGGCATCTTGTTTGATTTCAGATCTTCAAAGAGAAATCTTATATCTTTTCCCATTCAACAAAATTTTAACTTTTGGCTTAGTATAAGTAACTTTTATTGGGTTAAAATGTATTCCTTGTATACTAAATCTGCTCTGCATATTTTTATTGTACAGAATTGAATTCTTAGTTTTTTTCTGTATCAGTTAAGATAAACATGTGGTTCTTTCTGTTGATCTAATCATGTTGCATTAGTTAGTGCACACTGAACCATCTTTACATTTCTGGGATGAATATCACTTGATCACGATGAACAACTTATTATTTGTTTATTTGATATAGCATTAGCTATTGTAACCTCTAGAGATTGCTTAGAGCATATGAGATGATGTATAAAAATCACGTGAAAACACTCCCATTCATAAAAAGTGTCCTGAGTGTCCTTGGACTTTGGTTTTCATATGGGACATGGAACTGTCTCTATGAACTGTAAAGGAGGGCTGTAGCTAAAGTATAAAATCTATCTTAAAAATCTAGTTCCCATTATTCATTGATGGCATGCAGAAATAAAACTGACATGTCTATTGCCCTAGGAGTGAATAAGCTTTAAAAAAAAAGTATGTATGACTTATCTGGTTGCATGAATGTATGTGTACTGTGTGCATGGCTGGTGCCAGTGGGGGCAGAAGGAGAAGATTCCCTGGAAGAACACTTACAAACAGTTGTGAGCCAACATATGGGCACTGCAAACCAAGCCCAGACCCTCTGTAGGAACAGCTACTACACTTTTTTATATGCTGTTGGCCTTGATTACTGGGACTTTATTGAACACTTTTATGTCTATGTTTTCCAAATATTGGCCTGTGACTTTCTTTTCTTGTATGATTATGGGCTTAAATTAATAAATTCTCTGTCATCAATTTTTATTATCAGGGATTTACTTCCTAGAAACTCTAAATTCAATGTTTAACTTACTAGTTTGTGTTTGTATCTATGTGAATTTTTATTAAATAGTTAACAATTTTGTAGTTGATTTGCTAGTTTTAGGTTGAAACTCACTTCTTAATGTAGAAGTGTCCCAAATTTCTTTGGTCTTATTTTCAGAACCACTACTGGTCCATACTTTCCTCAAGCTTCAAATGATAGGTCCCCTTCCTTGCTCATCTTACCCGATGCATCAAGAGTACAACATGGTCACCCACAAGGTGTTTGGTTCACACTCAAGTTCATTGTAGGCATTCTACATCTTTGAAGAGTGTGCAGAGACAGACACACCCACAGAGGCCATGGAGGAGAGAGGTGAGCGAGGGCAAGGTGAGCATTAGCTCATAGTTCTCTTGGCAGGGTCCCATCAGGGAGTTGTATTTGCAATTAGTTCCCAGCCAACAACAACTGAGGCACCTCACTTTGAGGCCTGGGCTTCCTAGGCTATATTTCTTTTCTTTTGTCCGTCTCTCTATTTGTCTGTCTCCCTGTATCTCTGTCTGTCTATTTAATCTACTTATTCTTATACATTATATCCCAACCGTAGTTTTCTCCCCCCTCTACTCCTTCCAGCCTCCCTCCCCATTTTCCCTCCGCGCCCCCCACCCCAGATTCATGCCTCCTTTGTTTTCCTTCAGAAAAGAGCAGGCCTCCTGGGTACATCAGCTGAACACAGCTTAACAAGTTACAGTAAGACTGGCACAGATCCTCATATCAAGGCTGGATGAGGTATCCCAGTAGGAAGAAAGGGGTCTCAAGGGTAGGCAAAAGAGTTAGAGACACTTCCTGCCTCTACTTTTAGGAGTCCCACAACCCACCAAGCTACAAAACTGTAACATATATGGAGCAGATCTAGTGTTGACCCATTCAGGCTCTGTGGTTGTCACTTCAGCCTCTGTGAGCCCCTATGAACCCTGCTTAGTTCATTCTGTGGGCCATTTTCTCCTGGTGTCCTTAACCCCTCTGGATCCTACAATCCTCTACCCCTCTTCATTGGAGTTCTCTCAGATCCATCTAATGTTTGGTTGTGGGTCTCTGCCACTGCTCCCATCAGTTGCTGGATAAAGCCTCTCTGATTATGATTGGGCTAGGCACCAATCTATGAGAATAGCAGAACATTCGTAGGAATTATTTCATTAACTTTCCTCCCTCCCTCCCTCCCTCCCTCCCTCCCTCCCTCCCTCCCTCCCTCCCTCCCTCCCTCCTTCCTCCCCCCCCTTTTTTTTCCCAGTAATTTTTGGTTTTCTCTTAGGTTTCTGGGCTATCAAACTTCTGGTTTCTGGCCATCCAGGCAATGCCAGATGTGGGCTCCCTCTCGTGGCATGGGCCTCAAGTTCCTAGGTTATATTTCAAAAGTCTTCTATGTTCGGAGACAACTAGATCTTAGATTATCTCTCAGTTTCCTAGGGCTTTCTAGAGTTCCACCTCACAAGCCAGTCTTATGCACCATGGTGCCTGTGAACCTCTGACTTTGACAGTGATTGTATTGTATGACTTGTATTGTATGGATTGTATACAGCTATGTGGGAAATGGGAGCACTAAAGCCTTTCACCCCTGAAATTTTGTTGTTGTTTTTTAATTAGCATGGTGTAATATCTAAGGACCAGGGTTAGATTTGCATTTGTGTGTATCTGCACATGCATGTGCGTGTGCATGTGTGTGTGTGTGTGTGTGTGTGAGAGAGAGAGAGAGAGAGAGAGAGAGAGAAGAGAGAGAGAGAGAGAGAGAGAGAGAGAGAGAGCATAAGTACACATCTGTGTGTTTAAGTAAGCTTGCACATGTGCCCATATATGTGTGGAGGCCAGAGAACAATCTTGGGTGTTATTCCTCACGTACAATCCATACTTCTTTATTCTTTCATTCTTTTCTTTCCTTCCTTCTTTTCTTTTTATTTCTTTTTATTATTTTTGAGACTGGGTTTCTCGTTGTTCAGGAACCTAGTAAGTAGGCTAGTTTGGTTGTCCAGTGAGCCCCAGGGGTATCCATGGCATCACCACATAGAGATTTTTAAGTATATTCTGGGGACTAAGATTGGTTTCTTGTGCTTGCAAAATGTGCTGGTTAGTTTTTGATTCAGACTAAAGTAATCTGAAAAGATGAAAGATGATTGTCATCTCCAGACTGGCTTGTGGGCATGTCTGTAGGGCATTTTTTTTTTAAATTAACGATGGATCTAGGAGGGCCCAGTCTGCTGAGGATAGTGCCTCTCTTGGGTAGATGGCCTGGGGTTGTATAAGAATGAAAAGCACTTGTGTGTGATCCCTGCTTCCTTTCCTGCCCTGAATTACCATCTTTGCTTCATGAAATGGTTTCAGTCTACATCATTGGATGGGAAGTACAATTGGGGCACTGTTGGTTACCACCAAGGTATGTGTGTTACTATTATATCTTTAGGATTTTTTGTGCCATGCTGGTCATTGATGTTATTTATTGGCAGTATAGCTATGTAGACTGTTGGTGGCCTCCTGTCTTTGAAAGCTTGTATGGCACCTTCTGGTAGGCCCCATGAAAGCCGGTCCTTGGGCAGATGTATTTGGGTCAGGTCCAGCTCAGTGGCCTCTGTCTCACTGACATTCATAGAGTCTTTAGTGATAGTGACTTCTACTTCTAGGGGTGGCTAAGAACAATAGCAGTAGTCTCTAACATTTTAGGAGTCTCTTGGATAACCCTGACCAAGGACTCAAAAGAGAGCTTCTCACATCTAGTGCTGAGGTTTTTGGTAGATGATCTTTGGCTCTTGAAGGGATCATCACTAGCTGATGTAAGAACATTTTGATTAAAGTATGCATGTATGTATGCATGTATGTATGCATGTATGTATGCATGCATGCATGTATGTATGTATGTATGCATGTATGTATGTATGTATGCATGCATGTATGTATGCATGTATGCTTATACACTGACTATAATGTATCATAGGTATCTTTAGGTAGATATTTAATAGTATGATCCCTTATGAACTTTTCACAATCCCTTACTGTCATTTTGCCCTCCTTTCTCCATCTTCTCTATTTGTCTTGCTTGCTTCCCTCCTTAATTAGAAGCTCTTCATTTTTCCCATGAGGTCACATGTACTCTGCCACTTCCCCCAAGGTGGTTTTTTTTTTTTTTTTTAAAGCCCTTCCTGGAACACTCTAATGTGCCAGTGGAGCTATAGACCAGGGAAAGGAAAGAGCGAGCCCATCAATCGATATGTCAGTGTGTTGACAATCGTGGAACTGTTAGGTCCTCCTGGAAGTCAAGACTAGCTTTGCAACCCAGCGTGGTAGTGAACTTGAAATAATATCAAATCAGCAGTGGGCTGAATGTCGCAGTGCTAATACTAAACCATCAGAGGGCCAAATAGCTCAGTGCAATCGGGAAGCTGAAAAGAACCCTGAAGGGTGTGATAAGCCTGCACGTTTGTTCCTGTATGATCATATCATCACTGCACACTCTAAGTCTGATGTGACGTTACTATCTCTGGCTTTCTTAGTAGGAGGCAGAGTACAGGCCGTGCTCTTCATTGACTGGTGTGCTTGATAACTGTTAATCATATAAAGGATTCTTGTAGGAAGACACACAGATTTGTTCTCTGTTGTACAGAGGGAAGAGAAAGGTAGCCAGGTTTCATGTTGAGGCACAGGGAAGCGGGTATTAGGAAGCACCATTGAAGAAGTGCGTCCATGACTAGGGATTGGCAGAGATGCTGGAGAAGAGGACACAGATGTGAGGAGCGAGCATGTCCAACCGTTCAGGTACTTAGGTTCAGTCCTGTGAGGACAAACAGAAAGAAGAGGAGATGGGGTGTCCTGACCACACCTGTCCAAGTTTTCCAGAGTTTTGGAGCTCATTCCAAAGTACTCTGAGTCTCCTGTCTGCTTTCTTAGTTGTTGCTGGGTATCTGCCTGTCACAAAACCACACTTCATTTCCTCTACGGCTGTGAGAGTCACCTCAGCACAGAGTTTCTTACTTCCAGTCTGAGAAGAATCACCCAGTAGCCCTGACCACATATAACTCCTCTCCCATTGGTCAGACGCTTCTGTAGACACATCTCCCAGCCTTCGTAGGCCCCTCAGGTAGCTGCTCCCTCCAGTCCAGCAGTCTTCTCCAGTCCTTGTCTCTCACGTGTCCTTCACACTTCTCTGTAAAGCCCTGATTCTGTTTGGGTTCACTGGCTCTCTCCCACAGCCCTGGTGATAGCTGGCTGCCAAGAGATTGCTGGGGCTAGTGTTGGGTACACTTCTTCATGACTAGGAGGAGGCCTTCTTGCTCTCTCATCCCTGGCCTTGTGCTGTTTACCTCACCATCCCCTCTCCCCTCTCTATTTCTCCCTCTCAGCGAATGGGCACATGATCTGAGTGGAGCTAGTGCTCTGAGCATGATGATTTTTCAATTAGTGTTCTACTCTCTTGAAATTGCGTCTCAAAGAAATTGAGACCATTCATTTTCTCCACAACGCCTTTTGTGTTCTAACCAGCATATTTTCCATTTCTTAGTGCTTTACAATTTTGATTGATTTTGATTATATATTCACAGAGGTATTTTTTTTTCTCTGTAAAGAGAAGTAGAAAGTCCTTCAGCAACCAACCCCTCCTCCTTTACCCCAGAATGTCTTTGAAGTAGCCCCACGAGAATTACTATCTGGGGATGGCCTCCTATTGCAGAGGCCACGGGATTTTTCTCATCCTTCCAACTGCCCTTTCTTGGAAGTATTCTTTTCAGTCACCACTCTCTAAGTCTGTGGGTTGTGGCTTGCTTTTGGCTCAGCCCTCTAGATGTGCTTCCTTCTGTTTGGTGCTGGGGCTACTCTTGGAGCTTGCTTGCTGTAGATTCTATTATGTTCATTTTACCTGTGATACGTTATATTATGAGAAGCTTAAAAATCATGTCTCTTATAGCAAAGAAGGATTTTTAGCCTGATGCTTCCATTGTCCATGTGTAAACTGCCTACAGACAAATGTCACGATAGTGTCAGCATTGCTGGGCTTCAATGGTCAGATCGTTGCTGTGTTAGATATATTATGAGATGCAGCAACCCTTGGTGGCTTGTCACACAGTCATTTTGGGTTGTTTTGCTGACATTTGGTATAGAGGTTGAGGATTTTTGGGTGGGCTTGGAATATATTCTTTTTTTTCTCATTTAAGGCAAATATGTTCTCTGATTATTAATTTCTAGGTGTGGTTTCACAAGTGGTTCATTTACAATGGCAAGAGGTAACAAAACTGGCTAGTCAGCACTTGAGGGACAGTGAATAGGAACTGGCTGGATTAGAGCTCTGCTTTGCCTCTTACTCTCTATCCCTTTAAAGGTTCTGTACTTGGAGTACATCTTATAACCAGTACAAAGTTTTACTATGGTAGAGTTCCTGTTAGAGTTTTGTACAGACTGTAATAAGTCTCATCCCTCTTTCCCACCTTAATACAAAAACAAGTTGTTTGTAAACTATGATACCAGATACTCAGGGAGAAAGGAAACCTGGCAGTGTTATTGGTGACAAGCTAGTGAGTATCCCAGGCGGTTAGCTTTGTCAAGGTTTGGGAAGGAGATATATTCTTCCTGCTTTGATCTGAGGGGAAATATCTCTCCTTAATAGAGAAATGTGACACAGCCTTTGATTGGCAGATGGCTGTGTCACAAATGTCAGAATTTTCCTCTTAACATTACAAATGCCACAGAGTTACTCTGGAGGGTCCATAAGAGAATGTGGGGCACCCCCTCCTTGATACAAGTATCTCTGAGTTTCCTGGAGCACCCAAGGTTAACTGGTTTGAATTGGGACCTTAGGAAGAGCCTGGTAGTCTAGGGAAGGAGATGTATCTCCTAAGTCTTTATGCTTTGAGCGCTGGAAAGGCAGAAGTGTCTACAGGTATGGTGGAAGCAAGGGATTGGGTGGGTGTTAGGCCATCCTTTCTACCCTTGAGGTCTCAACTATGTAATGAAGTTTACTAATTAGGAAATCGCAGACTCTGTTTATGTGTGCAGTTTGTGAAAGCATCTGTAGTTGAAGGGCTGATAAGGAAATGCAAAGCTAGTTGTAGAATCTTTAAACAGTTAGAAATGGTGCCTTAAATTTTTCAATTCTTTTGCAGATAGGTTGTAAATTTTCAAACTGTAAGAGAATAAAGTAACTCTGTCTGTGAGCCTTTTTTTTTAGACGACCTTCTATCTGTAAACAAGACAAATGTCAAATGTTATTTGTATAAAGAACAATAAAAATGCTTCATATGAAAACATTGGGTGGTCCCCACTAACCTCACATGATTGATACATGACTTCAGCATCCGCTTGGCTCCACCCAGTACCTAACATCATTGGATGCATACTTATAGACTGATGATTTAAAATCTATTAGATGGGCTGGAGAGATGGCTCAGTGGTTAAGAGCACTGACAACTCTGCCAGAGGTCCTGAGTTCAATTCCCAGCAACCACAAGGTGGCTCACAACCACCTGTAATGGAATTGATGTCCTCTTCTGGTGTGTAACTGAAGACAGCTGCAGTGTACTTATATAAATAATAAATAAATACATCTTTAAAAAAATCTACTAGACACCAGAGAATCTAAATATAGAGTCTATCAAAAGAGGCCTCATTTGTAGTAATGTCACAATGAGTTTCAGATTTGTTCTCCTACAGTGTCTGAGACATACACTTCTTCAGTTACCAGAAAGAAGGAAGTCCCTCCATTTCCTCAGGCCATTTGGAATATTCTTGTCCCTAAATATCAATGACAATGCATGCCTGTTGGATACTGGCCTCTGAGAATGCCTTCATGTGCTTGGCAGTCACATCACACTGTCTTCTAGAAACTGAACCTGGGTAAGGAGGAGTTTATTCCTAAGCAATAACGCCATGTTTAGGAAGCTCTCTCTCAATTCTGTGCTGTGAAGCTGAAACACAGAGACACGACTACAAACACACGCGCGCGCGCGCACACACACACACACACACACACACACACACACACACACACTAACTTCTGTAGAAGGATCAAGGGGCTGGCGATATAGCTTAGTGGTGAGCACTTGTCTGTCATGTTTGAGGTCCTTTGTTCAAATTCTATCACCTCTCAAAACAGCAGTAGCTGAAGAGCAAGCCAGATAGAAGCCTTACAGCTCTGTATTTTTTATAATCCTAAATTGATCTATCTATCTATCTATCTATCTATCTATCTATCTATCTATCTACCTCTATATCTATGTATCTACCTATGTATATATGTATGTATCATCCATCCATCTATCATCTATCTATCTATCTATCATCTATCTATCTATCTATCTATCTATCTATCTATCTATCTATCTATCTATCTATCTATCTATCTATGTGCCAGGGAGTCTGGAGACCTTTCAGTTCAGGGCCCCAGGAGAGGACGCTCACTTTTCTCAGCCCCATAAGCTAACAGGTTAGTCACCTCCTTCTGTGTCACTCTTTACCTGTTACCTTGAGTTCTAGCCTCTCTCCTTTGTTCTAGCCCAGCATTCTGCCCTTAGGAAGGAGAGCAGAGAGGCACACTCTCCCATGTCAAGGAACAAAAACTACGAATTGTGCATTTCAATTACTGCATCTCTCTCAGGGGATTTAACTGCTGCTCCATTAAAAAGTTGACCAAAAATAGAACGGTAGTTATTAGAGTGGTAAAAGGTGTGTGAGTGGGAGTGCAGGTCATGGGAGGCTGAGTTTAATTACTATATGCGGTATTGAAGTATCACTCTGAACCACATTAATATGTATAATTAATACATGTTAATCAAAAATAAAATGAAATATTAAAAAGGTACTTACTTAACCCCTGAGTAGTTCTACTAGTGGCAGCCTTTAGATGTTTACTCCTCAGAAGCACAGTTGAATAATCTCAACCAGTAGCAATTGTAGGCTTTTGTTTGAACATGGGATCATGGTTAATTTATTAATTTCTTATGCATTATATATTTCTTGATCTTTTTTATTTGTTGACTCCCTTGGCAGTCACAGGCTGAGATTAAACTGAAACTTTAGGAAATCGGCTAGGAAAAATTATTATTGCTGAGTAGCTTTATTTAAAATTATTTAATTACGATGAATAATTTTAGAGTAAGCTACACAGACGACAAATTCAAAGCCAAACTTTGCTTAAGGTGTTTATCAGATGGGGGGGGGTCCTCTGTGGGCCTTTGAAGTATAGGATCTCGTGGTCTTCAGGTCAAGGATAATTTGGCTTCCTTCTCTTGCCCTTTACTTCCTTCTCTTGCATTCTTGCTCAAGATGGCTACGTTCCCCAATTCCTTACCTGAGAAGTGATGCTTTCTGCTTTTGTCTTTTTTGTCTGGCGTTGGCTTTACACTTTATATATTCTTCACTATATTACAGTAGGCCCTGTCGATAATTTGTTTCTGCAGGCTTTTATCGAAAAAATGTGTTGCATTTTGTCAAGGGCCATCCCTTTTTTGGGTAGCTATTAGAATAATCATGTGACTTTCCCTTGCTAATTCTACTTACACATTGTATTAGTTTTCAGCACCCTCTTGATATTTTAACAGCCTGTCTAAGCACCATCTTCCTTCCTCATAGCATCAACACATACTATTTTGCTCACGTAGATTTACTCTCTCCCTAACATTTACCTAGAGTCCACCCCAAAGACAAAGTTTTCATGTCAAGTGTAAGGAAGTGGTCGAGTTTCACTCATCTCCAGTATGGCTGATATGTTATAAACTGTGAAAGAATGCATCACTTCCATCGAGTTACATGTTGGATTTGACATGATCCCAATGCCTACATTTCTTTGAGTTTATCCTCCATGCAGCTCACCTGTGCTTGTGTTAATTGGACACTGTCATAACTTGCACAGCACTCTGACAAGCTGAAAGTCTTACATCACGGAGTAAGTTCTCCCAGATTTCCCCCATCTCAAGTAGCTTTTTGCTTATTTTTGACTATTTTTATTTCCGCATAATTTATTTTTTATTTTTAAACATTTCTTGATCTATGCCTCTGGTGGGTATGCCATCATGAAGTCATGTGGCCAGAGGACAATATGGTAGATCTGTTTCTCTCCTTCCACTGTGTGGGCTCTGGGAATGGAACCCAGGTCATCAGGCTCAGCAATAAGCACCTTCACCCACTGAGCCGTCTCCCTGGCCGTCCCTGTAGGGTTTTGTCTGTTTGTTTGTTTTCTGAGGCAACATATCACTATGTAGCTCAGGCTGGCTTGGAATTCACAAGCCCCCAACTTGCATTCAAGGGCTGGGATTACATGTGTGTGACACCACACATGGCTTATTTCCATATGCTTTTAAGGGGACCTCATCAGTAATCACAAACTATGAGGATTTTGAATGGGAGTACTTTGTCCTGTGGTTGAATTTGGGAAAATATTGCAACACTCGAGTCTTCCAGTATTGAATAGAACACACCCAGGAACTTACTAAGAAATCAACAATGTGTATGAAATTTAGAGGCTTTGCTTATAGGTCTCAAATGTATTTTTAGATTCATTATTAGAGTTTAACTTTTTGATCCTACTAAATAGTTTCTTTAAGAAAATTCACGTATTACTTATGGCTAATATATAATATATATATATATATATATATATATATATATATATATATATCATCTAGTTATCGTTCTCATTTGTTCCAATAACTTATCTGTAGATTCTTCTGTTTCTTATATAAATAATTGTTATGTATTTAAAAATGAGCTTATTCCTTCTTTTTTGAGTATGTGTGTTTCCTATTTCTGTTCTCTCTTTTATTCCATGTGCTAAAAGGAATGTGAGTTACTTTAAACTTTATTTAAATTCAGTGTTAAAATATAAGTTCTATACACATCTTCTATATCCTTTCCAATGAGTCATCTGTTTATTGCTGGTGAGCGTGTGTGAGGACCTCCCACTGACACGGGGCTGTGCTCACAGATCTGTTCAATTCTTTATATTGAAGATGATTACTAGGTTGTATGAACATTATACTGTTTTAAAAAGTCTCTCTTCTCTCCCTCCTCTTTCTGTGCATGCACAAGGATGTGTGTGTGGTATGAACACAAGAGGACAGCTTACTGGAGTTGATTCTACTTTTTACCATGTGGGGCCCGGGAACTGAATTTAGGTCATCCAGATTGCTTGGTGAGTGCCTTTCCTCGCAGAGCCATCTCAAAGCCCCTATGGTACTGATGAATAGAAACTTTATAGTGTATGGCTTCTTTATCTTTAACAATGACTTTTGCACTGAAGTCTCCTTTATTGACTGACTTGCTAATATGTAAGGATAATATCAGCTAATCTATAATCTGTGTCAATTTTCTGTGAGATAAGCCAATATATAAGCCATATCAGCTTCCTTTTGCCTAGCTTATGTTTTTCTACACATCTAATTTTGTTGCATAGTTAGTATGTACAGTGACTGTGGCATGTGGAAATGCCATTATTGGCTCAACTTGTCTGTAGTGGGCAGAAGAGGCTCTGAGTGGGTGAAGTCTGAGTGTGTTTGTGCAAGGACCTCAGAGCCTCAGACTCATGGGAAGATGGCAAAGCCTTCCCCTCAGGGTATGGCTCAGGGGGAAATGGCAAAGCTTCCCTCTGGTCCATGTGTGGATGTTGATGGTGTGTGCAGCAAATGTCCACCGCTCCTTTCTTCTTTCAGTTATTTATGTAATGCTTCCCTACAGAGAGTGCTCCTACCAAGATTAGCTAAACCTGTTTCTTTAGTCCAGCTGTATAGCATAAACTCCACCTCTGTGTTTATGTGAATACAATAAACTTGCCTCTCTATTCAACATGCTGAGTATGGTGGTTTAAAGAGGTGGCTCCCATGGGTTCATGTGCTTAAATACTTCATCTTCAGTTGGTGTAACTGTTTAGGAAGGATTAAGAGGTGTATCCTTGTCTGGAGGAAGTGTGCCATTGAGGATGGGCTTTGAGGTCTTCAAAGCCCATGCCACTCCAGGGTCTTTCTCTCTGTGTGTCCTACTTATAAGTATGTGAGCTCTCAGCCACTGCTCCAGAGCCATGTCTTTCTGCCTGCTGCCATGCTCCCTGCTGTGATGTCATGGATTGTAACCTTCTGGAATGTGAACCCCAGGTTAGATACTTTCTTTGCCTTGGTCATGGTGTCTTATCTCAGCAGTACAGAAAATAAGACACTGAGCTTCTGGGGTGCTGGGTTTCTCAACTGAGAGTCCAGGTCACCCCAACTAAACTTTCTGTTCCCGTGTCATCTGTTTGTCTTTTTCTTCTCTTACTGCCCAAGTTAGGTCAAGTCCCTGGAAGCAGAGCAAGGGCTAGGCACTTGGCACTGGGCTAGAGACTTCTCTAGTCTACATCAAGGGGTCCCTTGTAAGTGTCACATGTCGTATTTGCTGAAATACATTCCTGTGAGGAAATGGACTAACTAAAATCTGGAGACCTCAGAAATTCAGCAAGGACTGAGAGGAAGTAGGGCTTAGCCCATGCAGAGGCCCCGTAGGATCTCTGTGGTTTCATGAGGTGCTTTCATGCTTCGTGCTTTCGTGAGGTGTCTCTGGCCCTTTTGTTTAAGCCTATATACAGAACAGGGCCTTTCCCTTTCTTCCCCACCTTCGAGCCCAGATGGTCTTAAGATCAGATCTAGACTTTATCATCAAAACAACCGAGTTTACTATGTATACCTTACAACCTGCAGAGAAAGCCGTCTCTCAGATGAGTGTTCAGGAACAGTCTTGCTTGTGCACTTGAGTCGTCAGAACCCAGGGAATAGCTTCAGTGAACTCAGCCAACAAAGGAGCTGCCTCTCCTGTCAACTGCGCTCATGCAGCAGCCACAGGCTCCCATGCTCTCGTCCTTCCTTGGGAATTTCAAGAAACTCAAGAAGCAAGCCGGTGTTGCAATCCCCTTCTTATCTTGGATGGTGCACACATGCAGTTCTGACACACATTATATTATTAGTTCCCACTTTCTCAATTTTAATTAAAAATA
This sequence comes from Mus musculus, assembly GCF_000001635.26. Taxonomy (NCBI): domain Eukaryota; kingdom Metazoa; phylum Chordata; class Mammalia; order Rodentia; family Muridae; genus Mus; species Mus musculus. The sequence goes on from NC_000069.6 coordinate 34,138,652, forward strand.
GAAATGAATTATTTTAATCTACCATTTTGAAAGTCAGCATTATTGCACACAATTATCCTCTGAAATGGGGTTGGCACAGAAAATAATGATATTTAAAATATTATCTATACCATTTTAGGTTGCTCGCCTAGCAAATCTTAATTTAGACCTGAAATCTTCTTTTTACATATGATCCTAAGTAAATAGGCATTTATCCAGTGGATCAAGAATCTAAGTGTTGACCTTTCAAGTATTATTATTTGATGTGTCTTCTGTCATTAAAAACCTTAAACTCATCCAGCATTTACAACCAGACACTAACATTTAAAAACCTCACTTACTAATGGTAGAGTTTAGAAACAATCCAGTAAGGGTTGTATACGCCAAGTGGTCATGTGGATCTGCATTATGCCTAGAAGTGCCCTGGTTTACTTGACAGTTTGTGCCCTAAATCAATTGCAATTTGAGAGTTGAGATATGCTATTCAGTTACCCTATCTATAAGCTGATTTAATATAGTTGTAGAAATTATGCAAAACAACAAATGATTAATTTTGGCATTTAAGGAAGAGATCTTTTGACTAACCAATAAATAAATGCCTATGCGTTCCTCTAGGCAGGCGGGTCTGACTACAGTGCAGGACTGTATCACCGTACTCAGCCTAAACCAATGGGACACAAGCTCCCGGGGTGGAACTTTGCCATTAGTATTGTTTTATGTTTTGATTTGAGTGGTATGGGGAGAGACATGCAGGTGCCGTAGCGTATATTGGAGGTCAAAGGCAGCTGTTGTGAGTCATTTCTCTCCTTCCCCAGGGATTGGCTCAGGTCATCAGGCTTGGTAGCAGGTGCCTTTACCCCGTAAACCACTCACTTGCTTCCACGGAATTGTTTTAAATATATAATATCTTCACAGATCATTTGAAAAACGTTGAGACTTGCTGGATTATATTTTGTACACTTAAATTGGCTTCCTGTTCAGATTCTGATTAATTAATTGTGTGTGGTATATGTAAATATAGGTTGTGGAAGGCCATGTGCAAGCACACACATGTGTGCAACATCAGGTGTGCATTCCTTTCTCTCCAGGTTATTTTTTAAGTTCATCAGACCTGGAGCTCACCTGCTTCACTAGGCTGCCTTGCCAGATAGCTTTAGGGCTCCATCTGTTCCTCCCCCCGCCCCCTGCCCCCCGCCCCCCGCCCAGCACTGGGATTACACTTGAGTGCTGTTGTGCACATGAGCGCACATGCTTTTACATCAGTGCTGGGATGCAAACTCAGATCCTCACACTTGTATTACAAACCCTGTCCTGACAAAGCCATCTCCCCAGCCTCCAAACAAATGATTTTTAAAAATAGTCGGACTGTCCAGTGTTATATCTGATAAAATTTGAAGCTTCTTAAATATGTGCAACAGAGTAAATCATCATATGTATTTAAAATAACTGCCAAAAGCAATTGATTAAAACTTTACTGGTCAATTTCATTGCAAATATAATTTAATGATAGAAAGTATACTGGTTTTTTACTCTCTCCTAACTTATTTTTCAGGCAAGCTTTTAATGTTAATACAGATGTTGGAGTTGTAATTCACTGCTGCCATTGCACTGACTTTACTTGTTATATTTGTTTGTCTTTACTCAGTTTTTTATTTCTATGCTAGTCTTTCAAAGTTAAAATATAATTACCCTATTCCCCTTCCCTCTCTTCCCTCAAACTCAGTCCATATCTTTGCCTCCATCGCAAATTCATGGTGATCTCATATCACACAAGGTGCAAGAGGCAGGCATAGTATGCATGCCTTTAATTATAGCTACCCAACGACTGGTGAGGAAGTGCAGGTCAAAGGCCAGTCTGGGAAACGTCCCAAGACCCTGTCTCAAGAGAAAACCAAAAAGGCCTGGGGAGATGAGTCTTTGGTAAAGGCTTGCCTAGTGTGCATGAGCCTATAGGATTTTCAGATAAAGACTGCTGGAATCTATCTTACAGATAGATACTATGTATTTTCTTTATAGAGACTAAATGCAGTAGGTAGTATGTATCTTCTTCATGGAGACTAAAGGCAGTTAGATAGTGTGTATCTTCTTCATGGAGACTAAAGGCAGTTAGTATGTCTGTAGGTTGCTATAACAAAATATTTACACTTTGTAGTTCACAGGGAGCAAGAATTTCTTTATTTGATACATATTCTATGCTTAATTGATGCAACTGTACATATCTAGGGGAACAATGTGGTCTTCTCATTTCTTCCTTTGCCTTTCTTTTTCTTTTCTTTTCTTTTCCTTCCTTTCCTTTCCTTTTCCTTCTTTTTCCGAGATAGTGTTTGACTATGTAGCCTTGGCTCCTCTGAATCTGGTTATATAGATCAGGCTAGCGTTGAATTCACAGAAACCTGTCTACCTCTGTCTCCCAAGTGCAAGGATTAAAGGTGTTCATCACCATGCTTGGCACAGTATGGCATTTCTGCACATGCATACCACATGGAATAATTGGATCAAAGTAAAGGGCATATATATTCTGTTAAGTGTTTATTGCCTCTTCGTGCAAGGAGTATTAGCATTCTCTCCATTATGTACCATGAAACACAAAATCAGCCACTGTCAATCATAGTCACCTTGTAGTACTGTAGGGCTTTAGAAATTGTATATATATTGCTGACCACTTCGGGTTGTATAATCTATCAGGGAGCTTGTCCATATCAAAGACTCAGTCTCTGTCTCTGTCTATCTCTGTAGGTCTTCTTCTAGGGGCAGGGCCTTATACGATTGCCCCCAGCTTCATTATCATGTGTTATAGTTGGTGTTGTTGCTGGAAAGGGCTTATTTACATGACCACATTTCTGGGATTCATGGATGCAGGGTCCATGACATATAGAACACATTGTCTCGCATCAGACATCCTGGCCTTCTGGGAATTGCAATCTTCCTGCTTTTCTTTTGTAAGGCCCTTCCTTAGCATTGGGTTGTGTTTGTGCATATCTCAACCATGGTTGGGAACTTCATGGTAGTTGCTCTTTACATATTAAGGATCTTGGTAATCGTCTCCATCTGCTGAAAAAAAAGAAGAAGCTTCTTTAACAAGAGGTGGGGGCTATATTTACCTATGGACATAAGAATGAGCATTTTAAATGCGGTTAGAAATTATTCTGGTTTAGGAAAGTGGTAGTAGTAGTAGTTTCTCCTCTCAGGTCTCACAAACCAGGTTGGGTAGATTTACAATACCAGCATGAATTCTGTTCCTGCAGCAGGCTTTACTTAGACAGCTGTTGGTTACCCCTCAGATAAAGGTGCCACTCCTGCAATTTCGGGGGTATCCTGCAGAGCTGGCCATTGTTGTGGTTTATAGGCTTCACAGCTGTATGGGCCTTTAGCTGCTCTTCTCCCCTGACAGACTGCATAGCTCCTTCAGAGGAGTCTTCCAGTTCAGAGCCAGCTCAACCCCTCCAAGTTCTGTGTCTGAAATATATTCACCATTCTCCTATTCTTCTGTGAGATCAACTTTTTAAGCCTTCCACATGTAAGTGAGAACATGTGGTATTTATTTGTCTTTCAAGATCTGGCTTACTTCTCTTAATATAATGCCCTCAGGCTAGTCCTTACTGACAGCTATTATAGAATTCTGTTCTTTCAAATATCTGAGTGCTATTCTATTGTAGGCATATACTGTATTTTAATAATGCATCCATCCATTGATATATACCCAGATTGACTTTAAATCCTGGATCTCATGACTGGCACAAAAATCAACAAAGCAGTATTGATGGGTCCTGTGCTGACTTCATTTCTTTGCATAATCTGTCTAGCAGTGGGATAGTTGGGCCACATTTGGACAAAACTTCATTGTTTCTAGAGTTTGAGGAATCTGAAAGGATCAAAACAAAAAACAAAAAGGATTCATTTAAAGACAGTGCTGTTTTCTCACCAAGAATGGTCCTCATAGCCTCATATATCTGAATGTTTGGTTCCTAGTTAGTGAAACTGTTTGGGAAGGATTAGGAGGTGTGGCCTTGTTGGAGGAGATGTGTCACTGGGGGTAGGCTTTCAGTTTTCCATCTCTCAAAAGTTCCAGTCAGGCCCAGTCTCACACGCTCTCTGCCTGCAATTTACAGATGAGATGTGGGTTCTCAGATATTGCTTCAGGACCATACTTACCTGTCTACCACTATGCTCCCTTGCCATGATGATCATGGACTAGTGCAAGAAGCTGTAAGCAAGCTCCCATTTAAATACTTTCTTTTATAAGGTACGTTGATTATAATGACTCTTCCCAGCAAGAGAACAGTAACCAAGACAGCCATTAATCCTTCACTCAAAGGCTCTACTTTTTAATATTACTGTGTTGGACATTAAGTTTGCACATGAATTTTAGCAGACATCAAATTCAAGTTAGGACAATGAATATTCATGGCAACATGAGAATCATTACCCTCATGGGACTGTAGGGACTAAAAAGCTGTGAAACCTTTGGAACAACAACAAACTAACAAACAAAAACAACAAACAATCCCATAGCATCTTCACTCACTATTTCTGTAAGATTCCAAGGAGAGATGGATTCCTAGGAGAAAACTTCAGTCAGCTGCGAGGGCAGATCCCGTTCTCTTTGCTTCCATGTGTGTTGATTTCTTCAGAAGGCACCAAGAATTTTTAGTGTTAAGTGCTTACTATTTAAAATAGCATTTTAATATTGAAACTATTAACCTTGTGAGCATCCCCAGGCTTCTATAAAGCACAGGTTTTAGTTTGGGTATCACCTGCTGCTACTTACTTTGTTTGAAGGAGTGAATATTTTTATTCTAACTGGTACTTGTATCAAAAGGGACTGGCACATTACACCAAGTTGTCCATAAAGAGGTCAGGGCCCGCTTGATCTGTCTCGAGTAGGTGGTATCTTATAACAGTGTCTCCACTGAGCCATCAGTGTGAAATCATTTAGCTGTATTAAAATGATAGGACTTCAAAAGAATACAGAGAATGCATTTTTCAAGATCTTGAAATGTAAGATAATGCATCACATGTTGGAAGACTCAATTCAGATATGCTCCTTAAGAGACAGAAATTACCTTCTTTGAAGAATATATTTTAGCTAAGACACTTTCAGAAGATTGGTTTTACCTAAAGAATAAGCAAATACACTTATTTTCACCTCTTTTTCCTGCGAATGGATATTCATATAACCAAACATGTGGGCCTCAGAATGAGTCAGAGTCCCTGAATGGGCTTGGGAGTTTCAAAAATATCTCTGTGTTGAAAAGTAACTATTCTAGGGCAGTGGTTTTTAAACTGTGGGTCCTGGCCCCGCAGCTGTAGGGTGTCTTGGGTGTATTTTACAGACAAAATTCTTTGTTTGTTTGTCTGTTTTGTTTTGTTTATGTTTTCCTGGTCCTGAACCTTTCCATGTAGCTGAGGACCTTGAACTTCTGATCCTCCTGCCTCAATCTACTGAATGCTGAGGTCACAGGTGTGCAGCACCACATCCAGTTTGTGCTGTGCAACCAACTTAGGAATTCACACATACCAGGCAAGTACTGGACCCACAGACTTGCTGGCCCACATGTGGACATGGTGCTCAGAGACTTCTGCTCATGCTGTGGGGCGACTCTGATGCTCTCCAAACTCAGAGATTTGTGGGGACTACTGTCCTGGTTTCATTCCTACACCTGTATAAAATATGCCAACAAATGGAAGTTGAGAGATGACTCAGTTGGCTGCTCTTGACAACAACTCAGAGGACTGGAGTTTGGGTCTCAACACACACATTGATCTGCTAACAACTACCTATAAGTCCAGCTCCACGTGATCCAATGCCTCTGGCTCCTGTGGGGACTTGTACTTGTATTCATATGCCCATGTGCCCACACACACACACACACACACACACACACACACACACACACTTAAGAATAAAAATAGATATATTTTAAAAAGCAACTTGTCAGGGAAAGGTTTATTTTATCTCATGGTTCAAGCTACAGTTCTGCATTAGAGGGAACATCAGAGCTGCAGGAGCTGGTGGCAGCTCATCACATTGTACCTGAGGTAAAGAAGCAGATACCAAAAGATGCATCCCTGTTCATGTTCAGCTTTTGAACTCCACTTACATAACCTAGAACCCTCTATCTAGGGAATGGTTTCACCCACAGTTAAAGTGGACATCCTATATTAGTTAATGCAATCAAGATAACCCCACAGGGGTGCAGAAAGGCCCTTCTCTTGGATGATTCCAGGTTCTGTCATCAACAGTGAACAGCAACCTCCTGAGTTGATGTGTTAGGTAACTGTGGTAAGGAGAACATGGATTTGGAAGGGCAAAATGAGGTTTACCAAGTCCCTTGAAGAATCCGTTTATGGAACATATTTTGAAGATTGTCTGTGCCCACGCATGATCGCAATTGCTTACTGTTTTAAAACAATAGGTTGTGTTTTGTGAGCAAATTTGCATATAATTTGCACACATCTGCTTCATCTTGCTCATTTTCTTTTTCTCAATGAATTCATTATTTTAAAAATAAATATCTGACTAACAGCTTACTTTTGAATATCTCTTCCTATTCTACATGCTATGTAGATATCTAAAAGTTCTATTTTATCTCATAGTGGAGCAAACAGTGATTTATTAAAAGAAAATGAGAGTGAACAGAGAGTATAAGGGGAGAAAATGGGGGGATATCTGAACTGTTTTACATGTGTACATCATACTGCATTTACTTTGTGTGTGTGTGTGTGTGTGTGTGTGTGTGTGCGCGCGCGCACGCGTGCGATCATGCTATGGTATGTGCTTTTGTGGGTCAGAGGACAACTTGAAGGAAAATTTTTTTTTCATTTTCTTCTATTATTGGATATTTTCTTTATTTACATTTCAAATGTTATCCCCTTTCCAGGTCTTTCCTCCAAAAACCCCCTATCCCATCCACCCTCCCCCTGCCTCTATGAGGGTGCTCCCCACCTGCCCACCCACTCCCACCTTCCAGCCCTGGCAGTTCCCTACAATGGGGCATCAAACACCCTCAGACCCAAGGGCCGCTCCTCCCACTGATGTCCAACAAGGCCATCTTCTGCCACATATGTGGCTGAAGCTATGAGTCCCTTCATGTGTACTCTTTGGTTGGTGGTCCTGTCCCTGGGAGCTCCGGGTGGTCTGGCCAGTTGACACTGTTGCTGCCCCATGGAGCTGCAAACCCCCTCAGCTCCTTCAGTGCCTTCCAATGGCTGGCTGTGAGCATCTGCCTTTGTATTTGCCAGGCTCTGGCAGAGCCTCCCAGGAGACAGCCATATCAGGTTCCCCAGTCAGGTCAACAAGCACTTCCCAGCATCCACAATAGCATTCAGGTTTAGTGACTGTGTAAGGGATGGATCCTCAGGTGGGGCAGTCTCTGGATGGCCTTTTCTTTAGTCTCTGCTCCACACTTTGTCTCCATATTTCCTTCTGTGAGTTTGTTTGTTCCCCTTGAAGGAGCTTCTTTTCTCCCTCTACCAGATGAGTCCTGAGAATTGAACTCAGGTAGGTCATCAGGCTTGGTAGCAAGTGCCTTTACCTACTGAACTGTCTCCTGAGGTTTTTTTTTCTTTTCTTTTCTTTTCTTTTTTTTTTAAAAATAAACTTTTATCAAATAGTTCATTTTTAGGTGGGCCAACACACGATGTGGCAACGAGATTTCTATGACTATTTTTAACACCCCCCCCACCATGCCAGTTTTTCCTGAACATGTGATAGATAGAAAGAATACATTCCACAGTGTCCACAAAGTCCCTCCCTGCACAAGGAAGGCCTGTCCTCCTGTGCAGGATTAAAAGTAAAACAAAGTCTTGGTCAGGGTTAAAACTAGCAAGCACAACTTCCTTCTATCTGATGTCACATGGTATGAACCCTACTTAAAGCAAAAGTCCCCAGAAATACTTAACTGATGGTCTTTGCTATATATAATAGGACCCCTGTGTGTTAACCTGGGACTATTTACAGATCTGACAGTATAGTCGGAATCTAGTTTTTGAGACTCTTCCTGAATCTTTCGGACCCAGCAAAGCCAGTCTTTGGACCCATTTTCTCAATATTTAGCTCTTGCTTTTCTGGCTCAGGACTCTTGACAGAGTTTACTGTTGGGGTGGTAGACTCAAAAGGATTCCAATGGCCTGTGTGTGGCAGGAACATCATGTATTGTGTCAGTTTGGTTTTTTTGTTTGTTTTGTTTTGTTTTTTGTTTTTGTTTTTTAAATAACAGACCAGGGAGAAGAGCTAGTCAGTAATGTGCAGCCACATGGGGAAAGGAGTCCTAGGTCTCAATAACTTGTCCTCCCCAGGCTGGGCCCTTTGTCAATACAGACATTATGTTCTTTGTGGCCTTTACCATTTCTGCTTTTAGTGTGCTGGAGATACAGTTCAGAATGTCTGACTGGCATGTGCAGGCATGTGCATGTGTCTGTCTCAAGCACTGAAAAATAAAACTCAAAACCACTCCCACAAAACCCACTCTTATGTTTTTGTCTTTGTGTATACCTGCTGGGCCTACCGGAGTCTCCCACGGTCAGTTGTCTGTATATAGCAGGTTTAGTGGAGACTAAGGTCTTGATGAGAGCAAGTTGAAGCTGTAGTATGTTAATCCACTCTAAACTCCTCGGGTGTGCACCTGTGCTTCTTGCTACTCCCCCAAGGTTGTAGATTCAACACACACACACACACACACACACACACACACACACACACACACACACAGAGCCTTATTTTTAATAACAGCTGGGCCACTCCAATCTTCCATGTTGCTAATGCCTTTCCTTCAATTCTCCTGAATTATTACTTACTAAAATCTAAATTCCATCTTTGCTATCCTAGACTCAAGTGGGGAAGCACACCCCAGGGCCACTCTTCTCTGACTTTTATGTGGCTGGAGACTTTCTCTCCTGCAGGCTCTTGCTTCCCGTAAGGGTGATTCTAAATCCTTCTCCCTGTTGTTCCCTTGCCCAGGAAATCTAAAGTCCCACCTCTGTCTCCCTGCCCAGCCATTGGCCGCCAGCAACTTTATTTACCAGTTAGAGCAAATTGGGGGCAGGGACCCTCAGCATCTTACAACAGACATGCAGGTACCTGTGTGATTTAGGGAGCTGAATTAACACAAATAGCATTAGAACCAATCCACAACAGCAAGTAGACTCAGTCCACCTTTCTCTGGGGACTCCTTGAACAATCTATAGCTTGTGCAGTCCCCCACCGGCTGCAGGATGTGGAGGGCTTCTTCCTTTTGAACCACACTTGAAATGCTTTTTCCAACCATTCCTTCTTAGTTTGGTTGTAGGCGCCCTTCCTTACATCTCTAGCTTCCTGTTTATTTGTTTGTGTATAACATCTTTCATCAGTAGGTTTATGGTGCAGAACTGTCTAAAGAGAAGTTGCTCTGTACAGTAAAGGACTGTTCGAGGGTTGGTATACATGGGTTAAAGTAGAACTGGTCTGGCTTGGGTAGTGGTTGAGAACTTTTTTTTAACTAGATGGTTCTAGAGTGTGTTGGCTGGTTTCATGTTAACTGACACAAGCTATAGTCATTTGAGAGCAGGGACACCTCAATTGAGAAAATGCTTCCTTAAAATCCAGCTGCAGGCAAGCCTGTAGATTTTCTTAATTATTTGTTGATAGGGGAGGGCCCAGTCCATTGTTGTTGGTAGGGCTACCCTAGGCTGGTAGTCTTGAATTCTATAAGAAAGCAGGCTGAGCAAGCCATGGATAACAAGCCAGTAAGCAGCATCCCTCCATGGCCTCTGCATCAGTGCCTGCCTCCAGGTTCCTGCCATATTTGAGTTCCTTCCCCGACTTCCTTGAATGATGAACTGCTATGTGAAAGTGTAAGCCAAACGAACCCTTCTTCCCAACTCTCTTTGGCCATGGTGTTTCACTGAGACCTAGAGTGAACGTGATTCTTTTCTAGTAAAATAGTCGAAAAAGAAGGGAGAACTGAGTGGTCCATGTTAAATTTTCTGACAGCTACAGTATCCTTAAGCAGGAGAAGAGCTCAGCGGACAGAGTCTCAGGCAGGTGGCAGGAGCATCCCTTGGTTTTTAGTCAGATAAGGGAGGGGGCAATGGAACTCAGGGGATCAGTTTGATTCTCAGCTGGATGAGTACACATGGCCAACGAGATTCTCTTGACCTGTGTGTGAGCAGGGTATGACCACATCTTTACATTGTGTATGGACTCCGGATTGTTGAAGGGTGTGTATGAGCATCAGCTGGGGTGTGAGGAGGAGTTGCTGGTTCACAGGAGGGCTTACTTTTCTGAGAGGAGAGTGCTAGGTTTGGCCTTTTCCCTGGCAGTGGCTTGTAGGCAGATTGTCTTCCACTTCTGCTCAAGGGGAACTGTGTGTCCTTGGATGTGAGGCAGCCAGGGTGATGTGATGAGGACAATGTGGAGTTAGTAGCTCAGGGACCCCTGAGGTCTCTTGGGGGAGGAGCACAGGAAGAGTGACCTCCATTCCCTGAGGTGGCAGGGGCTGTTGGTCATTTTGTTGGCAACTTCCTTCTGACAATTTTCCCCTACAGGGACAATAATTAAGATTTCTATAATACTTTGTAATGTATTATTATGAAATGTTTATGTGACTCTTGCTTGGTTTTTCAGGAATTCAATCTGTAAACACTTTCCTAGGACCATATGAGGTGACCTGCATAAGTTAACACATGTTTGTTCAGACAGACAGACCTTATTAATGAATACAATATTAATAAATAATATGATTAATCATTAATATAATGAGAGAACATTTTCTTCAGTGGCTCAAGAGAAAGCAGATCTATAAATGGGGAGACAGTTTTGTGCTTTGAAGTTGTAGATAGTGCTCATGAATAATAAGGACTTCTTGCTGTGTCTGCTCAGACTGTTAAAAGCAAATGCCCGGTGGTACATAGTTCATCAGTCTGCTCATCACCATTCTGTGGTGCTCCTGGAGTGGGCAGAGGTGCTCCTGGAGCAGGCATTAGCTCCTGGAGCATAATTCCTAACAAACCGCTTCTCACAACTTTACAGTCTCGTCTCCAAACTGTACTGTTTTAGGTCTTTGGAAGCAATTTGGATTTACTTAGCACAGGCCACTGAATGCATAAGAAACTCCCATGTGTTCAAGAGATGCCATTCAGAAAGGAACTAAAGTCAGAATCCAGCTCTCCAGAGGAGCAATGCTCAAAATGGCAGTCAGGCTCCAAATTCCGCGGCTCTCCACCTCTGCTCATTTAAGACAGTCTCCAAATACTTGGTGAGAAGCTGTTTTCCATGTTGGTCCTTGAGTCAAATAAATGCTGGGGAATGAGGAGGCAGAGGATGGGGATGGGGTGGAGTGGGATGGGAAGGGAGTGGAGAGGGGTAGCAGGGAGGAGTGGGGACGGGGGAGGGGAGGGACAGGGGTGGGGGGTGGGGGGGGAGGGTCTGGTGAGGCTATGTCACTGTTTCCTGACGTTTTCCCATCCTATAGCTCTCCTTTCTTTGCATACAGGTGTGTGCTTCCTAGCTTTATGCTAATTTGCCATGCTGAGACTAGGGTGTTATTTGAAGGGAAAAGAGAGAACTGTCCTTGCAAGGAGGACTAAGGCAGCCTCAGAGGGAGACCAGGTGGCTCAGAGATTAGTAACCAAACCACTAGGTGGCACCATGATCTCAGGACAGCCTAGTTGCATTTATGGGTGTAGAAAGCTTGCTGGGGGCAGTTCATACCAGCTCAGTGGGGAGAGACATGGGAACCCTAAAATCTTCCTTCCATAAGTAAGCTGAGGATGATAAATGTATGACTATTTATTCAATTAATGACGTAGATGACCAACCACACACACTCACACACACACACACACACACACACACACACCCTTAAATTGGGCTTGCTATCAATATATGGCTAAGATTACAGTAAGATGAAAACATTCTGGTCTATGTCTCTGTCGTTCTTTTTAATCACACAGTTCTTTCATGTATCTTTCTTCCAAGCCTTTAAGAGGTGAAATAGCTTCATGTCCACTGACTACTGTTAAAGTCTAGGATGCCACGGAAGTGTCACAACAGAATGTATAAGCAAGAACAGGGAAAGGAGTGTGCTCACAAGGCAAAGAGAACAGACCTGAGACTCAGTCAAATGGAAACCAAGGAAGGAGAGACATCTAGCTTAAAAACTCAGGGCTTGATGGTGACATTTAAGTACAAAAGGCAACCAAGTGAGAAAGCAAAAGGTTTTCCCAGAGTGACCACTCTTAGTTTGGGCTTGAAGAGAATCAGAAGTAGCCTTTGTTAGTCTCTTGAAGCTTTTGTTTATTAGAGCATACAGTTTATGCTCATTTTAACAAATCAGTGTTGAGATAGTAGAATAAAATACAAGATAACTTATTTTTATTTATAATTTTGTGGTACACAGTTTTACCTGGGGGACTGTTAACTTTCCTGGGTTGCTCCACAGCCAGATCCAGTGTTTTCAAATCAATTGGCAAATGGCAATTATGGCTATACATGGAGGGAAGCTTGGCAGAGGGACTGGAAGGTTCTGCCAGCTTGAGAGCTTGTAACTACTTATGCAGACGAGAGATATCCTCTCCTCTCAGGGTTTGATGGTAGGCCACCAGTAAGAGATAGCTCCTAAGGCAGGATGAACACAGGAAACACAATTATAGTCCATAACTTCCTTGAGACTGAAGAGGCAGTGCTGGTAAGTCTTCCAAAGGTACTGAGCATGCATACCCAGTACCTTCATGCTAATGTCTTCTTCAGGGCACTCTGAGTCCAGTGCCACTGCAGAGGAGGTGTGGCGGTGAGGTGCCATTGCAGAGGAGATGTGGGGGTGCTGGGGTGACACTGCAGAGGAGATGTGGGAGTGGGGTGCCACTGCAGAGGAGATGTGCAGGGGTTGGGGTGCCACTGCAGAGGAGATATTGGAGGTGAGGGTGCAGATGCTAAGGTGCTGCCACGTGCCCAATGCCATTCATGTTCCTGAGGCTGGTGCTCATCTTACCTTCCCTGCAGCTCATCTCCATTCAGACATTGTGCTTGTGACAGGAACATGTGTGGGAGACATTTCTCACTGCCCAGTTTGACCTAGCTTTTCTTGTTGTGATAGTTTGCTTTGTTTCCTTTTCTGGCCCATGCTCTAGCTCTTGTCTGTGTCTTTGGATATTTCTGTCACCTTTCTCTAAATGTCACCTCTCCCACTCACCCAGCCAGCCAGCCTACCTAAAGCCTAAGTGCCCACCTTCACAGGCTCCTGGGCTGTCACTTTTGTCTTTAAAGCTCTAGCTGCACAGTTTGCTGTCAGTGTCCCCAGACAGACAGTAAAAATATGCGATCTGGGGTCAAATTTACAACAAACGTCATCAACAGCTCCTATGCCTGGAATATATCAAGTCACATTTATGGTATGATGGAGGACTTCCACATCTTATTGATGGCAAAGAATCAGCTTAGACAGGACACTGGGACCAAGGGCATGTGGAGTTCACTGGGTCACAGCCCCACATGGCCAGGGGAGGAGTGGGCAGAGTCTCGAAGCAGATGAGGAGGCCAGATGCAAGTCATGGAGGAAACTGTGAGATGCTGTCAGCTCTTCCTGGTAGTGATGGAGCTGTCCCCCAAATTCCCTCCATTCTCACTGCCTTCCTCTCCTGCTTTAATTATCAACAGCTGGAGCCACTTAACCCCAGCACCATGGACCACTCTGCAGCAGGGCTGAGAACCCAGCCAGCTCCAGGCACACCAGCCCACAATGCTTCTTTTCCTCTTGCTGTCCCTTTATGCCTTAGGATTTGTTTCTCTGGGGGATGGGGAGACAGCATAGGTCAGCTTATTTCTCAGGGATAGACGAGTCTATTCCCAGGTGGCTTCTCCCAGGAAACAGCCAAGTGAGAGTCAGCCTGAATTCCAGCTGATTCAGTAACATCACTTTATCAATGATATAAATTCTTAAAGCTCAAGGATATATGTGTATGTCTATCTGCATTCCTGGTGGATATCTGGGTTCCTCAGAGTGGTTCTGAGGGCCCAATTTCTGTTCTGTATCAGCTTGTAAATTAGAGACTAAGATGCTGGACGGGCAACGCTTTTTAAGCATATATTAACTATGGGAAAGAATGGATTTCACTGTGACATTTCCAAACAAGCAAACAACATACTTGAATCACGCTCACTCGGTCACCCCCTTTATTCTGTCCCTTCCTCATTCCCCTGGATAGTGAAGGTTATGGAAGACATCAGAAATTAGTCAATTTGCTCATTTTCTTTAAACATATTAGCTCAAGCATGTTCCTCCCTTCAAATTCTATCCCACTCCAGGCCTCTGTGTTGCTAAGGTGGTCTGTATTAAACACACCCATCGGTGGAGAGTGAGCATGTTGACTTCCTGGTGGAGGAAAGCCCACACAGGCTGTTAGGGACTCAGTGCATAAAGCCCTCAGAGCTCACTTCTACGCCCCATCCCTAATGTGATGGAGGTGACAGATTCGCACACAGCCTTGAGTACGAGGCCATGAAAAGAGACCAGGGCTCCTTCCTCCACAGGAAGACACAGTGACCAAGTGACAGATATCGGAGACCTGGAGAGAGTTCTCACCACCTTGAGCTTGGACTTTTCTTCCTTTAGAGCCATGGGAAGCAGATGTTTCTGCCAGGGAGTCTGTTCTTATATGGAAACCCTGTGCTGATTCCTTTGCTGTGACACAACCCAAAATGCAATCGGATGCTACTGCCATGAAAAGTCTTAACCTCTGGGCCAAACAATGGGTGAAATATCCTTTTTTTTTTTGTTTTCTGACTTTCTTGTGTCTCCACTTCCTTGGCTGTAAAGCAATATGTGTAGCAGCATCTACTAAACGTGTAGAACACAGACAGCAGCCCTAGGATATACACTAGCTCATATGTGCTGCACAGTGAAACTGTCATGGTACTTGGTGTCTGCTGCAGCACACGGAATACAGATTCCTATAAATGTCCCTGGCCCTTGCTCCAGACCTTCTGTAGTTCTCGAAGCCCCTGTCTGCAAACATGTCTGCCTTTCCCATGGGAAGAGACCCGTGCTCTCTTGCATGTTGACCAGGTGGCTGACATTCCTGCAGCCACATATAGAAAACTCACTCAGTGTAAATCCCACAACCTCCATCCTGGTGAACAGAGCAGCCTAAACAACACAGGTCTTGAGGTGGATCCCCATTCTCCATACACTTATTCCCTTAGTCCCTCCACAAGCACATAGCGTAAAATATCTTGCTTCTCCCAAGATATATATTAGAAAGCCTGTGAGCAAGTGATGGGAGCAGTGTAGAGATCACAGCCATTTATTAGGCACAGCTTGGGATATCCCTGGGAAGAGGAGGAGGAAGGATTGTAGGAGCCAGAGAGGTTGAGGACACAAGAAAACCCACAGAACCAACTAAGGGTCTCACAGAGCCTGCATGACTCTGACCAAGGCACTTTGATATATGGTTGTGTGGCTTGGTGTTCTTGTGGGACTCCTAACAGTGGGAGCAGGGGCTGTCTCTGACTTTTTTTGCTGGCTTTTGGGACTCTTTTCCTCCTACTGGGTTGCTTTGTCCAGCCTTGATGTGAGGGTGTGTGACTAGTCGTATTGTAACCTGTTATGCCTCACTTGGCAGCTTGAGCTTTTCTCAAGGGAAGCTGAGGAGGAGTGGATCATGGAGAGAGACTGGGAGGAAAAGTGGGCGTGGGGGTGGGGAGAAAGTGAGCTCAGGATGTGATACATAAGAGAAGAAGAAGGAAGTCAGAGAGAGAGAGAGAGAGAGAGAGAGAGAGAGAGCGAGCAAGCAAGCTTGGTATTGGTGGCCCACGCCTTTAATCCCAGCACTCAGGAGGCAGAGGCAGGCGGATCTCTGAGGCTGAGGCTGACCTGGTCTACAGGACCTATTTTTTGAATGACAGAGCTACTTTCAGAACAGCAAGAGCTACATACACAAAGAAACCCTGTCTTGAAAACCAAAAATATTTCAATTATATATCAATAAAATGAAAAAGAATATAAAATAAAATTCACATCTTGGCACACCACCATCCTTTTTTTTTGTAGGAAGTTTTGAAAGTTTTTGATCTTTGGAAAGACCTGAAAATCCAGGAGCCCCTTCTACAGCTCTTTGCTTCTCTTGTATGGGTGGTTTTCCCTTCCTACTCCCCTTTGCTCAATGCCCACAAATGACTGTTTTGAAAATGTGTGTGTGTGTGTACACATGCGTGCATGCCCCTGCATATGTACATGTGGGGGTCAGAGGACAAACTTGAGTGTCAATCTTTAGACTGAACATAGTGGTTGCTTTTGGAGACAGCAGCTCTTGTGGACTGGATCCTGTCAAGTAGGCAGTAGGCAGTAGATCCTGCCTGTGGTGCCAGGAACCACTCATCTCTGCCTTCCCAGCACAGGAACCACAAACAAAAACAACCATTTTTTAAAATATGAGTTCCTGGGATCCTGCCCAGGTATCATTCACCCTACCCCAGCTGGAGCTTCCCCAACCTCTCTGCACTCTACACTCTGCACCCTCTACCAATGCGTGCTGTCATATGTGTGTAGGTGTGCACGGCCATTTGAAGACCTTATCTTCTGAGACACTAAACCTGAAGCCTGCTGTTTCAGTGACACTAGCTAGCGAGCCCCGGCGACCCTCCTATGTTCCTTCCAGGCACAGGGTTACAGATGTGTGCTACCTTCCCTGGCTTATATGTAGGTGCTGGGGACCTACACGCAGGACCCCCCCCCCCCCCCCCTGCTTGTTTCTTGCACAGCGAGCACTGTCAACCTTTGCAGTCACTTGTGAACTGGCCTCTCCACAGGCACTCTGCTCCTGCTAAATACTTTCTATTGAGGATTTCTCTTTCCAGGGTCCACTACGATCATGACTTAGCAGACCTGTGAGAAACTAGGGATTGCCAGGATGTCATCATCATGAGGTGAAAGTGAATTTACTCCAGGACACTGCAGGTGTAAACACCTCTTTGAGAGAAACTGACTGGAGAAGGGAGACCAACACAGTCAGCCCAGTATTCTGAAAACAGAAGGCATTTCTGGAATTCTGTTAGAAGTGGGATAGATGATGGCTCTCAGCCCTTTCTCAGAGACTTGAAGAACCTCCAACTCATGAATAATCAGGAAGGGCTGAGACAATGAGACAACTAAGGTGGACGCGCTACAGGCGCTTCACAGCAGGTTTTGGCTGTGGGACTCTGTGCTGCTTAACTAACTTTTCAGTTCAGATTCATGTTCCCCTTGTTTTGTTTAGATATAATCAATGTGCTCAGGGCCATCAATGAGGAAAGCAGGCTGAACAACAGAATTCCAACTTCAGCCCCAGTGGATTAGCTTGTGACTTGTAAGACCATAGTCAAAGCTCACATAGACAGATTTACCACTTCAGGATATGGATCCTGCAAAAACTTGCCCTGGGTTGCTCTGCTGTGCAGAGGCTGTAGTTCTAGTGATACACACAAGGAATGCACCCAGAAGGTAGCAGATTTCCTCCAATTAAAAAGTAAAAGACAAATATTTTGTATAGTTATCATGTTATATTAATTTTTCAGTTCCACTCATATTTCGAATTCAATTCACTGTTTTTTTGTTTTTTTGTTTTTAACTTCACATACAAAGTAGCTTCCATTAGGCACATCTCTTTGATGTTCTCAGTGGTATCCGTTATCTTGACTTATTTTGCAAATTTTTTACATTGACCCTTTTACATTTAATTATAATTCTCACTTTTAGATAATACTACAATATATATGCCCTTTCCTTTTTAAATTTCCTTTTCACTCAAACTTTCTCAAGGTTGAATGCCCAACTAATCAAGACTAACCTCTTTTTTTTTTTTGTTTTGTTTTGTTTTTCGAGACAGGGTTTCTCTGTGTAGCCCTGGCTGTCCTGGAACTCACTCTGTAGACCAGGGTGGCCTTGAACTCAGAAATCTGCCTGCCTCTACCTCCCAAGTGCTGGGATTAAAGGCCTGTGCCACTACTGCCCGGCTTTTTTTTTTTTTTTTATTTTTTATTTTAAGACTAACCTCTTGAATTCTTTTATTTTTAGAGTTTTTTCAATCACATATAATCATATATCATGACGAGTTTCATTATGACATCATCATATATGTAAATAGTGGATTTTCCCCATATTCACCTGTTAACTTCTCTGGTCCCCAAATCCTGATATTTCCTTTCCTCTTCCCAATAAGGCTTCCTTCTACTTTACTGTCTCTCTCTCTCTCTTTTCTCTCTCTCTCTCCCTGTCTCTCTGTTTCTCTGTTCTCTCTGTCTGTCTGTTTCTCTCTCTCTGTCTGTGTCTCTGTCTGTGTCTCTGTCTCTCTCTCTCTCTCTCTCTCTCTCTCTCTCTCTCTCTCTGTGTGTGTGTGTGTGTGTGTGTGTGTGTGTGTGTGTATGCTACCCAATGAGTTTCATTAGAGTTGCTTACAGGAACATGAGTACCTACCAATGGCTACATCAGTGAAGCAAAATTTCTCTTCCTCCCTGACAAACTGTTGTCTGGCTATAAGTCCTCAAGGAGAGGAAGGGCCCCATGAGCACCCACGTCTTCCATCACAAGTTGTTGACAGGCCCAACCTTGTGGGGTAATCACAGCTTTTGAGTCTCAGAGTGTGGCAGTCATGTCATGTCCAGAAGTCAGGGTTCTCCAGCTCTCCATCACCTTCTTCTTGCACTTAAGTTCTTTCTACCTGCTCTTCTACTGTGTTCTCTGAGCCTTGGAAGGTGGTGATATAGATGTTCTGCGTATGACTAAGCATTCACTAGTCATATATCCTGAATTCTTTGACCACATAGGAGCCTCTGGAGTCACAGCTGAGCACTGCCAAAAGAATTTCTCTGACTACAACAGGTAGCAACCCTGTTCTATGGACTTCAGCATGGTTGTTTGAATGCAGTTCCATAGTTCCATCATGTACATGTAGAGAAACAGCTGCAGTGGCACCCGCAGTCTGGACTATGGTTACTAGCGTTGCATAGGAATCCAGAGATGAGTGAGATGGTTCTCGACACAGACTGCGTAGTACCTCCTGGAAACTGTCTACATTAGCCAGAGGACAACAAGGTCTAAGTGTTTTATTCTGCTGGAAAACCAGTAGCAGTGACAATTGGATGAATCATTTCTGGAGCCTCAGGAGCTTCACTAACCAAGGACTAATGAGGGGATAGCCCACTCCTGGCACCGTGATCTTCATTTAATAATCTCTGGCTTCTGGGAGCAGCTTTTCCCACTCATACATGAAATCTCCATTCAAATGCTTTTTAAAAATACATATTTTGATTAGCTTATCAGTCATCAGATAGCCTTACAGGTTTCCCCTAAGTTGCTACCTGGTTGACCCTCTCCCAACCCCTTCTTCTTTCTCATCTCCTTGCCTTCCTTCATGCTCAAACCTTTCCATTCCTAGTACTCCTCTTCCTGGCTCCATAGCATATGTATTCTTTCCCCCACCACTTAATGATTTTTACCCCTGGTGCCCTCCTTGCCATCAGAGGTTGACAGCCGATATTGGACCATGAGGGCAAAGGAAGCAGGGAGGTAGAGAGGGAGTTTGGAAGCCCTGTGAGTACCTGTGGTAAAGAAGACATACCAAGACTAACTGCAGGGAGACAGATCGACTTTACTTGGGGTGATTCAAGGCTTATATAGTTTTAGGGGATGAGGGGCAGAAACATCCAGGACGGGCAAAGGTAATTGGCTGAATGCTTAGGGTACCAAAATGCCTCATTAGCATGGGGAAACATTTCAGGAATCTCAGGGCTTAGCGGAACAGGTTCTTATCAGGAGAAAGGAACCTGAAATCTAACCATGTAACATTCTGCAGGGAGAGATGTGGGGGATTTTGAACTACCCAGACAAGGTCAGAGAAGTAGAAGCCCTGCCAATAAAGGGAGTCCTCCGTATAGCCCTGACCTCCAGCATCCAGACAATGGCCGACTTCAACCTTAATTAGTAGGGCAGTATGCCCTCCCCGCCCCCAATTCCTCCCTTCCACTTCCCTGAGCTATATATAACCCACTTCACACAAATGTACACATTTAAAACTTAGACCTTAGTATCCACACATAAGAGAAAACTCTGTCAACGTGACATAAACTAGAGCCACCTTAGACAGAAGGAACCTCCGTTGGGGCCTTGCTTCCATCAGAGTGGCCCGTGGGGCATCTTCCTGCTCACGGATTGATGTGGGAGTGCTCACCCCACACTGTGGGTGGTGCTAGCCAAGTGATCCTGGGCAGTGTAAGAGAGCAGGCTGACCATGCCATGCAGAGTAAGCCAGTAAGCAGTATTCTCTGTGGTCTCTGCTTTAGTTCCTGCCTCAGTCTTCCTGGCTTGGCTGCCCTTGACGATGGAAATTGTAACCTATCGGCTAAATAAACCCTCTCCTCCCCAAGCTGCTTTTGGTTATTGTTTTATCACAGCAGCAGAGAAGCAAGCCAGGATGACGTGCCAGTGTTTCTGTTGTAGGATATAGAGTTCCTGAGGCACACATGCCCAGGAGTCTGTGAGCCGGGTTATGTAGTGAGTCCATCTTTCTGTTTGTTTGTGTTTTTAACCAACAGAGTGATCTCCATGATGGCTGTGTCTGTTTACGTTCCTACCAACCATGCGTGAGGTTTCACTTTCTGCCACCTCCCAGCCATCCATTGTCATTTGTTTTCTTTATGAAAACCATTGCTGGTTGATGCGAGTTGGCATCTCAGGGTAACTTACTTTCATTGTTGATAACCAAGAATGCTGTACACTTTCAAAAAACAATCATCTGTGTTTCCTCTTTTCCAAACTCCATCTGGCTCCTTAGACTGTTTTGTTGTTGTTATTTTGGGTTGGGTTGTTTCATTGCTGTTTAGCTTTTTGAGTTCTAGATATTAATCCTCTGTTAGATGTCTAGCTGGCAAAGGTTTTCCTATCTTCCCATTCTACTGGCTGCCTCTTCACTTGATTAACTGATCAGTTCAGAAGCTTTGCAAGTCCGTGGTCTCCCTTTATGAATTCTTAGCCCTATTTCCCGGGCATCTACAGTGCTGTTCAGGAAGTCTATGTACATCTGCATCTCACTGTGCTTTGTCTTCACTTTCCTCTAGCACTTTTCAGATCCCCATTGAGGTATTGGATCCCTTTGATTGAACTTTTTTTTATATATAATTTATTCATTTTATGTATATAAGTACACTGTAGCTGTCTTCAGACACATCAGAAGAGGGCATCAGATCCCATTACAGATGGTTGTGAGCCACCATGTGGCTGCTGGGAATTGAACTCAGGACCTCTGGAAGAGCAGTCAGTGGTCTTAACTGTGGAGCCATCTCTCCAGCTATGAGTGGATCCATTTTTAATGGGAAGTGAGAGATGAGATCTAGCTTCAGTCTTCTACAGGCAGCTGCCCAGTTTTCCCAGTGCCATTTATTGAAGATGCCATATTTTCTCCAGTGTGTGTTTTTGGCTTCACTGTAACCTGTCACCATGTGGGCTTGCTCCTGGGCCCTCTGTCTATTTCACTAGCATGCCACCTGCTCCTGTGACAGTGCCCTTGAATTTTTCAAGGTCACTAGGGCTCTGTACAGTTTGAGATCAGGTAATTGGGATGCCTCCAGCTTTGCTCTTTCTTCTGAGGATTTCTTTAGATGATTGGAGAGTTTTGTTCTTATATATGGATCCAGGGGTGTGTTCTGTGATGGTCATTGGGATTTTGATGGGGATTACCTTGATTCTGTAGGCTGATTTTGTGATGCATCCATTCCTACCATGCTAGTTCTCTCAACAGGGGGCTTTTCATCTTCCAGGTTCTTTCTTCAGTGTCTTAAAGCTTTCACTTTCTTGGTATGTTTATTACTAGCTCTTCCCATTTAAAATGTAATTCTTTTAGAGTTTTATATAATGTGTGTTCACCATTTTCACTTCTAACTCATTCCAGACCTATCCCACCTCCCTACCCCTCATTTTATGTCACCTTTCAGGTTTTTAATAACCCACAGACTACAATTTATGTTACCTGTATACTTCTATGTATGGAACTGATCACAGTTTGCTTATTCATCCCCATGTAAGCCACACACTGCCCATAGATCCTCAATTAGGGGTGGGAGCCCTTCGCACTTGATGCTAGAACACTGGCTGCCTTGATCTTGTGTTGATATCCATGACTAATGTGAGTTCCTGGGTGTAGGAGTCTTGCTATATCCAGGAGACCTGTGCTGCTCTGGGCTTCTCTGATCTCTGGACCTTACAATCTTTGTGCCCCCTCTTTCTTGATGGCCTCTGGGAAGTGGTGTGGTGGTGTGCTACATACAGATGTCCCGTTTGTGCCTGAACACTCCACCGACACTCTCTGCACTTTGACCAGATATGAGTTTTTCTGTTAACTACCATTCGCTGAATAAAGAAACTTCTCTGATGCAGGTTGAGCACTGCACTAACTTACGGATATAGATCAGTGGTTTTCAAATGTGGGTTGGGACTCCTGGTGGATTGACTGACCCTTTCTTTTACAGGGCTCACCTAAGACCATGAGAAAACACTGATATTTATATTATGATTTATTACAGTGGCAGCATTACATTTATTAAGTAGCAACAAAAATAATTTTATGGTTAGGAATCCCCACAACACGAGGAACTATATTAAAGGGTCACAGCATTAGGAAGGTTGAGAGCCACTGATACAAGTGTTATGAATTTAGAGGGCATTTTAATATAATGTCTATTTAACACAATAATGGTAGTAGGTAGGTTCCTTCATGGGGCCTGTAACCTCTCCAACCATTTTGGAGGGGTAGATTTATAGTATCAGACATGTGGTTGACAGGTTTCAACCTTTGCAGAAGGCTTAACTCAAATTAGAAAGTTGATGGCCATTTAGGCTGTTCCTGTACCCATGGGTGTATCTGGTCATACTAGTCACTATTGAAGTTTCCAGGGTTTATGCCTGGGTAAGACTGTTGATGACTGCCTGTACACACACACACACACACACACACACACACACACACACACACAAACACACATCTACCAAACAGCCTGCACAGCACCTTCCAGCATTGTGAAAACCACACAGTAAGCTTCCAGGTGTTCATGGAAATTTTTCCTGACTTTGTGTTATTTTATTAAAAATCTTCAAATCCCGGAGCTCTTGACTCTAGCTGCATATGTATCAAAAGATGGCCTAGTTGGCCATCACTGGAAAGAGAAGCCCATTGGACATGCAAACTTTATATGCCCCAGTACAGGGGAATGCCAGGACCAAAAAGGGGGAGTGGGTGGGTAGGGGATTGGGGGAGGTATGGGGGACTTTTGGGATAGCATTGGAAATGTAAATGAGGAAAATACCTAATAAAAAATATATTAAATTTTTTTTCAATCAAGCCTGGGGTTTCTGGTGGAGATTGGGGGCTCTTAAGGATGAACTCATGCTGTCTGCAAATAGAAATAGTTGGGCTTGCCTTTTTTTTTTTTTTCCTTTTTGTCTATTAGATTTACTTCTTTTGTTGTTCTAGTTAAAACTTCAAACATTCTATTGGGTCAGCACTCCAGAGAGTGTGGTCCTCTTTGTCTTGTGCCTGGCTTTATGGAAGATGGTCTCAGGCTTGTCATGGAGTCTTTGTTGGCTATTGGTTTGTTGTGTGTAGCTTATGTTATATTGAGGCATGTTCCTTTCAGATTCTTTAGGACTTTTATCACAAAGGAATGTTGTGTTTTGAAGAAATTGTGACTTAGCACATGACCAGTGTTTTTGGGTAGACTTTCAGAGATATTGGGACAGACATTGGACTAAAAAAGCCTACAGTGTGAGTTTATTTTCATTAGCCTCACAAGGAATGAGGCTGTGCCCTTAGCTGCCACCACAGCCACAGACCTGGCCTTTGTCCACATGGTTCCCTGAAGCATTTAAGTAGGTTCAAAGGCTTGTAGCTCCTTCAGTATAGTCAACTATTACTCTAGAACTCTGTTGAAGTAGCAGTAACATGGGGAATGGAAAAGGTTCATGGCAGTAAAGCTAAGCTTCAGCCTTCCAGTGGTCCTGCCTCTGCTCTGTAGTCTTCACAAGTGTCTCCTCAGTTATTTTTCTCCATTATATGAGACAGAACATCTAGAGAGATCTAGTTAACAAACTGCCCTTCTCTCAGGTTGGGTAAGATTAAATTAAGGAACAGGATTGAGGCCTGCTATAATTAGTCTAGAATTAAGAGAAGATCTGCTTCAGAAGTCATGTGGTATAAGCTCATCCTAACCTACCCAATGGCAACATGAAGACTGTGCCAAACTTCATGGTTCTCTACTCGGTTGAGTCTTCAACGGCAATACATCGAGGCAGCTCTCAGAATAAATCGATTAGAAAAATATAAATGTGGTTCTTTAAAACATCGTAAATACAGGCAAGTATAGGTAAGAGAATAAAACCCTTCGATTGGTTTGTGGCAGAGGTATTTTGGACACAGGATTGTGGTTGACATTAGGAAGGATCTATGGATTTAAGTTAGTAGCATTAATTTTGATTTTTTAAGTCTCTTCATGCAAAATGTTGCAGGAACCTCTGCTTGGCATGCAGTGCATTTGCTCTCTCTCACACACACATGCATGCACATGCACATATATATGTACATAGACATATGCATACACAATACACCCATCCACACTGATATGAATATGCACAAGGCCAATAATCTGCTAAAGACCCGTGAAATATGAAACATTATAGTGTTCCAGGCTTAGAGAATCTAAGTAACTAAACAAATTGAAATGAAATATTATGATATATATATATGTATATGTATTGGGGAAAAATCAAAATAGTTCACTCTACCATAAAAAATAACTTTTAGCTGGGTCATACAGGGTGACTAGATGTAGAAAATAGAGAGGGAATGGTGAATTTCTCCAGATCTGTTCATATGGATTCAGCTGATGGGAGATCATAGCAGTAAGTTGGCCAGAGCTAAATAGAGTCGTGTGGGATAGAGGAGACTGAGGTAGACTAGGGGAAACTAAGGTAAGGTAGAGTAGGGAAGACTTGGCTGGATAGGTTGGGGTAGGGTAGGATAGGGTAGAGTAGGGTAGGTTAGACTAGAGTAGAGTAGGGTAGGGCAGGGTAATGTAGACTAGGGTAGAGTAGAGTAGGGTAGGCTAGGCTAGGCTAGGGTAGGCTAGGAGACAGCTATTCGGAGGTTCTTCTTGTTTCCTCCCTGTTTTGCTACATCACTGTGCCATGGCTGCCCTCAATATATATTGGGACAACAGACTGAAAGCAGACATGGTCGCTACATCTTGGGAGATAGCCACGGGGAGTGCCAAACAAAGGGAGACACAGACTCAGGATTGTAGCATGGAAACTATTAACACAGCCTATGCACCAGATGAGCAGTTTTGCACTAGGCAGGGTGGTTGGGCTAAAGACATCTTGGGCAGGTTTGAGAGAGACCCATGGGGCTTAGAGAGTCGTTACTATGAGGACTGGAGAGGGTGAGTGTAATGCAATGTAGCTTTTGGCGACACTAAAGGAGCTGATGGCAGGAGGTTGGAAGATAGGAGCACAGGAATAAGCCAGAAGGTAGAGTCTGAGATGTGTTTAGACTCATCTGGGCCCTGATTGCTGAGGATCAATAGCTTGTGCCTATAGAACTCCTTGCATTTATCAAATAATTTTAAGGTTTTAGGAGTATTTTAAAAATTTGTGTGTCACACACCAAACTTCTCACAAGTTAATCCGAGCGAAGCCTGCAGTCAGCGTTTTAAAAGCGTTAAAGGGTCACAAATACAAGTCCATGAAAATCAGGAAGGTGGAAATTGGAAGCAGTTCAAAATGAGTCCAGACGAGAAGTTCATGTTTAAGTCTGGTTCATTCCTGGCCAAACTGTGTTGTTTTATATGCACTGCGGTATAAACTCAGCCTTCAAACCAGAGGGATGCCGAGGCCGATTTCCCCATCATTTGTCAACAAGGAGCATGTGGTTAGGGAAGGTGAGAGGTGATAGCCGCTTTCCTGCTGGGTTTATCAGCTGGGTGTCAGCGCTGGGGATCACAGTGGCTGTGGCATTTGAAACTGGGGGCTCAGAAAGGATTTATTCTTGCGCACAAAGAAAGAGTGCAGTGGTGGTGGTCAAGATAAAAAAGAAATGAGATTTAGAAAAAAGTGGATTTCTGGGTCCATAAAAAAATAGCTTTTTATTCAAGGAGACTTTAATGGGAAACAGTAGCATTGTTTCACATAAAGGGGTGGATTAACGCTGAGCCCTGAAAGGCAGTTGGATTACAGTTTACAAATGTACACTCTCTATGACATCACTACAGAGTTTAAAAAAATGAAGATTGAAGATGGGTATAAGGTTATTTGTTATGTTGTCAAAGCACTTCTATTTTACATTATAAGTACATTATAAAGATTTAAGTTTAAATAGTAGACCTGGAAAGACTCCTGGTTTTGCCTGAACGATAGAGGCAAGATTGACCACATACACCAAGAAACAAGGAGTGCCTTCTTCTTGCTGATTTCAGTCAAACAAAACATCTCGTCATTTGATTAGGACTTCTAGAACTGACAGCAGGAGATAAGCTTTTGGCAGAGACGGGATCTTGATTTGCGCTGGGAAAGTTGCAGTGAACTCGCTTGTACAGAGCCAGCTCTCCTCTAGGAATTTACGAACTTAGAGAAAATGCCTTCAGAAATACATCGATCTTCTATTTATTTTTATTTCATAAGGCCACGGAGATGGATTATTTTATAGCTCTGACTTAACACATTCATCTTACAGATATGAAAAATAAAGCTCAGGGATGTTCATTGACATGTCCAGGACCTTAGAACTACTTTACAGCTAAGTTGAAAAAAAGTACCTGATGCCAGTTATGTCTTCTGACGCTTCCTGAAACACTCTAGGCACACAGAGGAAAAAGCCCAGGACTGGGGGTGGGATCTGTGCTTACAGAAGTTAATGTTCACAGTAACTGTTGGGTAGTGCAGAGCCGTCTATCTGTGAGAGGAGGCTGACGGCAGAGAGATGGATTTGTAGAGTTGACAGGAAGAAGAGGGATTCGAGTTGGAAGCTTGAGTTCTCTTTGACCTTCTTTGGCTGTGAGCTTTTGATGGGCTAGCTTCTCAGCTCTTCTGGTTTTTGGTGAACACTCCCTCTTCTGTGTCAATGTGATGCACATTTCTTGGCCACCCAACATTTATTTCTGCTTTTTTGGGGGGAGGTAGCAGGTTAATTGTTAGGGATTTACCTCTACTATGTGAGACTATCACCACGTTTGTTGCTTGACAAACAAGCACCCTTCTGGCTGAAGGGTGGACATCTTCCTCAGGACATGTGTTTGGGCTTTTATTCCCGAGAGGATTACACAAAGGTGAAGATAATGCTTTTTCATTCTGGTTCCTGTTAGTGGCTGTTCCCTGGGGTCACATCCATCAGTTCTCCTCAACCTTCCTTCTCATTTCCACCCAGATGAGCAGATACACCTTCCAGTGGGGTCATGTCTAACAGAGCAACTGAAGATACAGATAGTAATGCTTTCAGTGTATCTATTGTACCAAGCATCTTAACTTAGCAACGTAGCTCACTGTGGCAGATTCGCTGTTGAATCTTGTCTTACCCTCTTTTCTTTTGCTGGAAGAAACTCCATGACCAAGACAGCTTAGATAAGAAAGCATTTGATTAGGGGCTCGCTTACAGTTTCAGAGGGTGCGTTCATGACGGTCCATGGTGTGGAATATGTGATAGGGAACATGGCAGAAACCTGGCAGACACTGTGCTGGAGCAATAGCTAACAGCTGACATTTTGGTCCATAGCGTGGAGGCAGAGGCCAGTGGGGGAGACCGGGCCTGGTATGGTCTTTTTAAATCTCATGAAACACCTCCTCCAACAAGGCCACGCCTTCTAATCCTTTCCAAAACAATTTAACCAATTGGGGACACACTTAAATTTAAAAACCTATGGGAGATATTCTCATTCAAACTTCCAGCAAATCTCATGACTGAAAGAACTATACCACGATGTGCTAGCCCCCGAAATACTAAAAAATCAAGGTATTTCCCCCCAAATGTGTATCATGTCCATACCAAAAAAAAAAAAAAAAAGCAGAAAATCTGCCATATTCAGATTGGTATCATCAGAGAGGCTTCTGATGGGAGTAGATGCAGAGACTCATAGCCAAACATGAGGCAGAGCTTGGGGAATCCTGCCAACAAGGGGAGGAAGGATTGTAAGAGCCAGAGGGCTCAAGGACAGTACTAGAAAACCCACAAAATCAACCAACTTGGGCTCATAGGGGCTCACAGAGACTGAACCAACAACCAGGGAGCCTGCACAGGACTCACCTAAGCCCTGTGCACATATATTACACTTGTGTAGCTGTCTTCTTGTGGGGCTCCTAATAGTGGGAGCAGAGCCTGTCTCTGACTCTTCTGCCTGCTTTAGGGACCCTTTCTTTGTACTGAGTTGCTTCATTCAGCCTCAATATGATGGGAGGTATCTAGTCTTACTACAATTTGATATACCATGGTTGATTGATATCCATGGGGGGGGGCTGCCCTTTTATGAAGAGAAATAGAGGAGGACTGGATTGAGGGGAAGGAGGGGGTAAGGGGAGGGGTTGGGAGGAGAAGAGGGAGGGGAAATGTCATTCACATTGTAAAAAGAAAATAAGAAACTTGTGTACATATACATATATAAATAAATACATGTATATGTATATATGTCTCTGTGTTTAAATGATTAAAGTCCTAATATTTCTGTTTTAAGGTATACTACTAGCTAGCTTTGGTTTTGATTGCCTATAGCTTAGATCAGCATATTCATAGTGTTAGTGTGAGGGAAAAATTAAAGAGAAAACCTTGTATGAGTATTATTTAAAGAGTAATAGCAAAACACTAATTCTTTAGGGACAAAAAAAGGGCAAGTATACCACGTGTGTAAGATCTCAAAGATTTCTAAGAATAAACCGGGCCAGAGATGTCTCCAAGAGGAAGCTCTTCCTTTTCATACTGCATGATGCCAGACCAGGGTACAAGCCCACAGAAAGGGTGGGCTGTGGTGTTCTTGTGCTCTCTAGATACTCTGTGTTTGTCCTGCTGGTGAACAGTGATGGCTGTCTTGGGTATTCCTCCCCGTTGCCCATGTGACAATGGAGATGCTGTCTAGAGCTACCCTTCTAAAGTGACAATGTGACCTCTTCAGTGTTGGTGAGACTTAGGAAGACACGGTGGATATTGTGTGATTGTTTGAAAGTACGATTCTTTCACACACACACACTTAAGACACTGATCCACAAAGCGAGCATGTGTGGGAGTTGGGAGTTGGAATGCAGCTCTTGGGATCCATTTGGTCTAGGGATGTGTGCTTCTTACAACACGAGTACTATGGGGACTACAGTTTAGAAATCCATCATTCTAGGAAGATAGCACGCTTACCTCTTACCCATGTTCTTGATGGTGGGGAGGGGAGTAAATCTGTATAGCCATTGCAAGAGGGTAAAGAAAAATATAGTTTACCAGTAACTTTTACTCATGTGAAGTAATTACTGTCTTAGAGGCTTACTGCCTCTGTCTGCTCTCCTAGGCTTAGTCCTGGAAGCTTCTGGCCTCTGTACAATTTAATGTAGGTCTAGAATGTTTTCAGCCTTTGAGACCTACAGCTGAATAAACTCACCCCTTTCTAGTTCTTTCTGATTTATGGCTGGCTGGCCAACTCAACTGTTCTGGCTCAAACTCCTCTCCAATCTGACTGATTCAGTCTGGCTTCTCTCTCACACTCAGCCTCTCCCGAATTGCTCTCTTGGTCTTATACTAATTTTGGCAATCTATTCTAATCTTCTGGCTCCTTCTTATTCTCTGGCTCATTCTGTCTTTACCTATGGTTAGCTTGTTTTCTTTTCAACCTGCCTCTGTAAAACTCTCCCAATAAAACTGTCTCCTTCTTTTCCCTACACTGCCCCTGAAGTAGCTTCCCTTTCCTCTCCCGGTGAGAGTTGGGCTCATCCTATTCTGTCAAATCTTTCTCTGATTCATCACTTTATCTGCCAATCAATTAGACATCATTTTTAAACATGGGTGCTTCCTTCTACCAACTAACTTTATCTTCATTGTTTGGGATTAAAAGTGTATACTAAGAGCTGATCCACACCACAATATAATCTCAGAGTTCACAGGTGGTTAAATATACTGCAACAATAGAGGATTAATAATCACCAACACTAAAAGAGATTTCTCAAGCAGACATCGAGCTTGCATTCTCAAAAAGTGAGGCTAGAGTGGTAAAGGAAAGGGTTATATAACCCTACATCTTCTCTTTTAATAGCTTTAACAGAGGAAAGCTGCCAAGACTGATCATGGGTTTTTGTTTGCTCACAGAGTACTAGATTTCATTCATCTTGGCAAAAAATGAGAAGAAAAAAATGAGGAGACATGGTATTATCAGGTAATATGGAGTCCTTTTGGGGGTGTGGCCTAGTGAAAGACAGTCGATTATGTTGGCATTCCAATCCCTTCTCCTTGCTGCATAATATCATAAAATAAGACTATATGCTGGTTAACTTTTGCCAACTTGACAGAAACTTAGACATATCTGGGAACAGGGAGTCATTAATTGAGAAGATTGTCCTGCAGGTAAATCTGTGGGGTATTGGCTTGATTAATCATCAATGTGGGAGGACCCAGCCCCCTGTAGGTGGTGCCAACCCTGGATAACTAGTCCTGGGTTTTATGAGAATGTGAGCTGAGAAAGTTACAGAGAACAAGCCAATAAGCAACCTTCCTCCATGGTTTCTGTTTCTATTCCTGCCTCCATACTCCTGCATTGAGTTTCTGTCCTGGCTTCCTAAAAATAAACTGTGATGTGTAAGCAAAACAAACAAACAAAACAACAACAACAACAACAACAAATCCCTTTTCTTCTATGTTGGCTTTGAATTTTATTAGATCAATAGAAACAGAACTAAGACAGAAAGTATCAGACGTGGGCTATTGTTATGACAGACCTGACCATACACTTCTGAGAGGACTGTGGCAGCATTTGAACTTTAGTCTATAAAAATCACTGAGTGCTTAGAGCTCAGTGGCTGTTTGGTGGGAGTTTGGAAAAATGTTGAGAGCAACTTCATTCAAGATGATGCAGTGCTGGCTTTTGAAGTTTCAGAGGGAAGTAGAGACTATCAAGGCTGTTTGTGGGCTATTTTGTACTAGTAATCTGTTCAGCCTGGACTGATTAATGAGGGATCAGAACTGCTGATAGGAAATATTTTCTTTGCTGGGATAATCAATGCTGTTCTGCTTTGGATAAAGAATCAGCTTTGACTAAGAAGAGACCAGCATTACTGAGGTGAAGTACTCTAGGATGTGTTTCCCTAGGGTCAGCACATAGAACTGTGCTCCAGAGGCATCCAAAGATTGTACCTTGTGGTAGCAGCCAAACTTTATAATGTGTAAACATCTCCCAGGTGGTACTGACGTTTTAGGTATGAAGGGATCATAGAGGGCAGCCAAGGCTTATCATTGTGAAAGGCCAGGGAAGGACATCAGTGCAGGTCCAGCCTCAGTTAAAGTAGAAGGCTCAGAACTGAAGGAGTTATGGAAAGAAGTTAAGCTTGACACCATCCATGTAGAAGGGTCAGAATTCTCAAAGAAAGCCTAGAAGGGCTATTGTTAATGGCATTTTGGAGATGCCAAAGCCATGGGATGGCCAGCAAAAACAGCTAAAGCTATGGAGTGTAGCCAACCTGAGCCTGTGAGATAGGCTGTGTGTACTGTTGATGCTAGAGCCTGAGAGCTGGAGATGCCCAAGCTCTTTGGAGTCCAGATTGAGTGAGTCCCAGATGTTCAGAACTTACACTGTTGGGATTTTGTTTTTCTAGATTTCAATGTAACCGTGCCCTGATTCTTCCCCCTTAAAGAAAGAAAGAATGTCATTTGTTTAGTGGTTTGTATAGGAGCCCACAGTTAAGAGAGACTGGATATTTAATCAAGGCTCTGTATAGTTTAGTGAGGCTTTGAAATTTGAAAGAAACTTTGTATGTTTTAAGAGATTGAACTTCCAAAGTGTTTGAATTTTTAAAAACTGTGGCACTTTAAAACATCGACTGCCTTATATTGTAGTAGTGATACTAATATGAGTTCTTGGAGACAAACAAGGAAGGAAAGATTGTAGCTTAATAAATGATATGTTTGTCCAGTTGTGAAAGGATCAGCTGTGCTGGTTGGGCTTTGTCAATATGGCACAGACTTTCTGATGGGGGTGGTGATGTGGAATTATAAGCCAAATAATCCCTTTCCTCCCTATGTTGCTTTTTATCATGGTATTTTATCACACCAATAGAACACCCAAGACATCAGTCCTCTTCTGACTTCCTCCCCTGCCACAGACAGTGTTGAGCAATAGAGCCAAGAACCCTTAGACTGACACCAGGATCCTAAATAAACACTCCCTTCTTAGAAGTTAACGGAGGTTCTCTGTCACAATAAGAGAAATCTAACTAGCCGTGGCTCTGTGCTGTTGGACAGAAGTGCCTGAGTTTAGATGCTCCGAGTCTCCCTTAGATCCCAGGCAGTGTGAAAGGAATCCACAAGTGTACCCCATGGCAGGTGGCCAAGGCCAGAGAAGGTGCTGATGGTGGTTTTACCAAGTCCAAAGCCAGTGTCTGCAGAGAGGTACCTGGACCAGAGGCCAGGTGGGAACCAGAGCACCCGAGGGGCCAGTTCAGTGACCAGTGCTCACTGGAGAACTGCTTAGCAGAGACCACACCTACAAGCCTTCAGGTAGCAGTAGGTACTCAGAATGATCAGAAATTGACCCAGCCACTCCTAACTGGTCAGCAGTTGATGTAGGGCATGGGCACAGTCCAGACATTCAACAGCGTCTCCCCCAATACTCCAAACAAATGGCAACTCAGCTTCCTTCTCTTCTGTTGACAGGCTATAAAAAAGCAACATCTTGCTTATATGTGTCTATGAGCTCTGGAGGAAGGGGAGGGTTTAAAACTTCACACTACTGTGACTTCTTTCAGTCTCATTCCTGGAAACTGAGATAAATGGTGGTTTAACTGAGGTCACCAATTAGACTAGAACTTTCTCCACTCTGAACCTTCTTACTGTACAGTTACACAGAACTACTTTCTCTGTAGAGCTATTGGTGGAATAGTTATTCTGTGTTTTAGGAGAATCAAAGGATAGCAGCCACTGTGCATCTAGGGATCCAAATAATGTCTTCACAATTTCTGTTCTGTTTTCTGAGTCTATTCTTCCATATTGACTTGGTTTCTAGGCAGGATTTAGTAAGCATGGGTAGACAAGAGAGTACCTAAACCATCTAATGTGATGGTTTTCTTGCCATAACCAAACACCAGACAAGAAGCAGCATGAGGGAGGAAGGATTTACTGGGGCTTAAATTCCAGGGGGGTACAGTCTATTGTGATAGGAAAGGCATGCTTACAGCGGCCCGAGAAACTGCTCCCATTGTACCCACAGTCGAGAAGTCAAGCGTGGACAGGAAGTGGTTCCAGGCTAAGAATTCTCAAGCCTCATCTTCAGTGACCCATGCACCCTGTGTGGTTCTACTCTCCACATTCTTCTGACATTGTATCACTGGATGGAGACCAAATGTTAAAAGCACAGAAACATTATCTAGGGGACATTTCCCATTGAAAGCCTATCCTTGAGAATGACTCTCTAGCCTTGTCACGTCGCCTCTCTCTCACAAGGTAGAGGAAGTGAGGCTGTTAACTGATGTCTTTACCTGCTATTGGAGGGAAGAGAGGGCTGGGCTTGTGAAGGGAGCAGGTGCTGATGACCGTATTTCCTTCGGGGAATCCCATTCTACCAACCATCTAGGGAGAAATAGGCAATAGAATTAGGAAGATGTGTTTTCATGTCGGTTTCAAGTGTGTGCTTGGGATTTAGAATTCCCAGGAGGCTTTGCTAAGAGAGTCGGAGCAACCAGGGTTGTGCCACATGAGACATCATATACGACTGAAGGCAAAGGAAATCTCTCGTGTTGGGAACCTCAGTGGAGGCTTCCCTTAATGGTACCTGGCTGGTCCTCCACTCCATTCTGAGTGTGCTTCTCTCTCTTCTGCTCTAGGATCGACTTCAGGCAGCGCCTCTTTTAGGAAGCCATTCTAGTGCTAGATTCTGGACCTCTGCATAGTTTTCCTTTAAATGGGGTCACACAATTTATTGTGTAAACCAAGACATATTTGAGATATGTTGAAGCTGTCAACACTCATTTTGAAATTCTACCGGAACAATAGTTATACACTGGGGTTGTCTTAATTAATAGGATGTGTGGTCCTTCTGTCAGATGCCCCAGGGTCAGAAGAGGGACACTTGTTTGTCAATCATAGCAGCTGGCCTCTGAGGCCTTAGTAGTGGAGTCTACCCTTCATCCGATTGTTTACCAGGGCTGTGTTAAATGCTTGCTTAATGCTGAACAAAGAAGCGCCCTTCCTCAGTTCTTGCAGCCTGACAGACTTACTTTGCCTCCTTAGGCCTAGAGGATTGACATGTGTATTAGACGCACTTGATCAGTTCCTTCCCCTGCTCACTCTTGGGGGTTGGCAGGTGTGTGTGTGTGTGTGTGTGTGTGTGTGTGTGTGTGTGTGTGTGCGTGTGTGTGTGTGTAAGCTTATCCTCTGCCTGATGCAGAGGAGACTAATCAAATGGTTCTGTTCAGAGAGACTCCAACTAACAACAAAAGAGACTCAAGCTGCCCTACTACTGTTTAGTTCCAATTACTAATCCCTCTCTTCAGTTTCATTTGAAAATTCTTATTTCGTGTATATCACACTGTAAACCAACAGCCTAAACATAGCAATAGCTTAATTTATTTTGCCTTTTTATGGCAGGTTTGCATATAAATGCATTTCAAAATATAATCTTCTAAACTTGCAGATATCCATAATCATTTAGAAATGATAAAAAAGTTGTCAAATACTTGTAATTATATAAATTGTCACTCAAATTACAGGAAGCTTGGAACAGCTCTGTTGCTGTTTGGTTTTGTTTGGGTACTGCTGAGTGTGCCGTTAGAGCTTTGATGAATCAGGAGGGCTGACGGATGGGAACGGTCATAGTGTTTAAGTTGCATTACACTTAAACCCATCGAATTAACTATTTTCATAAACATGGTGTTCTTTAGTAAGAAACGTTTAGAAGGCCATTCTTTTCCACATTTTCCTTCACAGAGCCAAAAGAAAATTCATCCCTGCATGCTTTGTATTTTTCATTCTTTGGTTTTCTCCTAATGCATGTATATAATTATATGTTCGTGTTGTCATGGTGATTCAGGGCTAGAATTGTAAGATGGTTATAATCACTTGCCTGGGCCTGAAGCATGCTGTCCAGCCCCACTCCATCAGCTAAGCCTGGAGGGAGTGCTGGCTGCCAGTGCTTCACTTTCTGCAAATTAAGATATTCTTGAAAATACCTCTTTAATTGCCAGAATTTTCTCAATGTGTAACACTCACATTTATTATAGAATTAAAAATATAACATGCAAAATTCTTAAATTTAAATCCCACGGTGGTCCTCCCCCTCCCTCTCTTTTCTATTCTGCTAAGTTAGATGGTACCTTTCTTTCCAGATAACCTGGCTTTTCCTTTTAAGTATATGGTTTCTTCAGGAAGGAAATATACAGTTTAAATCTATAAGGCATCATCTACTTAAAGATTGAAATGACATTAGTTCATAAAATAAACTGTTTCTGCCCCATAGACATGCTACCACTTATAATTATGACTGTGTATGGGCATCTCTGTGGCAATTTCATATTTATTTAATTTTTCTTCCCATTATTAATCACTCATTAGGTGTGTGAACATGCATGTGTATATGCAACCATGGCAAACCTGTGGAGGACAGAGAAGAAATGGGGCCGCACGCGCACACACACACACACACACACACACACACACACACACACACACACATTTGTATTGAGGAGACCAAGACAGGGAGGCTGCTGACCTTAGCCAGAGTCCTAAGAGGCATCCCTATAAATAGCCTCAGGATACAGGCCTGCCATCCCAACTACTATAGCAGTTGTTCTCAACCTATGGGGCATAACCACTTTGGGGGTCCCATATCAGATATCTTGCGTATTAGCTATTTATATTATGATTCATAATAATATCAAACTTACAGTTGTGAAGCAACAAGATAATTTTATGGTTGGGGTCACCACAACATGAGGAACTGTATTAAAGGGTCCCAGCACAAGGACTGATGAGAACCACTCTACTAGAGGAGCTATCATGGGCAGGAGGTTTGCAGACTCAAAGCCAGCCTGAGCAATTTGGTGAGATCCTGTCACAAAATAAGAAGTGCAAACTATGGCTGTGAGGTAAAGCTCAGTAGTCAAGGGCTTGCCTGGCACGTCTGAGGCCCTAGGTTCCATGCCCAGGCAGAATTCTACTGGGGACGAGGACATCTGATTAGGTCTTGACATTTATCAGGATCTAAAGAGGGAAGAGAGAGAGGTGTCATTACTTAGAGGCAAATCAGACACAACTCCAAATGCTTCTGTCGTTGTTTTTAGTGTGTGTGTGTGTGTGTGTGTGTGTGTGTGTGTGTGTGTGTGTGTAGCAAATGCTTTTCTGTGTTATGTGCAGATACTTGCGGGACAGTGACCACAGGTAGGGGTGTGGCTGGGCTCCTTCTTCTCATCATCTCCTTGGTTTGAGGATTCTTCCTACACCAATCTGAGCATTTTGTGTCCTGCATGAGTCTGATCAGATTGACACTTTTCCTGAGAATTCGATAAACACGAGAAGGAATTATTAAGAATTGACCAAATCTACAGCATAAATTAAATTAGATGCAACTTACATCTAATTTACTTAAGATGTAGAATTAAACTTAAGTAAAACTTTAATGCATGAAGCTAATTATATTGTCTTACATCGTTAACCATTTCATTAAAACATCAAGAAAAATATGTAGACAGCTGTGATTTGTCTTTGGGTCCAAGAGAGACTCCCTTTTGTGAGCTGACTTTGACTTATCTCTATGACATCTGGTGTTCCGAGGCGCCTCAGTATATTCTGAGCCTGACCTTTCCTATCAGCAGAGCCCTTGCTGCTCAGAGCAGACTGACCTCTGAGTACATGCACTTATTTGGAAAAAAGGTCTCTATAAATTTGATTAAGAATCTTGAAGTGGGGCACTACCCCTGCACATCAAGTTTCTCCTTATAGGAGGCCAGGCAGAGAGAGAGAGTTCCATACATAGAGAGGAAGATGATGTGAAGCAAGGCACAGAGGTCTGAGGGCTGGAGTGAGATGGCCCCAAGTCAAGGAGGGCTGGTAGCTCAAGGATTAGAAGCTTGAGGAGGCACGGAGAATGTTCTCCACAGTCTGTGGGGGGCTACAGCTGCACCAGGGCCTTGTTTGTGGTCCTGACCACAGACTTCTGGCCTCCAGAACTATAGGGGATGATTTCTGCTGTCTAACCTTCCAGATCCAATACTGTGATGCCAAGGCTGTAGGGCACAAAGCATTACTAGCGCCTACAAGTTCCTGTGTGTGTGCCATGTTCTTTGGGTTACAGAGTATTGGTTTTTTTTTTCCTTTTCTCTTTTGTTTTTAATCTGTGGTTTCACCTTGCCCTACTTCTTATGCTCCTTATCACGGATACCTGTATTATCCACCTCTATTCTTTCTCTTTATTCAAAGCTTCCTTCCATAACATATATCTTGATCATGTTTTTTTCTCTCTCCCAACTTGACCCCACACTCTGACCTGCCCAACTTCATGTTCCTTGTCTCTCTCTCTCTCTCAAAAACAAAAACAAACAAATAACAAAACCAGAAAATGAAAACCAAAACAAACAAGACAGTAAAACAAAGACAAAACTAAACAAAACCCAAGACAAAAGGCACACACACACACACACACACACACACACACACACACACACTCATGAAATTCATTTTGAGTTGGCCAATCTTCCTGAGCACTGGGACTGCCTTGGACTGTGGTTTATATACCCAGTGAGACTCCACTGGAGAAAACTGATTTTCTTATAGCCAAAGGGTATCTTACTGGGCATACACTATTGCATTCACAATTGACAAGGAGGTGCCAAGTAAAATGTCAGCTTTACAATTTAGATTTTCAAATGAGAAGAAATACGACTATCCCTTATGACAAAAGCCTGACAGTTTCAAAATCCATTCCATGCTCAAACCCTGTAGGATTTTTCCCCCTCTAAGAATGATTTAAAAGATTTTACATTGCATTATCTTTTCTGTCTCTGTCTCTATGTCTGTCTCTGTGTCTGTTTCTTTGTCTCTCTGTCTCTGTCTCTCTCTGTATCTCTGTCTCTGTCTCTGTCTCTCTCTCTGTATGTGTGTGTGTGTGTTTCTGGAAGCCAGATGCCAACATTGGCTTTGATCCCAGGTGCCATACACCTTGCTTTTTGAGACAGGGTTTCTCACTTGGACAGGAACATACCTAGTGGATGGGTGTGGCTGCCAGCAAGCTCCAGGGATTCTCCTGTCTCCCTCTCCCCAGTGCTGACATTAGACCTGCACCACCATAGCCTGGTCTTTATTCAAGTACTCAGGTCCTCACGCTTGTAGAGCAAGCACATTACTGACTTCCCAGCTCCAAGTGTAAACTCGTTAAGTTTCTCTTACATGATATTTTGGGGTGTCTGGAATATGGATCTTCATGTCCTCAGATTTTATCCATTTTTAACTTAAGCATGACCTTTGGTTCTTTCTCTCCTTTTCACACTCTCACACCATCCTTAAGTTCTCTGCTGCCTGCCGTGCTTCAGTTACTATGACAACATACCACAGTCTAAGACATCCAAGGTAAAAAGCATATTTAGTGTCTAGTTCGTACCTGACTCTTAGTTCATGAATGCCCTTCAGCTTTCCAAGTCCTTGCATACAGAACTTGTACAAGAGCTTGTCTAGGGCCTGTTCATTAGAGAACCAAGCTCAGGGAGGAGACACCACCCTCTGAGCTCTTACTTCTCCTAAATCCTGGATCTGAACACCATCACAGTGCAGGCCAGGATACATTGTCTTCATCCTTTAAAGCTCTTTTCTTCAGACTGACACTTTTCTTCAAGTGTGTCTTTTATAGATCTGGATTGGTAGATAAATATTGCTTAAATTTGGCTTTTATCAGGGAATGATTTTCTCTGTCTATTGTGATTGATAGTTTTGTTGGGTATAGTAGTCATAGCTAGTATCTGTGGCCTCTGAGAGTTTCTAGAACATCCATCCATCCAGGCCCTCTGGTTTCAGAATCTTCATTGACAAGTTAGGTATTATCCTAATATACCTGCCTTTACATATGTTTGGCCTTTTTCCCTTGTAGCTTTCAATTTTTTTTTTGATCTGTACATTAGTGTTTTAATTAGTAGATGTCCTGGAGATTTCTTTCCCGGTCCTCTCTATTTGGTGTTCTTCATATTTTTAGTACCTGGATAGATATCTCCTTCTTTAGATTGAGGGAATTTTCTTCTGTTATTTTTGTTAAAAATATTTTCTATGCCTTTGACCTGTGCTTCTTCCTCCTTTCTATACATTATTCATAGGTTTGGTCTTTTCACAGTGCTCCAGATTTTCTGGGAATTTTTTTGATTGAGATACCTATTTCTTCTACTCTGTCTTCACTACTTGAGATTCTCTCTTTCATGTCTTATAATCTGTTGGCAAGGTTTACCTCTTAGGTTTTTTGTTTCACATCCTGAAGTTTTAATTTCATATTTCATTTCAGTTTGAGTTTTCTTTAGTGATTTTATTTCTTTGTTAAATTCTACTTTCAAGTCTTGAATTGACTTTATTATTTCATTCAACTGGTCCTGTTTCCATGGATTTCATTAAGGGTTTTATTTACACCCTGTTTAAGGTCACTGAGCATTTTCATAATTGCTATTTTGAAGTCCTTGTCTTGTGCTTCAGCTATATTGTATTCCTCAGGGCCTTTTGCAATAGGATAACTCGCTTCTGGGTTATTTGCTCTATTGTTTTTGTTCTTGTGCTTCAGACTAGGCATTTGGAGTTATGGTGCTTGATATATTTCTTGGTGTCAATGCCTGGTCTTATCTTTGTTGGATAAGTATTCTATTGCTGTTGCAGTCTTTGGATCATAGGCAATTATGGTAGCTGTGGGGTCCTTGGAAGAGAAAGCTTCTGCAGGCCAGTGGTTACAGAAAGGAGTGAAGTTGGACTAAGAGGGAAGGCTGAGGGAGGTTGCAGGAAAGAGCTAGAGGAGCTGCATCAAGAGATGGAGTCCGAATGAATGGAGTTGGGGTTGGAGGAGGGGCTCCCACAACACGCTGCTACAAGACTAAGAGTAAGTAAGTTTGGAGAGTCTGTAATAGAGGACAGGATAGATAATGAACATCACCTACCAAGTCCAAGCCCACTCTGGTTCCTTGGCAGAAAGTGTTTCTTCAGACTGGCAGCTGTCACAAAGTAATGGAGATGGGTTAGAAAGGAACATTCAGAGAGTTGGAGGGAAAAGCTAAGCTGGGTCTGCAAAGGGAGACAGAGTCCAGAAATCACAAGTGGTGATCAACACATAGTAGGCAGAGAGAGAGAGAGAGAGAGAGAGAGAGAGAGAGAGAGAGAGAGAGAGAGAGAGAGAGAGAGACACAGAGAGAGAGAGAGACAGAGAGAGAAAGAGAATGATAGAATTCTGAAACCTCAGAGCCTACTTCCAGTGACATGCCTTGTCTTATTAAGAGTTACTATTGCTGTGATGAAACACCATGACCAAAATTAATTTTGGGAAGAAACTATTTATTTGGTTTACACATCCAGAATTGTAGTCCATTGAGGGAAGTTAAGGTAGGAATTAAACTGGGTAGGAATTAAACTGGGTAGGAATCTGGAGGCAGGAGCTGATGATGAAGCCATGGAAGAGTCCTGTTTCCTAGTTTGCTCCTCATGATTTTCTCACAGGACCCAGGACCAGCAACTCAGGGTGATACCATTCATAACGAGCTAGGCCCTAGCACATCAATCAACTAAAAGCCATCCTACTGGCTTGCCTACACCCAATTCTATGGAGATAATTTCTCATTTAAAGTTTCCTCCTCTCAAGTGACTTTAGCTTGTGGCAAGTTGACACAGCACACATCTTATCCAATAGGGCTACACCTTTTATTCCTTCTCAAACAGTTCTACAAACTGGGGCACAAGCATTCAAATAGTTAACCCATGAAGTCCATTCTAATTCAAACCACCACAGTTAGCTCCACAAATGTTATCATTGCTATTTTTTTTAAACATCTTTGCTTAATTCCTTTTCCTGATTCTGTGTTAAAGACATCCCATTAAGTAAAGCAGACATCTTTTTCCATCTTTTTGGACTGAGCTTATAAAGGAGTCTGGCCAGAGATTCTGGTGGCCTTCACTAACTCTTAACCTGGTGGGAGATACAGGTCTAGCTGTGGTCTACTTATTCTGTTCTGAGCTGGTGGGAAAGCTATGGTGTGTGCCAGTTTAGGCTGCCATCAACACTGGGATGGACTGGCCTGTCAGATGTTCAAGATTGGAAACACAGGTGCTAGTTCCTTGGGTCAGGTATCTTGTTTCTTTTCCTGTTGTTGTGATAAAATACCCCAACAAAAAGATATATCCTGAGAAGTAACTTAAGGGAGGCAATGTGTATTTTAGCTCACAGTCCTATGCCACAATCCATCCTAGAGGGGAGTCATAGCAGCGGGAGCTTGAGAGACTTGGTTGTACTTCATCTGTAACTAAGAACAAGAAGCCATCAGTGCATGCTGCTGCCCAGCCCTTGGTTCAGGTTCATAGGCAGGGAATGGTGGTCCCTCACTGTAGGTGAGTCATCCCACCTCAATTAGCATAATCAATTAACATAATCAGTTAGCATCATCAAGGTAACCACCCACAGGTACGTGCAGAAGTGATTCTCACTTCTGTCAAGTGGACAATTACTGTGGTCACAGCAGCTTTTTGGCCACTGGACATTGAACAACTATGGAGTCTTCCCTTCCTAGGTGGAAGTGGAGCTCGGGGATTTCCATTTGCTTGCTCCATGCTGAGTACAGGGCAGCATCAAAGATGCCTGTCATCTCAAACTGCTGCTCAGCCCACAGTACAGGCTAATAGTCAGCTCAAACTCTCTCCTCCCAAAGGCCACATGACCGTGCTAGACCCGAGAGAGATCCACAGTTAGGAATCTAGTCTTTCAGGGAACTTCTTTAGAATGTCTGGGGCATGGTTGGACATGTGAATGAACCTTCCATCTGGGTAAACTGAGGCACCAGGAGGTATCTTTCTGATCATGTGACACTGTCACATGTGCTGAGTCTCCAGTGTGGGACTTCTCAGTTTTCTCTGTTAGAGAGTTGGTGTTTGGATTTTCTCAGGCGCTGGGTCCTTTTGACTACATATCAGAAATGGTACTTGTCTGAATTTCGACTGACTAGTGTGTTTGTGGAGAGGTAGCAATTCAGGGTCCCATGTTCTGTTTTATCGATGATACTATTAAGAGGTTTGCTTTTGTGGCAGTGAGAAAACTTGTCAGAGGGAGAAATAGAATAAGAAAGGTCAGTTGGCTGCTATTGCACCCATCCATATAACGAGGTTTGACCGGACTTGCAGAAGCATAGAAAGTTCACATGGCAGCTACGCATTTGGAAGGCGAAGTCATCAAGGGTTACTGAAGAAGTGCGTCTATAGTCTGAAGGAAGACACCAACAATTATTCCAGGATTTAGATTAATTAAAAGGGACAGACAGCCATCATTCTCTTTATTGCATATGTATGTGTGTGAGTATGGTTTATGTGTGCATACATGCCCATGCCTATACATGTGTGTGCAGAGGTCAGAGGAAGATGTTGACTGTCTTGCTCTATTATCCTCTACTCAGTTCCTTTAAGATAGGTTTCTCACTGAACCTGGAACTACAATGGCAGCCACTAAACACTGTGATGCCCTGTCTCCAGTCTCAGGGTGCTAGTGTGTGACCATACATAGTTCTTTACATGGTCATTGGCATCTGAACTCGGGTCATTATGCCTACAAACCATCTCCCCAGCCCCTCAGCTTCCTTACAATGTTTTACCTAGACCCTGTAAGTCAAATACACCGAATACCACTTGTGTTCCTAATCAATTGCATCATGCTAAAATTGTTTTATTGCTTAAGCATATTAGAGTGAGCTTAGTCAGCTTCCTTAATAGCCATGTGTAAATTATATATGGCCAGTTTTAAATTTTGGTTAGCACAGATAAACTTGGCTAGTTCGGTCAGATCATACAACTGACTTAAATGGTCCAAACATTTTGTAACATTTTCAAGGAAGTCAATCCATGACACTGAGGTTCAAAATGCATCTCACACTAGATCGGTGGCTCTTAACCTGGGGGTCATGACCCCTGTGAAGGTCAAACAACCTTTTCGCAGGGGTTGTACATCAGATGTCCTGCATGTCAGATATTTACATTATAATTCATGTCAGTTAAAATTACAGTTATGAAGTGAAATAGCATGATTTCATAATATAGCCATAATATTATGTTATGACTATACCATGAAGAACTGTATTAAAGGATCACAGCATTAGGAAGGCTGAGACTCAGAAAATTGGACATAGTACTACCGGAGGATCCAGCAATACCTCTCCTGGGCATATATCCAGAAGATGCCCCAACTGGTAAGAAGGACACATGCTCCACTATGTTCATAGCAGCCTTATTTATAATAGCCAGAAGCTGGAAAGAACCCAGATGCCCCTCAACAGAGGAATGGATACAGAAAATGTGGTACATCTACACAATGGAGTACTACTCAGCTATTAAAAAGAATGAATTTATGAAATTCCTAGCCAAATGGATGGACCTGGAGGGCATCATCCTGAGTGAGGTAACACA
The DNA here is from genome assembly GCF_000001635.26 of Mus musculus. NCBI lineage: Eukaryota > Metazoa > Chordata > Mammalia > Rodentia > Muridae > Mus > Mus musculus. The sequence goes on from NC_000069.6 coordinate 34,182,455, forward strand.
TTCACAAAGGAACTCACACAATATGTACTCACCGATAAGTGGATATTAGCCCAAAACCTAGGATACCCAAGATATAAGATACAATTTCCTAAACACATGAAACTCAAGAAGAATGAAGACTGAAGTGTGGACACTATGCCCCTCCTTAGAAGTGGGAACAAAACACCCTTGGAAGGAGTTACAGAGACAAAGTTTGGAGCTGAGATGAAAGGATGGACCATGTAGAGACTGCCATATCCAGGGATCCATCCCATAATCAGCATCCAAATGCTGACACCATTGCATACACTAGCAAGATTTTATTGAAAGGACCCAGATGTAGCTGTCTCTTGTGAGACTATGCAGGGGCCTAGCAAACACAGAAGTGGATGCTCACAGTCAGCTAATGGATGGATCACAGGGCTCCCAATGGAGGAGCTAGAGAAAGTACCCAAGGAGCTAAAGGGATCTGCAACCCTATAGGTGGAACAACATTATGAACTAACCAGTACCCCGGAGCTCTTGACTCTAGCTGCATATGTATCAAAAGATGGCCTAGTCGGCCATCACTGGAAAGAGAGGCCCATTGGACACGGAAACTTTATATGCCCCAGTACCGGGGAACGCCAGGGCCAAAAAGGGGGAGTGGGTGGGTAGGGGAGTGGGGGTGGGTGGGTATGGGGGACTTTTGGTATAGCATTGGAAATGTAAATGAGCTAAATACCTAATAAAAAATTAAAAAAAAAAGGAAGGCTGAGACCACTGTTCTACATTAAGAAGCAGATTAAGAGATCCCCATAGGAGTTCCTGTGAGTTTCTTCCTGCTGTGAACATCAGGGCTCTGGCCTCTGTCTCCCGGCCACCTCCCTCAAGCCATGGCCCCGAAGTGGCAATCTGTGTTCCTGCCTCAGCCCAAGAAACCCAGACCGGCTGCTGCCGCAAAGCTGAAGAACAAGTCGGCCTCTCCTGGCCTGCTGAAGAGAGAAAAAGAACAGCAAGAAGCAATTGAATGTATTGGTGAAGTACAAAATGAAATAGACAGACTTAATGAACAAGCCCGTGAGGGAATTTTGAAAGTAGAACAAAAATATAACAAACTCTGCCAAGTATTTTTTTTTTTCCAGAAGAGGTCAGAATTGATCGCCAAAATCCCAAATTTTTGGGTAACAACATTTTCAACCATCCACAAGTGTCTACACTGCTTGGGGAAGAGGGCGAGGAGGCTCTGCATTAATGACCAGAGTTGAAGTGACAGAATTTGAAGACATTAAATCAGGTTACAGAATAGATTTTTTTATTTTGATGAAAATCCTTACTTTGAAAATAAAGTTCTTCCCAAAGAATTTCATCTGAATGAGAGTGGTGACCCGTCTTCAAAGTCCACCGAAATCAAATGGAAGTCTGGAAAGGATTTGACAAAATGCTCAAGTCAAACGCAGAATAAGGCCAGCAGGAAGAGGCGGCACGGAGAGCCAGAGAGCTTCTTTACCTGGTTTACTGACCATTCTGTCGCAGGTGCTGACGAGTCAGGAGAGGTCATCAAAGGTGACATCTGGCCAAATCCCTTGTAGTAGTATTTGGTTCCTGACATGGATGATGAAGAGGAGAGGCAGAAGATGATGATGGTGACGACAAAGAGGAGGAGGGGTTAGAAGATATTGATGAAGAAGGAGTTGAGGATGAAGGTGAAGATGTTGGTGAGGAGGAAGGGGAGGAAGGAGAGGAGGAGGAGAGAGAGGAGGAGGAAGGGGAGGAGGATTAGCACAGACGATTGGTGGATTCCAACCTTTTTTATTTTCTTTTTAGTTTTTGACTTTCTCCAGTCCCTGGGAGCAAGTTGCAGTCCTTTCCTCCCTGTCCCTCTGTGCTCAGTCGCCCTCTTTTGAGGACTCAACATCATGGTTCTCGATTAATTTGGGGGGGGGGTATCTTGAGCAAAATACAACAAGAAAAGAATCTCCACATTTCTGTTCTAAATTCATTTTTTATCCTTTCTTGTCTCAAAAATTTGTGGATTCAACACCACCACCATGCTCTGTGGGAAAGAAGAAAAGCCCTCCAGTTCTCTTGGCTCTGCTGGCGGGTGCTAGGCCCCTGTGTAGTAGTTTATAGAATTCTAGCTTTTTTTCCTTTTCTCTGTATATTGGGCTCAGAGATTACAATGTGTCTCTATGTGAACACAGACAGTTAGCATTTACCAACATGTATCTGTCTACTTTCTCTTGTCTAATAAAAAGAAAAATGTAAAAAGAAAAAAAGGGGGGTATAGACGGTGAGCAAGGGTGGGATTGGGGCATCGGGGATAGGTGGGCATCTGACAACATGGCTTCTCCTTTGGCATGTTTAATTGTGATGTTTAACAGACATCCTTGCACTTTAAGGTGATACTGTTAAAATAAAATTCTCTCCTGATGATGACTTGAGCCATGACACTCAATGGGAGAATCAGCAGAACCTGTACGGTTTTATTTGGAGTTGACATTCTCTGTTGTAACTTTATTTTTAATTTTTTTCTTTTTCTTTTTCTTTTTCTTTTTCTCTTCCTTTTTCTTTTTCTTTTTCTTTCTTTTCTCGCTTTTTTTTCTTTTTTTGGTTTTCACTGGAAGGAAAAAGATGCTCATTTTAAATGTTGAAGTGTACAAGTTGCTTTGTTATAATAAAATCAATGTGTAAATACACACACACACACACACACACACACACACACACACCAAAGACATCCCCACAGGACTTACCATAAAGCTTGATAAAACAGGTTAAGGAGTATGGCAAATACTTGTAGCTTAATGTTTCCATAATTATTACCATTTAATTTCCTACTAGATTAAACATATCCATTTAGGTTTTACTTGCATTATTTCCTTGGCAAACTTCTCTCTCTTAAAGAGAGTATAATTACTATTTTATTTCCAAATCACTCCTGTTGCTAATAGGACACTTAAGCCGAGCTTAAACTTTCCTAACAAATTTAGGCTGGTTGAAAGCATTAGGTAGGGACATTGTTGCAGAGCACAGGTGAGCTTGCTGGTGTTTTGTGTGGTTATCTTTAGTAGCTCTGTTACTTAATATCTATGAAATAATGTCAAGCTAACTTTTTATTTTGCCAGTAAACATGTAGCAGTTCTTGAAAGCTAACAGATAAACTAGAAACAGCACTATCTTGTGTGAAATGAATCCTTTTCCAACCATGGAACCTATAACAACTTCCCTAGCCTTGTGGATCTTACTTTTCTCTTGAATATGTCTTGGCTATATATTTAATGGTTTGTGTGGTCTCTGGGTGAAGTGCCATACCTTGTATTTTTTCCATTGGAGACACCCTATCATGGTATCTGAAGGCTTAAGGTTTCCAAAACAAAGGCTTTTTAGGACTGGGCAATCCTATACTGCCTTTTCTCTCTTTCATGAGGAAAAACTCTTAGTTCTGCAGTAGATCAATCAAGTCCAGACTGAAGGACGCAAAGACTGAGATAATAATCCATCTATCCTATTATTTCTGTCTTGGCATGGATTTGAATTCTAGTAGGGGAAGCAGATACAATAAACATGTAACATGGTATGAATTATAGAGAAAAGCAAATAAACAAGATGCCAGTCTGTGACAGAAGAAAAATATCCCGTTGTATTTTTGATTCCAAGTTAAAATAAGAAAGTGGAATTTCCAATAGGTTGTTACAACAGATTTTAAAAGTTTACAGTTTCCCAGCTACAGTAATAGCTTGTCCCTCAATGCCTGTGGCTGTGGCATAGGTAGACCCACACTAACACTGCAGGACATGGTTAAGGTATGGCATTTCCCCCAGGGACCACATAGGTCATTAAATACATTAGCCAAGAGATGCAGTAGAAAAAGGTAAGATCCACGAGGCTAGGAAGTTTGTTAAAGGACAAGTCAGAAGTTCAGAGTCAAGTCAGCCTGAATCATTGGGCCGTGAGCCATCAGCCAGAAGAATAATCCAGTCTTCTACTGCAGTACCGGGAATTGTGAAACCCCCACCTCACTCCAGTAGGGTGAATTTCACTAATCTTATCACACGTTCATTCATTAATTCAACAAGAACTGATTAGGCTGTTTTATCCTCAAAAATGGAGTCACCTATTATAGTTCCGTCCATGGAGGGATCCCTGGTCTGATGGGGCACCTAGATACAGCAGAATTTACTTGGAAAGCATTGATCAGTGTCATACAAGGGATAAGCAGGCTGCATCAAAGCCCTGAGACCCTCTGATGTAATCTCTAAATTCGGAGCTGTGCTGTAGGACTTCAGACTGATTTAACTAAAAATAATACAATATAACAATATAATATGATATGATATAATATAATATAAATACCTTAAGTTATAAATGCATTTTAGATAATGACAAATGCATACACACACACAATTAAAATAAAATTTATATGAAAGATGCTGATGACATAACCACCTCCTTTTCCTCCTCCTCTTCCTCCTCTTCATCTCTCCATCCTTCTCCTCTTTTAAAATTATTGTTATAAACTCAGGGCTTCACTCATGATAGGCAAGTATTTTATTACTGATCTAATAATCCCAGACCTAGTATTTTCTTTCCCAGCGATAACTCTTTGGTCATGACATATTATAAAAAGATGTTGCATTTAAGTTACATCTTTACATATGACTTATGTGCTGCCAGGTGAGGAGGGATGGGTACTCGGGGTAAGGAACAAGTTATAGGAAGGTGCTCAGCACGAAGGGGAGGCAGATGCCGGAGCATGGTGCACATGCGTGTGATCCACAGCTGCCCTTTGTTCTTCAGTTCTGTGCCTGGAAGCATGATGCTCACCGCACTGAGCACAGCGCTGGTCCTGAGAATAGCTGGAGGATTCTGTATGTTGGAGAATGCAGAAAAGTCTCAGGAAAGCAGTAGAAGGTCTCAGAGACACTTGTGTTGGTTAAAGGGAGAAGTGCAGTTTGCCTGTGATTACAATTCTTAAACCTGGACCATGGATTAGTTGTGAAGAATGGGAGAGACTTGGGACTGGAAGAGGGGCCTTGTGAGTATGAGGATGTGAGCTGAACCCCAGAGCACATGTGAAAAGGTGAATGGAGATGGCACGTGCTTATAATGCTCGCACTGGGTGGGGGTCGGGGGGAGACAGATCCCTGGGTTTTGCTGGCCAGCCAGCCTAGCCTCCTTTGTAAGTCCCAGGTCCCAGCGAGAGAACCTGTCTCCAAAACAAAACAGGACACAACAAAACAAAGAAAACCCACCAAGCGAGGCAGCTGCCACATGAGGAAACCCTCCTCCACTTCCTCATGTACACAATGTGCACATATTATAAAGAGAGGCAGGGATGTCGCAGGTGGCTCAGTAGGTAAAAGAACTTGCTGCCAGACTCTCACAACCCGAACTCAATACCTGGGACCCACGTGGTGTAAGGATAGATCAACTTCCATAAGTTGTCCTGTGGCTTTTGCCTGTGCAGCACAGCATGTACACACACACACACACACACACACACACACACACACACACACACACACAGAAAAGACTAAGTGAATGTGAAGGTGGGCCTGAGATTTGTTACTGGGGAAAGTGCTAATAACCAAATTGGAGATGAAGGAATTAAGGTTTGAGACTCTTGAGCCATCTCCCTATTTCTTCCTCGAGTGCTCTCATGCTTACTGCAGGTATGAACAACAGCAGGCGAGTTTTAACACCCTGAAGTGGAAGTGGCTTTTGGTTCAGCACTAGGGTGTAGACTTTGGAGTCAGGAGTATCCCTATCATGAAGGATCGTGAACAGGGAAACCATTGACTGTGTGGAGAAAAGGGGACAGAGCAGAGTCTTGTGCAGGTGAGAAGTTTCTCATCGAACTTGAAGCATTGACTTGGAGGACTAACCAACTGGGGAACTAGAGACCAAGACCATGAACAGAGGTTCCAGAAGGCTGAAAGGGACCATGGTGAGATCACAGGCTGAGTAAGGAAAGGGAAGGCATTGCTCTGCTTCTACACAGGGAAGGCAGGAGAATCTGTCACAGAACCAGGAGAAACTGCACATTATCAGTGTAATCAGGACTGTGCATGACCATGGCACTCGAAAGTCAGGTGTCGTACAGGGAAAAATGGAAGCATGTTCAGTTTTTACAAGGCACAAAGGAATGGAGAGATGGAGCAATATGTGAACAGAATTAGAAAAATTAGGAGACATGAAGTTGTTTTTCCTGTTGTTCTCTCATTATGAGATAGAAAAGAGATTGTCACTTGAGGTGCTTCGGGGGTTTGGGCTTAGAAACTAGTAGAAATGTTGGCAGTTCTACTGAGATCTGTCAGAGTTTGTAAAAATAAAATATCTGTGTCATCCACTGAGAGGCAGTCATGGGAAAGGCATGTCTGGAACTCAGTTCAGACAATCTCAACCCCGTTTAGAGAAGTTCACCTCTTTTTTTTTTCCATTTTTTATTAGGTATTTAGCTCATTTACATTTCCAATGCTATACCAAAAGTCCCCCATACCCACCCCCTCCCTCTCTTTGGCCCTGGCGTTCCCCGGTACTGGGGCATATAAAGTTTCCGTGTCCAATGGGCCTCTCTTTCCAGTGATGGCCGACTAGGCCATCTTTTGATACATATGCAGCTAGAGTCAAGAGCTCCGGGGTACTGGTTAGTTCATAATGTTGTTCCACCTATAGGGTTGCAGATCCCTTTAGCTCCTTGGGTACTTTCTCTAGCTCCTCCATTGGGAGCCCTGTGATCCATCCATTAGCTGACTGTGAGCATCCACTTCTGTGTTTGCTAGGCCCCGGCATAGTCTCACAAGAGACAGCTACATCTGGGTCCTTTCAATAAAATCTTGCTAGTGTATGCAATGGTGTCAGCGTTTGGATGCTGATTATGGGGTGGATCCCTGGGAATGGCAGTCTCTACATGGTCCATCCTTTCATCTCAGCTCCAAACTTTGTCTCTGTAACTCCTTCCATGGGTGTTTTGTTCCCACTTCTAAGGAGGGGCATAGTGTCCACACTTCAGTCTTCATTCTTCTTGAGTTTCATGTGTTTAGGAAATTGTATCTTATATCTTGGGTATCCTAGGTTTGGGGCTAATATCCACTTATCAGTGAGTACATATTGTGTGAGTTCCTTTGTGAATGTGTTACCTCACTCAGGATGATGCCCTCCAGGTCCATCCATTTGGCTAGGAATTTCATAAATTCATTCTTTTTAATAGCTGAGTAGTACTCCATTGTGTAGATGTACCACATTTTCTGTATCCATTCCTCTGTTGAGGGGCATCTGGGTTCTTTCCAGCTTCTGGCTATTATAAATAAGGCTGCTATGAACATAGTGGAGCATGTGTCCTTCTTACCAGTTGGGGCAGCTTCTGGATATATGCCTAGGAGAGGTATTGCTGGATCCTCCGGTAGTACTATGTCCAATTTTCTGAGAAACCGCCAGACTGATTTCCAGAGTGGTTGTACAAGCCTGCAATCCCACCAACAATGGAGGAGCGTTCCTCTTTCTCCACATCCACGCCAGCATCTGCTGTCTCCTGAATTTTTTATCTTAGCCATTCTGACTGGTGTGAGGTGGAATCTCAGGGTTGTTTTGATTTGCATTTCCCTGATGATTAAGGATGTTGAACATTTTTTCAGGTGCTTCTCTGCCATTCGGTATTCCTCAGGTGAGAATTCTTTGTTCAGTTCTGAGCCCCGTTTTTTAATGGGGTTATTTGCTTTTCTGAAGTCCACCTTCTTGAGTTCTTTATATATGTTGGATATTAGTCCCCTATCTGATTTAGGATAGGTAAAGATCCTTTCCCAATCTGTTGGTGGTCTTTTTGTCTTATTGACGGTGTCTTTTGCCTTGCAGAAACTTTGGAGTTTCATTAGGTCCCATTTGTCAATTCTCGATCTTACAGCACAAGCCATTGCTGTTCTGTTCAGGAATTTTTCCCCTGTGCCCATATCTTCAAGGCTTTTCCCCACTTTCTCCTCTATAAGTTTCAGTGTCTCTGGTTTTATGTGAAGTTCCTTGATCCACTTAGATTTGACCTTAGTACAAGGAGATAAGTATGGATCGATTCGCATTCTTCTACATGATAACAACCAGTTGTGCCAGCACCAATTGTTGAAAATGCTGTCTTTCTTCCACTGGATGGTTTTAGCTCCCTTGTCGAAGATCAAGTGACCATAGGTGTGTGGGTTCATTTCTGGGTCTTCAATTCTATTCCATTGGTCTACTTGTCTGTCTCTATACCAATACCATGCAGTTTTTATCACAATTGCTCTGTAGTAAAGCTTTAGGTCAGGCATGGTGATTCCACCAGAGGTTCTTTTATCCTTGAGAAGACTTTTTGCTATCCTAGGTTTTTTGTTATTCCAGATGAATTTGCAAATTGCTCCGTCTAATTCGTTGAAGAATTGAGTTGGGAAGTTCACCTCTTCACATGTTATTCCAGTTGCTCACCACCAAGGATGGAGGCCTCCATCCTTTGTTTGTTAAGCTCTGTGTGCACACGCATGGTTTTCTGCTATAGGGCTGGCTGGATAAACTACAGGAGAAAGTTTGTGAAAAGGAAAATGGTTAACTTGAAAGCCGGTTGTGTGCATGCCATCCCAGCCTTTGGGAGGTAGACGTTGAAGATAAGTGTGTCAAGGCCACCCTCAGTTTGATAAGGATAATGTTCTTGAGGAAGGATTTTCCCAGAGCACTGGAAACCATTCTGTGCCAGTCTCAAAGAGCAGATGACCAACCCTACCTTCCTGTCTAAATCTGGCCATTGTGGCCCTCTTCTAAGGTCCGTTGGCACAGGATGTGCCATAGAATTCACAATACCCATGTCTTCTTCCCGGCTGGTCAAGCTCAGTTCCGGAGCCCACCCTGGTCAGCAGAACTCCTGACTGAATTCTCTTTGGCAGCTGAGGAAAGTGTCTGAGCCAGATAGCTAACCTCACACAGAAGCTCATCTCTTCACCGTCCCCCTTCTCACTCTTTTCTTCTTCCAGGTTATGCTAGATGCTTATGGCTAAAACTACAAGCCAGGAAGCAACACTGTCATAGGTTTAAAAAAATGATGATAAATGTATAAAACACAGTCTACTGTTTTAACCAGTTTCAACTGTGCAGCGCGTGGTGTTACGTTTACATTCTTTGGTAGCCAGCACCCTCTCCACCCCCACCCCCAGAGAGCTTTCATTTTGAAAAACTACAATTACGTACCCATCATTCAACTCCATTTCCTTCCTTCTTCCAGCCCCCAGTAACTACATATCTCCTTCCTGTTTAGGATGTTCATGAATGTGAAGGCATGCTATACCCATCCTTGTATGTATGCACTGTATGTATATGTACACAGGCATGTATATAGAGGCTAGAGGTCAATGCTGGGTATCTTTCTCTATTGCTTTCAATCTTAGGTTTTTGAAGCAGGATCTTTCACTGTGACTGGAGCTCAATGATACAGTTAGATTGGATGGCCAGTGTGCCTCAGTGTCCCTCCTGTGTCTTTATCCCCATTGGTGAGATTATAGGTATATGCCCCAGGTTCACTCTCTACATGGATACTGGGATTTGAGGTCAGGGCATCATGCTTACATAGCCAGCACTTTACTGACTGAGCTATCTCCCCAGTCCCTCCTATTTTACTGTCTTTTTGTGACTGGCTTATTTTACTTGGGATGTTGGATCTTCTACCTCTGCAATACTAATAGCTTGTTGTCTGTATGTATGCTATCCTGTCTGTCTCCATTCATCTTGTCGCCCTTGGAATGCCTCTTCTCACTGACACTGTAGAGACGGCTGTTGAGACCTTCCTTTTAGGTTCGGCAGGTAGCCAGAAGTACAGATGCCAGCTCCTGAGGTATTTTCAAGTTCTTGAAGCTTTCTCTCTATTAGTAGAAGTTTCTCAAAAAGTCTTAGTTTTCAATTTCACATATTTTTTCTTTCAGAGTGTAGGAACTGAAGATATCAGAACTCATTTCAATTTTTACAACTTCAACCCCATCTTGCCATGTTTCTGGATGTTAACAGTGTCTTGGGAAGCCAGGGATCGAGGTACACATCTGTATTCCAGCTTCTGAGAGACTCAAGGTGGACAGCTGTGAGTCCGTGACCAGCTTAGATGTATTAAGACTGTGACTCTTAAGACAAGATCATCTTGGAGAATCTACAACTTTCTAGTTGTTTTAGTTACTAAAGACGAGTCCAGTCTGGGGTTTCCACTTCTTCTGCTTTCTTCCACCTAGGCTCCCTTGTTCTGGAAGAACACAGGTTTCATTTTCTTGAGCTGTACACTAACAGAGGGATTAACAGGCCACATGGTATTTCTGGGGTTTGTTCATGTAAATTTTTTATGTGTATAGGTGTTTTGAATACGTGTATGTTTGTGCACTATGTATGTGCGCAGACCTTGGGACTGGAGTTACAGATGGTTGTGAGCCACCGTGTGAGTGCCAGGGATTGAACCCCAGTTCTCTGGAAGAGTAGCCAGTGCTTTCAATGGATAAGCTCTCTCTTCAACCCCTAATAATTCTGTTTTTAATGGTTTTTAGAAACCTTCTTACATAGTTGAACCAATAGTTGTACTAATTCTCTTTCCCATATTCTTTCTAGCACTTATTATTTTTAGTCTTTTTAGTAATAGCCATTTTTACATGTGTTGGAACCGTAGCTCATTGTGGGTTTTTGTTTTACATTGGGGGGGGGGTGCAGAAGCACATGTGTACGTACCTGCCAGAGCATATATGTTGCAGTCAGAAGACAACCTTTGGGAGTCAGCTCTCTTCTTGCATCCTGTGGGTTTTGCGGATTGAAGTCGGGTGCTCAGGCTCAGTGGCAGGTGCCTTTATTCACTGAGCTGCCCCTTCGGCAGCATGCAGGGTTTCATTCATGGGGTTAGGTGGCCGCTCGCTTCCAGACAGCTGTCAGATTTGTATACCTTCTTTCGTGCAACCTCTGTTTCAGTCTGCTGCCCATTGTTATTGGTTATATGTTGCTCTTTAGTATGTTTTCTGGACATATTCTAGACGCCACACCCTTTTCAGATGTACACTTACAAGTATTTCCTCTCTTCTGTAAATTTCCTTTTCTACTGTTTATTTCTTTTAGTATATCACAACACTTTGGAGAGCCTCCCACTCTTCCTTCCTTCCTTCCTTCTTTCCTTCCTTCCTTCCTTCCTTCCTTCCTTCCTTCCTTCCTCCCACTCTTCCTTCCTTCCTTCCTTCCTTCCTTCCTTCCTTCCTTCCTCCCACTCTTCCTTCCTTCCTTCCTTCCTCCCACTCTTCCTTCCTTCCTTCCTTCCTTCCTTCCTTCCTTCCCTCCCTCCCTCCCTCTCTCTCTCTCTCTCTCTCTTTCTTTTTTCTTTCTTTCCTTCTTTCTTTCTTTCTTTCTTTCTTTCTTTCTTTCTTTCTTTCTTTCTTTCTTCCTTCCTTCCTTCCTTCCTTCCTTCCTTCCTTCCTCCCTTCCTTCCTTTCTTCCTTTCCTTCTTTCCTTCAGTCCTTCTTTCCTTCTTTCTTTCTTCCTTATATAAGGTCTTATTATATAGACAAAGCTGACCTTGAGCCCAGAGAGATCTCTTGTGTTTACCTTCTGAGTACTGGGATTAAAGGCATGCATCACCACACCTCATCCACTACCCCTTTGACCCCTTTTTTGTGATAGAGTAGCTCAGGCTAGACTAGAACTACTACAGAGGCTGCAGTGGCCTGGAACTCCTCCTCCTGCTTCAGTCTTCCAAGCTCTAGGGTTAAAAGTCTGAGTCTGATTTACAGGTGTGAGAGCCAACGCATAGAAGACCAAAGCCACCAACTTATTGTCACTGGGGCTCAGCGAGTCTGCTTTCTGATTTTGTGTCCCTAACCACTTCTCTGATCCACTTTTGGTAGGTGTGCTGGCTAGATTTTTGTCAGTTTGACACAAGCTAGTGTCACCTGGGAAGAGTGACCCTTGCTTGGGAAAATGTTCCCACCAGATTGACCTGTAGACAAGTTTGTGAAGATGTTTTCCTTAGTTAGTGATTGATGTGAGATGGCCCAGCCCACTGTGGGCAGTGCCATCCCCTGACAAGTGGTTCTGAGTTTTATATATATATATATAAAGAAAAACAAGTTGAACAAATCATGGAGGGCAAGCTGGTAAGCAGTGTTTCTCCATGGTTTCTTCCTCTGTTTCTGTCTGGCTTGCCACAATGGATTGCAATAGTGACACTGAAGCCAAACGGACCCTTTCCTCTCCAAGTCCCTTTTGTGTGTGGTGTTTATTACAGCAAAAGAAAGGAAAAGGGCAGTAAATATCTTTCAGGGGAAGGGCTAGTAATCTTTATCTTCATTTTCTGGTGGTTTTTATTGGGTCAATTCCTAGAGGTAGAATAACTTGGTCAAGGGCTACATAGAATTTCTGACTCCTAAGATGTGTTCTATATTACCCTCTGTGAGCTTCATGCCAAGTCAAGTTTATACCATGCTTGGAAGAGCCTGTCTGTTCACTGGCACCTACCAGTTAATAACCTTGAATTTTCTATCTTGAAATGATGAAGACAGTCTAAGGCTCCAGGGCTCTCTGATAAACAAATGAAGGCAGTTCAGTCCAAGACAATGTGCAACCATTGACTTCAGCAAAGATCACATCATATTCTTGTTTCCTGATCCGTACATAAATGACCTTTATGTTATCATAGTGCTTCCATTGTGTATGTGAGTGTACACTAAAGCCGCTCATGCCCAAGATCTGGAAGCCATTAAGTTCGGTCACAGGTGCCCATCCAAATGTGGCCTCATTTTGACAATTGCTGCCATGGCCAATATTTATAGTATTTTTCAAGCTTTCAGGCAGTTAAAAGCCCTTTTATATTAATAACCTTATATTGCTCTGTGGTTTAAAATAGCACAGAAAATTTCCCCTACTCACATAGGTTTTTATCTAGTATTAGGTGTATTATGTATTGTATGTGCAATGTTAGGCTGTATTTTCAGTTATGGGGATAACTGAACCCTGGTTTTTATTCCTAAAAGATACTTTCTTTACAATCACCCTGAATTCAAAAAGCAATGAACTAGTGGCCAGAAAGTCTAGCCCTGTTTTCTATTTAGGAAAGTTGTGGGCAATTCTATGGCAATTCTGTTGCAATAGCAGAGGGTAAAGGACTTCAATTATACCTGCAGTCATCTGGGTGACTTTGATTAGAAATATAAAGTAACCCCCGAGATGGGATGAACCAGAAGCACCCATTCCCTTTCTGAAGGAGCTTGTTTTCGCTGGTGTCTGAGAGCATCATCACTGCGTCCAGTGGGTACAGCTCAGACTCTAAGCTGCTTTAGGTTCCTAACGGAATTGCCATGCTGGTCAGGAACCTGGAGCAGAGAATAAATACCATCTTCCACAGCACAGCATCAGAAGCTTGTGCCGTTTGCGATTCTTTTCCATTTTTCAGTTTTTAAGTGTGACTTGGTAGATGCTTTATCCTGAACACAATGCTGCCGTTAATAGCGAATGAAATGACTGAGACGGTGCCGAGGGGGGAAAGGAGTAGGCGGAAGGATTTCTAGCCGACCACTGCAAACCACAGGCTGCAATTATCTGCAGCTGAGAACAAGTCGCTTTTAATGTGTCCATTTGGCCAAAAGAGGGAGAATTATAGAGACTGCTCTCCTCTCCCGTCCTCCACTCTGTTTTCTTCTCCATCTTTATGTAGTTTATCATCCATAATTTCAGGATGTATTTTGCCTCTTTAGGCTGTTTTATCTATAGGCTTATGAGGTCAGTCATGTGTGAATTCCTTTGTTAGTCATCTCACCTTTTGCCTTGATGATAGAAAATTGATCAGGCCTAAAGTACAAGCTCAATAGACAACCCTCTTGGTCCTTTGTCTAGGAGAACAGCTACATTGAAGGCCACGAGCAGGTAGCTATTAATATGACAGGCGCTCTATCTCCCACTGTAATTTATAATGAAATACCTAATCTCCATTATTTTGATCCAAGCAGGCGATTCCATGAAAAAGTCTTTTCATCCAGTTCCCAATGGCTGTTGCATGAGAAATGGCAAACCAATAATTTTTGTCAAGTTTTTTAAGCCAACAGAAATGCTTTTCCACGGCTGCGGTTTCAAAAGGCAGAGATAAAGCTCATTCACGGCGATGAATGGAGAAGCCATCTGGGGCTTTCTTTTTGACTTCCTTCCCTTTTCTCCATCCTTGTAATCAAATTTGAGCAAAATGAAATGGGGCTTTCTATGAAAGTACCTTTTGTTGATCTGAACGAGCTGGTAATTTACAAAATACCCTTCCTTTGTGAGGAAGGCTAAAGAAAAAAAGAATCCGTAGCTTTTAAAGCTGGGCCTTAGTGGGACTCTAAATGCAATGAAAGCAGTCTGTGTGGAGAGATTGAAATGCATTTCAAAGCCAGGCCTGACTAGGGGGGCACGGAGAACAGACCTATGAGCGTTCCCTAGGAAGGGAAAAAAGTGAATGGAGAATGGGAGAGAAGCGGGAGCTGTGGACCGGGTGTTGAAGTTACCGTGGCTCTGTGGACTCAGTCGTCTCCAGTGGGGCCGAAGTTGGACGTCTCGCTGTCCAGGAGACTGAGCGGTCTGAGCAGGGAAAGTTTGGAGCTCCGCGTGATTGGAAAGAATGAAGGTGTGAGGATTCTGCCAACTTTTTCCTTTCTCTGCGTGTGCTGGGATCTTGTGGGGACTGCTTCAAGAGAACCCGCAGATGTGAGTTTCCCGACGACTAACACTTACTTCCCTCTTCTTTTTGCCTGCTAGATTTCTTCTCACCAACCCCTCTTCACCCGTCGGAGCCAGAAGGATGTGTGGATAGACGGCTTAAGAACAGTAAGTAACGTGAGCTGTTTTCTTCCATCCCTGTTCAGGATTCGTTGCAACAGAGCTGAGGTTTGCTTGTTGGAGGCGTTTGGGATAAGCACGCACTCCTTGAAGGGAAGGGAGCTTCCTGCCACGTTTGCGTTGTTTGATGTGAATTCTGGTTGACTTAGCTGGTTTTTACTGGTGACAATCAACGTTCTCAGTGCTGCTTCCTCTTGTGATCTGTGATGCTGAGCTTTGTGTGGCATGGAACATACGCGTGCTAGTGTAGTAGTTTAAGATACCCTGTGAGTATCACAGGCACTAGCTCTGGGGTTGCTTCTGTGAGCTAAGCACCCCTTGTACATTTCCCTTTTAAGTTCCAGTCATCATGATTTCTCTCCATTTATGCATGAGGTAAAATTGTAGCAAAAATTATGTGAACATATTTTCTCACAATAAACATCAGAGAGAGAGAGAGAGAGAGAGAGAGAGAGAGAGAGAGGAGTTGTTTTGCTACTTAAAAGTCAAACCATTTTAAAGGTGACTTAAGCAAAATGTCTTGTCATTTAAACATTTCAATGAACCATAATACAAATAACAAAGGTAGTTTCCTGTTTGAGAAAGGGAAAAGTGCATTTTTAACGTCCCAGAAGTCAGACAGATCAGTTACCTGAAACCTTATACTTTGGATTAGAGCCCATGCCACAGGTAATCTTAAAAAGGCAAACGGAACATTGGCACTTGTAAGTAGCCACAGTGTTATTTTAAGTTTGAGAGGTAGCTCAGCCAGAATGGCATAAATGAGCACAGCCAGCTCTCCTGTCTCAGGGTGGCATGAAAAGTGTTTATACTGAAGACCACATTTCAAAGGTGAGGCGCAGAACCCCACAGAGGCAGCCTTCCTGCTCCCAGAGCCAAGAGCAAAACAACCCAGTGAGATCAGGGGCTTTAAGGACTGTTTAACTCTTTAGACTCTTGGCTGAAGGTTTGTTGTTGTTATTGTCTAATAGAGAGATGCAATGCACAATACAGGACTCAGGTGGTCTCACACGAGTCTTGATGAGGGACAAGCCATGTCCCTCTGACGGTTTGTCACATGGAATCTGAATTCCCAGAGGATTGCCTCAGACAGGTCTGTTTTCCACACTCTGGCTGTTCCTTTTTGCCAACTTCCTGAAGCCACATCTCCAAGCCTCGAGGTTTTGAGTCATTGCTGCCTCCTAACGCCTGACTTTGAAACAGCATGCCTGGCCAGCTGCCGTGAAGGTGGCACTGGGGTACTGGTTTGTGCTGGTATTGCAGTTTCAAAGGGCTTTACCTCTGATTATAACAGTTCCTGGATAGTAGACTGAAACCTGAGGGACGGGGCTGGGCACAGGAGGAAGAGCAAGTCAGTTAGCGTGTAGTAACCTATCGGTGAGGTGGTGTGGTACTCTATGTGCTGACCCACATCAGTATCTGGGAACGATGCCTTACAGTGTTGACCCCCATCATTGCTGACCCTCGGCATCGATAATGTGTGCTGTTAGCTGGTCTCGTGTACAATCAATATCTTATTTTTCATAACTTTTCTTGAGGGTTATCAGAGTGCTTCTGCTGAAATGGACATACTTTATGTTAGGTGAAGTGTCTCTGCAAAGAAGGTATTAGAAATGTGTAATCAGACCAGAAAGCCCATGGGGCCTAACGGTTCAGCCCGTGGATGCTTAGCTGCCTGCTTAAAGTTTTGAGAACCTCTGATGGCTCTTGGTGGTAAAGCCGTGAGAATTTCTGCTTCCCTCTGGTTTAGACAGTGTTGTATAAGATTGCTGTCCGTGTGCTGGGGACCTGGAGAGCTGGTTAATCCCTGAGTAGTGACTGGGTCACCAGGATCATTGCATTTCTGGCTTGCAAGCCCCCTATTCTTTGACATAACAACTGATATACTACATATTTTATTCTTTGTAAAGCCAAAGCAACCGCCGATCAGCTAATTCCAGGGATCTTAGGAATCTAAGATCTGTGGGGTATCTTCAAAAGTTACAGGAATAGAGGGTGAGATTTCTGAGAGGTGCTGGTGAGTCTGAGACTTTTTTGAGGGTTTTGGTGTCCTGCCTTCTTGTTAGGGCTGCTTGGAGACTTTTGTTAAGAGTCAAGGCTGTTTTCCATCACAGAGGCCACCAAACTTCCAGTGTTCTCGAGGGGCTTGGAGAACCTGAGAGGAGGCGGAGGTTCAAGCTGGACTTTACCTCCCCTGGCATGGAAGGGTCTGTGCCCTGAGGTTCTGATGGTCCCTAGGCCGCCCTACCAGGGGGTGCTTGCTTTCTGTTTTCAGGGTACAGAAAAGGGGCTGGCTGGTCTTAACTCTAGGCTCTGTGAGTGCTGCTCTGGGCTGTTCACTGTCATGTTGGTAGAATCTCACTCTCTCTAGCTGTCACATGGGATGCCTTTGAGAAGATGTGGGAGGTGCCCTCTCTTTGTAAGCATGATGATTGGTCCACTCACCTTACATGGTGATGAGCAATGGGCTTCCTTAGACAATAACATCACTATAAACCCAGAGGCATCCAGGTTCTGTGGGCAGCGAGAACAAAGCACACGCATATTTTGATCAACACTAAGATTGGTCCAGTGACCCATGACCCTGGAGGGAAGAGTACCAACTTCCACCATGCACTAAAACTGTAGTGGGAAGATGGGTGACCCAATACAGGACATACATTCTCTTGTAGCCCCACCTCTGCATGGGTTTTGATGTAGCCGCTGTAAATAATTAGGTCTAAGACTCAGGGACAAAGGAACCACACATATAAAAAGGTCACATACTAATTATTTTTTGAGTCAAGCTCCTTTAGACTCAATATTTATTGCAGCAGAAACAAAAGTGGAAAACCCCACCATCTCACACAGTAAGTACGTCACCCATGATGCTGCTCACCCTCACAGATCTAGAGTCACGGTCTCACAGAGGGGAAAGCAAGATCAGAGGGAGTCAGTACTGATGTCTGTTCATACAGGCATCGTGAGAGTGTAGGCCTGTGCTCTTCTCATGCCTAAGCATCTTTTGGGGTAACACAGATGTCTGGTGCTTTTTGAGGGGTAACACAGATTTCTGGGGCTCCTGTCCTGCCTAGTGTATTTATGTTTTCTGTCTTAGTTCGCTTTCTGGTACTGTGATAAAACGCCCTGGCTTAAGGGAGAAAGGGTTCATTTTGGCTCCTCTTGGCAGGGAAATCGTGGCATCAGGAGCTTGAGGGAGCTGGTCACACTGTGTGCAGTGCTGAAAAGCTGAGACGGGTCAGTCACACTGTGTGCAGTGCTGGAAAGCTGAGACGGGTCAGCACAGGCTGCTCCCAAGCTCCCTTTCTCTATACAGTCCAGGGTCCCAACCAGGGAATGCTGTCAGCCATGGTAGATGAGTCTCCAGATCTCTATCAGTGTGGTCAAGGGGCTGGTTCTAAGTTGATTCCAGATCCATTCAAATTGAAAATATACACTAGGAACCACATCCTCTTTTAGTTTGTGTTCCAAGACAGTCCAGAGCCATAGACCTCAATTCTTCTCTGAATTTGTAAAATCTAATCTGCTTTCATGGGTGAGAAAGCACACAGTGATGTTCCTATGGGGAGGGGAAGATTTACTTTGCATATCTTGTCAAACTCTCTTGAGCACCCCTGGTTTCCAGAGCACTTTCTTGGCTGGTCAGCACCAGAGGTTTTCTTTTTAAGTCTTTCTTCATGTTCCACCCAGTTCTCCATGTGTCTGATTCTGTTTCTGGACCCCTTTCTTCTGTATCCATCTTTAACCCAGTCATATTGTGGCACACAAGAGTAGTCCAGTTTGTCTTAACACCCAGATGTGAATATGTCTTAGCCCAGTGCCAAGCTCAGCTTAACCCCTAATTCCTGTATGGCGACAGTTGCTATCCTGCTTAGTGGTAATGGACATCCTGTGTGGGCACAAACAATCCCACCACATATTTTCCTTGAAGGAAAACCACATGGGTGTTTTGGACACTGCCCTAAAAGTGTATTCTTCAGCAGGACTTTAAACAGGACACCAGGACTATCTCTCCAACAGCCGTGCTCAGAGATTTCACTGTTTCTAGTTGCTGTGGTGACTGAATCAAAGGTTAAAACCCAAACTGAAACCAAACCAAAGACCTCATAAAAGGGTGAGTTCCCATGGGGACAAGACCAAGCTCTTAGAGACTAGATTTGAACAGAAAGCTTTGGTAGAGGAGTAAGCCCAGTTAGAACATGAGAAGGCAACGAAGGAAAAACAACTCGCCAAGAAACACCCCTCTGTGACGGAGTCCTACATGTCTTGCTTATCTCACACAGTTCATCCTTGTGGACGTGAAAAGTGATACTTTAAATTTGCACACTAAACAAGCAAGGAAAAGCTTATGCCAGAGATCATATCTAGGACGAGAAGATGGCTGGGAGGTGTTGTAAGATGGCAGCTGCATCTCCAGGATCAACACAGAGAGGTTTAGGTTTGCAATGGTCCGCTCTAAGGCGGTGATCACAGTACAGCATTTTCTGCATAGATTTTCCTTTAAGTCACTCAGTCCTTTGCTCCTGCCTTTGGTTTAAAACCTTGGTGTTATGTGGCTCATAGAGCCTTGACCATGATTCTCAACCACTGTAGGTCTTTTAGGAGATGATGTCAAGATCATCCACCATATGACATTGCTTTTCTTGTCATACGGAAGGCTTAAACTCACTGCCCGTGCTAATGACAGACTCCCTCCACAGCGCTCTGAGCCACGTCAGAGATGGAGGTATTTTTCCTCCTAGTAAGATAGTTGCAGACAGAGATGGAGGAGAGCATGTGCGCTAGACTACAGGGGCCTAGAAACATGAACCAATGCTTAGTGACTTGCAGACTCTCAGCTGTTGTTGCTATGAACAGAGGGAAGGCTAGGCACTCTGCCCAGGCACAGCTTTAAGGTGGGAGCCAGCAGGACACCCTTCGATGAAGATCTAAGCTCACCTTGCAGTGCTGAAGATCTAGATACAGGTCCCAGATCATGAGTCCCTCTTACCTCCTAGGGGAGTGACATCTTTATAGATACAAACTTCCTTGGACACATAGCAAGTGCTTGGCCATCTATGGTTTACAAATGACATCTATAACACAATTTTATCGCCCTCTTTTTGGGGATCATCAGGTGTGGCCAAAGAGAGAATCACTTTTATGTCCTCATAGAAAATTTAAGAAAGAAAAAAAATCACTGTCTTTTAATTTTCTAAAATTAATTATTTTTTAATTTTATGTGTATGATGGCTGTTTCACCTGTTTGTATTTCTGTGCAGTATGCACACACCTGGCTGCCCACAGAGGCCAGAAGAGGGAATCAGATCACCTGAACCTGTGGCCACCATATGAGGTGCTGGGAATCCAACCTATGTCCTGTGCAGGAATGATAATTTGAACCACTGAAATGTCTCTCCTGCCTGTCACTTTTTTTTTTTTTTTTTTTTTTTTTTGGATAGAGGCTTCCATGTAGCTCAGGTTAGCTTCAGACTTGCTATGTAGCTGAGGGTGGCCCTGTACTCCTGAGCCTCCTTCTTCCAGTTCTCCAATCATGCACACCATGCCTGGTTTACGCAGTACAGGGGATCGAACCCCAGGGTTTCATTCATGACAAGCACTGAGATATACCTTAGACCCTGAACAAATAACATTTATGGTTTCTAAAAAACAAACAAACAAACAAAAAACAAAAACAAAAACCCCTCAGGTGTCTGTACGGCTAGTACAATCCACCATTTGTGCAGTGAGACAATATATATAAGCCAAGGGTTACAGGTATAGAGAGAGGAATGGGGAGAGAAAGGGGGAACTGTAAACACGAAGAACGTTCTAAAATAATTCACTTATTTGGAGGCTTTCCTCCAGCTTGCTAAAGGTGTTTATTTAGTACCCTGTCTGTGCTTTTAGGGGACAGAAAGTCTTTATAACCTAAAGTCATATAATTTTGGAGAGGCACATTGCTCAGTGAGTCAGACCCTGGATTATCGCCCTGGCTATGGGGATCAGCGGGCTTCTATTTATATTTCCAAAAGTCTGTGGATATATTTAATATAGTAACATAATTGTGAATTTTGGGAAAAAAAATGCAACTGTGCCATTGTTTTAATGACTGAGACGTTGTAAGCCAGGACTCTACATGCTCATCTTGGATTGCTTCCTGGGTCATTCATCGTCAGCACACAGAAGGCCCCGAGAAAGGCATAGGCATCCCTGCTAGACTGCATTTGGTATTAGCAGAGTGATGAGATTTTATATACTCATTTATAGAGGATCTAGGGAGCCTAGAGATGGCTCACATGTAGATTAAAATAGGCAGAAACCATTTTTTCCCCCTCAGTGCGGGTAGCTTAGGAGAGGGGACAGAGGAGAGCCTTCCTAATGATCATTCCATGAGGTTTGCTGGGAAAAAGGAGACAAACTCAGGGCCAGAGTCGAACTGAGAAATCAAGGGCGAGCTTTAAAAACAAGGTAGAATTGGATGACGGGAACCCTATCTATTATTTTATTTCATTTTCTGCATTTTAGTGTATATTTTTCACCAACCATACACAATACTGCATTATGTAAGGCCATTTTCATAAAACATATATTCTATATGACTGTATTCCTTTAGCATGCCTTACCCTCCTTTATCCCCTCCCCCGTTCTCCTGTTATCCCCTCCCCCACTTGCTCCTGTCAGCCCCTCCCCACTCTCCTGTCAGCCCCTCCCCACTCCCTATTGTTAGCCTACTTTGTTCCCTACAAGTTTTGCTTTACTCTTTTGTCAAATACACTTACATAACTTCATGTTTCTATGTAGAATCTAGGAACTGCATATGAGAGAAAACATACGGTATTTGTCCGGCCCTAAATTCACATAAATACAACTGTCTCTAGTTCCATTTATTCTCCTGACTGCATTCTTATTTTTGGTTGAAAGAAATCCCATTGTATATGTCCACCACAGTTTCCTTACCCATGTCTGCCGTTGGGTGCCTACATTGTTTCCATGATTTAGCTGTTATAAATAGTCCTGCAGTAGACAATGATGTGATCTCAAGATTTAGCTTGAGAATTTTGAATCTTTATGTTGATTTGCATGAAGGTTGGATTCATTTATATTTCCTGTAGCAGAGTATACTTTCCCCTTTGTCCACATTTATCCTCTTAGTGTAAGGGCCTGAAAATCTCTAAAGGAAGACCCCAGACTCAGTATGCAAAAATAAAGTGTGTTTATTCTGCAGGAACATCCAGCATGCAGGGGTCAACCATTCTTTGAAATAACAACCCTAGAAAAAGTCATGCAGGCCTTCTTATAGGGAACTGGGGGAACTCTCTAGAAGGATTAGGTGATCTAAAATTTCATTGGTGGGTGCTAGGGGTTCACAGATGGTCAGTGGTCTGCATTTTTATGTCAGAAATATTTAACCATATGATGAAATAGGGCTTTCCAGTACAGATGGCCCATTCTGAGATAAGATATTTCCTTGTTTTTGTGGTTATCCTCAGACTACTCTTTGGGAAGGGGTTTTATGTTCTTGTTCTTGATTTTATGGCCTGTCCCTGGAGCTGAAGTCTTATGGCCTAATTCCTGGGACTTATGCTCTGTTCCTGGAGCTGGTCAGCCTTACAGCCTTTTTCAGAAGCAGGCCTGGTCCTTAAATGGAGACAAATGGGGTTTATGTTGTCTTAACACTAGCATCTGGGGATTTCGTTTGCTTGCTTGCTTTTGTCTTGCTTGTTTTTGTAATGATGTCCATTCTGACTGAGGTAAGAAAGTCTCAATACAGTTTTGATGCACGTCTCTCACACGGTTGGTGAGGCTGAGCGCTTTCCCAGGTTTATTTATTTTTTTGTCTTTGGGGAACTGTCTCTTCATTTCATTAGCCCATTGATTAGTTGGAATGCTTGCTTTCTTATTTAGTTATTTGAATTCTTTATATATTTTAGATATTAGTCCTCTGTCCAATGCTAGTTAGCAAGGATCCCCTCCCATTCTGCAGGCTGCATCCACTTGATTAACTGCCTCCTTTGCTGTACAGAAGCCTTTTAGTTTCATGAGTTTGCATTTGTTAGCTGGCATAGACAAGGTGCTTTCATACATGGTACAGATATTTTATGTTCTTTAATGAGACAGTGAGTCAGGGGTAGTTATAAGAGGGAACCTGGAAGAGGCACAAGAAAACCAAGTCAACTTCAGTCATGTGTTCTAGCACAACAGTAACGTGTGTGTGTGTGCATGCTTGTGTGAGTGTGTGTGTGTTCATCCAAGACAGCTAGTTTAACACTATAGATAGGGAACTAAGAGAGAGCAATTCAGGGTGAGGTGTATAAGCAAATGAGAGAGAACTTAGTTGATATATTTGGCTGTGACTGGGAAAGTCAACTCAAAGCAAGGCCATAAGACTGGGAACTTCTAGCCTATTTAGGGTGTGTTGAGGCAATGGGGAAAGTATGAAGTTCTAAAATGGAAATGTATTATAAGGTAGAATGTGAGATAACGAACTGGTAGCTTTGGGTTAGATCTTGTGTACTCAGCGTCTCTAAGGTTAGCAAGCTAGAAAGGATTCGGTTCATCAAAGTATCTCGAGCAGGAGTATGCGGAGTAAATGTTGGCTTACTTGTCCATGTTGGGTCAGGATGATGCCGTGGACAAAATTTTCTCAAATGAAAGGAATTCACAAGGAAGCAGGGTGTTGAAGCTCAGAATGTGGTTGGCTGTTTGGCACCATGTTGGATGTTGGGTTGTTAGGTAACTGTGATAAAAGATCTGGAAGGAGATGTTGGGCTTGTTGTATTGTGGGGACTTAAATTTCAGGTTTAAAAACTTATTTTACTTGAATTTTATTTATTTAATTTATTTTTGAGGGCAACATGTGTGCCCTGGTACTCCTGTGTAGGTCAGAAGGTATCACAAGGAAGTAAGAGTTGGTTCTCCTAGATGCTGGGCTCTATGGGTTGAGCTCAGGTCCTCCGGGTCCAGCTCAAGAGCTTTTATCCAATAAGCCAGTGGCTCTCAACCTTGCTAAGGCTGCAATTCTTTAATATAGTACCTCGGATGTGATGATTCTCAACCATAAAATTATTTTCATTTCTACTTCATAATTATGATTTTGCTACTATTATGAATTGTAATGTAAATATCTGATATATAAAATATCTGATATACTAACTCCTGTGAAAGGGCCATTTGACTGCCAAAGGGGTCACAACCAACAAAGTTAAGAGCCTCTGTGCTGAGTCACCTCACTGGCCTTGTTTCTGCTTTAAAAAATATTTATTTGATTTTTAATCATGGACAAGAATGTATATTTATGTGTAGATGGCACATGTGTGTGCTTGCCCGCAGAGGCCAGAAGATGGCATCAAGTCCCTTGGAGCTGGCGTTTCAGGCTGCTGTGAGCCAAACCACACAGCTTCTGGCAGCCCAACTTCGGTCCACTGCAAGGGCAATGGGAGCTCTCAGCTGTGTAGGTATCCTCTGGCCCTGTTTTAATTCCACAAGCAATTGGGAGGTTTGTGAGCAAGAGAAGTGTGAGTCAGAGATCTGTGTCAGGAAAAGGAACTTAGCAACCCAACCTGGAACTCTGGAGGAGACAGTAAGGGAAAGTGCTTCTGAGAAGCAAGAAACAGTTCAGTGGAAGGGACTTAGAGGCCCATTGAAGTGATGCTGAAGATGGAGGCCAGCTCACCAATGCAACCGAGAGTTCCTCAGAGTTTGCTATGTCCTAAGCAAACACAGGGTCTCTAATCTCAAGGAGCTCCCAGCCAAGTGTGTGATAAGCTCTGGCATAGAGGGAGGAATCGGAGGGAAAGGGACAGACACGCAGCTCCATACTGTCCCTCTATGCAACCTGAAGGCATCTTCTAATCTTAGGGGCACCTCAACTCAGGCCAAACTGTGGCTTTGTGGCTTTGGCAGAAATGAATTTCAAGACTAGCCAATAGAAAGCAGAGTTGGAGATTTCCTTAAAGATAATTTAAATGTAGGTTTTAAGCATGAAGCTTAAGAGAAAGAAAAGCATTCACAAAGAAAGACACACCCACATCCAAGAGTACAGCTGTGGACTTTTTAAAGAGAGCCCCAGAAAGTAAGACATATCCAACTGTCTGGACAGGCTCTTCAAGAGACTCTGGTGATGAACTGTCTCTGCGCTAGCTGTGTATATAATCATTTTGGTGGCTCTCAGGTTACATCTCGAAAGGTTGCTAAGAAACCTTTTTCCCCTTTCATTTTCATTTTCAGAAGTAGGAGAAGAGGATTTTCTGATATGCCTTGAATCTGATAAGGTGAAACCAGGAGCCACCAGGGCTGCACAAGAGGGCTAGGATGCATACTTTCTCTGTAAATTAGGTTTCAGGTGAGATTCCTAGAAAATTACAGGCTTCCAGATGGGAAGGGAGAAAGGCCAGAGGCATTTGATGATTGATGCTTCACAGCTGACAAAGGGCCACAACCAGACCCCAGGTGAGGGCTCCCTTCCCTGCCTGGTCCCATCATTTTCTGTCATTTTATCCTGCCTCAGATATACCTGAGAAGGGAGATCACACAGGAAGGCATACGTATGGAGAACGGATAGCTGATAGATAGATGATTGATGATAGGTAGGTAGAGAGATAGATAGATAGATAGATAGATAGATAGATAGATAGATAGATGGATGGATGGATGATAGGTAGAGATTAACATATTACTAAAGAAGTAGCCTACAGAGGGACCTCACAGGGGCTGAGGTTTTGCAACACAGACAATGTTAGAGATGTCAGCAGGAGTCTTCACTGAAATGAGACAATTGTAACGACTGTGGGCCAGATACTGATGAAGACGCGTGGAGTTAAGGACAAGGAGATAGAAAAAACACTTTCAGATGTAAATAGATCTCAGTCACTGGTGGCTTGGTAGCAGAGAAAGAGAGTTAAAAGACGATTATATTCTTGAACAACACCGACTGAACTCAGTAGTGTGTGTGTGTGTGTGTGTGTGTAACAGTAATTAAGATGAGTGATTCATGACTTTGAGAGGGAGGACGGACCGGTGAAGGAGCTGGAGGAGCAAAGTAAAGGATGTAGTTGATATGAGTACAATAGTCATGTAGGAACTTTTAATAGAATAGTTAAGAAAAGCAAAGAAAAAGAAAAGAAAAGAAGTAAACAAAGAAATAGTGGTATTGTGGCTTGGCTCACAGTGGCCTTGAACAACTAAATAAACTCTTCAGGCTTGCATTTCCTCTTCTGGAAAGCAATGATGATAATGATGAGGATAATAACTATTAAATAATTATATAAGATGGTTGGCATATGTTTAAAGCTAAATAAATGTTAGGTTTTTTGTGTCTTAAAAAAACCAGATAATTGTATGCTAAGTTTCAGCAGAAATGACAGTTTCATTCCACATGGGAAGTCAAGAGAAAGACTCACATGCATGCTTTGGGTTTACACTTGATTGAGTTTGGGATGTGAATATACCTTTTCGTTCATGGTCTGTAAAAAGCATGAGTAATTTAGAATAGACCCAGTTCAGTAGATTACTACCGGATACATGACATCACAGTGTTGAAAGGTGATCCCGTAGAAGGAGGAGAATATAACATTAAACATAACTTGTCATCATTGTGTCTGTGATTGTTTGTGTGTGAGTGTGTCAATCTGTATGTGAGTGTGGGAGAGTGTGTGTATGTGTGAGAGAAAGTGTGTGTGTCTAAGTATGTGTTGCAGTATGGGCGTGTATGTGTGTGTACATGTGTACGCGTTTTCGTGCATGCACATATGGTGTGTGTGTGTGTGTGTGTGTGTGTGTGTGTGTGTACAAAATTCTTTGGAATCGGTTTCTCCCTTTTCTTGTGTGTGTTCTGCTGTTGGGACACAGCTTGTCAGACTCATATGGCCAGTGTTTTATACACTGAACCAGCTTGCTGGCTCTAAGTAGAAAATCTAAAGGCAAAAGAGAAGGTTGGGAAAGGTTAGGGAGCTGTGGGTGGACTGCAAGACAAATAGGACAGCCATCAGGACAGACTCTTACCTAGCCAAGGATGGCTTTGTCCCAGCTTGGGCAGGCTTAGATTGTTCCTTTGTATTTAAATTGTGAATTGGTACTTAGATGGTTCCTTGCTGTCAAACAGAAGGAAGACCCAGACAATGTCATGAATTCTAGCAGCTAAGAACTTGGTCCAAATCAAAGATACTAACCTGCTAGGTGTTAAGGTATGAGCAGACCTGCTTTTTCACTACTGTGGGGAAAGGTGGTCAAAGACCCCAATTTGAGGTTCTAGCAAGGCTGGAAGAGTTGAGCAGGCTTACATGTAAGGCTGAATGTGGAGATGAAGAGGCACCAAACAGAGACCTGACTATCAGTAAACAAGGACTGGAGAGGGCATGTTTAGTCTGCACTGTAGTGTTTCTGTCCGATTTTAATGGGCAGAAAGAATCCAGCATAGGGCTAGGTTTCAAGAGGTATGAGTGACTCACAACCTCCACTCCATAAGTACATGCATGGGCTCATGAATACACATACCTATTCACACACATCCTTACATAAATATACATGCTCTCACACGAACGTACACTTAGATACAGACAGACAGACAGACAGACAGACACACACACACACACACACACACACACACACACACACACACACACACTCACACATATCACAAACAAAGAAACCATGCTTGGAAGACTAAGACTTTCTAATCAATAGATTTTGGAGCAGGCAGCAGCTATGTTGCAATGTGAGGCAGCACTGTTTAAGGAACTGGCCAGTGTTTCCCAGGTGGGTGTCACTGGAGCTGTCAGGCCAGAGCCTAAGGTTCCATCCACCCAGTGACCGAGTGATTGAGGTGTGCATGAGATGACCCAGAGAGCCAGAGGAGAGGATGTGGACAGAATGGGCTAAGCTTGTCATGGTGCACTGGTGACTTAGTTTGGGTTTTACTGCTGTGAACAGACACCATGACCAAGGCAACATTATAAGGACAATATTTAATTAGGGCTGGCTTACAGGTTCAGAAGTTCAGTCCATTATCATCAAGGCAGGAGCATGGCAGCATCCAGGCAGACATGGTGCAAGAGGAGCTGAGAGTTCTCCATCCTCATCTGAAGGCAGCTAGTGGAAGACTGACTTCCAGGCAGCTAGGATGACGGTCTTGAAGCCCACACCCACAATGACACACCTATTCCAACAGAGCCACCCTCCCCAAATAGTGCCACTCCCTGGGCCAAGCATATACAAACCATCACAGCTGGCAAAGGTGTGTGGAGAGGTAGGTGAGAGGAATTGTGTTTATTACTGTGTATGTTTGTGCATGTTTAATGTTATTTGAATATTTTGGATATCTTAAAACCCCAAGTAAGGTTGTGTTCAAGAAGAAGTGAAAAGCACCTAAGATTCTCTATCTGTAAAATAGCAAGCTCCCCATTGGTTCTTATAAAGATAATCTGCTTGTACATGTGTAAGGATCACTACAGAGGTGCATAGTGGCTAATGAACATACACCATCCTGTGATAAAAAACAAAAAACAAAACAAAACAACAACAATAACAACAACAACAAAACCACCCAGGAAAAAGCAACTTAAGAGGGAATGGGTTGCTTTCGGCTCACAGTTCATGGTATAGTCAGTCCACTCTGCTGAGGAAGTCAAGTGGCAAGACTTGGAGCATCTCATCACATTTCATCCAAAGTCAGGAAATAGCAATGGCTATTTGTACGAATCCCCAGCTACAGTGAGCTCAAGGTCAGGGCTGGAGAGGTAACTGCTAGTAAGGTGCTTGTTGCACACGTGTGAGGCTCTGAGTTCCGTCTCTAGCACTCATGGAGAGATGTTTGGTACAGCAGCAAGCACACTTGTAATCTCAGTGCTGGAGGTGAAGAGAACGGAGGATCCTGGGTAACTATCTAGCCAACCACTGAGGTCAAGATTTAGTGAGACAGCCTGTCTTTCAAAAGAGTATAGGTGGACAGTGACTGAAAAAGATATCTAATGTCAATGTCTTGGTTCCTGTTCTGTTGCTGTGAAGAGACACCAGGCCCAAGGCAACGCTTTTAAAAGAAAACATTTAATTGAGCACTTGCTTGCAGTATCTGAGGTTTAGTCATAGCAGGGAACATGACAGAATGCAGGCAGGTGCTGGATCAGTAGCTAAGAGCTATATTGTGATATAGGCAGAGTGAGACTCCCAGCTTGGCATGGATTTTTAAACCCTCAAAGCCCACTCCCAGAGACACACTCCCTTCAATGCCAGCACTCCTCCTGATCCTTCTAATCCTTTCAAATGCTGCAACTCCCTGATGACTAAGCATTTAAATACACAAGCCTATGGGGGCCATTCTTCTTCAAACAACCCTAGTCTGCCTCTGGTTTCTACATGTATGTGTAGACATGTGCACTGGCATATACACGTACATGTGAACATGGACTTAAACATGGCACACAGAAGAAAAGCAAAAATAAAATAAAATTTAAAAAAAGGAAAAGAAAGCAGCAGGCTGTCAGAAGTTTATAATAAAGCAAGATTGGGTGTCCTCAGTGGTTGGATCCTGTCACAGCTTGAGTTTCTGAAGGAAGCCTTAAGAATGAATGACAAATAAAGTCAGAGAGATGGGGAGGGAGTAGCGAGTGTGGAACACCTCATGCTGAAGAAATGCTGGCGGTACTTAGGGGTGCCAGATGAATTTACACACCATTGTGGGGTACAGTACTCATGAATGTGGGTAGACTGTGTTAGAGAGCAAACCCTTGAAAAGTCATATTACAATTCCCCTTGTTTTGAAATGACTTTATGGGGTAAATTAAATTCAACAACTGTGTGTTTAAGGACAACTTAATCCCTGTTCCTCCCTCCACAGCCCCATCCCTTCCCTGTTTACACCCAATGAACCCTCTTTCCATGCTGGAACTAGCTCCCCTTGTCTGTGTGTGCTTCCTGGCTTTATCCTGGGGTCCCCAGTCCGCTCCCGGGGAGGTGTAGCTTGCACCCAGTCTCCCTACTTGTGATGCTGAGCAATAATTCAATCCTAGTCTGTTGCTGTTCGCTTTGTTACCCCACCACCAACCACAGCATCCTCCTTTTGAAACTTGGCAGATTTAGTTTTTAGTTCCTTCCCCAGTGCTTAAGATCTTACTGTCCTGATTCTCCTGCATGTGTCGCCCACCCCGACCCCACAATCTCTTTTGGATTGAAGCTAGCACAGACACACATATACACTAGGAAGTGCTCCACATCTGGTTCATATTCCCAGCTTTTCAGGTTCTCTTTATTTCTTATGGCTTCTTCTTTTGTCTTATTAATCCACTCTGCCTTGCTTGTCCTATGCCATTTCCAGCATTCTCTCTTCTGCAACTTAGGGCTGAATATTTTTCTTCCCTTTTCCTTGTTACTTTGCTCTGAAATTCTCCCTTCCTTTTTTACTTCTCCCAAATCTATTAACTTTCCCCTATTGTTCAACAGAAGACCTTCTCATCCGTCTGTCGCAGCCCCAGCAGGTCCTCATTCACGCTGCCTTACCTCCACCTTCCTCCTTGACCCTCTGCTGAGTAATTTCTTCTTGCACTCTGCACTCAACTCCTGCTGACCCCGAGGTTCTAATGGCTTCCTCTTGGGAAAACTGGATGGGTTTTCATGGTCTTTATCTGTCCTAATAATTATAACTCACACTTCTGAAGCAAGGTAGAACTTTTTTCTTTTAAGAAACTCACAAAACATCTTCTGGGTAGGTTAGTGTGCACATCTTTTGCATGTTTTATGAATCTTTTGCTTATTTGGGTTGTAAAAAAAAAGATTAGTGTTCTCTCTTCTGAAACTCAGGGCTGAATAAACCTCTTTCCCTTTCTTGTTGCTTTTCTCCAAATTCTCTCTTTATTTTTAATTTTAGCTCTTGCTCTTTTGCAGACTTTGGTGTATATGTAGCCTATGGTTATGTACGTGTGTATGTGTGTGTGTATGTGTGTGTGTGTCCACATTTGGAGGTATCCTCAGTTGCTTCTCACTTATGTGCTTTGTGATGGAGTCTCACTGAGCCTGGGAGTCGCTGATCTGGCAGACAAGCTGCCAGCAAGTTCCAGGCCTCCATCTGCCTCAGTCTCTCCAATAATGGGATTATGGGTACCTGGCTTCTTATGTGGGTGCTAGGGATCTAAAGTCCAGAGCTTCTGTTGTGTGACAGACATTTTACCCACTGGCTCCTCATCCTAGTCTCCTGCATTTCTAATAGCTGTCCTTGTAGGAATGTCAATATTTCAAATAGTTGCAAATGCTCAATATATGACTGATGAACACAGCTGTCTCAGGGTTTCATTGCTGTTAAGAGACACCATGACCAAGGCAACTCTTACAATAGCAAATATTTAATTGGGGCTGGCTTGCAGTTTCAGAGGTTCAGTCCATTATCATCATGGTAGGAAGCATGGCATTGTGTAGGCAGACTTGGTGCTGGAGGAGGAGCTGAGAGTTCTGCATCTTGATCTGAAGGCAGCCAGGACACTGTCAGGAGAAGGCTCTTTTCCACAATGGGTGGAGCTTGAGGACATTTCCTCCAACAAAGCCACACCCACTCCAACAAGGCTACACCTTCTAATAGTGTCACTTCCCATGGGTCAAGCATATTCAGACTACCACAATAGCCATGGTTCTTTTCCCTGGAGAAATGGTGTCTTAGTATTGTTAGCCACGTCTCCTCCAGAATCCCTCTAACTCTAACTAACTTAGCAGTATGATTGAGCAATATAAAAGTATAATTAAAAAAAAATTTTTAGTTATTTTATTTCTTGTAAACATACTTACAACTTCCCGAAATTCACATTTGGTTGGAAATAAGAACTTTGAATGTTTCTGAATTAAGTTGGAAAGACTATAAGTTACTTTCAAAATTCCAGTTAATTAAACAATTATATTAGTGATTTGGCTCCACGTGGATAGCCAGTGCTTTCCTGCCCATGTTTGTTCTTGACAGGTTTGAATTGTGAGCAATGAGAAGTACCAAGCTTTGGTGATGGGAAAAGTGGGTTAGAAAGCATGAAGCTTGGATCTTTGTCACAAAAGCCAGATGCCAGGGTGCACCCAGGTTCCTCTGACTCCCCCTTGGAGGCTTATCTTACTGCCTAATAACGTTATTTAAATATAGATTTCTTCGTTCATGAGGACGGTGCTGAAAATAGTGTTTTGACTAATAAAACAGAGGAGACAAAGAATTCAGAGACAAAGACAATGTGTGTACTGACTGACGGGTGTCATTTTAATAGCATAATTACTTGATAAGTACTTTACACGATGCAGTTACTGCTCTTCAGCCTTACCGAGGTGTTGAATTGTATCAAGTACAGTCAAAAATCAGGGCAAATCTGTGCCCTGCAGCATTTTAGGGGACTTATCCTTGTTGAGTCATTAAATGACCCTTGTAAGGGTGGTGTGTGTGTGTGTGTGTGTGTGTGTTTGTATACACATGAGTGCTCAGGCTCACATGTACTTTTGTGCACATGTATGAGTGTGTACATGAGAGCAGTGTTCAGGCTTACATGTACTTGTGTTCATGTGTGTGTGTACATGGGTGCTCAGACTCACATGTACTTGTGTGAACATGAGTGTGACGGCTAGGTACTTCTCTCAGTCACTCTCCACCTTGTGTTTTGAGACAGTCTCTTAGGGAGCCTGGAGCCTACCGACTTGGCTAGACTGGTTGGTCTGCAAGGCCCAGGAATCTTGCCCTCTCTGCCACCCCAAGGCTAGGGTTATAGATGCATACTATGTCTGGCTTTTCAAGTGGGTGCCAGGGGATCTGAACTCCAGTCCTCACGCTTGCAGAGCAAGCACTTCACTGACCTACCCCTTACGTGGCCCTTTATATAAAGCAGAGAGCTCAGCGAGAGTGCCCCCCTTACACCAACCCAGGTTGCTTCCTGATTCAGTGCTCACCAGGAAACTGTCAAACTGGGTATACTTTAGAGTAGAAAAATTATTGCAACTCCCCCATCCCAGAATTATGGATAATTAGCAAAAGTCAAGATATGTAATTCATTTAATACTCTACCCAGATTTTGCAACTGGCAACATCCTTTAGAACATATAGCCTCAACACAGTGTCTACCTTTGACTTACGGTAGTCCCAAAGGCATGATGAGAAAACACTCATTCGTCAGACTCACTGCCTGTGGAAAGGCACTGAGTTTAGACTGAACCTAACCAGCCTGGCCCCTCAAGGCTACAATGATCATTACAAAAAACTCTAGGAGGCTTCAACCCCCTATTAACCCACCAAAATTTTTTACTGAGCATTATTTCATGCAAATAATCTGCCGTAAACTGAAGGCAAGCGAGTGAGTGAACATCTTTAGTCTGCTGCAGGTAAAGGGTGTTTATGAATTTTACATCACAGAGGGTTCAACTCTACAGAGTTTTTAAGCTCCTATTAAGCAGGATAACAGGGAGAGTACACCCACTCAGGCCAGGAAGTTCATGAGGAGGGCTCAGGGGAGGCTTCTTGGAAAAGGTGGTGCTCACCCTGATACACATGATGGCTGAGTGAAGACAGAATATTTTGAGTTGAGAAGGACACATGTGAAGTCCCAGAGATGACAGAATGTGGCACACTCAGCACAGACTATTGAGGGAGAGGAGAATGAGGACAAACATTGACAAACAGCCTAAAGTATGACAGGGGGTCCTCATGAACGAGACCTTCATCCTAAAGGGAAAAGAGGCCTGTGCATTCGAATGAAGGGAGACATAGACGTATTTGTATTTTACAGAGATTACCACAGTTAGAGAGAGCAAGGGCGGGGCTAGAAAACAAAGGTTGACCAGGAGTCTTGAGTCACGTAGGTAAGAAATGATGGTGACAGAGAATGGGAACTTGGGATGGTGCGGGTGCCACATAGGTGCAGAACTAGTAGAGTATGATATTTGAATGTTGGATGCCAACAGGGAAGAATAGGGTGGAGCAGGGTTGTGTGTGTGTGTGTGTGTGTGTGTGTGTGTGTGTGTGTGTGTGTGTGTGTGTGATAAATAACCAGTCAAGTTCCATGACTGAAATGACTTTAAATTAGTATGCAAGGGCTGAGGTGGCCTGCTGCTCTCTGGAGGTCATCAGGGCAGTTTCTCGTGGACCAGTTAGAGGAACAGAGTCACAAAGTCTTGACATTGGTGTTTCTGCTTCAGAACTATCTCCACCTCTGTGGGTGATTACTTTCAAAAGGAGTTGGAATTGAAGCAGTGGATGATTCCCAGGTCTTCTGTCATAGTTGGAAAGGAGGGTGTGGGTGAGTGGTCAGCTTGGCAATGCATCTTGTGAACAGGCAGGACACTACAGAACCAGGTTGTCAGAGGGAGGGCCTGTCCTTAAGCAGTTGTTACAAGTAAGGTGAAAGTAAAGTGGGTTTAGTTTATTCGCAGATGTAGTCACAGATGGGAGAGTCTAGGGGTGCTACAAAACAGGAGTAAAGCAGGTGACATGGGCTAGACTCCTTTTCCAAACAACAGACCCACACAGGCAGAGTTATAGTGACAGAGGGCTGAGGCTGGGAGCTGGGAGCTGCCGTGGGTCTGGCACAGAGCCTTAGGGTGTGTGCTGTTTTGGATAGTCTCGAGAACCCAGGGCTAGCTGTGTTCACAAGGCCACTGAAAGCCAACACCCATGGTATATCTAGGGTATCTAAGGCTCTCATTTTCTACATGAAGTTTGGGGAGCAGCTGTGTTAAAAGTGTCAATCTACTCATGAGTAAGCTACTTCCGTTTTGTAGGGAATCATGAGTAGAATAAGGACTTATAAATTATGTAGAGAAAGCTGCTTTCCAAACAAAGGAAATGAGTCGTCTAAGGGATCTTGGGGTCAGGAGAATCTTGGGAGAGACTGGTAGTAAGAGATTGCTGGGCCAGTCAGTGGCAGTTGAAACTTCTTTGTGGGGCCTTAGGGACAATTCCAGGAAAGCCCTTCTAAGTGCTTGCCCTGGTAGGACAATGTTCTGATAAGGAATCAGTTGGGCAGGGAATAGCTTCTGGAGTCAGGCTTAGGAGACAAAGCTTTCTCTTGCTGGTGTGTTCTGACTTGGATGTGGAAGCTGGTGCTGATTTCAGCAAATGGATGCCTGCAAGTATCAGATGGCCTGACTTCCTGCTCATCTTCCAGCGTGGGTGTCTGTACGAATGAGTTCTTGTCTTTCCTTGCTTCTGTGGTGTAGGTGTGAGTTAAAGCCTGAGCACACACACCCTGCACCACACATCAGCTGTTGTCCGAGGATGTCAGAGGGTTGGTGCTCTCTGCAGAACCTCTCTGTTGGAAGTAGACTGGTACCCCATCACTCATCCCTGCTGGTTCTGGATGCATCCTCCTCAGGGACATCCCTGGGATGTGGCTTGGGTATATTTTGTGGCACGGGCCTGTCAATGATCGCTCTCTTCATGGCTAGAAAGCTAGGGGATTCCCTGTGCAAGACAGTAGAGCCACAGAGCTCCCTGCTCCATACTCTTAGGGAAAGTTGAGGTAAGAGTTATCTTTGCTCTCATTTCCAAAGAATAATTAGCTCTAGATTTCTTTCAAATGCCTCGCCTTCAGCAAACAGTCAAGGTGGACAGAATCATTTCCAAGAAACATGGGATGACAACATTCTGGCCAGGACCATTCCAGAGCATGGCATACACAGTCATACACCTAGTATTGGGGACCATTCTTCCCGCACAAAGGTCACTTTCCTGAGCCAGTGCTCAGCCATCCGACCACCTTTGCAGCATGGCTTGGGCTGTTCCCCTAAGAGTGCTGAAGGAGTCTCCTTCCATGTCATCTGACCTTGATTGGATTTATGCAGCAGCTTCAAGGACACAATGTGCTGCCTTTCCTGTCAGAAAACGTATCGGTTTGGCTCTGTGGCTCTCTGCTTGAGAGACAACTCTAAAATTACTGTGGGGCAATGGTTGGCTCTAATCCTGAAGATTTGGGGCCTTTGACAGAAGACAGGGATGATTAATGGCAGCAGGAATGGCCTAGATGTGCGTGGATGGTGTCACTGAACACTTAGCAGAATGAACAGATTTTTGGCTCCTATATATTTAAAAAAAAATACCCTCATATTAAAGACTTTATGCGACTCTGCAAATGTCCCAAAGGGGTAAAAATTCAAACCAAACCTCCGTTACTCATCCATTTCACCATCTAATAGCCTTAAAACACCCTCAGATGTTCTATATGCACAGAAAGAGAATTGTGTTCATAGCTCAGGTTATTCATTGCAAATGGCTCTGGCATTGAGAAGGGAGTTTGAGCAGTGTACCTTTAGGTCATTCTCCTGACAGGAATGGATGTCTGTGCAGCATCCCTATAAACCATGTCCATAGTTTCAATTTCTCTCTCTCTCTCTCTCTCTCTCTCTCTCTCTCTCTCTCTCTCTCTCTCTCTCTCTCTCCCTGTCACTCTGTCTCTCTCTTTCTTTCTCTCTCTCTGTTTCTCTGTCTCTGTCTCTCTCTGTATGTAGATTATAATCTAACAACCTGAGTGATCCAGGCTCAGAAGCATACAAGAGAATTTTGTAGAATTCTAATGCCGCATGGAATTGTGGGGAGAAGGGTGTGCTGATATTAGACTTGGGATGCAGGAAACTAAATGAGTTCTGCAGTTTCTCCTCTCTCTTTTCCGCCACAGTTTTGTATGAGGTTATGAAGTCCCCCCTGATACGGGGCATATCATACTTCTGGAACTTATTGACCGTGGAGTCTTCTTTTCAAGGAGCAGCCAAGGGGTCTGATTCCTATGAAATGCATTTTGAGAATCTTGGAGTCGAATCCAGTCATCATGTCCAGAGCCGCTAGAATGATGGGCAGGACAGAGCCACCTGGGCATAATGTAATACTATGTGTTTGTCAACTGCAATTATCCAGTGCAAAAGTACCAAGATAAATAGCTCTTTCTCATGACCTACTCTGAGTTCCTCCTGCTTCCAGGATGGAGTAAGACAGGCGGGTAGTGAGAGATGCTGGTAGTGTGCAGAGCAATGGGTCTGGAAACAGCTAATGATATCCAGAGAAGCTGTGTGAGCCCATCCACCCCCAGCCTGGCTCAAGATTTGCCAGTGGAGTTGGAACACTCCAATAAAGGACCACATAGAAGAGCTGCTGTGTTCTCACTGCCTGTGGAGCCAAGCTCCAAAAAGGACTCTACTTACTGTCTTCCAGAAGTACAGTGTCTTTAATAACTGACACAAAGCAAGGGAAAAGGAAAGCACGGATGCATACTCTCCTCTGTGTTTGCACTTAGTGTTAACATTAAATGATGGGTTTAATGGGTGGGCTTGAGGGTGGACTGTCTTCAAGTGAAGTGATATGACCATGTCTTAGGGGAACATGGAAGACAGGCTCTGGCTTCCATAAGAGCTTACATGTGGGCGCTCAGGCTTGAAGCTGGACGGCTGTTTTCTGGTTTAAAAACTGCAAAGATGTTCAAAGTATGTGGGGGTCACAGGACAATCTCTACCTCCCATCCTCACAGGAAGCATGCAGAGTTCCTGTCTCTCACACCCAAGCCATCACCTCACCCCACATAACCCCAAGTGATGATCTTGTGACTTTTTCTCCAGTGCTCCCCTGGGAAACTTCACTCTTTGCCTCTCTTACTTCCCAAAGCAAGGGAGGCTTCTCTTGCTAGGTGATGCCGTACTTGTACTTGCAAAGGTTTTCGTCTCGGACCCAGTTTAGCTCTTGAGTTTTTCAAGAAGATGAAGGGCACGGGCTGTTTTCCTTACAATCCAGATTAGGTGCCTGCATTGTGGTACGGGTGTGATCGCTGTTGCGTGGAAGCAATATGCCTCTCTAGCCCTTTTATCTAACACTGTGTTGAAGTGGGTGTCGACTGCAAAGGCAACTTCATTTCTCTGTGGCCAGAATGTGACAGTGGCTGGGATGGAACAAGTCAGCCATGCGTGAGGTGACTCAGGGACCTCCTGGCACCTCTGTTGGCAGTCGAGTCACCCTTCAGTGAGTCTAAGAATCCCAGGAGGAAATTCTCCTACAGAGGCAACCTGGGCATACCAACTATAGTCTTTTTTTTTTTTTTTCCTGTTTTTGTTTTACTTTACATGAATGTGTCAGGTCATCTTGAGAGAATTCTAGTTGTTCACTACTGTTCATTTCTTCTTGTCAGCGAGGACATCTCAGTCCAAGACCTCAGTGAAATCAAGAATTAATTCCTGTATTTCATTATCCACGATACTGCTTTCATGGTTGCTTTGGAACTTGAAAGGGAGATAAAAGGAGTGTTTCACAGAGGCACTAATACACCTGCTAGTAATTAACTGTTATTAAATCTGCATTTCTTACATTTCTAGGGTTGGTTGATTTTTTACCCTTAATATTTAGGCATTTTCAAAGTGGGCTGGCATGGAGTTTAATTAGAACGCTGTGTATTTTTTTTCTGTACCTCATTTTATTTGGGATTTGTTTCTGGTTAAACAGGGGTTAAAATACACGGCTCGTGGATGCTCAACTTTTAAAAATCAGAAAAAAAAAATACAATTAGCTGGGCCATTCCTGCCTAGTTAACTATAATTAAATGAATACAAGGAAAAACTAAATATCTCAGCCTGACATGAAAATTTCAAAACAATTCAGGTTTTATACCATTGTCTCATGCTCTTATTCAGTGGTCCGAAATGGCAGGATTTTTCCTTCCTTTCATACTTATTTAATGAATAATCAGAGTGACAGAGAGAATGTAGTAAGCAACCACTACTTAGAGAGGGACTTCTGGCCACCACAGGTCCTCAGGGCTCTGGGATTTTAGCTCCTCATCCCAAGCTTTCAGGAAAGATCTGTTCTCTAGTCAGAAATGGGGACAGAGAATGACTGTCATTCTTAGACTTCTCGAGGTTTCTCTGGGAAGGGAGAGGGTTAGTTCCACACGGGAAGGCAGAGGTGTGTGGGAAGACAGGAGAAGCCGATCTGAGGCCAAAGTAGAGAGCAAATGTATAGGACGTGTTTCGGTCTGATAACAATGGCTCTTCTAATTCCAGAGACAAAACCTGCATTGGAATCTCACTCTGTAAATGGACAGACAGACTATGTGTGCGCAGTGGTGTTAACTGTCAGAGAGCAGGGAAGCCCAGTGGTTATGATTTGGGTTTGGGTCCACGTGTGACATTTCTTATGCTCACAGAGGGGATAGGGTGGCAAGAACTGTTCCCACATTTGAAGGGTTAGTGAGAAAATAGATCCTTTCTTTCTGAGTGAGAGAAGGCCCGTATATGTCTCAGACTGCATAGGCTGTGCTCTCTGGATAGCTGGGCTTTACGGTGGCTCTTGGTCAGATTCTGTCATGGGTCTGTAGATAGAGTTCTGATCCTAATCCAGGTATGTAGTTGGTCAGTGGCTGTAATGACCTGTCAATCTCCTTCAAATACTTAGGGTTTAAATCAGAGTCCTAAGATAAAATAATAAAGCTGCATTACCCTGGAAGGTCTATAATGGCATGTTCAGAAAGCCGTGTATTGGCCAAAGAATGCTTCATTACGAAAGAACAGGTTTTTGTGATATGAGGTACACTGTGGTGGAATGAGTTGGCTTTCCTGCAGGAAGCACAACATACAAAGATCTTCCTTTATTTGTGCTTTTTATCCTGTGTGGTTTCAGTTTCTGCAGTCAACCGTGATCATAAAATATTAAGCTGAATAATTCCAGAGATAAGCAATTTAAAAGCTCTAATTTGGGTGCTATTTCTAATTTTATAATGCAATTTACTTCTCTTCGATCCCTGTAACACTAATCTGATGCTCGTAGCATATCTGTTAGGTACACTACCACCCCGTCTGTCCATCACCCATAGCCGTTAGACCCGCCAGACGTTCACAGTACCTCTTAGTATTTCTGTTACGGTAAAATGCTTCAAAAAGCACAGGTACAATGCCAGTGAGCAGGTCAGCTCCTGGGGCTGGTACTGTATGCAGGGCTGCCAGGCACAAACGGGCATGGTGTTCTGCTTCCATTCTCCAGCGATGCTTTAAGGCATATCTCTAGGGACAAGGAGGGAGGGATGACCTTGTTATCCAGTGTGTACAGACAGAAAGTAAGCATGGAGAAAGAGGGACTCCCTGACAGACAGCTGTTTCTAGCTTTTCATTTTAAGTCAATATAAGCAGAAATTTGAAGCTGTTCTGGACAAGGCCAGACTGTAGCGGTAGTTAGCTACACCGCTTTGGTTCCCGGTGGGTTGCACGCTCGCAGGGAGCAATCTGGATTCACAAAGGAAACAACACACACACACACACACACACACACACACACACACACACACACACCAGTTAATTTTTGACATGCCATGACTAGTTCAAAGGCTGGACACTCTTTAACCTTCCCCTGCTGGCAAATGCTCCGATCCGGTACTCCTGAGATGCCTAAACTCTCCCCTGCGACGCCCAGGCCCAATCAGAGAAGTGGCCAGTGGCCACTTACCCGAATTCTTACATGGCAGGTTGGCTTTCTCTTCTGCAGCTCTAAATCTGACCTGTCTCCCTCTGAATCCTGGCAATTCTCCTTTCTTCCTTCAAGTTCCTAGCCCCCACCTACAATCCAAAGGTTCTGCCTCAGACTACCTGCTCAGCCATTGGCTCTTTATTGATTGATCAAAACCTAATTAGGAACAAGGACCTTTAGTGTTCACAGATTCCAAATTTTGGGGACCGGATTAATTCAAAGCATTTGAACCAATCCCCAACACCAGACAGTAGCACTTGACAAAGGAAATGCTTCTGCTATGGAGAGAGAGAGAAAAGCAAAGTAAAGGAGAGGCCACCTGACCCATTATTAGACTTTTAGTGTAGAAGGGAGATGGAGACTACTCTGTCCATTTTATAGATGGGAAAGTAAAGCCCACAGTCACTAGTTATCACACTTGAGGTTTTACAGCTAATTAAGATAGGTCCTGACCCAAATTGAGGCTTTTTAAGGGGGTGTGACATTGAAGATATGATTTTTCTGTATAGCCTTAGCTGTCCTGGAATTTGCTCTGTAGACCAGGCTGGCCTCAAACTCATGAGATCTGCCTTCCTCTGCCTCCTGAGTGCTGGGATTTAAGGTGTGTGCCACCATTGCTCAGTAAACCAAGGCGTTTCTGATTCCAAAATGGTTGCTTTCATTCTGAATATAGTAATATAGAGATGATAAATGGTAGAGAAGTAGTTATAGAAACTTAAAGTCTCCTTGAGAAAATAAGATGGCTGCTTTTATTCTCCAGCGATGAGATTTGAATGAGTAGTGTTCCCAATGGGTCATGTATTTGAACAATTAGTGCCTGGTTGGTTGGTGGTACTGTCTGGGGGAAGCTAGGGGACCTTTAAAAGGTACAGCCTTGCTAGAGGAAGTACATCAGTAGTGGCAGGCTCTAAGTGTTTAGAGTCTCACTTCCTGTTGTTCTCTCTACTTCCTTCGAGTGCAAAAAATGTGACCGGCCAGCTTTCCGTTCCTGCCCATGTCATGTCATGTCATGTCATATCATGCCATGTCATGTCATGGCTTCCCTACCCTGGTGGGCTCTTTTCCCTTGGAACTGTAAGCCAAAACACATTTCTTTCTTCTCTGACTTGCTTTTGGTTATGCTGTTTTATTATAGCAACAGAAAAGCAACTAATACAGAAACTGGTAACAGGAAAGTGGGCTATGGCTACAGAGAACCTGGCCATGTTGTTTTGTGCAGGAGTGCACAAGATGCTGGGATTTTAGATTGGAGAAGCCGCTGGGTAGTGTCAGCAGAGCTCAGTGGGTCATTCTTATATGAACCTGGAAGAAGTTAGTGTTGATGCTGACAGCAGAACTCAGCAGGAAAGCTCCAGATGCCTTAGAGGAGAACAGGGGTCTATCAACTACGGAGACACAGGGCATTCTTTGATATTTTTGGCAAAGAATCTGGCTATATTCTGCCCATGTCCTGAGAATTTGCATGAGGCAGAGGAGATTTCTTTTTTTTTTTTAAATATTTTTTATTACATATTTTCCTCAATTACATTTCCAATGCTACCCCAAAAGTCCCCCATACCCTCCCCCCCACTTCCCTACCCACCCACTCCCCCTTTTTGGCCCTGGCGTTCCCCTGTACTGGGGCATATACAGTTTGCGTGTCCAATGGGCCTCTCTTTCCAGTGATGGCCACAGAGGAGATTTCAAGGCAACATAGCACAGCATCTATGGTGTGGCTAATGCTGATTAATCTTAGCTCAGGTCTGTAATGAAAAAAAAGCAGCAGGTGGTGCAGAGAGAAATAAAAACAGTGCAGCTAAGAAAGGAAAGGGCACCAGGAACCTTACAATTGTGGTGGTCATGTGCGGAAAAGGAGCCTCTAACAGTCAAAGAGATTACTGTCGCTAATGAGAAGCAAGGTGCCCTGAGCTAAAGTCCCTCTCAGCCACTCACTATTCATTGCTTCTAGAAATCAACTGCATAAGTTGTTGTAGCTGTGAGTGGTCCAAGAGCTGTGTGTGCTCAAGTTGGCAGCCTTGCTTGGCAGTGTTGCCCACATTGTGCTGGTTTTAGAAAGAAGAAAGATGTGAGATTGTGGAGGGTCTTGTCCCCTACCCTCTTGGTTTCAGAGAGCGACTGGGGCCAGGTAATGTGTGACATTACCCAAGCCCTTGAGCAGAGATCCTGAGATGCCATTGCATGAAGTTGTAACGATGGAGGTTGGGTTGCAGTAAATGCTCTAAGATATCAAAGGTGCTGGGCTCATGCGGCATCTGCAAAGGAGAGCTGAATACAAGGCCTAGAACCAGCCCAAGAGAGAGATCTGTGCATCGCAGGAGGAACAGAACCATCTAAGCTCTTTGAAACGAAGTCTCAGACATTGGACTTGGAGCTATAGGATTGGAGCTTGCTCTGCTGGGTTTTGTTCTTGCTTTGGTCCAGTCTTACCTCACTGTTCCATGATACAGAAAAGTATATTCCATGGCATTGTTTATTGGGAATATGTAGTCTTTAAATTGCACAGTGGCTCACAGTTAAGAGCTTGCCCTGGGTTTCAGGAGAGACTTTGGACTTTTGAATGATGTTGAGACTGTTACGAACTGTGGAGACTTCTAGAGTTGGACTAAACACATTTTGCATCATGAGGTGACTAGGGAGTAGATTATGGTTGTTTCAATGAGAAATGGCTTCAGTGGGCTCATACATTTGAACACTTGGTCCCCAATCTGTGCTGCTGTTGGGGGGGCGTTCTGGAATCTTTAGGAGGTCAGCCTGACTGAGATATAAAAAGTGTTCCCTCAAGTAACAGCTTATATCCCAACCCATTTTGCCTGTCCATAAGGCCTCAAAAAAAAAAAATACAGTTAACCTCTCTAATCCCCAGTCTTCCAAAATTTGGGGACATGGAAGTTAAGGAGAGTAAAACAGGAAAAATATTTTAAAATACTAAGATAGTAAAATAAAATTGATCAATGCAGGAATAGACACTGGATTCTAATTTTAAAACTACGTGTAATACAATCAAGAAGTCTGAGTATAAACTGGGTATTAGATGATTAAAAGCTACTGTCAGCCTTATGAAGGGTGATATATCTAACCACAGAAAGATGCTTTTATTCTAAAAATGGTAAGGTCCACACTCTGAATCTCCCACTTTGTGCATTGGGCTAGTTGGACCTTCACAGCATTGTTTATTTTCTTAATATTGATATTGTCCTAAATGTATGGTGGAGGTTCTGGTCCCATGCTTAGAGTTAGAAAGTTCATTAAATTCCAGGTCAAATTTGTTTTAAGAAAAAAAAAATCTCATTTCCCAGGGTTTCCCATCACGGATCACAACAGTTTCCTGTCAGATCTTCAAGCTGCTGCCATGATTTCAGGGAGCACTTTTTATGTCTGAGTCACAAGGTGTGGGTGCTCCTATGTGGTGGGTACTTGGCTAGCATGCATGAAGGCCTGGGTTTGGTATTCAGTACCAAAAAGACAGTTATAAGATGATTTTGTGATTTTTATCATCCTTTTTGCATTAGCTTAGATTCCTCTTTAAAGATGTCTAAACAGCAACTCCCAATTATCCTGAAACACAGCTTGTAGAAGTGGGGAGACATGTAGGTGATGGTCCTTTACTCGCCAGCTTTAGATTACTGAGTTGGTACCTTCCCAGCCTTCAGTGGTGGTCAGTGAACCCGTCTCAACATCATTAACAATACACACACACACGTAGCATATAAATAAGGGCCAATCACTACTGCTTTTAAGGCCAATAAGAGTTCATAATATTCTCTCCTGTGTCCTTTTTTAAAAAAAAAAAAGATTTATTTTTAGTTCTTGATTATAGAGGTGAGACAGAGGAGGGAGAGGGAGATGTAGAGGGAGTGGGGAAGTAAGGGGAGGGGAAGAGGAAGGGGAAGGAGGAAGGTAGGGGGAGGGAAAGGGAAGGGGGTGGGAGAATGCATGTATGAGCACAGGTGCCCTTGGAGTCTAGAAGACAACACAGCATCCCTTGGTGCCGTAGTTGCAGGTGGTTGTAAGTGGCCATGTGGAAACTGTTGTGATCCATGATGGAAAACACTAGGAAATGGAATGAACTGAACTCCAGTCTTGAAAGCGCAGCAAATGCTCTTAACAACTGAGCCATCTCAGCTCCTGTGTTCTTAATAAACCTAGCGTTTTGTGAAATGGGGGTAGAAGGCTCATTCTCTTTCTCTACCCAAAGTGAGCTATTTCCCAGTATTCTTTGGTTTCTTGTACTGGGAACGAGAACATGACGAACATAACCCGAGGACTCTGGAGGGAAACTCACACTGAGAGGACAGTTGAAATGGAAAATGGAGCTTTTTCCTTGGAGCTTTTCCACTTTAGGTTTTTCTTCATGTTGAAGGTCTCAGTTCCTGATAATAATAAAGTTCATAATAATTGGGAGTTGTTTCATGCGACAGTGACCCTGCAGTAAATATTTCTATCCAGTACTGAGCACACTGAGCTGAGCCAGCACTGATGGACAATTACTGTCTCCAGAGTTCTGCTTGTCTTGAT
This sequence comes from Mus musculus, assembly GCF_000001635.26. NCBI lineage: Eukaryota > Metazoa > Chordata > Mammalia > Rodentia > Muridae > Mus > Mus musculus. The sequence continues at coordinate 34,227,165 of NC_000069.6, forward strand.
GATATGTGAGTGATACACAGCCAGAGCCATTTTGAGATATATTTTTATTTTATGTGTATGGGTGTTTTTGCCTTTGTGTGTGTCTGTGTACCGCATCTGTGCAGTGTCCCTTGGGGGGCCAGGAGAGCCTATCAGATCCCTTGGAACTGGAGTTATTGATGATTGTGAGCCACCATGCAGGTATTGGGAATTGAACCTGTGTCCTCTGTCAGAGCAGCAAGTGCTCCTAACTGCTGAGCCATCTCTCCTGCCCCATTAAAGGCATTATGCCAGTGTTTATGTTCTCTGTGGTTAGGCCACCATATTAATGTTCAGTTTAGTCCACCTATTTTTATTTGCTTTGATTTTTATGAACTGTTTTCCCTCATTTAATTTATTTTAATTATGCAGAATATTGTTATTCATTTGATTCCGATTTCAAAACGACATTGATTCGACACTTCATTAACTGGAGGGTCTTCATCTCTCTGGGTCCTTCACTTTTTTCTTTTCTTCTCCCCAAGAGACAAGTTTCTTTATTAGTTTTTCAATCTCTTAAACAAAGCTATATTTACATTAGCATTCCTCTTTATCTTTTGTGTAACTCCTCCCCCACATCAGTGTCACTGTTGTCCTCAACCCTTGCCCATTTTATTCAGGGTGCAGAGCTGTTCTTCCCACAGTGCACAGCTCCCAGTCAGACCTGTGTGCTCAGCTGCACATCTGTTTGGCTTATCTAACTAAAGCTAGTGCTACAATAAAAGCCTCCGTCACAGGCATGGCATACTGTGCTTGCTGTCTTTGGAGCATGTCCCACTGAAGGCCTCAAGAAGTCACCTCCATCTGATGCATAGGGGTCCCATACCCTCTGGCAGTGTCAGAACTTCACGCCTCTGAGGCTCATCACAAAGTGTTCCAGCTCCTGTCCATGGGCCAGGCTGGCTCAAAGGAAGAAAGCTACGATGTACACTTGAGCGTTGACTTAAGTGATGTTTATTAGGTTGCTCCAACACAAGAAAAAAAGTGATGTAAATTCTCTGTACTTGCAGGCTTAAAAAAAAAAAACTATGAACAGAAGCAAGTAAACATATTAAGTACAAATAAATTATAAATCTAATATGATTTATATAGATAGCGTTAATATAGGAAATTATTATTATTATTATTTTTAGAATGTAATGGCTACTTAACAGTTTGATGCAGAATTGCCTGCTGTGGTGTGAGTTTCTACATCAGCATCTAATACAAGCTATGGTTTTCTGGGAGCATTGTGGTATACACTGATGTATATTGTATTGTATGTACTATATTGTGTCCACTGTCCTATGGGTTTCTAGGTGTCTAGTACAAGCTATGGTGTGCTGGGTATACCGTGGTGTACGCTGGTATCTTGTATGAGGTATGCTATGTCCACTGTCTTATGGGTTTCTCGGTGCTTATTATAAGCTATGGTGTGCTGGGTGTGCTGTGAGTTCCTTACGGGGATGTCTAGTACATGGTGTGGGTGGTGTTTCAGATGTACTAGGCAAGGGGCTCTTGAGCCATGGGCAGAGAACAAACTAATGTAGTTCAAGCAAGGCCAAGATAAAAATAACAGTAACAATATCCAAAACATACCTTCCAGGAATATAATAAATAGTCAATCATAGCTAGAAGATGGGTCTGCAGTGGGGAGTAAAATGAATGCAGTCCTTGAGATGATGGGACAGCCCCCTTCTAAGATGTCACTTCAAAGAGAATGATAACCGAACACTATAAATACTCCCAGACTACAGACCCAGATATCCCTAAATGAGCAGAGGTGCTCACAGAGGGTGGCCCTGCAAGAATGCTTAAGAATGAGATAAGTGTTTTTTTTAATGCAGTTTGCTAACAATTTCAGGTTTTTTTTTTTTTTTTTTTAGTATGCTAGTAAATTGAATATCAAATCAGTCTTTCTCTAATATCTACCATACAATTTATGGATGTAAATAGAAATGTAAAATTAATCAAGTACAAATGGAAACGTGGACACTGAGTTCAGCCCCATGCTCTCAAGAGCACCGATGGAATTAGCTTCCCTTTAAAGGTATACATACACATTTCGTCTAGGTTCTATGTGTGGTGCTCTGAGCCTGCCTGAGGTCTCTAGTGATGCTTGGGTCTGGGGAGGGGATCTATTTGTTGTGCTAAACACCTTTTCCTGTAGTGTGAAAAAACCCAGGAAAATCTACCTCTCAAAAAGTCTAATCCCAGGAGCCAGGAGGGAACAGTCAGAGCCATTGTGAGATCAAGTGGACACAAAGCGCAGGTAGCTTTTGAGTGAAATACTACATTTTAAAGTTAGTCATAGCTCCTCATCTTACGTTACTCCTGAGTGCTGTGATAAAATGTCATAACTAGATTGCTTAGAAGCAGCAAGAGTTTCTTGGTCATGATGTCCAAGATTAAGGTTTTAGGAAATTCAGTGTGTAGAGAGGGCCAGTTTCCTGCTCCTAAGATGGTGGTTTCCATCTCTATCCTCACATGGTAGAGGTCATGGCACTCTCTTGATTCTATATGAGGCTAGTAACCCATCACTAACTAGGGTTAGCATTATAAAGGCTCTAACCTTATCACCCAGACAAATAGCCCAATAACTGTAGTTGATTCCATCAGTGCACTGATGTACAAGCCATCACAGCCCAGCAGAATAGTGCAGAGCTGAAAGCTCACTGTGCTCAGCTGTGGAAGTTATACTCAGCATTCCTTGCGGGAGTGGACCGCAGTCACTGTTCAGGTGTTTTGTGAAGAGGTAGTAGCTACACTGTCATCTCTTCTACCCACTGATTTATAAAGATGCCATTGGAAGGAGTGAGAGGATAGATGAATATGGGCATAAATATATAGGAAAAATTATTTCTCTGTAAGGTTTAACTTCTAAACAAAGACACCCTCAGAAGAGCCAACGTGCTGAGGTAGGAAAGATGGAGGATGCCGTAGGATGGAGCTGCCGGAACCTGTGTTTCATCTCAGCAGCTGGGGATTGAAACAACTGCCTTGTATTGATGTAATTAACAAGTAATACCATTGCCCAGTGCTGGTGGGCACTCTTAGTGGAGGTGCAGTCACAGTGGCCAGGCCAGACTGTATAACATTAACTTTCAAAATGTTCTGTAGAGTTGTATCAGGCAGGAACTGGACTTTAACAACAAGTCTTAAGCTAGAAAAAAAATTAATGGAAGAAACTGAAACTCGCAAAGGGACCAAACTCTGAATCAGATGTATAACTTTAATTTTTTCCAGAACCTGTTTTTTAACCATGGTTCTTAAATGCTTTAACCTCCCCTTTAGCCCACCACCCACCAGAAAGAATATGGAGGAAGTAGACCAGTAGAATGGTCCTTTGGAGCAACTCCCATCTGTATTGTTGGAAATCAACAGTTCCGTTCACAGGTTAGCAGCAGCAACAGCTCAATCCACTAGCAAGTACTTCATGGATACACCAGCAGTCCAGTTCAACAGAGTTGGGTTAGCAACAGCGGTGAGACTGCCTGCAGAGACAGCGAGAGACAAGTCAGCAGGAGGGACCAGAAGGAACACAGGAGTTCTTGGCTGTGCCTCTCTCAGGGAAGGGAAAATCAGCATAGACTCCAGGCTCAGAATTGTTGCACAGCTAGCTCTATAAGCAAGCCAAGCGCAGCCTCCATCACTGCCCATTAAGTCCTTTTATCTTCTCTCTGAACATCATGTGTCCTCCGTGAGCCTTGCCTCAGCACATGTCTTGTCTCAGCACAAGTGTCTATCTCAGCCCGAGTCTGCAGAGTCAGCAAGAAACTGCAGCACACCACCAGAAGTTTTTGGTGCATTTCTCTCTATGGAGTCCTGACAAATGCAGATCAACTATGTGATGTAAGGTAGCCCAATACATGCATGTCATTAGCAAAGAATTCTTCGTCATGTGTCCTTGCATATGCCTGCTTTAGCAGAACATCCTCTCTTCTGTGTCTGCTTCAGCCAAGCATTCCCTCATGAGCCTGCCTTAGTTTTTCACTCCTGTGTCCACTTTAATGGAAAGTTCCTTCACGAGCTTGCCCCAGCAAAACACCATTCGACACAACTGACTTTCCAGAGAACCCTTTAAGTTTCCACTTCAAAGATGATATCTTTATCTTGTTCTGTAAATGTGCCCTGTATTAATAATAACTGTAAATGCCAAATCATGGGGTGAGAATCCTCGATGAAAGGTGGCACCATCTGGATGTTTGTGCTTTCTTGGTTGATGGGAACTTTCGTGAATTCTAAAGACGACAATGGATCTTAATTAAGTGTTCAAATCCCCCCCTGTGTCACATGATTGTGGAAATCCTGAGTGTGCCTAGTTAATGTTGAAATCAATGGTAATCTGTAGGTGCTCCAATTGGTTGTTCAATATGCAGAGTAGTGGGCACTGTGAACATGCTTTAAACATGAAGCCCAAAACCCAAGGACAAGATGGTTTTGTGCAACTGCACTTCTTATGAATATGTTCCTGTTAAATATTTCAACCACTGAGAGCTATCTTGATATTATCTTAGAGTTCCAAAATCCCTTCCCACACACTGTAGTCAATACGCCATGCTTTAACGCACCATTTCAGAAGGCTATATAACACAATCAAACTGCTTATAAAGGCTTCCTCCTAGAACCAGCATGCATCGTAAGGGTGTGAATTCCAGCTTCTTGGTCCCAAGGAAAATGATGACGTCATCGAGCTGAAAGTACCTTTAGCTTCTCAGCTTGTACAAAAAGGAACTTCCAAAGCAAAACCCTGAGTCAAATCGATGTTTAAGGAATGTAGTTTTAGTCAAAGTGATGATGATGACAACAATGATGAAGATGAAGACAAAGATGATATATGGCTGATGGTTCTCAAAGCTTGCTTTTGTATTTTAAAACTTAGATTTATTTTTGTTTCCAGCAGGTGTCACTGTAGGCAAATAAAAAAAAATGACAGAGTTGCCACAGCTGTGTGATGGCTCCTCCAGCACAGAGCTGGCTTCTATGCAGACTGCTCAAGTCTCTTTTTATTCCTGTGGCTTGTGACATTGGTGTCTTTGCACCGTTTCTGTTTCTCTGGCCACATGCCCTGTCGGAAGATACCACTCAGCTAAATGGACAGAGACAGCAGAGGGACAGGCAGAGCTCAGTGTGGGGAGGGATGACTCTCATTCGGCAGCAGAGAGTCCTGAAATCTTGCAATGTCTAAATGAAGTCAGTACATGAGTTCGTTAGCTTTTGAAGAATTGCTTCCAAAGGTCTTAATCATGTCTGACTATTAGGGGTTCTGTACCAACTTTGTTACCAAAGAAAAGCTCTACCAGGAAGGACGGTCTTCAAAACCTCCCAGCAAGCACTTCCAGCAAGCGCTCAGCCGTAGCCAGGGACAGGGAAGGGAAAGCATGGCAGAAAGGACTAACTGATTGCTTCCATTGAGAGGAAGCTTCAGTGTTGGAGCTAGAATTGAGTTTGTGTTGTCTCACCAGACCCCAGCAAATCCATTTCCGAGCATGGCTTCACAAGGAAAGCCCGGAAACCATTCTGTCTCTCTGTTCCTTTCACTATGTACAGGAAAGCACAGGGAAGAGACAGAGCCAGGGGGACTTGGTCAGAAGCACTCCAGGACTTCAGGTTTCCTGGTAACTCTAGGAAACAAGGTAGGAGGGTTCCATAGCTGTGAATGGTTATTCACTAGGCAGAGCTGTTGGCAACTTGACAGGTGACAGAATTTAAGGAAAGTAGACAACAGAGAAAGTGGTTTGGACAATATTACTGAAAGTATTTTTTATGTGCTTTATTCTTACTTACAAAGGTTATATCCTGTATATGCATGCAGATAAACAGACAAGAACCCTCTTTTACAATCATGGCACAGAGTCTCAGGGAAATTGCTAGTTCCTGTGACTAAAGTTCTTGAGCCCAAAATAGAACCCCATCTCCTGACTCACTTCTGAGTTCTCATGCCCGAGAACATGTTGCCTAAAATAAGGTTGATTCTTGGCTTCTGGAAATATGGATTTTTATTTATTTTATTTTATTAGTAATGCTTCCAGAGTCTCCTAAGCCCTGACTCTATACCTGCACCATACCCAGGTCTTCACATTGCTCCTCTACCTATGAGGTGAAACAGTCTTTCATTATAAGAACACAGGCTCACATTCAGAGCTCTCTGCATGGGGTACTGAGGTACTGAGCCTGCATGGGGTACTGAGGTACTGAGCCTGCATGGGGTACTGAGGTACTGAGCCTGCATGAGGTACTGAGGTACTGAGCCTGCATGGGGTACTGAGGTACTGAGCCTGCATGGGGTACTGAGGTACTGAGCCTGCATGAGGTACTGAGGTACTGAGCCTGCATGGGGTACTGAGGTACTGAGCCTGCATGGGGTACTGAGGTACTAAGCCTGCTTGGGGTACTGAGGTACTGAGCCTGCATGGGGTACTGAAGTACTGAGCCTGCCTTAGGAGCTGAATGCTGAGCTTGACTCCTCCCAAGTCCAAAATCTTTCCTCACACCAGCAACAAAACATGGCCTTTAGTTAGTAGAATGGTAAGGGATAGGCAAGCTCAGTGGTTAGGAACACTTGTTGTCCTTCCAGAGAACCTGGAAGGTTCAGTTCCCAGCACTCATGTTGGATGGCTGACAGTTGCCTATAAGCCCAGCTCCAGGGCATCCCGTGCTCTCTCCTGACCTCCATAGCCAGACGCATACACGAGAGGCATACATTTATACATACACATATGTACACGTGCATGCACATGCATACACACACATTTGGACACACAAATAAAAATAATAATAAAATATTCTAAGAGAACAGTAGAACTGGCATTGGGAAATGACACCCTTTTCTTGTGTTTTGTGAGCTCTTATGTAGAACTAGCTTTACCCCGTTCATAGTGTCCCACTGCTGTCCTATAGAATGACTAGCTTTGTTTAGACTGGCACATGCCCGCGTCATAAACACTAATCAGAGCTGAGTACCCATCTATCGACACATCCAAGGCAAGAGCTGCAACAAAATTAGAGTCTCTGCTGCAAGCAAGAGAGTAAGAGAGACCCAACATCGCAGGATCCCACAGCCTAGTGCATTTGTAAGGAAGATCCAGTGGAAATAGCAAAAGAAGCAAAAAGAACTAAGAAACCCTCGGTGCAGGTGGCAACACACAAGAGCCTTTACAGCTCAGGGCTTTTAACAGGACATTTGACCCGTGACTCCGGAGACACTAATGGGATTCAGCGTTTATAGTGCATTTGGACTCAGACTCCCCTTTACTCTTGTATTGTTCTCAGTCTTAGATTTCTTGTGTGAAAAGATAAAGCATGAAAATATCGCCAAGTATACCCTCTGGTGACTGCGTATTTGGGACAGTTCTTGCTGTTTGACAGGCAGAACCTACACTGTGTGTAGCTGAACAGTGTGGATGGATGTGTTTGCTCTGTCCGCCTCTTCAGGGGTGGCGTTCCTAGGCTGAGTGTGAGGTCCTTTGCCTGAGGCCGTACCGTTTGTAACACAAATGGGATTTTAACAAGCCTTTTTAAGAAAGTCTCCTCCCATGAGCACACGAAAGCCTTCTTAGAGGTTATCATGAATAAAAGAAAAGTTAGAGGACATAGGGAAGTGGCACCTGGTAGAATGCCTCTGTCGCTTTTGAAGCTGGAAAAAGACCCTGATAAGCGCCTGCTTGGGAGTATAAGGAAATCAAGAGTCTACTTTATGAAATCCCTGGATATATATTTTCACTTGGCGTGCTTCTGTAATTCTTTTTGTTTTCTGTGGACGTGTGGACATATGCTTGCACATTTGCGGGGCAGCAGTCAACCTTGGGTGTCTTTGCTCAGTCACCTTCCATTGTTTTGGTTGAGTTAGGGTCGCACAGGTGGAGATAGGGTCCCACAGGCCTGGAACTTGATGGTTTGGCTAGGTTGTTCGGCCAGCACGCTCCAGGCATCCACCCATCTGTCTGTCCAGCCCTGGAGCTATAGGCTATAGGTATATCACCACACCTAGTTTCTTAACTATGGGTTCTGAGGATTGAACTCAGGTCTTCATCCTTGCCATCTCCCCAATACTGACACGTGTGCCTCAGTAATTGCCTTTTCTCTTTTTCCCTGGCTTTCTTCTGTTTTTACTATAAACCAACTAACTGTCTCTAAAAGCCCCTAGCCTCTCTCACTGCACGGTGGAGGCTGCTGGTCTTAATTACTCCCCGGGCCCACTCCCATCACCCAGGGTTGGGACTTAATATTTCTGATAGAATCGTCATGTTCAAGCATTCAGTGCACACACAGAACATGACACTGCACATTAAAAACAGTGCATGCAGGTCATAATAGAAATCATCAAAATGAATCTCAGCGTTCATGTAAAAATCACACTTTTGAAAAGGAAACTGTGGTGAACGTACTTTATGCCCACGCTAGAAATTCTGTAAACCATGGAGACCATGGAGAAAGAATCACAGTTTACTCTACCAATAACTGTAGCCAGCATTTCATCCTTCCTTCTTTTCAAATACAGGTCATCCTAGACCTACAGGTTGGTTAAAGAGTCATTAAGTTTTGGAGGGTTACCAGGAGCAATATAACCCCCCACCCCGTAACATGTGGTAGAAATATCGGACCCGACTAATCAATGAAAGTCATCATAAGGTCAACAGATTCTAAGTCAAATGTAGGTGTTCTCTGCCTACTCTCATAGTTCAGAAACTGCAGTGTACTGATGGTGTGAGCAGTGTACTGATGGTGTGAGCAGTGTACTGATGGTGTGAGTGATGATGTGAGCAGTGTACTGATGGTGTGAGCAGTGTACTGACGGTCTGAGCAGTGTACTGATGGTGTGAGCAGTGTACTGATGGTGTGAGCAGTGTACTGATGGTGTGAGCAGTGTACTGATGGTGTGAGCAGTGTACTGATGGTGCGAGAAGTGTACTGATGGTGTGAGCAGTGTATTGACAGTCTGAGCAGTGTACTGATGATCTGAGCAGTGTACTGATGATCTGAGCAGTGTACTGATGGTGTGAGCAGTGTACTGACAGTTTGAGCAGTGTACTGATGGTGTGAGCAGTGTACTGACAGTCTGAGCAGTGTACTGATGGTGTGAGCAGTGTACTGATGGTGTGAGCAGTGACTTGATAGTGTGAGCAGCATACTGATGGTGTGATTGTGTTGCTGACTGAGAGCCACTGATGTTTGCTGCTGCTGAGAGGGTGAGAAAGGTGAGAAAGCCACGTGCTGCCGATTGTTAAGTTTGAAAGCTCTCAGAGTTCCAGGACTGCAGGACAGTTTCTGCTATTCCAATTGCCACCGCCTTTGTGGTACTGTGAAACTGTTAAATGGAAGCATTGTAAATTTGAGCACTGCCTTGTCTATTTTTATATTTAGTTTATATGTGACTTTCTATTCTATTAAAACATGCTTTTATATTAAAAAGCTGCTACACCAGGCAGGACTAAGTAAGGTGGAAAATGGAAAGACAAGGTAGAGGAAGTATGAGGGGAGGAGTATCTAACACTACAGACATCAGAAAAAAATCTACATGGACAAATAGTACCGTTGAAGTTTCTTAAATATATATAAAATGAGTTTAAAACGTGTTACCTTTAATGGAGGAGGTACACAATGCCTCTTTAATACATAATAAACTACTAGATAAAAATCACTCTGCCTAGCCGGGCGTGGTGGCGCACGCCTTTAATCCCAGCACTCAGGAGGCAGAGGCAGGCGGATTTCTGAGTTCGAGGCCAGCCTAGTCTACAAAATGAGTTCCAGGTCAGCCAGGGCTATACAGAGAAACCCTGTCTTGAAAAACAAAACAAAACAAAAAATTCACTCTGTCTAAGTTTGATTGAGATAGAGTCTCACTGGCCCAGAGCTTGTTGGTTTGGCTAAGCTGATTGTCCAGCATGCCCCAGGCATCTACCCATCTCTACTGTCCAGCCCTGGAGTTACAGGTGTATACTACAACACCTAGTTTTAGAGTGTGGGTTCTGAGGATTGAGGGTTGTTTTTGAGTTACTGATTAGTGGAGTCCTATAGTCCTACCAAATATCACAGGTGGGAGCAGGTACTAGAAGATGTGTGCCTGCTCCCAGGAGAGTAAAGAAACAAATACTCTCACCTACCTATGAACCCTGTGACTTACAAGAATGAGTGGCCTGGGAAGATCTGTCTCTAGATGCAATTATGGCATTAGTGTCATGGGCTAAGCACCTACATCCTTAATGAAGTTAAAACCCTATCCTCAAGATGGAACTCATGTCTGGCACCATTAGCAAAGCCAAGAGGCCATAGCTGTACATGTCTCAGGTCCTAGAGGAATACCCACTACTGTTATTTTACTAAACTGCTTCCTAAATTCTTACCTTTATGTCCAGGGATATAAACCAAACATAACATAACAAGATCCAGTAAGACAAGGCACTGAACTTCATATTAAGACTGAAGAAGGCAACCCGAGAGGTCCAAGAACAGGTGAAAGAGTCAGAGACATCCACACTCCTACTGTTAGGAGTTCTACAAAAACACCAAGCTAACAACCATGGCATACATACAGAGGGCCTAGCCTGGACCCATGCAGGCTCCATGATTGCCACTTCAATCTCATGAGTCCCTATGTAGCCTGCTTAGTTGATTTTGTGGGCCATGTTATACTGTTGTCCTTGACCCCACTAGGTCCTAAATTCTACATCCCTCTCTCTCTCATATGGTTCCCCCAGCTCTGAGGGGAGGAACGTGATGGAGATCTGCAATTTGGGCTCTCTCTCTGTCTAGTGTTTGGCTGTGTGACTCTATTTGGTCCCATCAGCTTCGGGATAAAGTCTCATAGGAACTTATTTTTGCAGAAGATGGTTATTAACAAAGAGATCCAAAACTGACCAAGATGCAGAGAATGAGAAACCATGAATGTTCAGCCCTTAAATATCATATTCCCATCTTTCAGGGCTCTGAGATCATTATGGACAAAGGGATAAAACTATTTAATATCTAGAGATTGGATCATAGATGACTGTAGTGAGTGTTTTAGGAATACAATAGGGTTGTTATACACATGAGCTCACAGTGGCTATGACCATATGCATGAGGGCGTCACAATCTCAAGCATGCCAAAATTCCAGCATGGATGGGGAAGGGGATTGATAACTCCCACCAATAGATTGGAAGAGATTGGCAATGTATGGCAGCTAAGAATGGGAGAGTCAGTTTCTTTCAGAGATGTGACTCCCAAAAGACTACCCATGAGCCAGTAGATTGCCCAGCCCTCGAGCACTTACTGGCATTATCACATGGACTCAGAGGAATCAAATGCAGAGGAGCACATAAAATCTGGAGAGATTGGAAGTGGGAAGAGTAGGGGAGGAATTAGAAGAGGAGGGAGGGCTGGAAATAATTAAAACACATTAGATGCCTGTATAAAATTCTCAAACAATAAAAAAAAATTAAAAAAATCTGAAGTCACAGGAAAATGTCACACCTGGGACTTATTAGCTCCCTAGCCATCTATGCTTGATCAACACCATGATGTTGCTAGATTGACATAGTATCAAACTGGCTTCTAAATATATATTTATATATCCGCAGACTTCGGCAACTCTCAGTCCTCATTGGAGACGTTTTCTCTGTAGTAGGAAAGGCTCTGTACGCACAGCAACTATGGCTGGCTGAACAAGCTCAGGCTAGTCAACAGCTCAACATCTAACAGAGGGTGGCTCAGGAACAGATCTCCAAGCTGAGGCACTATTGACAGTTGTTGGTTACTAGGGGAGGAAGGAAATCGGTTTCTTACATTTCTTTACCATGTAGGTCAACCATGCCCCAGCGGATTGTCTCATACCCATGTGTCTATGAACAGTGAAAATTAAACTCAATGGGCTCTTTTTTTAAAAAAAGGGACATAGAATTAGAAGTGGTGTCAGGGGAGATGCAATAGACTTAGCGGGGAAGAATTGCTATGGTAAAAAAAAATTACGCACATATAAAATTCTCAAAAAGTAATAAATTTAAAAAATTAAAAATAAAAGTGTTATGTTATATGAAAATGTAAATAATTAACAATACATACACAAAGAAAAATGCAACTATGGTATATTTAAGATTTACATTGAATGGATTTGAACTCTGCCTTATGAGCCCATGTATCTTATTCCCTTGATGGTAGAAAAGGGACTTTCTTTTAGAACAATAAGGTGTTTCTCATGGTGCTTGAACAGACAGTGACTCAGGTGTCTCTTGCAGTGTACCAGGCATGTTGGGAGGTGCCTGGACCATCGCTGAGGAGAAAAGCTAAGAGATGGGTGGATGGTGAGCTGTTTAGACGGAGGGGATGAATGTGCTGGGCACGGTTGGGGTCCCTCCACCTGTGTCCTTTGGGTGGGAGCTGATGCTACAGTTGCAGTCTGCCTGTTGGAGAACAAAAGGGTGTGTAGCAAGCAACAGGCTCTCTCGGAGGAGTGATGATGGAGAGAGCTGGATGTGCAGAGCTGGACTGAGCAGAAGGGCAAAGACCGTGAGTTCAGGTTTCTTTGTGGTAAGAGTTGGGAGTTTTAAAGGCTGTGTATGTCACCATTCTCTTGGGACACTCAAACTGAAGCCCAAGTGACAGAGATGTGGAAATGCTGGACCTGTGGTTCTTTGAAGCTAGTATCTATGGTAGGAGATCTTAAGCCTCAGTGGAAAATGACAGCAACAACAACAACAACAACAAACCAAAAACCAAAATCAGATTGACACAGAGTAGCACTAGTTGTAGCTTAATGGGAAAAATGCTGAACTTTCTTTTGACTTAGCCCTGTGTTTCCTTCTGGTTTTTGAGCCTGCCAATCACCTGTATTTACAGCCCACAGAATTAATACTGTAAAGAATAATGTCACATTGAATAATATTATGAAGAATTACACCATACCCCATTGTTTGTTTGCTCTACAGTTTTCCAAAATGGCTTCCCTGGTGTGTCTCAGTCACCATCCGTCCATCCTCCACAACTGAGTCATTCTCCTGAACTTCTACCAGCATCTTCCCACTCACAGTGTTCCTTTTCCGTTCCTGGCTGATGTCAGTGCTCAGCTTGGTACCACAGCATCCTAAATGAGGAACATATGGAAAGGATTGGGCTGTTCTGATCTCCATGTGCATAGATAGACAATTAATTATCCATGGTAATTTATATAGCATCACAGGCATGCATGCACACACATTATTACACACATGACATCATTTCCAGGAGCATGAAGGCATCTGATCTTTAGGATGTCTTGAAACAAGGACTTGATGAGTCCATCTGTGTAATTGGAGGTAGTATTTGCCATGTTCCATCAATGACTCACTACAGTTAAACCAGAAGCAAATTTGCATAGTGTCAAAAGACAGAAAATGATAGGAAGGAAGGAAATGAAGTCAGATTTTGATAGGAGACTTGCCATAAAATTTTAATGCAAATCTAGGTAAACACAACTCCTATGAGGTTGATACCTGAACAGAGATCTCATTTATCCATGCGCTCACTTCATACATCCATTTATCCCGAAGGACGGAAAGGGCTCGAGAGGAGGGAAGTTAAAGTTGCTTTCTATACTTTCCAGAAAGTGGGAAGTTAGAATTGGGAACTCCTTGTTAATCTTTTTAGTTTTGTGTGTTGCTGTTTCCTCCTTCCCTCCCTCCCTCCCTCCCTCCCTCCCTCCCTCCCTCCCTCCCTCCCTCCCTCCCTCATTTTCTCTCCTTCCTTCCCTCCTATCCTCTCTCCCTCCCATCCCCTCTCTCTCCCTCCTGCCTTCCCTCCTTCTGTTTTAGCTCCCCTGCCTCCCTGCCTCTCTCCCTCCCTCAGCAGTTATTAAACATTAGCAAATACGACATACTATGCTAGGAATTGGACATCAAGGACAAATATGAGTGTGATTTTAAGTTGTGGAATAGTGTCAATTTATAGAATGATCATTTCATTGACAATCAGGGGTGAGTTCCATCTTTATTCATTTGTCCCCTCGGTTTGTCTTTCCCTATCCCCAAAATAGAGGAAGAAGGAAAGGCATTTCTTCACTTTGTTTATGAAAACAAAACAAAACAAGAACCCTCTGACACTCGAGCTTTCCAGTGTTAGATACAGTGGGTGACCTGTGGACTGGCCTCCAGCACCAGTTTCACAAAGCCAAATAACGAGCTATTATATCCAGAGGCATTCAGGAATCCCAGCTTGGAGACAAGATCCTGTTGTTCCCCATGATGATCAATCAACTGAAACCCAACCAGTTGAAATCACTCTTCAGATGGGAACAGGGTCAATGTCAATTGGTCAGGACCTCCTTGGAGGTCTTCACCCACTCAGACTGTTCAGCCTTTTCTTGCTGAGAGTCATAGGGCCACCTCTGGGTGTTGTGTGCTCAGCTCATTCCATCCCCTGACACTTGTCCCCATCTCAGCTCTCAATCTTCAGCCCGATACATCTCAGTCCTGAGCTCGAGAACCACCTCTCCTTGCCTCAGCTTCTGTCCTCTGCCTTTTCTACCACTGTTCATTCACTAGCGAGGACTCTCACACTTCCATGATTCTCTTTCAAAGTGAGACCTTTATGAATGATCTATAGCAACAGGAATATGAGAAAGTCAGGGGCTCGTGCTTTGCGCAGTGTGTTACAACGTCTGCTAAGTCTATCACTTTCCTTCTGTCTGGATTTACCATTCCCATCTATAAAACTGGTGGCTGCTGAAGCAGAGTTGGGGAGTCTCAACCTCCCTCAGGAAATTAAGCTTTCAAAACAAATTCAGAGAGCAAAGCCAGTCATCTTATACTTGGACATAGGGATTCTTTAGCAGCATTACAGGGGATCTACTTGATCCACATTTTTCCTGGCTAGCCATGCATCAACAACAAAGAAGGCAGTTTTATTCTGGCCCCAGGAGCCTAGATTTCACTTATGAATTCATTCACTGGTTGTATCGTACACAGGATCTGAGATAGATCAACAGTTTATCAGCATAGTCCCCAAAGTGCTGAAAGACCAATCAGGGGCCCCAGGAAATCATGAGTGGAATGTTGGTGGGAAGAAAGATAAAGGCTTGTGAACTGTCTAGTGGGTGCCTGGCCATAGAATACAGACAGTTCCCACCAAAGACAAACCAGAAAGAGAGGTGGATCGTCTAAGCCTACTTTTTGCCTGTGCTTGAATCCTCTTCACTTCCATGTGGACCATTTACCACAGGTGGCCAGGGCTGTATCTGTAGTGGCCAGCCCTCAGAGATGCAGAGGAGAGGGTGTTTGGAGACACAGCTGAGAGCAAATGGGGAACCAAAAATGACAAAACCATCCGGTAACTCCTGTGTCACCTACTGATTTCAGAGTCATAGTCTGTGAAGGCTGTCCCATTGCGTGTTTCAGGTAGATGTGATCACTGGAGTGGGGCTCACATGACACTGCTGCATTGGAGGTTCCATGCTAAGTATCTCACATATAGGAGTCCTGTGGAGCTGAGGTCTGTTTTTCACAGCTCTGCTCTGTTGCTCTTCATATATGTCTTTGATAGTGGGAGAAGACTTGCCTTTGTTTAAAACCATCCAATAAGTCCAGAGTTGGTTTCTAGCTAAAAACATTGAGCCATGTGCTTCCATGTGCTGATCTAAGATGGTGGCTCTCAACCTTCCTAATGCTGCGACCCTTTGCTATGTAGGCATTTCATCCCATTTCCAGACTCAGAACAATTATATGCTTTTCTTCACCTAAGAAAGAGCGAACTGCTAATAAGTTGAGTACTTGGTGCTTAGCGACTTAAAGACCACTTAAATAACACAGCAATAGCATCTTTATAATAATACCCGGCTGTTAATTAGTTGAACTCCCCAAATACAGATTACAGTGGGGGTGGTTTTGAGTGGGCATGATCGTGACATTCCACCCATTTTTACAGGGTGCTCATGCTGTGCCCCTCAAATCAGTTTTTAAAATAAAAATTCGGCAGTATATCAAAGCTCTCTTTCTTCCGTGAACGTTGCCTCTGAAAGTAAAGTTCCTGCTAATCAAATAGTTCTATAATTAGTGTGGTTTCCCTGATGCGGAAAATACATGGGTATAATATATGGTGGATGGAGATGCCTCTGCTTTGGGCCCAGAAGTGGAAAAGCACCACTCTCACCAAACCTTTTGAGAAAAGTTAGTTTTAGAGAACTGAAAAATACCTGGATGGGTGAACTTTAAAAAAACAAAAACAAAAACAAATGTTTTTATTGGAAAAAGAAAGCCCTTGTCACTCTCAGTGGTGGTGACCTTGGTGTAAGTATAAGCATAGTCAAAGATATCTTGAACTTTAACATCATGATATGTTCCCAGAGAAGGACCTGGGATGATTTTGCTGATGGAGAAGGATTGTGGGCTTGGATGATGTCTACCTTTCCAGTGGTGGTCCTTCCTCCCTCAAGATGCTCTGGACCTTCTGTGCTTTGTCAATGTGAGTCTATGGCACCTTACACTTGCCAACAAACATTTTTGGGATATTTCAATGGTTCTGACTTTGGGTGGAACTTGGTGAATGCACATATTAGTATGAAATAGTAATTTTTTCCCCCTAAGGGAGATACCTGTTCTGGAAAGATGCCGCATATTTAAACTTAAAGTTGGAATCAATGCCTTTTTCACTGTGAGAGAGATTGTATCATGTATGGTGGCACACACCTGTATTTTCAATGCATTGAAAAACCAAGGCATGAGGTCAAGGCCAATCTGAGGTAAGAGGGTGCGAGAATGCTACGCCACGTACTATAGACTAGGCAAAATTATTCATGACTTCAGTGCTGAAGGAAGGGGAAGAGTGGTACTTGGTTGGCCAAGAGAGGTTTTGCAAGGAAGTGATACTAGAGGATCTAGAAGGATGAGGTGGAGTTTTTGGGGGGATTGAGAAAGAACATTCCAGTAATAAAGAAAAATGGACAGGATTGGCTTTGAGATTTAGATTGTAACTCTTGTGCTAGATGATATTAAACTGTCAGAATAAAATGGGGTAGCACAAAACAACGCATAGGGTCACTAGGAAGATCAGAGGCAATGCATTTAATGTGACTGGCTCTACACCAAGCACAACCTCTTCCTCACTGTTTCAGAGGTGTTCTGTCTATCACTGTGGTAAAGAAGCATCAAGTTGAATTTCTGTGTGGTAGGATGATGAGGGAATACAGACACTGCATGTCATAGCAAACCAGGAAGCAAAGAACACGGGTAAGAATCAGGGGTGGGCATTATCTTCAAAGCCTGCAGCCCAAATCCTGCTTCCAACAGCTTGGCTCTATTTCTTGAAGACTTCATGGTCTTCTAAATATTATCATATACTGAAAACCAAGAAGTTAAAATATGAGCTCCAGGGAACATCATAGAAAAGTGAAGAAAATATACATATATGTATCAGAAGATAGGAAGGGGAGCTGTCTTCTGGGTATGACAGTCATTATAATCATGATCACATGGCAAAGGCAAATATAGTTGCCATCATTAGGCCTGTGCAAGATTGGACTTGTCAACTGCCAATCATAGGTTGGGAAGGTGTCCATAAGAACTACTGGTTACTGATGAATTCTGGGGCAAGGTCAGTCATTGACTTTGTTGCATACCCACTAATGAGTCCCCCAGGATCCGATGGGTAGTTCTGGTTCCATGTTCGTGCAAAGGTCTGGAGTGGGAGGGGAGCAGGGCAAATTTATTTCATGTCTTGAAATGTAAAGTTCAGGGTCTGATTTAAAAAAGTGGAAAGAGGCTAAAGTGAAGCTACAGCATACACCAGGACACACTGGAGACACCAGAAAGCCTGACATTACTCCTCCCATCTAGCCTTTCCTCGTGGAAGCTGTAAGCTTGTCCTTGAAACACATCTAGAAGCAAGGGAATGAGAGAATTAAAATTTTAGCAAGAAAACTTTCACAGCTGGTGGAGGACAGGCTAGAAGGCAGAGGTTAGGGGCTGAATTCTGTCTTCTACCATTGTTGAAGGATAGTTGGATTTCTAACCCTCAGGATCTCAGAATGGGACCTAATTTGGAAGCAGTCTTTACAGATATAACTCTTTATAACAAGGTCATGCTGGAGCACAATTATCCCTGTTACCAAATGCCTGGTGTTCTTGTACACGGGATTTCTGAAAACAGACATGGACAAGGAGCATTTGAAAGACAGAAAGAGACTTGGGAAGATATCCACCTGCCACTCTCATCAGATCCTCTAGCAAACAGTTCTTGGGGTGAATCAGTCCTGACAACGTGTTATGTCATATCTCTGTCCTCTCAGAATTTTGATACAATTCTCTGATTTCTAAGCCACTAGTTTGTAGCTCACAATGTGGCCCTAGGAGGCTACTACAAGTCGAAGAAACTAGGTACCAGTTATGAGATACCAGGGTTTGCGCTAGAGTGGTGGATGGGATGAAGAGGAAGAGTATGAAAGATATTCCTGAAGAGGAATCAAGAGATTCCAATTCATAGACAGTAACAGTAGTTAAGCTCTAGATTTCAGATGTGGCTCTTCAGTGCTCAGTGGTATGACCTGGAAAAATCTTTTCATCTTCTCTGTGCTTCAGTTTTGCCATCAGCAATAGTATTGTGTGTTGGCTTCACTAGGTTTCAGCTTACCCAGAGAAGGTGAGATACCATGTCTGCGAAGGTCTGGGAGAGTGTTTCCATGATAGAGTGTTTCTGAATCCACAGCCCAGGGTAAGAGAGTTTCATCATCCTGGCCAGCATGGTGGGCTGCATCTCATCTGTTGAGGCCCAGTGTAGTGAAAGGGAGAAGGGCATGGTCCCTCTAGTTGAGTTTCATCTTCTTTTCCTGTCCCCTGGCATCACAGCTCAGGTTCCTGGCCTTTGGATTGAAACCGAGACTTTTTCTGTCAGCTCCCCCAACTCTGGACTCAGACTGATTGCATCACCAGCTTTCCTGGCCACTCACCGTGAGGGTGGCCACTGTGAGATTTCCCAGTCTCCTGTCACAGGAGTCAGTTCTCACAATAATCTGTCTAGCTAGATACAGACATTCATTGTTTTGTTTTGTTTTTTTCCCTGAAGAACACTGGCTGGCTAATGTGTGTACTTGTAATTCATTGGGTTGTAGCAGACAAGAGAAAGAAGGTTTAAAACCATAGATACTTCATCTGACGGTATTGCTAATTATACTAAACACAAAATTCATGTTTTTAAGTATGTGAGTTATATGAAAAGGAATTAATAGTAATTAATACTTCTCACTTGACCATCAGGTAAGACATTATTCAGGGAGAGAAGAAACACTAGCGAGAACACTTTGAGAGGCAATATGATAAATTCAATCTGCATTAAATTTAAAATATCCAAACAAAATTATAATTCAAAATCCACTGGCATGTCTTTTACGCTTGTTTTAATAAAACATGTTTTATATTTTTTAAACCAACAGTAAGTGTTATGGTATTCATTAAAGAAGATGTTCCATGGAAAGTGAAACAAGTGTTGCTAAGAGTAGAGAAACACACACACACACACACACACACACACACACACACAAAATCCCATTTGTTTAAAAGTCTTTTAAAAAACTCTGTGTTGATTTTATTGACTACTACATTGGAAATAGAGGTATTGATTTATGACAAGTTGGCCAACAATTATTTGTTAATTAACCTAGGGTTGTCACCTTCTATTTGCCCCTCTCTTGGGTGAGTGCTCTAAAATATGACAGTCTATAATTGAGAAATGGAGTCATCCGAAAGCAATTATCTGTCACAGTATTATAACAGGTAAAATCCAGATACCTTGTTAAGTTTGCATTTCAGATGCACAAAGAATATTATCTAAAATTCAAACCTACCTAGAGCTCCATGTCTTAATCAACTCCATCAACTCTACCTATGGAATGAGCTTCTGTGGCAATATTTGAAAAGAAGGACATGTGTGCTATGAAGAACATGTATTCTATGGGATACCATGTCTGGATTTTTTTTTTTTTACATGGATTCTGGGATCAGATTCAGATTTCCCTGTTTTGCCAGCAGGGCCATTGCTCCAGCCTGGGCTTTCTTCTCTCAGAACTTCTTCATTTCTCATCCTTTCATGAACTGTGCTGAGTGGGGTTCACCCCACCATTCTCCCATAGCCTTCTTCTCTAAGGTCTCCAGCATCTCTCACCATGCCAGACTAGTGGTCAGCTGCAGCCTTTCGTTCACTCTCTCTCTCACTCTCATTCCCCTATTTTTTGAATCAAATTTTCCCACATATATCTCATCAATTATGTGTTAGTATTCCATGAGACTATGCTCTTGTCATAGCCAACTAATGTTCTCCCGGATCTCTTTATCTTGACTCTACTTGCTAGTTTGGAAGCTTACAGTGCAAGAGGGAGCTGATGGTATTTGATTTGGTAGGGATTTGATCCAAGTAGTTGAGCATTGGTGACAGTGTTTTTGTTTGTTGGTTGGTTTTAAGTGAGATGGGAAAGTATTGTTTAATCTGATAAACTGCATATGGAGAAGTTATTTAAAGAATTTCCTAGGGATGGTTCAGCAGGTAAAGGTGCTTACCTGACAAGCCTGGTGGCCTGAGTTTGATCCTGGAGGCCATGTATAGGGAAAGAAAGAACTGACTCGCTGCCCTGTGGCCTCTACACATGCATCGTGTCACACATGTTCCCCCTAAGCATCATGCTTCCCACACTAATAAGAAATGAATAAAAGAAATTGCATACATGGAACTGCATGGTCTATATAAGATAGATAGTAAAACCCCAGCTCCCACCTCTGAGATGTAGTATATACAGTGGACTGGAGATCAAGACAGCAGAAGTCAATTTGAGTAAACGTTTTCTGACCAATGGTCTTTTTTAAAAGAAAATAAAAACTAAAATAGATTTTGTTCAAATTCAAAGTCAACGTTTTGTTTGAAAATGTGCTCTTGTATGTAATGACTGTGTTTGGCAAGAAGGCGTGTTCCCTGGGGTTGAGCGCCTCAGATGGTAAAGACAGGCCTGTCAAGCCAAGAGCAAGGCTGGGTTCCTGTTTGGGAGGGCCGTGGTGTATGTATCAACAGAGCATCCTTAAATGCCAGTGTTCACCAACACAAGCCAAGTAGATAATGATCATCCATCCATGGCTGGTGTTAGATAAATTAAAGCCTTCACCATTGTCTTTCAAGTCAACAAACATTTATTGATGGCTTGCTCTGAACATGGCGCATCAACTGGTGATGCGCGGATGGAAGTGTGCTGCTCCAGTTCAGACAGCAAGCTTGCTAACTCACCACTAAGCAACATATAGAGCAAATTCTACTAATTTCCCCTGGAGAGCAAAGAAACAGGGAAATTTGGAGAAAAGCTGGCTGGTCCCTGCTCTCACAGTGCAGGTCTGCTTATGAAAACACAGCTGAACACATTGTGTGTTTCTCACTTTTCAAAGGGGTGGGTGATGCTCATCGTTCGTAATGACTTTTCTACTCGAGAGCTCCTTTTAAGACAGTGACTTGTTCTGTGATAGTATAACTCTGGGAACTTTTTGTGGGCCCAGCTTCAGCGTCATTAACACATTAACTTGAAGTATATTGTCTTTCAGGTACCTCCTGGTACTTCAGGCTTCTCAGGAAAGGGTGTGAATACTGGGTAGCCTAGAGGCTGTGGAATTCCCTGTGAGTTTGGTCCCTGTAATGGTTGCTTCTCCCTTTTGAACCAGTTAGCTCAAACTCTGTCCATCTTTAAGACATTAGAAAACTTCTAAACAATGACCTTCTCCCACATTAGGTCAAAACCTACTGCTGGACACTGGCATTTCACTGTGTGCTTTTACTCTGTAGTTTGATGTGAGTTGTAACATTACACGTGTGATTGTTCAGACCCGTTACTCAGTCACTACTGACTTTCCTCCTGGGTGGAGGAAAGCATACAGGTGAATCTGTGTTCTCTAAAGCCACACAGCCCTTTCTGCACCCTAAACTAACTTCTCCACCACTCTGATGAAGCCTGTGAGCTAATAAGCATGACATTTATAGTTGCCTATACTAAGTCAAGTTTGCCATTCTGCCTTTGCCTTTCCAAGACAAAGATGCCATTTCAGTAAGTCTCAAACAGCAGCACCCTGAGCCCCCTCAGGCATCCAAACCCAACAGTTAGTCACTTTTTCTCTGTTGCTTGAAGCTTCTCAAGTTTCTGGATTACACTTTTTATTTAGGGTGTGATTGATCATGACCACATGTGGCATCTCCAAAGCATCTGCACTGGACTTATAGAGCATACTAATTGAAGATGACTTCCTTTTTATGTTATCAGAAAATTCAGTAGCTACCCTGAGGGACTAAAAGCAATGGCTTGTAGGATGTGCTTCTCTGCCCAGAGCCAGTCACTTACTGCCGCGGTATTTATTATAAAATATGAGACCGTGTACAAAGCTGAAACCTTGTACGGAATAGCAAGGTTTTACCTCTTTTGCTCAGCTTCAGCTCAAAGCTTTCAGAATGAGTAGAGTTGGAACCTGAGGAGGATTATGAATATGTTAAATGGGGCTGGAGTCACGAATGATTTTTCAAAGAATGCCACTTTTGAAAAACTAAGTTGAGTAAAGGCTTCTCTTGCTGTTTGCTCATGAAAAAGGTTGATCTCTGGTCCCACACTGACCCATGGAGAGCTTTGTCTTCATGTTCAAGATTAGGCTGTAGCTGGAACATGGTTCTGGACAGTCTGGCCCCTGTGGACCAAGGCTTCTGTTGTGATTATCTGAAGTCCAAGTGTTGTCTATTGCTAAACATTTTAACTACTTGGACACTTATAAAGAGCATCAGGAGTTCAAGGCTAGCCTATGCTACACAATAAGTATGAGGCAGCCTGGACTACATAAGACTCTGTCTTAACAATAATACGAAAAACACCCTCTGCCTGCCCCCCAAATCAATGTGACAAGAATCACACTTTAAACTTGGATTTCAACTCATTTGAAAATTTTGAGTTTTAATTCTCTCTGCCAATTCATAAGCCATACAACAGGATGAACTGAAGTCATAAATCAAAAGGTCAGAGCTGAGCTTTGGCTTCTGCCTTGTACATCTTGGGATGCTGGGACCTCAAAGATTTCTGAGTTTCCAGATAGTAGGAGGAAAGAGTTCTTGACTCAGAGACCAACAATGAATCCACTGCTCTGAGAATGACCTTTCTCTTATTTCTTTATAAAAACCACAGCCTAGTGACAGGTTCCTTACAGCATAGTTCAAATATGTGCGTTGTCTGAGAACCCTGAGGCTAGGCTAGGTGTTCCATGCAGGCTGCTGTGTCTGCTAGATGTGTGCTGAACCTCTGGCAAGAAAGCATCTCCTTGAATGTTTTTTATGAGTGATTTAAATTAAGTTTATTCATTTGTGTGTAGTGGGGATTGAACCCATCGCCCTGTGCATGCTCAGCTCTCTGTCACTGAGCTATGACCCAAACCCCTGCTTTCTTAAATTATATTGCCATAGTCTCTTTATTAATCAGCTCTAAAAGACAGGAGTTCCTCTGAATGTTTATTTCAAGTGTTTCCTGTCAGAATAATTCAGTGAAAACATGTTGGCATTGCTATTAGTATTTGAAATGATACAAAATAAAACAAAATCCGTGGGCTTTGTTTAATTAATTAATTAATTAATTAGTAATTCATTTTCATTAGTTAATAATTTATTAATTAATGCATTTGAGAGAGTCAGAGTTGTACACAGTATGAATTTTTTTTATTAACCATTCCATTTGTTTACATCTCATATGATATCCCATTTCTCGGTTACCCCCTCCACCCACCCCGCAGTATAAAATATTTTGATGCTACAAAAGCTATATTTTTTTCCAGATTTTTCTTAAATTTTTAGTTGACATAAAATTGCATCTGTGTATAGGAAACATGTATGTTAATTCAGGTATACATTTTATAGTGTTCAGATTTGGGCGGATAGATCTATTTCTCTCTTTGAAAACTAGAACCCACTAACAGTTATTCTATTTCATTTTTGGAACATTTATTATTTCATTGGGGTAGAAATAATTAAAAGTCTTCTTTCACCTTAAAAAAAAAAAGATGCCTCGTGTACGTGAGAAGCTCACTGTGTAAAGACCTAGGAAGAATGAAAACATGGGAGACCCTGTTGGCCAACGTGAACTCTCATGTCCTGCACCACAGGGCTAGATGTCCAAACCACCTCCAGTGTAGATGGAAGGTTTAGAAGATTGCAAATTCCTTTCAAAGGAGGAGTCTCTCCTCTCTCTTTTTGTTCTTTGGTGAATGGTTGTTGGCAGTAGGGTTTCGTTCAGGCTGATGTTTAGGACCTAGCACATACTAAGCAGGTGCCCTTCCACAGAGCTGTATTCCACTTGGATCCTAGTTGTTTGGCTAGAGATTTTCTTTTTGTCTTTTGAGACAGGGTCTCACTGTGATCCAGGCTGGCCTTGAACTCACTGCAGTATTCCTCTGTTTTCTCTGCAGAACTCACTGTCAGTCTCCCAACCAGTAGGATTATAGATATGAGCCATGACTTCCAGCAGCACTTCATGTGTGTGTGTGTGTATGTATGTGTGTGTGTATACATGTGTATACTGTATTTATTAATATGTATGTATATATACACAAATAAACATGTATATATGTATGTGTTTATATATGTATATACATGCATATATATATATATATATATATATGAGTATATTTATTTTGAACATTTGACCCTTCATGTTTAAAAGGCTAAAATGTGAATTTGAAAAGAGAAAAGTCTGAGCTTGAATTAACATTTTTTGAAGTCATAGCATTTAGCTCCTCATACCTTTCTGTTTCCTAATTTGGAGCTGGCAATAACATACAAATTAATTCCGAAGAAGTAAAATGTATCTCAGATTAGGTATTCTTGACTCTGCTGACATAAAACAATTTTACCATACTTCTATAAAATTAGTCCCCAGGTCCATCTACATGAACAGTGGTTATTCAGATATTTATTTGATTTGATTATAAGTAGTTATTGCTTATATATTTTAAAAAGTCATTTCCTTTTGCTTTTGGCTGTAAAAGTAGTGATAAAATGTGGTTGATTTTAAACAATTAGACCTTCATGGTTTCATTGAACGTTTCTCAGAGAGCAAAGAATACTGATACTTATGGATACAGTTCTAAAGTTTCCAACAAGTTCGTTAAAAAGTGTACTTTCCTCTTAGAACTAACCTTCAAGGCTCCTTGGGTGTAATGTGCTGCACCATCTTACATAAAACACTTCGGTGCTTCTGCGATGTTGCTGACAGTTTTTAGCATTTATCATTGGAGCCTGGAGATGAGCAGCCAGCAATCTGTGGTCAGAGGCCAGGAATATTTGGGAACAACCTCCAATGCCCAGGACACCCCGACTGCAGTCACTCCATAATATCCTTCATGTGGAGGTCCAGAAGCCTGGCATAAACATATGGCTAGACTGGCTGTGCATGAAGATGTGCTGTTCAGACACCTGCAACAACTCTTGGACTCGAAACACCCAGAAAGCTAAGTTCAGCAGCAGAATTTCATAAAAAGGTCTAAACCCAGCCTCCGAGAGAACACGAAGCCAGCATTATGCGTATAATACTGTGAATGTCGGAGATAAGGCTGGGCACCACTCTTCCCCTTTCCTAATCACCTCAGCCATTGGGTAGGCTTCTTGTTAATGGAAGCAAAGCAAAATTCCGTCGTGAAAATATTGGATATTCCAATTAATAAATTCCAAATAAAAGTGGAATTAAGCTAAAAATGATAAAGAGCCCTCGAGTGGCTTGTTGATTAGAAACTACTGTGGCTCCTCGTCTGGGCTGCAGCGCCAAGCAGGCAGCAGCTGCTGATAATTTGGTGCAAGTAATTGTAGAGCCAATAAGTTGAAGAAGTGCTTATTAAAAGAAACGGCTTTCCTATCTGCGTGTAAGTTCAATTGAGTAATGCACTCTACATGCGGTCTGACACTGGGTAAATTATACACCTGATTTAAAAACACTCCATCCAGAAGAGCTCCTATTTTGCTCATCCATAAAATTTTTACTTTCTCCATCGCTACTTGCAGCAATGTAGGCATAATATCTATCAAATTAGGCTTGGAGGACGCCTCAGTCTGGCACCCTGCGGGCTGGAAACATGTGCTTAATATTACTGCAGTGCTTTTAACCCCATGAGTGCCCAGGCTTAGCCCACACAGGCACAAGGAATGTGCTGCTCTTTCCTTTACCTCCCCCAGAACACATCCGAGACAGGGGTGGGCTGAATCACGAGGTAGAGAATAGGTACTGGAGTTTAAGGGAGCTCAAACGACGTGAAGTGTCTGAACCACCGTCTCCCAATTCTTAGAAACACGTCTGAAATGCAAACTTTGGAAAGCAGACCATTCTGGGTTAACTAAGAAGCTATGGACAGTGGGGCACAGCGTACAATAACAGCATGTTCTGGGGAACTCTTAGGAAGGTGACCATGGGATGTGTTTTACTTAAGTATGTGACTATCCAGATGACTAATTAATTCTAATGAATAGTCCTTTCCTTCTGTCTGATGAGTGCCAGGCAGTATGTACACCAGATGTGAAACATACTGAAACATAAAGCAGGCAACACACATGTTTTCTTGCAACCCAAGGCATTAAGCAAAAGGATCAAGCTTTCCACAGACCACCAAAATAGGATGGAAAACCATGAGCACTCAAAAGACATTTGTTCTCATTCATTCATTCATTCATTCATTCATTTGAGAAGATAGTGCCTGACTCACAGACTGCCCACTGACCCATGCCCCACTCTCTACCCAGTGGTGCTTCCCTGTTGTAGAGCTAAGAACACATGTACACACAAATCCATGTTCTTTCAGACTGCGGCTGCAGGGGCATCTTCTCTTCCTCCTCTTATTTTATGACTCTGTGTATAGCCCGCAACACAGAGTGTCAATGGGGGAAAGTATACTTACCAGAGAATTTTGTGCCCACTCTTTATTTATTCTTGATCTAGGGGGGCACCCTGATGTCAATTTAGCTCACTGTGGAGTGCTCTGAACATTAATGTTCTGTTGGCTGACATTTTGTTGTAAATGTTCTGTACCCCTCAAATCAGTCTCATGAAATTGGTTACTGGGATTTTAGCCCCCAAAGACAGGGCTCTGCTCTCTGGGTATTGATCAGCTAGGCTGTAGGGCAGTGCTTCTCACCCTTCCTAGAGCTGTGACCCTTTAACATAGTTCCTTATGATGTGAGGAAAATTATTTTCATTGTTACTTCATAACTATAATTAGCTACTGTTCTAAATCATATTGTAAATATCTGTGTTTTCTGATAGTCTTAGGTGACCCTGTGAAGGATTGCTTGACCCCCTCCCCCAAAAAAGGGATTGTGACCCACAGGTTGAGAACTGCTGCTGTGGGGACAACTAGATTCCAGAAACTAGAATAAATCTGAGAAAGGAGAAAGAACGGGAGAGCAGGGGGAGGGGGAGGGAGAATGAGAAATGAAAGTGAAGAGAGAGGGGAGGGAGGAAAAGTGATTGAGGGATGGTCTAGAGTAAGAATCAGATCAAAGCACAAGAGAGCCATGAGAAACCAGGAAACCAGAATTATAGGAGGAGCAGTTCCACATAGGCATCAAGAGCTAAGAGATGGATTATTCCTGGGAAACAGACCACTGGACCTGGAGGGAAGGCAGAAGGGGCCAGGAGATACCTTGTTTGTGGAATGAATGAATCCTTGGCAGAGAGGCAAGTATTGAGTGTGGGTTTCTTCCATAAAGCTTGGCAAGAGGGTGGAAGTTGGAAGAGTTGTATCTGGGAAGAGAGAATCTTGCTGTAAGCACAATGAAAAGGGTAGATTTGATCCTGGCTTCGCCATCCCGGGGAGCAAATGAGCCTCACTGTACCTGCCTCAAGGGGTAAGAGGACATCCATAGCCATACCTGAGAAACCAGCACTTCCATGGGCTCCCTAAATGACAGGGGCAGTTATTCTAGACAAGAGATACTCAAAGACTCAATGCTGAAACTTCCTCTGTATTTTTCGAACTTCTTGTGAGGTGCATTTTAAGATCCAAATTACTTGGCGCCTGCCGTGAATGAAATTGCCATGCACTCCAGCACAGGATGTTCTGACAGTCCTATTCCTGGTACAGCTGGGCAAATGACAGGACTCTGTATAGAACTTAAAGGGATTTACTGACCAAATGGCAAACTCATTTCTGCTACATCTTTGTGGAGTGTAGCAGATCTTACCCCAAGCTCATCCCGGAATACCTGGAGCCAGGCAGGGCTTACCTTTTTCTGAGTCTAACCTGCCTTTCTATCTATCCCTCCTCTCCTATGGGTGCTTGGGAAGGTAATCTGTAGAATCTGTCTACATTCTTCTTATTCTGCTTCTCTGTTGACTTAAGGTTAGAGAGAGAAGGACGGATGTAGTGGCACCTCGGATGGCTTTCTCCTTGGGCATTTCAGTTGAGGTGTCATTGTTTATTAACTGGCCGAGGAGTGCCACTTGCCTCTGGGAAGGTAGTGCCTGAGCTTTCTTGCTTCTTCTTCTCTTCCATTCAGACATATCTTCCAATTCAGAAGATTGCAGAATTGTTTCTAAACACAATACAGAATATACATATATAGAAGATTATTTAAGAAATAACTTTACACACACACACACACACACACACACCCCACAGATACTTTTCTCAGAATACCAACTCACCATTATTGCTTTATTTTTCTTTCTCGTGTGTGAGGAAGGAGGATGCTAATATGTATTACTTAATTTTAAACTGTGTTTTGGTCAGGAACCCTGATGGTCACCTGTAAGGGTGACCAACAGCAAACAAATGTTCTTATCATATTTGTGACAAGATGCCTAGTAGACCCTCCCAGAGTTCACTTGGATGTCTCAGTATAGAACTTGGGGAAATTCTGGTCTACTCTTTTGATTGATAATAGGAACTTGGATACAAGGTGGCTGAAGCCATATGGTACTAACCATGGGGCAGTACTTTCTGCGTATAAGAATCTCTGCATATGGAGGAGCTAGAGAAAGTATCCAAGGAGCTAAAGAGATCTGCAACCCTGTAGGTGGAACAACATTATGAACTAACCAGTACTCCGGAGCTCTTGACTCTAGCTGCATATGTATCAAAAGATGGCCTAGTCGGCCATCACTGGAAAGAGAGGCCCATTGGACACGCAAACTTTATATGCCCCAGTACAGGGGAATGCCAGGGCCAAAAAATGGGAATGGGTGGGTAGGGAAGTGGGGGGGAGGGTATGGGGGACTTTTGGGATAGCATTCTAAATGTAATTGAGGAAAATACATAATAAAAAATATTTTTAAAAAAGAAAAAATGATGTAATAAAATAATAAACTCAAAATAAATGAGTATATACATATATATATATAAAGAATCCTAGGATGTTCTCTTTCAAATTCTAGTTTTCTTTTCATCATTTTCCAATTCTGATCCTTTGAGACTTCCAGATACTGCTCCCAAATTCCTCTGCTGTTCCCTGTTTTCACTTTGGTTTGTATGTGTTGCTACTTTTTTGTTCTATTTTCTTAGGATCTGGGAGTGTACACTACGCTCACTTCGAACTCTGAATCCTTTTGCCTTAGCAGCTCAAGAGTTCAAGGTAGATCACAGGCATGTGCCACCATGCACAATAACGTATTTATGTTGTGTTTTATTTTAAGTACCAGCATCTACAAGGCAATATAACTCATTCCCAATCATTCCAAATGACTCAACCTAGCAGTGTCTTCAGTTTCAATAGTCTCATCTGTAGATAGAAGACAGCAGTGCTTTTATGTCACCAAACAAAGCTACAGGATTAATCTAATAAGAATTTCATGCTCCATATAGAATTAAGTCTGTTAGCCTGATGCTCAATGTGACTCTCAGGATTAATGTTAATAAAGCAGAATATTAAGAAAGCTAGTTAAAAACCTGAGATCAGAATGAGCCTTAAGCAGTTAACTAAACAAATTCCAAAACTTGCTAATGTCTCTCCTCCAAATCAGTGGAACAGGACTGAGAGAGGAACAGGGGAAGGGAGAAGACAGGGCTTGATGGCACTGGATGTGGGGACAGTCTGGGCAGGCAGATACTCAGAGCTGCTCCGAGGAAGGAGCCTCAGAGGTATCTGCAGTATTTTAGCCACCTTTAAAAGAATTCTTTGTGAATTATTTCCAAAGTTTGGTAGAGAAGGACTTTTAACAGTTATTTAAACAAAAACATGCTAGACACAGATTTCAGGAAAGCAGAGTAGCCAAGAGAGAAAACAGATTGCTCATCACAGGGTAAAAATACCTTCCATTTATTGGACTTCCAGGATCTGGCTTTATGATAAGGACTCTATATGCTTCATTTTATCTAGTTCACATAACAATCCTGAGGTGTCAGCATTACCCTGTTTATAGACTAGGAACCTGAGACATGATCAAGGCTGAAATCGTCCCTAACTTTTAGAACTGATTGTGGACCGTCTGCAAGTGTTTCAATGACTACTTGTTCCTACCCCTCAGCTATGTTGATCTCTGAAGCCAAGTGAACAGCTTCCCATCTTGGAAATGTCTGTCAGGAACTATTGACCTGAGTTAATTAAAGCAAATTCAAACAGTTCAAAATAGCCCCACTAACTCACTAGCCAACTAACTGTGCCGTGGCCCTGCCATCACCTCACCACCTTCAAATACCATCTTGTCTGCTGGTTACTCTTGTCAGCTACATTTATCTTCCCATATGGAAGTGTACCCCTTGGTATCCCCAGGGAATCCTGGACGAGCCTAGCTGACTTAGCCTTATACCTCACCTTTCCTCCATCCTTCCTTAAAAGTATGTGCAAATTTAAGATGGGACCAACATTAATATGTAAAACAAAGAGTAAGTAACAGGTCTCAATGTTTTTTGTTTTTTGTTTTTGTTTTTTGTTTTTTGTTTTTTTAAAGCTGAGAAATGCCTTCATACCTAGTGATTACAAGTGACTTTAATTGTTGTGGTCACCAAATATTTGACAAGAACTGATTTACTGTGGAGGGGCCCTTTTTTTCATGGCTCCCAGTTTGCAGAAATACAATCCTTTTTTGCAGGGAAGAAAGACATGGTACCGCAGGATGCCAACTCATCGTTGTGTTTACAGGAGCCAATAGGAAATAGGTCCACTCTGTAAAACCTCAAGCCTGGATCCCAGTGGCACCACCTCATTAAGGTTCTACAAACTTCCAAAACAGATCCCCCTACTGAGAACCAAGTGGCTAAACATATGAGCCTGTAGGGAACATTTCTCTTTCAAACCACACCACTTCATGTTACTAAAACTCTCTTAGGACCTTCCCTAGGATTCCGCCCTTTTGCAGAATCTCTGGCTCTGGCATGGTTCCATGCTCAGCTCCTTTTTTGAGACCTACACAACACAGCCCATCACTACCCTAGTATCAAGAAAGAATGTCCTAGGAGTAATTTGCTCTCATGTACTAAGTCTGAAATTAATATTAGAATACAAAACAAGTCACAGAAAAACCTGAAGAGATGGGCTTTAAATCAGACAAGGAAAAAAAGTGGGGTCATTGCAGGTGGCAGAGCTAGTGTTTCCAGCTTGTTCCTAATAGTGTGCATCACAATAGAGGGGCTTACTGGGTGGGCTGAGATGCTTCAGGGACCACACCAGCCTAAGGTTGTTAGATGGGAGGCGTCTCCAGGTTTCTATCCTACCTGAATTCTTACTAACTTGCCATCTCTTGCTCCATGCCTGGCCCACGTGGTTTCAGAGACTGCCATCCTCACGGATCCTCACATCAGGGATGCAGGAAGGAAAAGCAGTTCATATCTCAGCAGCAGACACAGATAACCAAAGTTATCATCTATGTTCTGACTATCTAAAAACTATCAGAGCATTCAACCACATCAGACATTAAAGTAGCAAAGATGGATGTGGAAGTCCCCACCTGGAATCCTGGGACTCAGGAGGCTCAGAGAGGAGGATAGCCTCAAGTTCAAGGCCAGCCTAGTCTACATGTGAGTGTTAGGTCACTCTTAGCTGTACAGTGAGAGTCTGCCTTACAGAAATAAAAGGAAGAAAGAAGCCGGGGTGGGGGGCGGGTGGTGAGGGTGAAGACAGGAAGAGGAGAAAAAGAAGATGAAGTGAAGTGCAGATACCTGGATGGACGTCAAGGCGTAGGCTCAGGGCTCAGCAGAAATCAGATGGCCCAAGCTCAGAGGCTGGTGATGCGTGGATGGGTAAGGATGGGGTGACACTTCAGCAGGGCTCAGTGAGGCTCTGCTGATAACATTCCTCGCTGCACTACCCTCTCAAACACCCACAGGAGCTAGCTCACTCTACTGACAATTATAATAAATATTTCTTTTTACAGATTTCTTTTTCCATTTATTTATTCATTTATTTATTTATTTATTTATTTATTTATATATTTGTTTGTTTGTTTGTTTATTCACTTTGCATCCTGATCGCAGCTTCCCCTCTCCTTCCAGTCCCCCGCACACATGGCCCCTGCCCCTCTCCTTTTCACCTCTGAGAAGGGGGAGGCCTTCTCCCTGGGCACCAACCCACCTGTGCAATTCAGGTTACTGCAGGACTAGAGAAATATTCCCCGACTGACGCCAGACAAGGCAGGCTAGTTAGAGGAACAGGGTCCATAGGCAGGCAACAGTCAGGGCAATATGTTTTAATCCCTAGAGAAGAATTCATTGTATACTCAGACCTTTAACGGAGCACTCTAAGCAATGTACTTAGCTCTTAACAGGAGCACTCTAAATAGTATACTTAGCTCTTTACACGAGTACCCTAAGCAGTGTACTTAGCCCTTTAAAAGGATCACTCTAAGCATTGTACTTAGCTTTTTTTTTTTTTATAGGAGCACCCTAAGCAGTATACTTAGCTCTTTACAGGAGTACCTTGGTACTAAAGATTGTACCAGGCCATTGACAGGAACACACTGGTACTTAGCTCTATACTAAACCCTTGATCTAATGAAGTTGGAGTTTTCCATTTGTTTGAACCCAGAAGCAACGGTGTTGAAAGCAAAGCCCCTCCCCAGTCAGGCTCCTGGAAGGAGAGGATGGAAATCTCCTTCCGGGCCTGATGCCCTAACCATAAATCCGTCTTTAGTACCTTGCTCTAGGTCATGGTACTAGTGGCAAAGGTCATAGCTATCCTCAAAACGCAGGTTCTTTTCCCAAAGTCTCCTTAGCATGGCCAAACCCAGAAGCCATATGCAGTGTGCACGTGGTGGAAGGCTCAGGAGGATGACGAGGCCTGGCTCACTGCAGCTATGGGACTCAAGGGCCTTCCAAATCACTCCTCTTAGGTGTGGCTGGAAGAGCCTTTCCTCTGCCCACCACACTGGGATACTAGAAGACTCAATTGCAGTACATATGATGTATAAGTGTCACGGTGTTTACTCTTCAATGCTTCTGTGCTATGCTTGAAAGCACGGTTTAAATTCCTATCAAGCCTATTGTTGAACCATACTGCCAGCTCTCTTCCCAACTGGCCCAAGACCCTGCACTATGCAACAAATGAAGAGAACTCATTCTATTTGTAGTCTTTGTTTTACAAAAGTCCCTCTTACATTTTTTTTTTTATAGCCAGAGATACACATAGGGAGTCAGCCCTTGGGAGGATGCCTGAAGAATAAAGAGCAGAGAGAACCATAAGGCTTTGCACGAAGGTCCCACTGCACATTTAGCTGAGTAATTCATAGGAAACTTGGCACCTTTGAGTCCCAGGGACTTTGAAGGTTTGACACACAGATGCAACAGAGCAGACTAGGTGGGACTAATTTGCTTGCTCATATTTTTTTTTCTTCAAAAAATGACATCACTTTTTATAGCGAAAGAAATTGTAAATTTGAGCATAATTTATGAAAGTTCCATATGCTTTACTTTGTGCTAATGAAGATACTTTTCAACAGAGTGACAATACAGAATGAACAGACCCTTGACCCTGGCTCACAGCCTGGCAACAGCAAAACTGGTTGTATGGTGTAGATGAAAGGGAACACCGAATGAGTATGTGTAATATGACAGTGCTATGCTGGTCATTTACCTTTGCTGGGCCATCTGCTTCTTTAGAACAGCAATTAGGCATCACCATTGTCCCGTTACTGTGTACAGGAAGGCTGGGGCTCAGAAGGGCTAGGCAATGTGTACAAAGTCACACAGCCTAGTAAGAGTAGGTCTAGCCCAGGTTTGCTCAAAACATTTCTCTCTAGACTCTATTTTATCTTGAATGATAAGGACCTTCCTCACAACAGGGCTGAAAGGGTACCCTGGCTTCCTTGTCTCTGTCATCTGCCTCAGTTTGCTACTCTGAACTTGTAGGTCAAGACCCCAGGCTGGAGGGATGGTGCAGAGGTTATGAACACTGGACCTGAGTTTGGTGGCTCCCAGCGCCTATACTGGACTGGCCACAACCTCCTGTCTGTTCAGATCTGGGATATGTGATGCCCACTTCTGGCCTCCTCTGGCACCTGTACTCATGTCCACATCCACTCACAAACACACACACACACACACACACACACACACACACACACACACACTAGAATAAAAACAAAGTCTCTTAAAGAAAGTCATCTGATTATTAAGAAGCAATGATCTTTTTCTACCTGCAATGTTTTTTGGGGTCAGGTGTTAGACATTTTT
Source organism: Mus musculus (assembly GCF_000001635.26). Lineage (NCBI taxonomy): Eukaryota > Metazoa > Chordata > Mammalia > Rodentia > Muridae > Mus > Mus musculus. The sequence continues at coordinate 34,261,737 of NC_000069.6, forward strand.
TGGGCACTTGTTATAGGCTAGGCATGATGCAAATGCTGATAAAGGACAAGTATGAGGTCTCCCAAGGAGCTCAGAGTCTAGAGGTAAGCCAAGGCTCAGAGTGGTAAATGACCTGCTCCCTGCAGAGAAACAGTGCATGGAAAGGCAGTACTGGAGCAAGACCACACACAGAAACACATTACAGTCTCTTCACAGAGAGCTTAAGGAGGTTTTCAGTTTCACCAGGCCCAAACTCATCTCTCAAGGAACTCACCTATTTCCTGATAGCTTCTCTGTACTTGCCTCCAAAGCCATGAGGTGTACTGTCAATCTCCTGGGACACAGTGACTTTGTAGGCAGCTTATCAACTCTATTTTTAATGGAGAGATGACTGAAAAATTGGGAGGTTATGCTACCCTTTTCAGGAGAGGGGGATTTGCCAGAGAGCCAGTTTATTGTTACTGTATATTTTGTGTTTTCTCTACATCCTATCAATGAGTTTGTATATACTGAACCCAAACCGAATTTAGTAAGACACAATAATAATTTCAGTTATGTGTGTACAGAGGCAAGCCTGAGTAGCGTTAACAACTCAGAGGAGTTCTAAGAAATGCACCATTAGGTAATGTAGTCATCTAGCAGACGTTGTGGAACATGCTCACACAAATCATGGTGCCACAGGCCATTCACTCTAGAAGGCCTCTCTAGAGATGCAGTGAGTTAGAGATGTGTGAGGTGTTGCTGGCTTCCAGGTCACATTTTGTATGTATAACAATAAAATGTATGGAAAAATAACCAACCAATAGCACAGGTGTTTAGTCTTGTTAACAAGCAATGGTTACTGTGCAGAATTGCGTGTGCAGCTCTCTGTGTCTGCCCAGCGTGTAGGCTTGCGTAGTCCACATCATGGAGGGTGTGAGACTGAGGCACCGCAATAGGAATCCTTCAGTGCCACTGTAGTTTGTCACATACATGGCCTACCATTCATGGAAACATCCTGGATCAGCTTGTAAGTAGACCCACATGAGAGCTTTAGGTAGAAATTGATTGGTGAGCTATGAAGGCTTTTGCTAGGACTCATGAGAAATGCTATCTGAACTAAGCTTAAACTACTTGTTGAATTTGACTGTAATATTCACATTTCTATTTACAAAATAGTTTAGTATTAGGTTGAGAAGACAGATGAGTTTTTAGGTACAGATTTTTTTTTTTTTTTTTTTTTTGACTAAGCATTGGCCGGGAGAGATGGCTCAGTGATTAAAAGCCTTTGCTGCTCTTGCAGAAGATCTGGGTTCAGTTATGATCCCTGTCAGGCAGCTTAGAACCACTTGTAACTTCAGCAGGGGGGTGGAGTGGGGTGGGGAGGGGAGGAGGTGGGGAGGGGGGTGTCTGATGCCCATTTCTAACCATTGTGGCCAGCAGGTATGCATGTGGTGCAGACACATATTTGTAGAAAGCTGCAAATGCATGATAGATAGATAGATAGATAGATAGATAGATAGATAGATAGATAGATAGATAGATGATAGATAGATGATAGATGGTAGATAGATGATAGATAGATGATAGATAGATAGATAGATAGATAGGTAGATAGATGATAAATAGATGGTAGATAGATGATAGATAGATAGATGATAGATGATAGATGATAAATAGATAGATGATAGTTAGATAGGTAGGCAGATAGATAGATAGATAGATAGATAGATAGATAGATAGATAGATAAATAGATAGATTTTTTTCATACAAAGCTGAGCATGGCAGCACCTTTAATCCCAGCACTGAGGAGGATCCCTGGTTAGCTTTCCTAATCTACCTGACTAGCTTCAGGCCAGTGAGAGACCTTGTCTCAAAGGAAAAGTTGGCACCACATAAGGAGTGACAGCCGAGGTTAACCTGTGGCTTCTGCTTGCACGTGCGCACGAGCACACACACACACACACACACACACACACACACACACACACACACACACACTTAATATATGTATAGGCACACAGTACCAAGGATTCAACTTGGAATTGCTATAAGCAGTGCGATTACTACTCAGCTGCCCTGTGTCGGGATGGTATCCATCCACATAGGCATCACCTTGCTCTCATCCCTACCTAGAAGTTGAGCAAACCCAGCAGAACCTCCCCCAGACCAAGCCATGTTCACCATCACTTCTGGAGGGCACCAGAACCTGGATGCTTTTGTGCTTCTCTTAGCCACCAACCATGAAGTATTGGTACAATATCAATTTGTTGCTTTTCTTGGGATAATCTCCCCATTTCCTATCCCTAAGAGCCTCACAGAAGTTTTCTGAAGGGCGGCTTCCTCCTGTTACTGTTTTATTTTTGCTAGGAAGTAGCCAGATCTGTTGGGGGTCATCAAGACCACTGGATAGGTTCTGGGGTTTGGTGTCAAGGTACATTTCTGATGGGCCACCAGCATGTGTTTTCACAGAGTGACAAACAGATCAGCCTTCTTGGGAACATCTACTAACAGCCTGCAGAGCAATGGCTTTGTCACTGGCCCCCAAAGGCAGCGCCTTGCTGTGTGTTGTGTAATTTTTCCTTCTAACCCAGCAGAAAAGAGCAGAACATAGGAAGAAAATGTAACAATTTCTTTGATGCGTCCAAAGCGCTTGCCCAGTCTTACTAAAATGGAGCCAGAGAGCTATGTATGCTGCCGTGTGTTTTCATGTATCATCTGCAAAGAAAGACTGTAGCTCATTTCTTTCACTATCCTTCATGGCTGCAGATTGCTTGGTGCTGCCAAATTGGAGTAATACGTCTATTCTTGTACAATTTTTGAATCACCTATGTAAGCTAACAAAAGACAATCAGAAGTTTCTGAATATATTACCGTATCAGAGATATAAGCTGAGCATTGTGGCCCGTGTTTATAACTACATTTCTTGAGAGGCAGAGGGAAATGAATTGCCACAAGTTCAAGACTGGCATTATCCACATAGCAGGAGTTTTCTTTATTGGGTTAGTAAGTGGCTGTTCATCACCAGCTCCAGCTTCTGCTGGTGAAGGATACACCGAGATGTGCCTTGTGGATTAAGAGTAACTTTGCTTTCCTATAGCTGCAGAGCATGGAAGGGAGTCTGGGATCAGCACACCCAAAGCAGGCCCCATCAGACCTAAAGAGAGCAGCAAAGGTCCCTGGCATGGAGGCTGAATAAGCTGAGTTCTGCTCGCATCGTGTCCTGGTGACAGCCACTTACCTCCCTGACTCCCCCTCATCTGCTCTCAAATGAGAAGGTGGCACTGAGTGACACACAGCAGCGTCCTTGGGTGACACACAGCAGCTTCCTTGTCTGGAAACCAGCCAGCCTTGTCCCTGCCATTCTGTCAAACATTCAGGCCAACCTCGTGAAGGCACGTCAGGGCTTTGCAAATACTTCCACCTACAAAATAATAACAATCAAAGGAAATGAGGCTATCAACTTGAACGTGGGGGTCATAGGAGGGGCCTGAGGGGAGAATGGGAAAATCATATAGTTCTATTCAATTTACAGCATATATTTTAAGAAAAGTTTCACCAGAAAAGGGCCCAGTTCCGAGCTACCCAGATGAAGCCCTGTGCACAGTTACCCAGAAAGGGAAATATGATCCCCACAAAGTGTCTCAATTTGTTCTAATTAAAAGGACACATCAGCCAGCTTGTGAGCATCAAGTCTCCCTAGAAAGCAACACAGAACTCTGAGAAGGAGACCATTCTTTCACAGTAGAGGCATCCTCATCAATACCTCCATATGGACACATGGTTATCAAGTGTACATAATGAATGATATGCAGTGAGATGCATTGATATGGATGAGACAATTAGCTTGCTTGGTCATGGGAAATGGTAACAAAGACAGAAAACAGAAAGCTCTGGCGTAGTGGAACTTTTTTTCTTTAAATCATTAGACCATCATTTGACAACTAAAGAACCCACACAAAGCTCCTGTTGACTGTTGATTTGAATCTTCGTGGCATCTCCCAGGCTACACTGCAGTCCTGTTTCCCAGATAGCTTCTGCACTGTGACTTGCTGTCTTTGTGTGACATAAATCTCATGGAAGGATTCAAATACTTCCATGTATATGTTTTTACTTCCATTTTTTACTTCATGTATATGCATGTGTATGTCCATATGTGTGACTGTGTGTGTGAGATTGTGTATGTGTGTTTATTTGTATGATTATATGTGTGTGTCTATGTGTGTATGTGTCCTGCTTGCACTGTGCCACAGCTCACACATAATGGTCAGAGGATTAACTTGTTGAAAGTCAGTTCTCCCCTTCCACTATGTGGAGCCCAGGGATTGAGCTCAGGTTTTTCTTCCCTGAGCCATCTCACCAGCCCATGTGGAAGAACTTTAAATAGTGCCTGTTTGTCTGCTGGCAGTGTAGCATTGAAGAATAGTAAGTACATACGCAGGACCTCTGAGCACAGGCTCTTTGGCTGGTAAAGAACCCGATTCTCTCCTGTTGCAAGCGCTTCCTTCTGAGGAAGGCCTACAGGGTTGGGGAGACCGTTCTGTTCTGTAATAACTACTTTCCAGAGACAATGGCTGCCTTCCTGGTTGCACAAGACGAGCAGGAGACCTACAGAGAGGAGAAAATGCTGGGGCAGTAGGGTAGCATTTGTATTCAGAAAAGACACCTGATTAAGACAGAAAGGTTTGGGGGTTTTGTTTGTTTGTTGTTGTGCTAAATATAAAAATCCCTTACCTAAGTAAATGCCTCCCCCAGTTTGGAACCGTCTGGAGCCGTCACACGCATGCTTCTCAAACTCGAGGGCAGTGTACATACATGTAATTGGCCGCTCTCTCCTCTCCCCCGGCAGTCTGTGAAAATGCCCCTGCTTCTGCCGAGCCATTAAAAGGCAGCGCTTGCACCATACTGTGATTTGGAAGCTGAAGAAAATGGCCAGGACTGACTGATATCTGATAAACAGTAACAGGAGTCCGTTTATTGCACCAATCGTTAAATAATGGCGTTGATTATAAGGCAGCTAACTGCAGATGCAGTAATTGTCTGTCATAAATCTTAGTCACTTGTGACAGGAACACAATGAGCCGGAGCATCTGCTCTAGGGCAAATGACTTCTGATAAATATCAGCTCCACGAAAATGTACTTGGATGTGTCTCAATATTTTGGAGAGCCATTCATGTTGCTTCCACAAATGTGAAGTTATTATTGGTTTGTATTGATTTCACCACCTTTTTTTTTTTTTTTAAAGAGACAGAGAGTGACTCAAGGTTGCGTTGAATAGCATCTCGGCTCTCTTTATCTGATCTACTCATTCTCTCAAATGCATGTTTGAGTGAAAAAAAAAATAATTGCACTCTTTTCGGTAGATTGCTGCTCAGAAACACAGCCTGGGAAATTCAATATACAGCCTATAAAAAAAAATAACAAAAGCCAATGTTTGCTAAAGGGAGAGGGAACATGTTTGGGATTTTACAAGGATTTTTTTTGAAAGATTTTTAAGTCTTAAAATGCTAATCTCTAATGAATTTTAACCACCTGAAAATGAATTGTATGGTCTTCTACGATGCCCAAAGAGAAATGGTATTATCATATTTATTATAAAATTTACCCAGGAGATAATAGCTACACATCAAGAAATGTACTGAAGTTAAAACAAAAGTAAAAGCTACTTGGGGAAGTTGGCATTACATGAAGTTTTAGTAACTCCACATCTAAGAATATTTCTTCTAAATTGCTTATTTCCTAGTAAGCAGTTACTCTATTCAGGAGGCTTAGAAGTACAAAACCTTCAAATTTTATGTTTACCTGATGTAGAAGCTCAACCATGTAGCGTTCAGACTTGAAAATATGATTTAAAGATGTTGAGAGTAGTTTAATAAAGAAATATTGTGTCTGCATATAGCTGTTGATGGTAGTCAGAGGTACAGGGCTCATGTCTGGTGTTTCCATGCAAAGAAAATGAGAGGTCTTGCAGCCTTTCTATGAAGTTGCTCAATGTCTCCAGCTGAGGAGAAGTCTAGGTGTGTGTGTGTGTGTGTGTGTGTGTGTGTGTGTGTGTGTGTGTGTGTGTGTGATGGCAAGGAACTAAGTGTTAGTAGTGACAGATGACGTAAGGGGATTGCTTTTCTGCTGAGCTCTCCTGTGGGTGCCCGAGGTCTTCTCTACTGAGTGGCTCTGTCTCAGGCTGAAGTGCTTGGATGAAGCTGTCTATCTCTCCAGAGCGTCACAACCTCACCCACGGGGTATAAATAAACCATTTCTAGAAATCTGACTCAGGTTTCCTCTAGTGTCTGGCCATAGAAAGACAGACAGCTCACTGAGCTCCCTAATGGCTCCGGCTGAGGAGCAACGCCGACGGGTCTGTTAGTGGGGGCCAGGGTATGGCAGCCTTTTATAATTAACAGCCCCCTTAAAGCAATGTCTCTTTGACATTACCCTACATTTCCTGGGAGATTATTTGAAATACAATAGTGGTCTAGAGTGAGCCTAATATTTAGAGTACAATTTGGCAAGTTGTTTTGACCAATACATTTAAGATATAGGAAAGCCAGTCTTTAATCTTTACTTTGTATAAAGACTTAAGACATCCTCAGATAAACCGACCTAGGCATGAGTCGGGCTCTACCAGGGAAGATCTCACCGTTTTCCAAACTTTGCCATGACAGTGGCCGGAGGCACAATTTTGTTACTACTAGGGTTGTAAAATGTATGCTTGCTTTTAAACCACTTAACACATGTTTGGTGAGGGAGAGGAGTGGGGCCCTAGAGTTGTTGTTAATGATGACATTATTAGTATTGTATATTTATTAGCTAATATCCCTGGGTGGGGACTAAAATCCCCATGTTTGTGTGAGTTTTAATTTGCATGTGATTTTAAATCTCTTGACTTTTTGTGTTGTATCTTATTTCTCATTCCTGGTCAGACAGGCCAAATCAATCAATCCAACAACCCTGCTGGAGAACTTACCTAATCATGTTTCTATTTTGATGGGTATAATTCCCTGAATTCAGTATAAAAATAAAGCATATATACGTCAAATCTCCTACGTCATGCTGGACTAGGATTAGAGATGCCAAAGGATTCAAGAGACAGCATCCACCCCAGCTTTGTCAGAGCTGGATAACTATCAGGCGAGAGGGACAGGAGTTCACAAAGCATGAAGACCTCAGCTGTTCTAGATGGTAACAGAAGGCCAAGAGGGCCAGAGAGAGAACCTCGGGAAGGCTGCTATTGCCCAAAGTTACTCAACCAGGAAGACACTTTTATGGTTATGATAGTACCCCTTTATCTGACCTATTTTGATGATAGTACCCCTTTATATTTTGACGATACTCAGGTGTACACATTGTTTAATAAATTTGAAAACAGGAAAGAGTATGTAAATAAATCTAGATCTACATAGGAGTTAATAAGATTGCATCTAAAAGTCAAACCCGTGCCTGCTCAGCTCCTCCTCTTAACCTTGGGCAGCTTCCCCGTGTCCTACCAGGAAGCCTACATTTTGAAACATAAAACAGCCTGGGTTTTGAACTTTGTAGTGTCCTCTCTAGCCATTCATATTGTGAGGGTCATGTGTGTACAACTCTTTTTATGTCCATGTTCACTGATGTCATATTGGTGGCTTGAAATAAGACACACTAGTAATATTTAAACCATGCAAATGGAGGAATATTTAAACTATGCAAATTAGAGCCCACCCCTCTACCTACCATCATAGATCTAATTGCTAAATATTCACCAATGCCCCACTATATGAGCCTTGAAATGTAAGCTCCTTAAATTTCTTAGCTTTGCTGACCAGGAATGGGTCCAAGATGTGTTGGTGCAAATCAGAGAAACTGCCAGTCACCCTGACACACCTGTTAACCCACCAATGGTGGGCCAGCCTCTCTGCCGTTGGTTAGAACAGCCTAGCTCTGACCAAGAGTTGTCTGACAAGTTGCACAGAGTCCTGCAGCTTTGTCCTGAGGGTTAAGAATCTCCTCCCTACCTCTTTACCATTCTCAAGTGCTTTCCCAAAGCAGCTTCTCCAACTGCAATTAGTCTGTTCGTCATTGGAACGGCTTATTCAAGCTTCTTTGCATTTTGTTTTAGTGATCATTATAAACAAGATCTACGGCCACAGGCGGCTAACCTAGCCAAGCTAAAATACGTCAGAGTGTTGTTTGAATTAGCCCCAGAGTAATATCTCCTTGCATTGCAGACAACTCAGTGTTTTAGTAAAAGGACTGGGGACTCATGTCTACAGGACAGGTGAGCTTGCCTCAGCCCAAGCCGCACTGCCTGATACAGTGGGGCCAGGCACCTTCATGGTCCTGTGCTTCTGAGTTAAACAAGGATGGGCCTTGAGCTCCAAACTGAAGATGTGAATGCATGGCAGAATGTAGGGTTTATGTGCAGTGCACATTTTTGAGGAGCTATTTAGACAAACTTTTGCACACTGAAGTTGTGGGTGCTCTAGGATATTTCCAGGACTTTTAAGTTCAAGGGGTAGTTGTTTGGAAATCATTTACTGCTCATAACCGTGAGCCGTACCATCGCTATCCCACCGTGGATGCTGTGCGGCTCCCATCATGATAAGAACAAGTGGGAGAGATGGAGGATCTGAGCATGTGCCCCCATTCCAGCATGGGTGCAAGCCGTGGCTGGCAGGCTGCCCAAGGGAATGATGGGTCTGTGTGGTTGCCATGGTTGCTGCCAGTGGCTGTGAGCTGTCGAATCTAAAGATGAGGACCAGTTATTATTCGGTATCACAAGGCCTCACACGCTTTTCTTACAATAAAAAAGAAATTCTCTGTTGCTGTGATATTCCAGTGGTGAAACAAGGAAGGAATGAAAGACTTCCGTGGCTTACTTCTTTCCATAAGTAGCCCGGCTTTGGTAGGAACTGAGCTGTAATCCATCAGTTATCAGACTCAGCATTAGACACAGGTATTTGAAGATCTTCTGACAGGATGTCGTCTACTCACTGACTACAGTGACAACTGGGCTATCTGTGAACATGAAATTTTCACTTAAAAACTTAACACTTGCCCTATGATCTTGGCTTTCTACTCAGTGTGATGTGACCGTCCTCCTCTCCTCTGCACTTCCCCCATGATGCATTGTGCTACCATGGCTCAAAGCAACACAGGTAAACATGGACTGGTTCTTCGAGTCACAAGCTATAAGAATAAGCCTTTCCAATTCACCAGTTGCTTATGTCAGATGTTATGTTACAGTGACGGAGAGCTGACTGATACTTTGGTAGAGAGTTGTGATCTAATATATATAAAGAACTATATGTAATTCAGTAGTGCACACAGCAACACACACACACACACACACACACACACACACACACACACACACACAATGTCTTTTATCAATAACAAGAAAGATAAATGGGAAAGTGTCAAGGCTGGAGAGATGGCTCAGTGGTTAAAAGCACTTGCTGATCTTCAGAGGTTCAGAGTTCAGATCCCAACACCTAGATCAGGGGATCTCACCCTACCACCTTCCAAGTAGGGTTTTATGATACCGAATAATAACTGCGTTTACACGAGTACCCTTGCATGCAAACTCACATGCATGCTCATAGTTAAAATTAATGAAAAATGATTTTTAAAAAAGAAAGGTAAGTGTTGGTTTAAATGTGAGGAAAATACTTGTATTTTGTTACTGAGAATGTACCTTGACACAGCCTCTAGGGGAAACAATGTAGACTGTCCTAATTTAAAAAAAAAAAAACCAGATCATATTAGCTACAACACAGCTAGCATGTGACCCCATCGTCCCTCTCCAGAGAATATATTTAAAAAAAAAAAAAACAGGATATCCAGGGACATGTGATAGCAGTTCCTAAACAGAACTGGAGTCAGCACGCTCTTATTTTACACAATTATAGTTTATCTTCCAGTCATAATATCCAAGAAGATAAATATTAACACACACAGCCACCATCATCAAAACAGCTTTGAGATCCCTGTTTCCAAGGGGGAATCTCTTCTCACTGAGTCTGAGAGAAGCCAATATACTGATAACACGATGCAGCAGCCACTTAAGACGGGCCCAAAGCATCACACATTACAGCATGTCTTCTGCAAAGTTTTGTATCTCCCTCTCTCTCTCTCTCTCTTCTCTCTCTCTCTCTCTCTCTCTCTCTCTCTCTATATATATATATATATATATATATATATATATATATAAACTTATATATAAATGCATATTGTATATAATATAATATGTTTTGTATTTTATATATTATTTATATATAAATATATAACATAATATATAGGAGTTAATTTAATAGGGGTTAAAGAGATGAATTCAGATGATGAAAGGCTTGCTGCAAAAGGATGTGAACCCGAGTTCAGATCCCCAGGGCCCACATATAAACCTGGACATGGTAGTGTATGCCTATGATCCCTGTGCTGAGAAGGGACTACAGTGACCAGCCAGTCTAACTAATGGGTGACTCCAGGTTCAATGAGAGGCCCTGTCTCAAAACCTAAGGGGGAGAGAAATAAGGACACCTGGCATAGACCCCTAGCCTCCACGAGCATGCACATATACAGATACACATGTGAACACATACATGTGTGTCATACACCCAACATCCAACCGTGCCATCTCTCAAGCATCAGACTCTTTTGATATTAATCTTTAGTTAATCTCTTTATGCTGTAGGTGTCTGCAACAACAGAGGAACTGTTTCTAGCACCTCATATTAGTTAATGTTAGCATTCTTCCTAGACTCTGCCAAACAGTTACCTGGCAACAGCGAGGTAGGCCTGGATTCCTATAAAAGGGAATGTTTGGCCTCTCCTCTCACTTACTCTCTCTGCCCCTTCTCTCTCTGCCTCTCTTCTCTCCCTGATCCCTTTCTCTCTCCCTCTCTTTCTTTCTCTACATGTTCCTCCTCCTCCTCCTCCTCCTCCTCCTCCTCCTCCTCCTCTTCTCCCTCCCTCCCTCCTTCCTCTGTCTCTATCTATTCCCTCTCAACTCCACTTCCCTTGTCCCAGATAAACTCTGTTCTATACTATACCTGTCATACCTCAGGGGGAGGGATGCTTCAGCATCAGCCCACTGAGGCACTCCTCCCATGGAGCCGTACCTGACTCTAGCAAACATATCCTGGTTCTCTTTTTAATAAAATACAACAGTTAAGAGAAACCCAAAAAAGCTAGCTATACATGATGATGTCCCAAATGACTCATAAGAGTTACCCAGTCTTAGTGCTTGAATGTCTAAGGTTTTCATTCTTTTCTTTGAGGAAGTGTGAGATACCTGGTAAGAACTTGAACAATCATCCAGTTAAGAAAAGAGTGGTTGATAAAGAATTGTCATTTAGATGTAACTATTTGCCAGAGATTTTTTTCTTTTCTAAAAGAACAAATACCACCATTGCTGTGTGGGAAACAGCTGCTGGCATTTGATGTCAGGGATGGGATCCGAGTTTCCAAGTACAGCTCAAGACCCTGAAAGATGTTTGTCCTGCACAGTGACCTCTAGGGCATCCTAATGGAGTGTGATGAAGGCAGAAGCCAAATATACCCAAAAGAAGGATGCCTTTCTTACTTTTGGGTTTCAAAATACAGTTATGTTTCATGAAAATCTAAACCAGTATACAATAGGCATGCTATTATTTTATAAATTTATATTTAACATCTAGTCATAACTTATAAAAACATAAATATTGGCAGATACAGCCAGCATCATCAAAAGGACTTTGAGATCCTCACGATCTTTAAAATACCTCTTGGTATTGAATAATCACCTAGGGGGTTCATCCCTAACAAAGACTGATCCTTTCTCTCTCATTAGTCATGGACTGTAGCTCTTTTCTAGGGTTGAGCCTTATAAAATTTCCCCCATCCATGTTGGCATGTCAACTGGTATTGCAGTTATACAGATCTTGTTTAGGCAGCCATATTGTCATGATCTCATGAGTACATCTTCCTGTCTTATATGGAAGACAGAGCCTCTCGGCAGATACCCTGGCCTTCTGGCTCTTAGAAACATTCTGCCTTCTGCAATGAGCCTTAGTCGTAAGGGTTGTGTTTTATATGTATCAGTTGGGGCTGGGAACTCCAGAGTAAGTTGCTCTCGTGGATTTTTCTAATGCTCTCCATCTGCTTCAAACACAAGCTTCTTGGATGGAGGGGGTAAAAGCTATGCTCATCTGTTGGTATAAGGACAGGTATATACATTTAGAAGGCAGTTAGGAGATACAGTGGCTTATGGAGGTAGCAATGGGTCTTTCTCTAGGCCCTGTGGTCTCACTAGTCATTGGTATTTGGCCAAAACAAGAAAATATACTGAGTGAGATATTCCAGGCCGAGAAAACAAGCACAATATGTTCTATCTTGTTTGTGGTTCCTAGCGTGGAGGCATTGCATGTGAGTACATAGCCTGGAGCAACTGCAGAAGGCGGGGAGGTAAAAAGAGATGGGGGTTGGGGCTCTAGAGGAGGAACAGCAGGCCTCAGGGATTATAAAGGGAGAAATGGACAAAAGTAGGCCTTAACTGGGGAGCGTTAGGGAACAGAGAGAGTGGGGAGGAAGGAGGGATAAATGACATTAAGGATGCTTGGAAAGCCACAGGACATCATACTATTTTATGTTTACCTAATATTACACACACACACACAAACACACACACATATACACATATATACATACGTATATACTATTATATAGTATATATAATATACAGCATATATTATAATAGTATATAATATATTATATAATAAATAATATCTATATATTTTCTATATTATATTATATATAGAATATGTATATATGCATAGATGTGTACATAATTTAAATGAAGTTATACCCCTAGTGGTCATAATGCTCCACCAAGAACAAAGTCTATATAACAAAATCCTCCATGCTAGAGAAACCTCCTTTTGAGTTGTTGGCCAAGGGAGGCCAAGAGATGACCCCCAAACAATATAGGCCATCACAGTTGCCCTTGTTTGTCTCTCAGAAGTCGAAGATAGTTCCTATTGCTGAAGAGAACCATGTATTTCAAGCATAGGACTTGAAGGGGCTGAGCTGCATCTGACCTGGAAGCCTTCTCCCCAAGGACTGGAGCTCTTAGTACTGGGCCGAGATATGCAAGCGCCTAGGGGAGAGCAGCAGTTAATAGTCCTACCCTGCTTTAACGCCTACGGATCACAGCTATGTCCAGAAATGCAAGATGCCGCAGTGGTGCAATCCTGGCCCCTCTATCTCAGGGTAAACCATAGCTGTCTAATTGGACTTTAGGCCTGCTCAGCTGGAGGGGCTTCATGCCTGGTGCTGCAAGCCTAGTGCTTTTCAGGCTTTTCTCTCACACCAGTGAAAATCTGGGAGACTACAGAAGTAGAGACTCAATGTACCACGTGTTGATTATGGTGAGTGCATAACACAAGGAAGCTGGTGATTGCTATCTATTTATAAGAGGTTATTTAATTTGGAAAATAAATAAATAAATAAATCTAAAGACACAGAGTCTGCAAAACACAAAAACCCTGTTCAACAGGAAGAGGCTAATTAGACTAGCTAGTGCACATTTTCAACTATGATATTTATGTTTTCCTGTGTTATCCAATCTCTTATAATCAACAACTTTCCTGGAATCCTTTGAGAAAGCGATTCTGTTTTTACTAAATAAACGGCTATAGAATATTGATGTATTTTGCATCTAATTAACTCTAAACCAAAACTGTTTATATTGTCTTTGAGCTTATAGTATATGTTGCTTTTAGTACAAAAACTGCTGAAATTTAAACCAATTTAATAACATATTGCAAAATAGTTTCCTAAATCTAGCTGTGAAATTCACCCCAGTGCATACTTAAATTATGCCATTTATTGTATTTTCATTTATCATATGTGTAGAGGTATATGCACATACACATGTGCATTTTGTATATAAACTACTTGTGTGTGTATGTATGTATGTTTATTCACACAGAAAGACAGAGAAGATATCATATCTACTTCTCATCTATTAATCTTAGATAATAAAACAGTAACCATTATCTTACTCATAATTTCCTGGCTGCTTGGAATTTTCCTGCGAGCCTCACACATAATCACATCTTCTGGTCCTCAGAACAGCCCTGTATACTTCTTTTGCAGATGAAGGAAACCAATCCTAAGAGGTTAGGTGACATGCCCAAGGCTACAGAGGTTTCAAGCAGCAGGGATGGATTTGAGTGTAGTCTTAAGAGTCTAACCCTGGAGTTCCCTTTGGCCTACAGGCAGAGGCTATGTCATGTTGTCTGTTCATTTGCTCTTTATGGTGGCACTTAGAAGATGCCTGGCTCCTGGCATAACATTAGCGAACTCCATCCATCCATCCATTCTGCAGGACCCTCACCCTCTGCTGCGTGGCTGTGCTGATGTGCTCACCTTTGTGGCTTGTGATGGAGGGATGCCATTTTGACCATCCTCCTTCTTCAAGTACAAAAGTAACCATACTTGATGTCAAGAGCATTCAGAGATGAATTCCATGTAGATACATAGTCCCCAGGGCTCAGCGCTGCTGAGGTCATCCAGGGCACTAGAGAGCCACAGGAAGACTATGCCTTCCCGCTTCTGCTCTGGGAAGTATCTGAAAACATTCGTTGGTCATCTATTCCTAATGACACACACACTGAGCCTCTTGTGGGTTCTGTAGGAATTTAGGAGTAGATTTCCTTTGACAGTACTCACTCATAATCTTTCCTCTGCCACTTTGTTCTCTCCCCTTTGACTGGTGTTTGTCAAAGGTGGAGACACTTGCTGACCCCTAGATGATTTGAGGCTTCTCACATCCTTGAGCTCCCTCCTCTCATTCCCCTTGTCCCCTGGGTCCCTTCAGCTTCTAGAAGTGTGTCCTTGGTGAAAGGAACCTGGTGCCATCACGAACTGCCCTCAGCTCTTCACTTGTATCAGAGAACATTGTGTCCTCAATTATTGATTTCTTCAGAGCATCAAGTAACATGAAGTACTAAGCTGTCACAAACTTCAGAGACCATTATTTCTGGCTTTTCTGTCCATGAGAGGCAGCATGGCATAAAGAGGAAAAAATAAATCAAGCAAACAACAACAACAACAACAACAACAACAACATCATCATCAACAACAACAACAACAACAACAGAACGGGGTTCGGTCTCCATGAACTTATCTTCAGATTGTTTCCATAGACTATTGTGTCTCACATTTACTGAATCTCACAACAGCATCGAGCTGGTTCAAGCTTTGAAGCCAGTGGAGTTGCAATAAGGTCAGCTCCAGCCCTGGTGCTCAGAGCTGCAGTGGGCACATCATAGAGTGTATGCTGTTGAGGGAGTAAGTTGTGGTTTAAACACAACACTCAGCTCTCTGCTCATAGAAGAATATGCCCATATCTTGCCCTCTGCTTTGCTGTTCTGTTTCCTCCAGCCCTCTTTATAGATATGAGTTTGCACCTGTGAATTCTTTAAAATGAACAACTACATGGTCTTAGTTTTAGAAATACTATTTATTTGGAGATTTCAACAAAGTGTGTAAAATTTTCAGATAATATGAAAAAGCAAAAGCATATATGTGTGTGAGTGCTTGTATATATTACATATATATGTGTGTATATACATATAGGAGATCACAAGAGGGTAATATTGAGTGACAGGGATGGACAGAGTTCAGGGGAAAGGACACTTGGGCCATGAAAGAAGGTACAAAGCTATTATTTTCTAGTTTCAATTTTGTCATTGTTTTCTCTTTGCATTGGGCAAGTCTATAGAAATGTAGTTGATAGTGAATGTATAAATGACCCTAATTGAAGCCCCATGGCTTCAGAATGGTCATTCTAACTGTATAGAAATTCAATGCGACTCATAGAGTTTGGGTCTAGGAAAGAAATGGTGCTCCTGATGCGGCATCCTGTGCACATGTCCAGAAGAAGCTTCCATTTACAAAAGGAAGATGCATGGCGAATCATCCTAAGACTCTAGTTTGCTTATCACAGTGTTTGTGGTGCATACACGTGAACATGCATGACAGTAACACTTAGCGTGGTGCTAAGAGACAGATACTCACCTGGAGCTGATGTAGGAGAGAAAAGGATGCCTATGCTGTAATCTCGCTTCAGTACCTTTGTTGACTGTGGTGCTATTTTCTGGGCAAGCCGTGAATGGTTGTACATACCACATTTTTGGTTAGAGAGTTTTCAAGAGCAATCAATGTTGGATGAGTCCTTCAAAGTTTATAATAATTTTACATCTCTAGGAAACAATTAAAATGGATGAGTTTCAAAATATAGGTCTCAGGTTTATGGTGTGCCCCTGTAGTCCCAATAGTTAATTATATATCCCAAACCTTAATGATTAAAAGTGAATAAAAAAACCCTGCTCCATAGGGACCAAGCTGTAGTTAAATTAGTGACTTGGAATATTGGTATAGGGCAAAGTGTCTTTGGGATGTTTCAAAATGTACAAAAAGCTTCAAAAGTCAAAAATTTCAGTTGTTTTAATCCTTTAAACATATATTCCAGGTGAATTTTCCCGAAAAGCAGAATATCTATTTACACATTTAAAAACCAGACTTGTGTTTCGACCTTACAATTATAAAACATTGCTCAAAGGGAGGTCAGAGTCAGTGGGTCCTTATCCACATGCTGAATTTTAGCTTATAAAGGCTTTGTCTCTGAACATTGTCCTGTTTTTCAAATAAATAATATGTGGATCTGGCCATGGTGACTTCAGGTTTGTACATTAAGAGAATACAAAGTGAAATTCCCCTGTGTAAGTAACCAATGTTGGACAAATAGTTGTCTTTCATTTTAAATATGAATAGTGTGGTGATTTGTGCAATAATAATATTTTAGATGCTGTCATTGAACTTCCTCATGAACATATTTGTACAACAGAGGTGGCAGCTTAAGTCAGTGCTTGGCTGCTGCTATTTGGTGGATGATCTTGTACAAATGTGCTATTAGCATTGGGAAGTCATTTGCTGAACTGTGCTCTGGGAAACAAGATGTGGAGGCAAGAGGACTTCACTTGATGTTTATGTCCTTTGAATTTTAGAACTGGGAACTAAAAGGGAGGGCTTTGTACTATCTGGTAGAGCTTGCTCTTCAGCCTTTGCTCCTGTGGTCCCCTTCTTATTTAGAAAAGGATGATTGTGTTAATGGGCTGAGTTGTATCCTATCAAAATGTTTATCACTGAAGATCTTCCTCACGGTCAGTACCTCAGAGCATGTCTGCAATTGTCCTCTGACACTTTCTGGGGATTGGCCTCAGAATTCCCATGGAATCTGAAGGTGTCCATTTACCTTAGATAAAATAATACACAGTTGTTTTGTTTGTGCAGAAGTTACATATCCTCCCCCCCAACCCCACATGGAATTATTAAAGCATCTATAGATTATTCCTGATATGTCTAGAGTAAATGCCTGGGAAATATTGGCTCCATCATATTGTTGGGGAATAATTGCAGGAATGATGCTCTGCAGGTCCAGCCTGGATGCTGTCATCTGTGAATGTGTTTTGAGCTACAGTAGGTTTTTGTTGGGCTGAATGGTGGCTGCAGAACTGGTTACCATGGGCTGTCACCACTGGAGGCATCCTTGATAGTGATTATCATGTTTCAGTGAGGCTACTAGGTTGGGTCCTCACCCAATATGACTAGTGTCCTTATGAGAAAAGGAGACTTACAACCCCAAAGATATTAATGATGTGTGTGCCAGTGGAAAGACCATGTATGGGCAGGGTCTGCATACCAAGGACAGAGACCTCAGGAGAGTCTGGCCCCCCTGATACCTTATGATACCTAGCTTCTAGAGTAAGAAAAAAAATCTGTTATCTAAGCCAGAAAGTGTATGAAAATTCTTGAGTAGCCTTAACAAGACAATATGGATGGTTATCTAGTAATATTAGTTACTAGGAAACAATGCAATCTGTACTGGAATGCATTTAACCAAATGTAACCAATGTAAAAATGCAAGCAATCAATCATCCAGCCATCTGGTTAGTTAAACTGATTAAAATTTACCAGAGATATAAAACATAACTTACCAAGACCAATCAATGTTATAATTGGTCTTCACCATTTAACTTACATATCTGCTTAATATTGAGCCAAGTTTATTCTCTCCAGTAACCTAATCCTGACGGCTAGGATCCAAATGGCATTTCTCTTTGCTGTTGATTTCCTTTTCTTTGGGGACTCCATTTCCCTTCAGGTCCCATTACTCCCATGCCCCGTGTCTCTCTCTCTCTGATGACCATATCCTTTTATGATTTAAAGGAATGTTGAAGGCATCACCTTCATAGGACAGGCCTCTCTCTGCTGCTCAATGCTTCCCCTAACTGATCTATAGCAGACATGGCAGCAATTTAAACAATG
Source organism: Mus musculus (assembly GCF_000001635.26). Classification (NCBI taxonomy): domain Eukaryota; kingdom Metazoa; phylum Chordata; class Mammalia; order Rodentia; family Muridae; genus Mus; species Mus musculus. The sequence goes on from NC_000069.6 coordinate 34,280,042, forward strand.
ACAGAGGCATTTTTTAAAATTATTATTATTTTATAGTTTAGGCGTTTTAGCTAGGTCGGTCTCCCAGCTGCTCTAAACTTAATCTAACTAATCCTGGCCAAGTGGCTAGCTCTACTTCTCCGCTCCACTCTGGTTCCACCACCTCCGTGTCTGCGGGCTGAATCTTCCGCCTCTCACTTCTTCTCCCAGCATCCCTTTTCTCTTCCGGAAGTTCCACCCTCCACTTCCTGCTTAGCTATTGAACATAAGATTTATTACAGCCCAGCAGATACAATTCTAGATTGCCTCTAGGCTAATGAGGAGGGTTGAATATTTACAAAATATGAGGCCTATGGTGGGTTATGGAAATAACAATACTCTTTAAGATCCTGCCAGCATTTAGCTCTCTACAGATAGAGAATTAACAATTGAATACATAGGGACACACCATCAATCAATTTACCCAACAACAATTGGTAGCTTTTGGCCTAGTTGAAACTTATGCTGAGTAAGGGCATCAATAACAATTTTTAAAATCCTTCTTATCCAAGAAACATGAGCAGAGAGGCAATCCCAGCTGTGAAGGATCAACACAGAAGACAGACAGCACCACTCCCCGTAACTATAGGACCTGCCATCTTCTGTGTCCACACACAGAAATAGACTTTCCTCAGCAGCATGTAGGATGAACTTTAAGTGTTTACAAGGCCCCACATATAATGTTCAGCTTTTGTTTTGTTTTAGTTTGTTTTGAAACGGCAGATTTAACTCTTGATTAAAAGAGCTCCAAAGAGAGAACATACCAAGACTTCGTTTTTTTCTAATATCCAACTTTTTAAAGCTGATATTTGCTGCTGCGTAATTAATTTTAGAAAATCAAATAACCATAATATTAATTCAAATTTTTTGGTAATTTTTTTTGAGAATCATTTCTTAAAGAGTATGTGTTCATCACTGATAGGGTTAGTTCTGGGTAAAACTCAGAAACCCTGTGTCCATGTGAGTGGCCAACAATTCAGTCACTTTGTTGAACACCTTACACTTATACCGTATGTGTCCCTTTTACATCCACTCATGCATGTGTTTCAAGACAGGCCATATTCACACATCTTCTCTTCTTCCCACATCTGTCTAGTCTACCATGCAGTTAGTTCATTGAAGGCCTGGCTAGTAAGATGGCCATGTAGGTTGTGTCTTAGTTAGGTTTTTACTGCTGTGAACAGACACCATGACCAAGGCAAGTCTTATATAGGACGGCATTTAATTGGAGCTGACTTACAGGTTCAGAAGTTCAGTCCATTACCATCAAGGTGGGCGCATGACAGCATCTAGGCAGGCATGGCAGGCAGAGCTGAGAGCTCTACATCTTCATTTGAAGGCTGATAGCAGAGTACTGGCTTCCCGGCAGCTAGGATGAAGGTCTCAAAGCCCACACCCACAGTGACACACAACTCCAACAAGGCTACACCTACTCTAACAGGGTCACACCTTCTAATAGTGCCACCCCCTGGGCCTAGCATATATAAACCATCACAAGCAGCAATCCCACAGATGCTCAGAGTAAAATGTTCTCTAACTCAGCAATTACCTACAGGAGGCACAACTTAAAAATAGCACCCACCCTCTGAACGAAGTCTGCTGAAGCTTGATGGCTGATATATTGCACTGTACATTGTCACAGGGTCTGAACCCTTAGCCACTAATAGAGAGCCTTTTATCGACTCAAAATGTGCATGAGGGTTTTCATCTCACAGCTCATGGGGAACTAAATACTGCAAGTTAGTAAAGCATGTTCGAAGTTCCTCACTCTGTGCACAAATCCCGTCTTTACAGTAACTTCAGGACTTACCTGAGGAGGTTAGGGAGTCTAGATGTTTTGATATTCTAAGCACAGGCTGTTCCAGCAGCTGCATGCCACCTGGGAGCTTGTTAGAAATACAAAGTTCCAGGCTACCCTGCAGGCCTGCAGAATATGAAGAAGCCTCAGGCGAGATGCTAGGTGTCTCGTGTACATAATGGAGTTCCAGAAACAGTGGTCTAGATTGGCAGTTCCTAAAATTGTGAAGGCAAGCAGCTGTATTCAGGACCTGACAGGTGCTGGAGTGAACTGAGGAGCTTCTATTCCGACATTAGATCATGCTCTGTTTCCTGTGATTTTTGTCATCATGTCATCGTTTCTGTTAGAGAAGCAGTTCCCTTGCTAATATCAGCGAGGCAAAGGAATTAAAGTGGCTTCTGCACTCTGCAACAGTTGTGCAAAGCCCTGCCTTGGCCAAGCTACAGTCAGTGGTTGGGGGCTTCTGATCGGGACTGTTTCAGGACAGTCTATTCCCTTGTAACTCTAGGAAATGCTTCAGAGGATATTATTTGAAAAGTGCCAGGTGCCAGGTAAGTAGCCAGGGGTTCCGTGCCCTTCCAGAATAGAGAACAGGGAGAAAGCCAGAGGGCCAGACATGCTCCAGTGACAATTAGGGGAGAGTCCTTTAGTATAGAAGGAATCCCTCTCATGCTGAGAGGGGGGCCAGTTCCAACATGAAGCTCTCCCTATAGTGTTAGCTGGGATCAGAATAATCCAGGAATTTGGAGCTGAGCTGAAGGTCCGAGGCATTTCATAATTACAACTTAGCAAGTCAGTATGTGTGATCAGTGCAAGATTAGACAGTATTATGAGTATCACCGACACTAATGCCGGGATCAGTAGTGGAAGCAGTAGCAGTAACGATAATACCAAAAATTTTGAGCAATTTGTAAGTAGAGCATATGTCATTTATCATTCTAAAATTTACTCACTCACTGAACCACTTTTAAAATTAATTTTTATTATTTCTCTGAGAGTTCCAAACCAATGTGTTTCAGTCATTTTCACCTTCCTTCTCCAACTCTTTCCATATCTACTCCTTCCCTACTCACCCATCTTTGTGTCCCATTTAAAAAAAAACATAATGACCAATTTGTGCTACTTAAATATTCTGGGATGTGTGATCTTCCACTGGAGAGTGGTAGACTTACCAGGGGCTGGACTGTTAGAAAAAAATCAAGTCTCCCTTTCAGAGCAGCTGACCATTGTCAAGAGCACCATGGTCAAGTCGGATCGCTTACCCAGATTCCTCTCTCCCTGCTGGTGTTTGCTCTATCTTGGGCTCACACAAAATTTGTGCACACTGTAACAACTGCTGTGAGTTCATATGTGCATCTGACCTGCTTTGTCCAGAAGATAGTTTCTTTGTAGTCATCCACAGCCTCTGAATCCTATACTCTGTGTCCTTAATTCTGCAAGGACCCTGAGCTTTGGAAGGGGATGTACTATCTAGGTTCCCTTTAGTCTGGACACTTTCTAGTGCTTTATACTTTGCATCTTGGCCAGTTGTGGGTCTCTATGCTAAACACCATCTGATGAAAACAGAAGACCCTCAGATGGTGACTAATAGAGGCATTGATCAATGGGTATAATGATAGGTCACTAGAAGTCAATTTAATACTGTGTCCATTTAGCAGTTCAATGGTAATAGGCCCTATCCTACGGTGCATGACTTAGCCAGTTATGGGTTGTTAGCAGGGTGATGGTGCCACAATATTAGTTCCATTTTGTAGAGTAGGAATTAAATCCAATCAGAAAGTAGTTCATTACTCCTATGATGCTTATGTCACTGTTGTATCAGTAGGTGTGTCCTTGTAGGCCGGTGGTTATTGGGGCATGCAGAGTTCAGAGCTGGGTATGGTTGATGAGTATACCTCCCCTCCACTACCCTGAAGAGCACCCCTAGCACTGTTAAAGCACTATCATCCATTAGGGATGCAGCTTCCAGGTCCATACCAGACTCATTTCATCGTGTTCTAAGACTCAAGAACGTGGTATCTTCACTAAGAACAGCCTACTGCAATCAAGTTCTGGAGTGTAACCAAGATCAATGGCAAAACAAAGTCCTGTGAGGTTTGAGGGTTTACAGGACCTCACTGGCCAAAAACTTCCAAAGAAGTAAAACCATCTTGGCATTGGAATTTTAAAATAACATAAAAAACATTAAACAACAACAACAACAAAAATAACAAAACGAAACAGCCATGCCAGGCCATGGTGGACTTGTCTTTAATCTCCCCTTTAATTTCAGTGGAGACAGAGGAAGGCAGGCTCTTTGTGAGTTCAAGGCCAGCCTGGTCTACATGTAAGTTTACATGTAGCCAGGGGTACACAGAGAAATTCTATCTCAAAAAACAAAACTACATATGGTAACCTAGCAGTGTGTGTGTTGGGGGGGGGAGGGGGAAAGAGAAAGGGGGCAGAAGAAAATTGAGTTTCTCCATAGCAGGGCAACAAAGCCACTAATAGACACCAGCATCTTACTGATCATACTTACTGAAATGTTTTAAAGTGAAAACTGTAAGCAATATGCTATGAACAAAATAGAGAAAGCCCCTGCCTTATGAACCTAGAGAAGAAAGATGGTAAACAATATTAAACTAGTACATTTGATACTGACTGAAAAGTAAGATATGGCATGAAAAAGAATAATAGGGCAAGCTGGGTCAGCAGGAGCACTGGGGAGTAGTAGCGAAGACGAGGATTAGTGTGTGCTTATTAAACAGAGGAAGAGTCACCCTATGAGAAAGAAAAATAGAAGGCCCATCAAAGGGCAGGTATTGAAGGAAGGTTCTAACTGGACCACTCTGGCAAAAGCTCAGATGCAAGTCCTGCATGTTGCAAGTCCTGCAAGATCTGATGTTGAATGCTCCAAAGCAGATGAGGAGGGAAGGCGATGGTCCCAGAGGCCAACAGGCGGAGCAGCATGTGGACCGCTTAAGCTATTATAAGGACTGGAACTTGAGTTTAGTGTGAAGTCATTACGTGAATTTTAATTTTATCGAATTTCAAATGAGCTTGGTAGAAGTCATATTGGGAACATATTTTTGAGGCTAGAAGCCCACTGGGAGACTTTTAAAATGATGGTGACGGAGACAGGGAGCATTAGTCATGCAGAAAATGAAAAATGGCAAGTTCTAAATTAACATGGAGGCACAGAATAAGTAGATTACATATGGTGATGAGTCTAACATGGGGCAGAATTAGAAATGAGCCCCAGTAGTCCAGACTCAAGAATAAGTCCAATAAATGCCATAAGCTGGCTTGTCCCTGGGGAGATGGGAAGAGCACAGCAAGATTCTGATTCCCCTGTGCAGAGTGGCCCCGGTCATCAGAGTTGATGCCTCTGAGAGCTCTGACCATCTGAAAGGCACTCTCTTGCCTTCCACTCACTTTCCATGCTTTACAATGGCAGATTTTGCCCCTGCTCCCAAAGAGAGGATGCAAATTTGATCCATGACAAATCTCTATGGTGATTCAAAATGAGCTGAGGATGCTGTCCTTTTAAGTGTGTGTTTTAAAATGTATGTATTTGCAGAGAGTACTTCTGCAAGGTAGAATTCTGGCAGGACACTTTACACTGTATCAGTCAGGGTTATCTAGAGAAACAGAACTAGTAGAACTGTGTGTGTGTGTGTGTGTGTGTGTGTGTGTGCATGTATGCATGTATGGATGGATCTATATCTATATCTTTATCATCTATATCTATCTATCTATCTATCTATCTATCTATCTATCTATCTATCTATCTATCTATAGGTGTAGCTTATAGACTGTGGTCTAGCTAGTCAAACAATGGCTGTCTCTCTATAGAAAGCCTAAGAATCCAACAGTTGTTCAGTCCAAGAAGCTGAATGTGTCAGCTGGTCTTCAGTATATGCCAGAATCCTGAAGAATTGGGCTCAAATCACAGTAAAAGGAGTCAACTTGGCAGGGAGAATGAGAAAGAACAACCAAAGAGAGAGAGCTTCCTTCTTCCGTGTCCCTTGTATAGGGAGTAATCAAAAGTGATGGCCCAGATTTAGAGTGTGTCTTCCCATCTCAAAAGATATGGATTTAGGGCAAGCGTTCCTACCTGGAATGATCCAATCAAGAAAAATCCTTCATAGGTATACCTAGCAGCTTCAGTTTAGATTAATTCCTGGTGTCAAGTTGATGACCAAAAATAGCCATTTCAGACACAGAATAATAAAAATGACACCAGTGTTTATATTTTAGCAGTGTCTGTGATCATTGGACTGTCTTTGGTAGTCTTAGGTTTGAAGGGTCTTGACTGATTGCTCTTATGTGTTTGCTTAGCGCATATAAGCACAAATAGTGGTCTTTTCGTGTTTGCGTTCTGGGAAGTTCATGGCTTTGTTTCTGCTAAGCAGAATTGTTATGACAGGAGATGATGGGACACATCCTTCATTTGGGCACTTTTTAGATGTTTCAGAATGTTAAAAGGCTCTGGGAAAGCCCCTACTGGTGTGGGCAAAGGTACACTCAGTCTCCCAATTCCCACTTGACCTGCAGGAGCAGGGGGAAATTCAGACATTTAAAACACCTTTGGATGATGTGCCCATAGACTAGAGAGACCATGTGAATGTATTTTGGTTCCTGGAGTAAAAAAAAAAAGAGGAGAAAGCAAAATGAGGTTGGACTAGACCTTGAGAATGAAATTCCGAAGATTTGGACAGTTTGAACTCCAGCCCAGCTCTGAGGGCAGAAACTTGCAGGTGAGCAACCTCACTTTCCCTGGGCTTGAGTCTATCTATCCAGAATGCTGTTAGCTAGTCTTTTCAAGAGAGAAAACCAAACTCAAAGGAAGGAAAGAAAAGGCATACACCCCACAGATACATGTGATAGAATCTGTGATGAAGTTCTTGTTGGATTGAGTCTCTTTTTAAAGCTATTCAATGTAAATCTATTTCTGTCTCTTCACACTCACGTGTGTGCTTATGCTTGTGTGCATCTGTGAGCTGCACACTTTCACTCTGCAGCTGTGTCGAGACCTGCAGAAAGTCATCAGTTACTTAGGGAGTGACTAACCAGTCAACTGTAGAACATAAGTTCAGATCTTCACAGTGATATCTTCCCATTTGAGACTGTTCAAACAGCCTATCAATGGAAGAGAATCTCACATAAGTTGCTTAATTTATGTTAAAAAGTAAACATCACTGCCATTTTTATGATAATTCTTCCTGGCAGAACCAGTCATTCTGCAAATACATTAACTCTTTACATATGCATCTAAAAGGACAGTGTCCTGAGCTCATTTTGAGTCACAACACACATCTTCTGTTTGAGAGCAGAAGCCAACTTCTATAATAAGAAGCCTCCTCTAGCCTGGTGGCTTGCCCTTGTAGAGCAGTCCACATGAGAGGTAGCCCGGAAGCTCATAGTCCATACTTCTGTGTCTAATGAGCTGCGGACTTCATTCAGGTTTGGAGACAGCAGCTAATGACCCAGTCACAGAGAAAGGCCATATTGATACCAGCATTTATAGTGATATTGCCTTTTTGGTGGCAGATTCTCTTCTTAGACCCTTGCTGATTCAGTCTTATTGGACTTAAATAAACCTTTTCCTTCTCCTTCTTTCCTTTATGTGCAGCACAGCCCATGTACTCTAATAGGATTTTTTTTTTTTTTTTTTGGTCAACTTTTGTAATTCCCCAAACTAATCATGGTAAAAGTTTTGCCTTCTAACTGTATACACATAGAGAGCTAGCACCCTCTAGTGTATTAGAAACCCCAGAGATTTTGATCTGACATTTAATAGTCTAATAACAATAAACAGCAATGTGTTACATTGGGCAGGTTGCTAACTTTCCTCACTCATACTGTTATAGGGTATTTAGGCCTAGGTAGATTATTTTTATTAGTTAATAGATATCAGAAATAAGCAAGAGAGTGGCAATCATATCTTCAGTACTAAAACTAAGAGTAGAGAAGCCATTGGCATTTGAACTGTTCATATTTTAAGGCTGCAACCAAGATAGAAATGTGTGGTCTCACAGCCTGCTCTCTAATAGCATTTCCAGGAAATTTCAGTAGCTTACTAACTAACTGTTTATAGGAGGCTGTAACAGTGGAAGTGTCTGAATTCCTCTGCTTTGGGGGACTGTTAATCTTGCGTGTTGCCTAATGAAACTGTAAACGGAAAATTATAGCTTCACTCCAGAGAGTGAGAAGGCTTATTCCAACAGATGGCATCAAAACACCGTCTACACTGTGGCCGCTGATTGTTAATTGTGCCTGTAAAACAATCCTTTTAAACAGAGTAATGCATTTTATCGTCCAGATTACAGCTCTCTGCTTTTGGTTTTCTCAATGTGTGTTAACATTTTCTGTAAGAAAGTGTAAGATTTAGTGATTGCCTAATTATCATATTAAACAACAGAACAACAGCCAACTCAATCATCTTTATGAACTGTGCACTAGGGAGACAGATAACTACCATGCACATATTTAAAGACATGCTGTTTGAGAATGTTTGGGTTCTTACTCAGTTTGTATAAACCAGGAGGAATGGGCCAGGTCTAACCTCATCAAATAAAAACGATATAAACAAAAACACCTTAAGCATATGATAAATGCTAACTATACATGAAATGCAGCTCGTTCTGGGTAGAAATGTATATAATTCACATAGAACTTTTAAATGGAGGGGAGCTGTGTAAGGCACAAAGAAAAGGACTATTCTCTGAAATATTTAGAAATTATAGTTTCAGTGAAATCCGACAAACAAGAGGAGGTGTGGGTTTGCCGGCATTGTGGGGAAAAAGACCATTCCAGAAATATTCTTCCGTGATGTGGGTAGCATCACGAAGATGTAATGTCGTCTATTGGTCCTTCAGCCTATTGATTTGGAACTGGGAGTGTAAGGTTTAAAGATTTAGAAAGAGTACTTAGCGTGTGTCAACAGGAGATAGCACTTGTTTTATGAGTATTATAGCAGACTGTCCTCTCACGGCTGACGCAGTGGGTACTTATGAAATCGATGGCTTCCACATTCCTGTGTCCATGTTCTGTCACGGCCTCTGTGACAGGGAAGTGGGAAGTAAACCCACTTTCTGAGCTGGCCATAGCTCAACCCCAGTTTTGTCTTAAGGGCTCTACATCTGATCTGTAAGTCCCTCCCAGGGAGGGCTCCACTTGGAAGGCTACTCATTAAAGCTTACGAACGATGATGTAGATTCCAGAGGAAAACACCCCAGACTGAGAAATATGTGAAACTACAAAACAGCCTAAGTACTAAAAAAAGACAACTTCACAAGTCTGAGATAAACTTTTGTTCAGAGCACAGTTTCTAAAAGGATTTAGAATTCTGTCAGGCTATCGCTTCTTGATTTTTGAGCCTGTAATAGATCAGAAAAGCAAGCTGCTAGAGGTGCTAACGGTGCCTGATACTGACACCTCACTCTGAAGTAAGAGGAAATCAGAGAAATTTGGTAAGTACAGTGGGAAAGCGGTTAACAATGAGCTGCCCCAGCCTGTGCTATCTCACCTATGACCAGGCTGAACCTGCCAGAGATAAGATTTTTCATATCATGTACCCCCTGGTAAGATGAACCAGAGATAGGGTCTAGCATCTCTAACCTCAATAGAATCATTCGAAAAGACGGGGAAATAAAAGGGAAGTCTACAAAGTAACTGACCAGTAACTGGCCAAGAGTAACGGGGTCATGACAGACAGGGCAGCATAAGATCTGTCACTCATCGAGGAGACTAAGGAGACAGATGAGACCAATTTTAGGGTTCTGTATTAGGTCAAAACAAAGAAAGGCTATGAATAGAAAAACTGGTGACATTTGTGTGAAGTTTGACATTCAGTTAACAGTTTGATACCAAAGCAATTTATTGATTTTTAGTTGCTATATTATGGCTATGTAAATTAGAACTCTAAAAGGAATGGGATGAGGAGTTTATATAAAAACTAAACTTCACACCTTCTAAGTAAGCTACATTGTTTTGGGGTAAATTTTTTAAATTCTATAATCCTATTTTAAATACTATATAAATCTATTATAAATCCTTTTTAAAATTCTATATGTACTGTTTAGGCCTAGTTAATGTACAGAGCATTAGAAAAAAAACCAATGTTACATGCCTGTATTGTATAAAATAATCATTGATAGCATGAGCATAAGGAAAGGTTATTTTCAATATAAAATGTTTGATAGAAGTCAAGGCACATAATACAGACATACTTCTAATATAAAATATTTGGAAACTAAATGATCAAATTTTAGTAACTTTTGATAAATCTATTTGATAAATCTAATGAAAACCCAGATTCATTAATGATGCTATGCAGTGGATCATTATTCTTCCATTAGAACCATTCTGACTGGACCAGTTTCTCAACCCCCTCCTTCAATCCTCTACCAGGTTAGATATCTGTGTTCAGTGTACAAAGAGCACCCTTTGGTTCTGACGCTGTGTAGGCATGGGGATTTGAGTGAGCACTCTGAAACCTTTGTCTGCTTTACAAACAGAAGTGAGATTTGTGCATGTGGAGATCAGTTAGACAGAGCTCTGGACCCAGAACCTTCTAGTGACAGTCCTTTCTTTTTCAAAGAAAGTTCTGAGCAGCAATGTCACCAAAATCTTTGTGGACTGGTTGTGACTGAAACCTGGTGTCTTGACATGTTGAGAGCTGTGGTATCCTACAGTCAGCTTGCCTTTTTGCTCAGCTATCTATTAGCAAATGAGCTTGAGTTTGCTTGAGCACACCATTGCCTCCATTACTGGGCTGACATGTAAGCAGTTGTTACATACTGTTACAGTTTGATTTCTATTACTGTGCTAAACACCGTGTGACCAACTTGGGGATAAAAGGGTTTTTGTTTGGTTGCTTAGTTAATTGCTTTATGTATGAATGTTTTTGTTTGTTTGCTTGCTTGCTTGCTTGCTTGCTTGTTTTCTTATTGGTCCAAATCACAGTCCATGATGAAAATGAAGTCAGGGTAGAAACTCAACACAAGAACTGGTACAGAGACCATGGAGGAATGCTGCTTGCTGCCTTGCTCCTATGACTTGCTCAGCCTGCTTTCTACAGCACTCAGAACCACTTGCCCAAGGGTACCACCACTAACAGTACTCTGAGCTGTCCCCCATCAGTCAATAATTAAAAACACCCCCACAGACTGATCCATGTGCCAATCTGATGGAGGCATTTTCTCAACTGAGGTTCCTTCTTCCAAGATGATTCTAGCTTATGATAAGTGGAGAAAAAAAATTCATCACACTAACTGCTATGTGTTTAGGCTGAGCGAGATGCTATAGGATGCAGAATTGAACTCAATTTCTTCTGTATATTTCAAGAAACACTTTGAAATCCCCAGATTAAATGACATACATGAAGACATATCAGCAAGACTGCTTACACTTCCATGTAAGGTGTTTTCCTTCCTTTGAGATTAAAGATTCATTTTTAATGTCAGATACTTTACAGAAGTCATACAACAGCTAAGGTTGGTTTATTTACCTTTTGTGGTGTATGTGTGTGTGTGTTTGTATGGAAACCAGAGGTCAATCTTGACTATCATTCCTTAGGTACTATTCATCTTGCTTTTTAAGACAACCTCTCACTGGTCCCAGTTAGGCTAGGACAGCTGAGCCCCAAAGAATGGTCTATGTCTGTCTGTACAATGCTGGGATTAGATGAGCCACTACACCCCGCTTTTTATATGGATACTGGGGACTTGACTTGAGTCCTTAGGCTTTTGTGGCAGGCCCTTTACCCACTGAGCCTTGATACATGTTTAATGATTGTGATTAGCAGTAAACCACAGGGTGGCAAAAGACAAGCATGGATCATTTTACGTTGTTATTTTTATGACACAATAATATCTATTTAATTTTATATGGTAATAGCAAACATATGTGAGTGGTATATAGGTCAGTGTGTGCTTATACACAGAGGACTCCATATAACCTCGTATCACTGTGCCATTGGGATTTGGTAGCCTATGAGCCACTAGTCTGGAACATAAAAGCAACAAAAGGCTGGCTTGCCAGAGTCACCATCAGAAACCAATGATAGGGCTCAAGGCATTTAGTCTCATAGGCTGGGCCATGGGGGTGGGGCAGGGTCTGGAACATGACCAAGGAGAAGCAGGGATGAGATGAATACCATTGACTGGGCCCCAGGGGAAGGCTATGCTGGGTGTCTAGGAAAAAAAAGTAATTGGTTAAATGAGGCAAGCAGAGATTATGGAGATTATTAAAATCTAAACTCAAGGGTTACACACTCCTATTAAGGCAAAGCGTGGGCGCAGGACGCACAGAGCAGAGTTGTAATCCTGGTCTACTCGTTATCAGACTCTGGCATGTTAACTTTGGCACCTCAGCTGTCTGCATCAGTGCAACTGGGATAATGACATGTACCACTCAGGGAAGAGAGCATCTGGGAGACATCCTAGCGAGCGTTTGGTCTATTTGGGTTGAATCTGGAATAGAGAACTATCTAAGACTATTGAGCTGGGAGTCAGCATGAGGAAAGTGATATATTAAAGGAGATTAGGTTGGCAGCCAGGTTCGTGTTGGATTCGAGTCAGGAAAAACCACAAGAAAGCTACCTCTGGGGACCCAGGCTCAAACACTGAACAAAGGGCCCAACGGAGGTTGAGATGAAAACTGACCGGGTTTTAAGTTTGATAACATATCAGGGATGAATGGACCTGGAGGATTTTTGGGATTTTAGACAGCTACTTTTGGGATGGACAGCTGATACCCTGAAAAGGGAAAGGACAGAGAAGCTGAAATATGGGAGAAGCGGGTACAGTGAACGGATCTCAAGAGTCCACAGCTATGTAGGGATCAGCCCTGGACCGATGTGAAGGGAGTGATGGGAGCCTGAGATGAGTGGTGGGGAAGGAAGCCTTCTGATGGCAGCCGAGCCGGGAGATAGTTTGGGTTCTTGGTAGGAATCATAAACAAAGGGAGACTAGGAATTGAGGGTCAAGCCTGTGTTATACTTCTCTTAAGAAACTATTTTAAAGGCTGTTTGATTCATTAATTTGAAGGTAATAAGAAGAGAATTAAATTTTGATCATCCTATAGGAATATTCACTTTACACTGATGCTTTGGTCCAGAATTCACATGGGCTGGAGCTACAGACTGGCTACCATCCCCTTGAAGAGAAAGACTGATAGATAACTCATTGATGGCTCTCCTCTCAAGGTGAGGATTACAAGAGACTCCATTTGGTTGTTCTTTATGGGTTCTGGTGTAAATATGGTCACATGGCTAGGATTACTGACTGGCTAAGCCACACAGTAGCCTTGTCACTAGGGAAGTCCCTTGGCATTCAAATCCTCTGGCTTCAGCTTCTTCCCAGCATCACATAGTGTTGCTCAGCTCCCATAAGCTTCACAGGTTTGGCCTCTAGGATACCAGCTAATAGGCTTGCCCTGAACCCTGACTTTTCTTACTCCTTCCCTGTGCACCCTCTTTTGGCGTTAAGTATCAGCTACAGTGCTCATCTGCCCAAAGACTGTCGAGAGAAAGAACTTGACTGCCAGCCTGGGTGCAGCACCATTTGTGTCTACTTTACATTGCATGGTGTGTTACCCACTTGCCTCCCACACACTGCAGGGGATGAGCCTGACTCAAGGGCTCCACCCACACAGCTCCTGGCCCCGCCCTTCACATGCTGATTGGGAGATTGAGAAGAGGATGATGCTTTCAGTGCACGAGGAGGGATGGACAGCAGCCATGGAAAGCAGGGGTTATGAGGGAAGAGGAAGGAACAGCTGGAGACTGAGAAGCAGTCACCTCTGGAGGTGGCCTGGAAGAAGGCAATGAGTCCTTTGCAGCCTGGAGTCTCTAAGGCTGGAGGTTGGGCTTGAGAACACAAAGGGAGAGGTTGAGGTCAGGGGTTAAGCTTTAGAAACATGACTCAATCAGGGTGACCTTGCTACACGGGCTAGAGGCAACGGGTTATACAGCTCCAGAGAAGCAGTGTGGGTCATGGAGTGTGTTGAAAGGAAGACCATCCATTCCAGGAATAGAATTTAAAATTTCCAAATGTGGCAAAGGGGGAGGGATTACTTTTGGACAGAGAATCAGCAGGTTAGGGGCAGGAAGGATGACTTAGTGACTCTTAGTATAACAGCCTGGTGCTTTACCGCCTCTCGGACCCACAAACTACATTATCTCCTTTGAGTCTCACACTCCCTGTTGGGCAGGCAAAGGAAGTGAGGCTCATGCTTGATTCCTGTTGACTCCCCAGCCCCTGCTGCACTTCTCATGGATGTAAATGGAGGCCTGGTGGGTTTTGGGTTCTTAGCTGCCACGTGCATAACACCTGACAATGTTTGGCAGAAGATCTGTGATCACAGGGGTGCTTTTTTCTTTCCTAGTCATTTCACCCATTGTGTGGACACAGTGTGTGTATCTACTAACGTGCGGGAGACAAATCAGCTGTGAGCAGTTATCCTTGCCAGCCACTGTTCCTAGACAGTTCCCGAGGAGTGACTAAGCAGAGGAATTGGGGTAGAGGAGACAACTAAGGCATTAGAAACTAGGACAGAACTGGGTGCCTCCAGCCTCTTCAGCCTCAGAAACTTAGTTTGGGCCATACTGTTAACTAACCCTTAAACATGTGTTGAATTCTTACTTTAAGAAGAATGAGTTTATATTGAGAAATGAGGGTCTTTAAAGAGAATTGATCTCATAAGTAGAGAAGAATTTGGGAGAATTTTCAGTCAGTAGAATGTCCTGAGTCCAATCCCCCAAACCCTGTGAAAAAGCTGGACATGATAGTGCAGGCTTTAATCCCAGCCCTGGGGAGGTGGAGCCAGAAGGATCTCTGAGGGTAACCCTGTCTCCTTGGTGAGCTCTATGTTAGGCGAGGCACCCTATGTCAAAGAACAAGTCAAGGTTGTCCTCTGGCCTCCATGTGCATGTATACCTGTATACACACACACACACACACACACACACACACACACACACACACACAGTATCCACATGAACGTGTACCCACCACAGAGAGACACAAACAATAAAAGAAGGGGAGAATTATATTTGTGTGTGTACAGAAGGATAGCCATGTAAGGATGCTGGGTCAGGGCAGCTGCTAGGGTCTGAGTCACTCCAAATTTATAAGTTCAAACTTAATGACCAGTGTCATAGAATTAAGAGGTGAAGTGCAAAGATTTGTACTTCTGCTTTTTATCAAGTGAAGATGCAAGATTCTCCTCTGTCCTATAGCTCTTCTCTCTACCATTGAGCATGGTAGATGGAGCCCTTTGTGAGGGAAAGGCATTTTGCAGACATTGGATCTGCTCACATCTTGGTTTTGGACTATGAGATTCTGTGGTTGTAAGCAATATATTTTTCATTTGCATATATCATCTTGACTGTGGTATTTTGTCATAGCTGCAGACATACACTAGGAAGGGGCCTACCTCTTCAAGTCAAGAACAGCACTAGAGCGGGAATCAATCTTTCTTGAACTTCTAATTCCCAAAACTGTAGGGAAGTAAATTTTTGTTGCTAAAGGCACCCAGTCAATGGTGGCGTGTCATGCCAGCTCTAGGGTAAAGCAGTAATTGAGGAAGACACCTGATATTGACCTCTGATCTTCACATGCATGCACATATCTGCTCACATATGTGCACATGCTGGAACTAATTACAGAACTGAAATGCCCTCCCATAAAAAAACCATCCCTTCACTTAGAGATCAATAAAGAGAAACTCTTTATTAATGGCTCATGGCTTGGTTGTGGCTAGTGCAGAAAAGGGAGCAAGCACTGAACAGACATCCCATCAGGTTATATAGTTTTATGGTTCCAGCCTACACTTTGACCAAGAAGCATGTTTAACAGAGGCAGAAATTCCAAGGAATGATTGTTTGAACAAATGTGGAGACTGACCATATAAACGATTGTCATAAGTACCTTGAAGCAGACCAGGGCTGCTTTTTCCCAAAGTAACTATTAGCCAAGAATTATGCACTTCCTGATCAGAGAACCTAGACTGTCGCTTTAGCTAAATTCTACCTTATGGGACTTCAATGCCTAAACATGATTAGTAGACCCTTTATAACACCAAAATATTATTCTCAGATTCTCTTCTAGTAACACAAACATGGAGAGGTTCTGAGTAGATGAGTAGAGTTTAAAGTGGAAAGAGAAGCCCTGGGCTCAGGAGCCAGTGCTTCTGTTCTGTGGTTCAGGAATGTCATCTGGAAGAGATTAATATATAATATTAATAATGTATAAAATTAATTAATGATGAACATCTAAAACCTCAGAAAGTCAAGGGCCTCTTTTTGAGCTCACAGTGTCTACTGTATCATCAGGCAGATAAGTCAGAACAACTTCTAAAATTCTGTTCTATCTTAGCTCTTGCTTCAGTTTCAGAATATTAAGAATCAATTTACGGAAACACTGTATCTTGTGGTGTAAGCACCAGCTCTTGGGAAAAGTATTAGGGAATTTCTAAGCCAGCTGCATCAAACATGTTCCATAAGCTACATGGTTTTCACCTTCTACCCCTGACATTCTACCTGCCAAGCATCTTCTAAGGCCGACAGAGGAGAAATTTAATATCGTTTCACAGAAGTCTTACTTACTGTTCTATTGCTCTGGAAAGACATCATGGCCAAGACAATTCAAGCGTTTAATTGCTTACAGTTTAGAGTTAGTCCATGATCATCATGGTGGGAAGCATATATACACAGCACTGGATCAACAGATGAAAGCTTTACAATGTGTGTGAGAGAGAGAGAGAGAGAGAGAGAGAGAGAGAGAGAGAGAGAGAAAAACAGACCAGACCTAGCATGGGGCTATTAGAACCTCAAAGTCTACCCCCAGTGACACACCTCCTCCAAAAGGCCGCACTTATTCTAGAAAGGCCAGACCTCCTCATCTTTCTCAAAACAGTTCCACTAACTTGGGACTATGCACTCAAAGAGATGAGCCTATGAAGGCCATTCTTCTTCAAACCACCACAGTGACTCAAAACTACAATGTCAGCATGTGTGAGGCGGAGGCAGGGGAATTGCTGTAAGTTTGAGGCCAGGTTGGGCTACAGAGGGACACTGCCTCGAGAACACCAAGTGAAACAATACAAAAAAAAGCAGTATCCACACATTTCAATTTTATAATTGAGACCTCTGAGGAAGAATCGGATTTACTGATGCTCCTCTGTTTCTACTCCATCCTGGCTCTTTGGCCTTGAGTAGACTGCCAACACTGACGAGACAAGCTTGCTTCCCAAGCCCAGGGTGCCCCATCTAGCCTTTGTGAGCCTAGGGTATGATTTTTTTTTTATGATTTTCTTTGTGAAGAAAACATTTATTGCCATTTACAGAGGGAACTAGCAGAGGTGCTTCTAACAAAACAGTTTCTAAAAGAGCCAGATAGAAACTTTAATATTGAGAACCATGATAGATCTATGTCTATATCTATATCTACTCTATACTTACATCTATCTAATCTATACCTATTTAGATACTACCAGACTTCAAGTTTGTGTCATTTGTAAATGAACTCAGCACTGGGTTTCCCTTCTTGCCACCTGCTGAGCAGCAGTAGACATCCCACTTTGAAGGACGCACTTTTTATATTTTCAAATTGGAAGCTAAATTTTGTTGGAGGTTTGAATAGAATTGAAATGTGAAACTGTACTATTATTAAGTTTTAAAATATGTGGAAAAGGGGACAAGACTATAGGACAAGACTATGGACTTCTTTTCATGACAAACATTGTCTGTGTGACAGTCTTCCTGAAACCATGGAAGAAGTGAACCATTGTCTAATTAGGAAGTAGTGAGGAAAGCAATTGTTTTACTTACAGTCTGGAGAAATAGCACTTCCCAAGAATGCATAGCTTATGTTGAATGGTCTGGGAAGTACCTGGCAAGGTTTTAAGATAGAACAGTTATGCAAGGCTATAATGCAGCTGACTTTCCATAGGCTGCATGCTGGTGATGGACTTCAAGCTGCCTCTCTCACCAGCTCTGTGGCCTAGGGAGTCATCTTGCCAATTATAAATATAAATGATTATACCTGGAAGCCAAACCAGAACTCTATCACCCCTCAGGCACTCCCAATCCTGACACAGCATTTTACTGGAAAGGCCTGTTGGTCATATAAGGTCATTGATTATTGAGCACAATGTTGTTCATTTACCAAAGTATTGAAGTATATATGTGATCAGTCACCTTGAACCCTAGAGCTGAACACGGGAGAATGTAAGAGAACTTCAGTGACTGGGCAGTCAGAGCAAGTTCTTGGATCTACTTGTGTTAACCCCACAGATGCCAGAAGAAAGACCACTCACCTAGATCATGGCCAGATTAAATCAAGCTTTATTTTTTGTTCACTTCAGAACCAAATTGGAAGGCTGTCTCCACATAAGGCAGGTTTCATGAGCTCACCCGTGAGCCAAGTTTCCATACTGCTTTGCTGTGTCTCTGTACTTACCAGTATTGTTTAATGGTCTTATAATCTTAGACATCACCCAGCTTTTAAAGTTTTATTTCATACACTTTCTTGTCTGTTGATTTAGAAGTCAGAGCTCATGTTTCACCCTAGAAACAAAGGCCCATGCTTATTTGAGCTAATGTTGCCAAAACACAGAGAGTGGCGACTTTACCAATAACCAGAATTAGAATAATCACAGTCAGAATCATTTTCACTTGTCTTGGCCACTGGCCTCTAAGAAAGTGGAGGCTTTATGGTAGAAAATGGGGACTTCTGTCACTTCTTTTATGGAGGACCATAAAAAACTGTAGGCTTCAGTGATGCCAACCTTTGGGCCAGCAAGATGGCTTAGCAGTTGAAGGTGTTTGCTGTGCAAACCTGGCAACCTGATTTTGACTGCTGGAACCCACATAGAGGTGGGAGGAGAGAACGAACTACATGGAGTAGACTTCTGGCCCCAGCATCTGCACTGTCATGCACAGCCCACCTGCCAATAGTAAATAATAATGAAAACAATAAAATGATGTTGAGCTTAATGATGGAATGGGTGGTTTTCTCTTCCCTGATAGAAATGTATTCGTTCTGCTCTAATGCAGATGATTATTGATAATAACTGATATTGTTCTTCGGATTCAAGAGTACTTCTTAGAAAAAGAGCAAGAAGTTGATCCTAAGATTACATGCTGAGTACCAAAGGGGCCAGGACAGCATCTGGGTGTCCTGCACACTGGTCATTCATTCCTCCAAGCATCTTGTGGCAAGGCTCTTCTCACATCTGGAAAGGCTGCTGGTTTCCTTTCTCATCTTCACAGCCTGAAGCCTGCAGGAATAGGGATTGCTGCTGTAAGCACTCATTTAGTTGTTGGGTGGGATTGCTTAATTTAATAACTCAACCAAAATGAGCAACAGAAGAAAATTGGGAATTTATTTCCAGATATCCATACATTATATTACAATTTTAAAAATTGGAAGCCATTATTTGTTTAATTTTCCCTTTTCTTTTCGATGGCTTTTTTGTTTCTGGAGCAGACTATGTTACTCCATCCAGATCTACTGTTAAACAATTCAGTAAAGCCGGTGTCATTCCATCGTCACACTGAAGCAGCAATGTAAGGAGTGTAGCACTGCCCGGCACCAGCCCTGAAAGGTTTCCCTTTTGACCATTTTCTGTTAAACTCTGTTTGCATTCTGTGACATGTGGCAGAGGGCCTCTCTGCCTATATATATATATATATATATATATATATATATATATATATATTTTTTTTTTTTTTAATTACATTTAGAAACAAGAGTGACTATTGTAGCTAAGCAAGTTCATAATTGTGATTCTGAGATTTAAATTCTGTCTTCTTCTTTGCTCTGGCTCTGAATCCACTCATGGGTGTAGAAAACAAGAATATTTTATTCTTGTTCTGATATGTCCTACTAATACATGTTTATGGAGGAAAATTGTCATAGTTATTAAAAGAGTCTATGACATTTTCTAAAGAGTGTGGGTATTGCCTGCACAGGCTGGCTGAATTCCAATTCGTATAATTACATTCGGCTGTCTGGTTACCTTAGCAATTCTCTCTTTTGCTCCCTGGGTCCTCACAGTGGCTAGCTTGGCTAAGATATCCCTGTTTTCTGTCCCTAGCTTTATATAATAGGAGCCAAGGCATTCTTGTCTTTAGAAATGTATTTTCTATCTAGTTGAACACCCTTAAATGTATGCATTTTGAGGTTAGTCAAGTCTGGCTTTCTAATCTGATTTTTTTTTCCTTTTAGAATAGAGTGGGCCATAGAATTAGGGTAGTAAATTGTGATCCTTGATTTTTTTCCCTGTCCTTTGTCATATTAATTATTACTGTGAAAATTTGAGCAATTTCATGTTTATTTAATCTCACCTAACCCTGAACTTGAATAGAAATGGCCAAACTAGCTAAGACGAAAGGATGGACTATCCAGAGACTACCCCACCCGGGGATCCATCCCATAATCAGCCACCAAACCCAGACACTATTGCATATTCCAGAAAGATTTTGCTGAAAGGACCCTGATGTAGCTGTCTCTTGTGAGACTATGCCGGGGTCTAGCAAACACAGAAGTGGATGCTCACAGTCAGCTATTGGATGGATCACAGGGCCCCCAATGGAGAAGCTAGAGAAAGCGCCCAAGGAGCTGAAGGGGTCTGCAATTCTATAGGTGGAACAACAATATGAACTAACCAGTACCCCCAGAGCTCGTGTCTCTAGATGCATATGTATCAGAAGATGGCCTATCCAGCCATCACTGGGAAGAGAGGCCCCTTGGTATTGCAAACTTTATATGCCCCAGTACAGGGGAATGCCAGGGCCAAGAAGGGGGAGTGGGTGAGTAGGGGAGCAGGGTTGGAGGAGGGTATAGGGAACTTTCAGGATAGCATTTGAAATGTATATAAAGAAGATATCTAATAAAAAAATAAAAAGATTAGCACTGAACAGTCATGCCTAGATGCTAAAATAATATCAACAGGGAAGGAAAAGGTAAGGTCTTGTACTGAGGGGAAACATATATGATTGTTAAATCCAGTTATTATTATTGTTATATTATTATTAAATTTTCTCTCATAAAAAAAAAAGAAATGGCAGAACTTCTTTATTTTTCCCATACCCTGTCTTGAGGTAGAACTATGCATGGATTTTTATATTAGGCCTTTGAAAATGCTTAAGTTTGCCGTTAGAGGGACTTCCCAGTGGGGACTTGTGTAATTGCTCATCAAGTGATGGGAAGATGACGTTCTCTTCAGGGTTACATTACTGGCCGTTGGTGATTAGGTCTGGATTCTGAACAGTTGTGGGGAATTTATTATGCAGCTCACAGAACTGTTTCATTAGAAAAATCTCAGTTTCTGGGCATTATCAGACTGTCATGGAGACAGCTGTCTTGGACCCGACCCCCACTCCTAGTTCAGTCTTGGAAAACCTAAGGACCCCAGCAAGTCTGACCTGACCGAGATTGTCACAAGATTACTTTTGGGTGGAGTGAAGGCCTCCTGGGCTCTCGAAGAAGACTGCGCTTCTGAAAGGGTAATTCAGAACAGAGTTCCAAATTTGATCCTTTATGCCCAGGAGAGATGGCAACAGTCACCGGCAGGTACCACAGCTGCTGCCGCCTCTTATGATCTACAGCCATCTTTCCTTTCCCAGTCAGGGAAGTGCCTCAGAACCCAGCTACTTCACAATAATAACCTATAGGAGTGACCTTGAACTGGCTTCACATTTTAAAGTGTAAAAATTAATACAATGCCTTGTATAAGGAAAAAATATTTCTACATGCTCCTTAATAGATCCTCATGTGGGTACACACATACACATACACATACACATACACATACACATACACATACAGATACACACACACACACACACACACACACAGAGAGAGAGAGAGAGAGAGAGAGAGAGAGGATGTTATGTCTCTACATTAAATCTAGAATTTACAAAGGAGAGAATGCATGCATGCTATTTGCCTTTCACAGTCTGGCTTATTTTGGTTAGCTCAGACCCATAAAGATGTTCTCTCGTCCTCTAAGACTGGTCTTGGGAACCGCTGACACATGCCCAGTGCGTTGTAATAGCAAACTACCTTCCATCCCCGTTTACTGTGGGCCGTCCCTGGGCTGGAATGGCTTCAATCTGTCTGGTCTGGCTGAGTCTAATACATCTTTCTAGATGAAGGATGAAGGGGAAAGCTTGGAGACTGGACTAGTTGCTTTCCTCTCAGCTTCTGGCATACTTGGCATTTATTTTGGCATTTGTCTTCTTTCCATGTAGAGATACTTTTTTTGTATCTGTCATTCCTATCATTGCTGACGGGATGGGATGGGATGAGAACTCCAAAGATGCCCGTGTTGGGTGAGGAATTCGTAGATGCCTATGTATTCACGGCAACCCCCACAAAGAGCCCCTCCTCAGAAATGCTGTAGTCAGTAAAGAGAGGCACAGGGATCAGTGAACTGGATGAAGGCACAGCAAGGAAGATCTCATTCACCTGCATCTCTTTCCTGCTTTCCATGCATTAAATGTGTCTAAGTGTTGGCTATGAAAAGCTGAATCAGATGGCTGGGGATGTAGCTCAAGTGGTAGAGTGCTTGTCTAACATGCCCAAATCCCCAGGTTCAGTCCCCAGCATCCCATAAAATCTTACATGATAGCATAGGCACTCTGGAGATGGAGACAGGAAATTCAGAAGATCAAATTTATCCTTGACTACATAGTTTGAGACTAGCCTAGGATAACAAGAGATGCTAAGAAAAATTAAAATAGTAAAGAACGTGCTATACAATAAGAGATTAGTTGCTCTCCTGTTCAACCTTTAGAGTATTTTTTTTCTAAGAGACAGACCTCTGGCTTGAGCAGTTAAGAGTATGAGCAGCTTTTTCAGTAGACCCAAGTTCTATTCCCAGCACCTACATCAGGTATCTCACAAATGCTGTTCACTCCTGATCCTTAAGATTGATTGACCATGCAGAAGCCATGAAAACACAAGCACAGAACCAGAGTAGCATCATCCAGGAATGTGAGAGTTGGTTATTATACCCGTCAGAAGGCAATGCAGCTTTCTCAGAAGGCCACTGACCTAGGCAGGAAGAGACCAACAGATTTTTGTAGTCATGCATTTGATGCCGGCTGGGAGATCTTCAGGGGTGCTACTCTGCCTCATTGAGACTCATCTGCATCTTTATAAAAAAGGGGAACTGTGGATGCTGGGTTGAGTGTAATAGGAATGGTAGCAGACACAATAGTGAAACCGAAATCTAGGACACGCAGCCATTTGAGAGAAAGAAACAACTAGAAGACATCTGTATGCTCCCAGGTGTTTGTCTCCTCCATACAGACACTGAGCAAACATTTGATGGCAGGCAGCCAGATGTGAAGGCACATATCCAAAATCTAGTGAGCAAAGGGGGTGGCGTCTTATTTTGAAAAGTTTCACTGTGAGCCTGTGCACCTCATCCTGAAGAGAGTACACAGATCTTGAAACTGAGGCCATATGCTATGTCTGTGTTGTGGGGAGGGGCAACATCTCCCAAAGCTAGGGGCATGGACTTTAGACTTCCCACTAGCTTCTTACTGACGCTGAAGTGTAAGACAATTGGTTTAATCTCCAAGGAAATCAAGGTCTCCTTTGGAAAATAAACTGAGATGAGACCATGAAGGTTTTGCAAAGTTTACTTAGGTGGAGACTTGTGCCAGGTGTGTTTGTAGTGTGCATCTCCTGAAGCAACCCCTGCTGTGTGGACCTCTCAGGTTTGATGACGAGCATGCTGACTCCTGATAATAACAGCTGCCATAACTTATAGATTGCAAGGACCTGCACATACACCCTTCTCTACCACAGAAATGACTGCAGGTGGACTCCCTATAGATTAGAACAAAACTACAGGTGGACTCCCTATAGACTAGGACCCAGAACTGCAGGTGGCTTCCCTATAGACTAAGACCCAGAACTGCAGGTGGACTCCCTATAGTCTAGGATGCAGACCTGTAGGTAGACTCCTTATAGGCTAGGACAGAACTTTAGCTTCCATCTCACTTGCTCACAATAATATCCCTAGAGTCAAACAGTTAGAAATTCACCTAAGCATCCTAAACAGCAGTTAACAATTTTCGCTACACTGCTAGTGTCTTTCATTCTAAGTTAGCAGAACTGCAGCTCAGACCAAGTTTCTCCACCTCCTAGATCTTCTTATCTCAATGCAATCCTTTATGCAGTCATTGCTGCTGTGTTGGCAGCTCCCATGGGCTGTCTATGTTTAATTTAACTAAAGTAAGAATGTAAGGGGCTGACAAGGTTAGTTGGTAGATAAAGCACTTGACACAAAAGTGTGAGGGGCAGAGCTTGGATCTTCAGTATGAATTCAGCTGAATTCAGTGCATGAATGTAAATTGTCTATCGTGGCAGTGCAGGTCAGTAATCACAGTGCTTGGAGGCATAAACAGATCTTCCCTATGGACCAGCCAGTCTAGTCAACAGTGATCTCTGGGTTCATAGAGGGACCCTGTCTCAAAACTTACAACAGAAAGTGACTGAAGAAGACACTCAGTGCTCACCTCTGGCTTAGACAAATGCATTCTGGAATGCTACACCCACACACACAAATGCATATATATATAAGCACAAGCACACACACATTCACATGCATACACACACATGCATACACACACATGAACACACATGTGTACACACACATGCATGCACCCCCACATAAATGCACGTATACCAGCACACACATGCACATACATATACACACACATGAACACACATGCACACACACATGTATGCACTCCCCACATAAATGAACATACACCAGCACACACACATGCATATACACACACACATGAACACACATGCACACACACATACACGCATGCACCTCCACACACAAATGCATACACAGCAGCGTACACACACACACATGCATGCACACATGCACACATACGCATGCACCTCAAACACACACATGCATATGCACACATGTAGATGAACACACATACACACGCACACACAGACACACACACACACACACACACAGATAGAAATTTAAGATTTTTTGGTAAGATCTTAAATCTTGAGCATAAGTATGATATAAACTCTGAAGGAACTATTTTGAAACGCCACTTCAAAATAAAATACACAAGTGGTTATTACATTGCAAATAAAAGTCAAGCTCATTCTGACCTTGGCCTTGGAGGTAGAGTTGGATAGTGGTGTTGAGGAAGTTATCAGACAGTCAATTTCAATAGTATTTCCTTAGCTGGAGCTAGATAGTATAGTACTTGTATTATTGGTTCTCTTTTTCCTAATTCGTGTAAACAATATCTCAGCAGAAACATTTTTCCTTTTTGACTACTTTATTTATTCCTTTATTCATCCAGATCACAGCCCCCACTCCTTGTTGTCCCCTCTCACACAGCTCCTCCCCTGTCCCCCATCCCCTTTTCCTCTGAGAAAAGAGGAGCATCACCCAACCCAGTATCAACCCATGCTGGCAGTCAAGTCGCTGCAGGACTAGGTACGCCCTCTCCCACTGAGGCCAGACAAGACAGTCCAGTTAAGGGAACAGGATCCACAGGCAGGCAGCAGAGTCAGGGTCAGCTCCTGCTCCAGTTGTTGGGGGATCAAGCTTCATATCTGATACATATATGCAGGGAGAAGCTAGGTCCAGCCTGTGCTTGTTCTTTGGTTGGTGGTTCAGTCTCTGGAACCCCCAAGGGTCAGGTTAGTTTATTCTGTTGGCTTCCTTGTGGAATCCCGATCCCCTCCAGGTTCCTCAATCCATCCCCCAACTCTTCCAGAAGACGCCCCAAGCTCCACTTAATATTTGGCTGTGGGTCTCTGCATCTGTTTCTATTGGCTGCTGGCTGAAGCCTCTCAGAGGACAGTCATGCCAGGCTCCTGTCTATAAGCATAGCAGAATAACATTTTTTTAAATAAAAGACTAGAGGAATACTCACACAAATATATCAGTACATAATAAAACATTCTAGTTTTTTCATTGCCTGTTTCACACCAGATATAGACAGTCACGGGCATGTAAGGATAAATGTGCGTTCTGTAATAGACCTTAGGATTTCCATATTGACTTCCATTGGAGCCATAGTATGTGCCTGGCTCTTTGCTTGGGCAAAGGGTTTTTGTGGAAGGACTCTTAAGGAAAGCAAAGCAAAGAGTTGAAGACAGAGTTCAGTTGGTAGAACACCTACCTAACATGCATGGAGTCTCAGCACACACAATATGGGCACGGCAGTGCATGCCTACAATAACAGCATTTAGGAAGTGGAGGCTGGAGGATCAGAAGTTCACTCATGTACATGCATTCTCGAGTGTGTGTGTGTGTATGTGTGTGTGGGGGGGTATGTGTGTATGTGTGTGTGTGCACACATGCATGTTCGTGTGTGTGCACACATGCATATTCATGAGTGCATGTTAGGTACTAAAACTCTCAGTTTAAAGGTTCCCAAAGATAAACGAGACCTGCTTCTGCCCTTCAATTCTATACAGAGCCTCAGCAGAGGGCAGTGATGCTAGTTTTCCTTCCATTCATTGGTTTGGTGATGTCTCTGTGTGAAGGATTTTCAGACAGGACATCTCAATGCATCTTTCATCTGCCATCAGTCTCCTTTCCCTCACGTGCACTTGGTCGCCAGCTTTGCACCTTGAGTTTGGTCTTTTCTCTGTTTCCAGGGCCATGGGTTCAGCCCAGCTCCATCCCTGTCCCTCCTGGTCTAATGCAATCATCTAAGCACTGCCAGCCTTCTGTTTCTTTTCCTTCTAACTCATTCTCTGCAGAGTTGCTTGGCTGGGTCCCTACAACATAACTGATAACGTTGTACTCGACTGAAACTTTTCACAATTTACCCTACTTCTAGAATAACCTCCAGCCATTATCTCAGCCATGAGTCTGACTGTGACTCCCGCTGCTCCTCTGGCACACCCGACTTTGTTTCCAGAGTGACACCCAGCTAGTGTGGGCAAGTAGGACTGCCTTCCCACGTGGTTGGCCAGTTCAGGTCTGACTAATGGTACCCTCCTCTCTTGCTGTTTAGTGGCTAAACTCCTATACTCTTTTTTTTTTCTGCTCACTTTTTTTTTATTTAATTAGGTATTTTCTTCATTTACATTTCAAATGCTATCCCAAAAGTCCCCCTTACCCTACCCACTCACTCCCCTACCCACCCACTCCCACTTCTTGGCCCTGGGGTTCCCCTGTACTGAGGCATATAATGTTTGCAAGACCAAGGGGCCTCTCTTCCCAATGATGGCCTACTAGGCCATCTTCTGATACATATGCAGCTCCGGGGTACTGGTTAGTTCATATTGTTGTTCCACCTATAGGGTTGCAGACCCTTTTAGCTCCTTGGGTACTTTCTCTAGCTCCTACACTCTTAAGTGACTCATGTGCCCACAACTCCACACTTAAAAGAATCTGTCCATCTCTGGGAACCTTGCCCCTTTGTTCTTTATCTGGAAAATTAACTTCAGTCTTCTAAGATCTACTCAAGCACTAACCCCATCTAAAACCACTCCTGCTCTCTGTTCACACAGGCAGAACTCTCCTGCTGGCCCTTCAGCGGGGCCTTGAGAATTAATTACCTCAACTATTGTTTTCCTCCTGTTGTATAACTAATGGGAAATGTCTTTTAAAAAATATGTTGTTTATATTTCTTAGTACTTGGTATGTTGGGAAGACCCTAATAAAGCATTTATTTTGTTGCTTTTGTAGACTTAGAAGAGACTCAGAAAATGACTTGTGAGATGAACAGGGAAAGGTTGATTGGAAAGCTCTCCATGGCAGTTTGTTCCATGAACTGAAATAATACAGAAAAAAAACCAAACCAAAACAAAACAAAAAAACCCCACCAGATATGCTATTAGTTACAGACAAGTTTCCTATAGTCAGGGTCCTGGTTACATGGCTTCCCACACATATTTATTCTGAAACTCTCCATGTGTATCTTAATGTAAGTATGGCTACAAAAGTTGCTGAGGATTTGAGAGGCATTGCTGTGGCAGTCCTCATGGCTCTGCAGGCTTGCGGAAGACAACAATGAACGCAGCCACACCAGTCACTCCCTGCATCACGAGGGGCAGAGAGACCGACTGCCTTTAAAGTACACACATGGACAGTACTTTCTCTACAGATTTTTAAAATACTTTTAAAATACAGCTTATATTTTATTTCATACTTATGTGTGTGTGTGTACATGCATGTGTGCACCTGTGAAGTTGAGCTATTTGTGTTGTATGCACATGTGTATGGAGTACAGAGGACAACCTAGACAGTCATTTCTTACGTGCTGTCTCCTTTCATGAGCACAGGTTATCTCACTGGTGTGGGACTTACCTGATTAGCCTAGGCTGGCCAAACAGGCCCAGGGCTTACAAGCAGACAGCACCACTCCCAGCTCTTACATGAGTTTTGAGGACCAAGCTCGGGCCTTCATGCTTGCACAATAAGGACTTTACCAACTGAGCCATCTTCCCAGCACCAGTTGCTGTAATACAGTGGCTGTCAACCTGTGGATCTCATACCTTGTGAGAAGTGAACGACCCTGTCACAGCGGTCACCTGTCAGTTACCCCGTATATCAGATATTTATATTGTGATTCATAACAGTAGCAAAATTACAGTTATAGAGAAGCAATGAAATAACTTTATGGTTGAGGGGGTCACCACAACATGAGGAACTGTATTAAAGGGTCGCAGCATTAGGAAGGCTGAGAAGCAGTGCTCTAAAACTTTATTAACTTGGAATGTATGGGAGGAGTGCAAACAAATGCTCAGTGAGTCAAGCGTGATGGGTCTGGTAGTGACTGTCACATGTGGAGCTCATGTAGAGGTCGCCTGTGTGTGCTAAGGCAGGCCTCGAATGTGGCCTGCATACTGGCTTTGAAGACTTAATAGAAAAAGTAAAAGCATGTTATTTCTCTCATTAATTTATCTCAATATTTTGTTAATTTGCTTGGTGTTGACATGATAATTCTGTGACTATATTGATTAAGTAAAGTACACTATCTGAGTTGATCCCACATTTTTGTTTGCTTTATAAGTGTGGTCGCTGAAACAGTCAGAGTCAAGTGTGTGGTCTATTCTACCTTCCTATTGTGTGGCAGTGGGATATTTTTCTTACTTACTCATCAGACA
Organism: Mus musculus; assembly: GCF_000001635.26. NCBI lineage: Eukaryota > Metazoa > Chordata > Mammalia > Rodentia > Muridae > Mus > Mus musculus. The sequence goes on from NC_000069.6 coordinate 34,308,977, forward strand.
GAAGTCATTTAATTACCCCTCGGGACAGGGAAGGCTTTGCATCTTTTGTGCTCTCTGAGGAGTAGCATGTGGACAGTATCATGTGGGTGATTTTATGGCTTCATAATTGCTCTGTGTATGTATGTGTATTTGTGTATGTGTATGTTCATATGTAAGAAGCCATAAGGGATATTTCACCTTTCAGGTACTATCCACCTTTCTTTTTGAGACAGGGCCACTTGTTCACCTGGGACGTGCCAGCAGGCTATGCTGGCTGAGCAGCAAGCCCCAGGAATCCACCAATCTTCCATTCTCCAGTGCTAGAATTACAGCATTCTCCAATGTACCTTTTTAAGAAATGTGTGTTCTAGGTGTTGAACCAATATTGGTCCTCTTGCTTGCAAAAGACTTTACCAACTGAGCAATCCCCTTGGTCTCTTGACAGCATCTCTATCAATCCCTAATATTGCTTAGAAAACTAGACCAGAATGTTGGCAAGTTTGCTGTCTTCCATTTAAAGCAAACGGAAGGCTCTACTCTTGTGTTATCTCCACAATGTCTCATTTAGTGATTAACAACCCACTAAGTCCTCTGCTCATTTACAAAGCAGTCAGAAATTTCAGTTAGAAGTTCCCAGAACCCCTTGGTTAATGGAAAAGAATGAGTGTATATCCACAAGTGGGTGGTCGGGATGAGAGTCCCAGAATAGAATCACAAGGCTTAATCCTCACACTACAGCATCCACAAGCCTAATTCTTTTCTTTGAAGAATCAGAAGATGGCCTTAGGGTCATTCAAAGTACCATCTGCTATCCACATAAAGGGGAGGGATTATTTGCACTTTATAAATACTAGACTTTCACTGTGTGTCGACGGCCTCACTGGTACTACGTTTGCACAGCCTCACAGAGAAGCCACATTAAGACCTGGAGTAGACAGAACACAGTGTGCCCAGCGTGTACAGAGGAGCTCCTGTAGTTTTTTTTTTTTTTTAAAAAGCAAAATGACTTATAATTGCCCACTATCTTAACTTTTATTTTTTTGAGCAAAGCACTTGATATTTTTTATTCAGTGATCTCTTCCACTCCCAAATAGGAACATATTTTAAATATTTAATTTTGTTAATAAGATAGTATATTTAATTTTAATTTTTTCATAGGCTTGCTTGTTTTGAGACACAGTCTTATATAGCCCAGGCTGGCCTCAAGCTCTCCATATAGTCAAGGATGGTCTTGAACTCCTGCCACTCCCATGTTAGCTATGACTATAGGTACATGCCACCAGCCCCAGGGTATTTTATTCTTATGTGAATGAGAAGCAAATACTTAATTTTTTTAAAGCTAAATTTTTAATTATAATGGCCAGTGCTTCAGTGTTGTAGCTTACAGACTAGGCTTTAAGTAGATGAAACAATGTGGCCCAGAAGCCAGAGCATTCTCTGAAGGCCAGTCTCCTCTGAGGAGGGTTCCTGACTGCACTAGCATAGTGCCTGTGAAAAAGAATGAGTAGCTGAAACCATCCCTGAGTACCCAGGAAGTATTCATGAATACAAGACACGAATGCATCTTAGCCTTGCAAGTCCCAATTAATAGCCTGAGTAGGCACATCTCTTACTTAAAAAGGGCTGCCTGAATGGAGGTTAAGTTATGTTCCGTTTCCCAAGTACCACTCTGGATGTGTTTTTATATTTTGATTACTAAAAAGCATTTTATTTCCTCTTTTTAAAGAAGAAAATTTGCATTGGTTGCTGAATAGCTCACATCATGGACTAAAACGCTCTAAAAGTATGAACAAACAAAGCTCAAACAGGAAAATGGCTAAGTTTTCAAATGAGTGCTGGGAATTGAATTATTCAAGGCTAGACTGCATATTCAAATATGAGTTATGCATTTTGACAAAACATTGTTAACATTCCTGTTCACTGTGAATAAGTATTAATAATACACAGATTGTACCTAGAGAGTGCCCTGCATTTGGGCTGGAAAATATGCCAAACGTACCATTTTTTTCCCTACTCATTTAGAGTAGGTAGTGTTTTTACATCTACACTTAAAATATATGCTGCTGACCGGAGTCCCTGGGCTGCCTCAAAAAGAAACACTGTAGAGAGGGGATTGTTTTCTGGAGCTTAGGTGTTTTAAAGTATCAATGACACTTAAGACATTTTGGTTTCCAGTGAAAGGCTTTAGGATGAAAGGAATTAAAACCATCAAACAATAAGGACAAGAAAACAAAGGCAAAAGCAAACTGCCAGGCTCACGTCATCAAAGCATCTGGGATTCTGTCGGCCAGGCTAACCCACATCCTCAGACCAAGGCGCTGCTAGGCTCTAAACCACAGTGGCTCAGACAAGTCAGAGATACACATGAGCCCTGAGCTCCCAGCCCATGTGTTTATTTTGAGCTAATGTTCAGTCATTGATTCAATAATTACTTATTGACTTCCTTTTACGGATCAAGCCTAAGAGAAAAAGATGTGATCTGAGGCCTCCTCGTGGTGTTTGCAAATTCAAGGGTTGGGAAAAAGCTACTTAGCGGACAGAGCATGTAAATCAGACAGAGAGGAGTAGGGGTTGAGAGTATACACTGCAGCCACGGGTTCGAGTCTTGGTTGTGCAGTCTTGGACAAGTCGTTTAATGTCAGTGTGCTGAGCATTCTTCTATACTAGCTTCTTTGTAGCTTCGGTCGGAATATAGAGTCATGTGACACACCGTAAAAGCCACATGTTTGCTGTGACAATCACAAGTAACCACACCTGGATCGGGGTGTGAGGATGGGAGAGAGCTTTCCCAGAAAGAGAGTACTCAAACTGATCTCTGCAGAATGACGAGCCCTTAGGTGGATGGAGGGATTGAAACTGCATGTGGAAGACGGATAGGGATTGTGAAAACACCTTCTTAGCAGTGGGAAGCACGAGACAGGAGGGCATGTGGTACCTTTGCGGGGCCCAGAACAACTGGTGGGTGTCTGAGGAAAGAAAGGAGAATAAACTGCCAGGGAGGAGGGTCATAGCCTTGTCTACAGTCTAACCCTAAGCTTGTACAGATGGTGTGTGTGTGTGTGTCTGTGTGTGTGTGTGTGTGTGTGTGTGTGTGTGTGTGTGTCTGTGTGTCTGTGTGCGCACGCACGCGGAAGCAAGCAAGCAAGCAAGCAAGCAAGCAAGCAAGCCAGCCAGCCAGCCAGCCTGTGGGCACTCATGCACATGCATGTATGTGTAGCTTTGCTTTTCCATATCCATCTCTTGCTTGCAAGAGGGCGAGAGAATAATATTGTCTGTGTTTCTCTGTTCAGCCTTGCAAATAAAAGCCCCTTAGAAGTGGCTGGACATGTAGCTAACGTTGTCTAAATATTAGATGTAAATTAAATAGCCTCTTGATGCTCAACTTATCTTTCCTAGGACTGTAATCCTCTGTTTGTGTTTATTCTCCATGGCTGAAGTACTGCAGCTAGATGTTTAAAAAAATAATAATCTTTTTTTTTAACACTACTTGATAGAAAAGAGGTGGGGTAGATGGGTACTAATTAAACCCCAGTAAGGAATTTTTAGAGAAAATTCTGTATCTCTCTTAATGGGATGAATGTCATGTTCTGATTCCTATTTTATGTAAAATCTATTAGAAATACATAAAAGAATTTGCCAAATCTTGATTTCCTCAATTGAAAAATGACCCCAAGCACCAACTCTGAGACGGGGAAGCTTAAGATTTCTTGCTCTTTGGCTCTTTTGTTCTCCCCGCACGTGGTTCCCTAAACCAGCCGAATAATTTGGGAATGGTAGATATTGAAGCAACTAATTTTTCTTTTCTGTAATCTGCATAGACTTCAAAATGCGTACAAACCACCAAGTGCTGGTTCATATAATTTGTTGGCAAGGATAAAAAGAAGAAAGGAAATTACTTTGTAAGCATGTGGATCGATCCCGTTTTCACAGATAGTTTTCTGTTATGTGAAGCCCGAGGGTTTATGCCTATCTGGGCTTTATTTGACAATTACCACTTGCCAGCATAATTAAACGATAATTTATAAATACTAAGAAGGCATAATGGGGAAGGGCAGATAGGTGCCAATCAGGGAGTGGATTAAGCTGATCTGCTACTGCAGCAAGCCCCATCCCTTGTCTTAGCTGTTAACTGGTCTTCATGTATGTGTTGTTAGGTTAGGCATTTGTTAGACTGCCATCATCTATAGCAGAGACACCTTTTCTCCCTGTCCCAGACTCTTTTTTTTTTTTTTTTTTGCCATTCTTATTGCAGGCATAATAGTTATGGAATATTGCTTGTGTTTTAGTTTAGGACAGAAATGCATTTAGAGTTGCATACACCACTGGAAACCCCTGAAATTAGTGAGCAATGTTTCTGTGTCCCTCTTTAGTTCTTAGCCCTTTTCTCTATGATAAGTGTATTTTCTTTTAATAGGTTTTTAGATCACCTGGGCTTTACAGTTAATTACATTCCATAGGGCCTTTTTATGTTGTTCCTAAAATGCTGACAGATGTGTGTGTGTGTGTGTGTGTGTGTGTGTGTGTGTGTGTGTGTGTGTGGTGTGTGCTTAAGTGGGGGGAGGAGGAGGATATGCTAGTCTTAGACTGTGGCTCACAGAGCTTCCTAATCTTTAGTGATAAGAATGATACTTTATATGCAGTATGGAAATGTTGCTAGGTTCCTACTGAATATAGAAATTACCCAACGAAAGGATTTTGTAGAAATGACAGCCTTTGTCCTTCTGGCATGCCTCCTCAAGCTTCCTCCCCTATTGTAAATATTGGGGTAGTCTCTGCAATGCCTTGTCCTAGGAACCAGCTAAAGCGGTGTTAGAAGCAGGGTCTATCTCAACAGAAATTGTCAACAGAAATGACAAGTTAGAAAAAGGATCCACACCTTTAGAAAAAGCAGGTCCAGGAAGACAGATGATAGCGAAGGCAGCTCATCTGAGGTCATGGAGATCTCTCTCGCTCTCTCTCAATTAAATAATTTTAGTGTCTACTGATTAGGGTGGCGATAGTTTGAGTGAAGTGTGTGGGAATGGCTTATCAGGAGAATAACAAAATAAAGGGCTTTGGTGTTTCAAATCGTCAATTCCACGAATTATTCAGCATTTTGTCCTTATAAATAGCAATTATTTGCCTTTTTCAGAACAGAAAAAATTATCTTTCATATTCAAATATTTAAATATACCGTGCTGTCACTGGGGCAAAAAAAAAAAAAAGTCCTAATGTCAGAACAGATTTTTATGCAAGGAATAATTTGAAAGTGGTGGATTAGTTTCCACCTTTTGAAACACAGTGCTTTCTGTAATCTTCAAACATTATTTAGGATAATGGAAGCCATCATCCCCGTCCTCAAACGGTAGCACTCCCATTAGACTTTGCAGCTACCTCTCATTTTTTATATTAAAATACAAGGCTTAAAAGGTATTATCTTACTAAAGGGGGGCAATTGTAGAGATGATTTGATTGAATAAAGGAAAAAGCTGTACAGGCCTTTTAAGATCAAGGATGTATTGACGGAAAGCTATCATTACAGACAATTAATGTTCTCCAAGGGAAGAAATTGATTATGGACAAAGATGGACCCTAAGGAGCAGACATGTCTTAATGCTCTGAGGCCTTGAGGATTATGCGTCTCGTTCACAGCATTCGTATTTAACCCTTTGTGGTAACGAGCACGCTAGCTGGTTCTTACAGAATGACGAGAATCAAATTAAGTTGAGGGGGAAAAAAAAGAGAGGGGGTTGCTTTGTCAAGGGGTCGACTGTGATCCGCATTTGGTTCTTTAAACAATGCTCAGATAATTAGATTTGTCGTGTCTTTTCTGGATGGTGCCTTTTGGAGCAAACGGAGGCTGAAATGTACAGAAAATGAAATGGGAGAGTGATGGCCAGTCTGCGCATTGTTGAGGCGTGATAATGCCCAATAATTACAGTTAAAGACGCGCTTTCCTAAGGAGCCCCTGAACTTCAGCTGCATTCATGTTTCCAAATAACAAACCCTTTAACTTTCCAGTCCTTCCTATAGATCTCGTACAAAGCATCCATCACGTCGTTAGCTAGGCCCTTGCAGCCGTAGATCACAATTGGGTACTTAATAAGGTGGCAACCCCACTGGGGACATTTCACATAATTATTCTTAGCAGAAAGGAAATTGTTATGGCTTCCCCCCCCCCTTTTTTTGAGTTTGGCAAAATTCCAGGTGAATTAGTTTGGACTCCTAAAAACCTGTTCTGTGTCATTGGTGAATTTCATTCACTCCCCAGGCTGTGACTCCCAGTCCCTGCTCTCTACACTGTTGGTCAGTAAGTAGAGCAAGTCTTAGCATGTGGCTAGCCTCTCCAGTCCAGGGGTTGCCCCCAGGACCAGAGGATGTTGCTGCTGATTCGAGGCTACTGGTTTCAGAATGCTGGAGTTAGGGATGGGTGAGCTTTGAAAAATTGCTCTCTCTCTCTCTCTCTCTCTCTCTCTCAACTTTGCTCCCTGATGGTATGTTATGAATCTTGCCAAATAATTGGAGAAATTCACATGTTGACACAGTAAATAGCTTGTCTAGAGAACTCAGACTTTAAGTAGAAGTTAAGGGAAGAGAGGTTGAACCCTGGGCTCTAATTTTGGGCTTGGAGAGTTGAAAATGGCTGTCATTAATTAGCCCCGACAATTAGAACCATTTGTTATTCAAACGTGAACAATTTGAAGCCATCTCCTGATGTTCTTAGACCTCAGAGCTTTTAATTCACCACCACTGAATGAACTCACCCACAAACTTGGAAGTATTTAGCAAAGATCATATTAAGGAAGCAATGGGCAGATGAGCATGACCTATGGCCTTCCTCACCCAGCAACAGCATCCTGCATTACTCTCTCAATCCCAACTGCTATGGCCATGGAGCACCCCTTGAAGCTTGACATGAGCAACGACTCACATTATACATTTGATGGTGAGTGGCTGTTTCTGAAAGGTACCTTCCTGAATGAGACATTGCTCTTTATAGGGATCCTAGAGCATAGGAGTTGGGTGTGGGTGGTGCATGCTTGTTAAAACAGAACTCAAAGCAGATGGATAGAGAGTTCAAAACCAACTTGGACTACATAGTAAGACTCCATTCCAGCTCAGGGGGAAAAATCGAATACAGAGCATCCAAAGCCCTAACTCTAAGAAAGATTCCAGCTCATGAGACACGTAATTCCTGGGAAAATAAGAGTCCTAATGGTGGTCTGTTGCTATTGAGAGGGTCGTAAAGCCTTTTAAGAGGGGAGTTTATGTAAAAGATAAGTTGGGAGAAGCAGTTGCTAAGTAGAAGCTCCACTGAACAACTGTTTCTGTGGTTATGGATGCCACTGCCAAGGAAGATGGCAGGGCCATTCACAAAAATAAACAAGGAAAAGCAAGTGAATATGTCTGTGTGTGGGGGGAGAGGGCTGTAATACCACACTTAAATTCCAGGTCTGGTCCATGTAATGATGTCCTGTGGGAAAGCAAGGTCTAGAATGGAGGAGAGAGGGGTTTTAGAATCCTTGCTTGCAGAAGAGAAAAGTGAGAAAGCGAGAGTGGGAAACAAATCAGACTATACCTTGGAAACACAGAGAGAAGACAGAGATCTGCAGCTTCTATGACCTGGGAGCAGGCAGAAGAAGAACCTACATAGAAGCCATCAGTTTGGTCATCGACAGTCTATTCTAGGGCAGAGAGTAGAATCTGTTTGGGTTTAAATGCCAATTACCAAGGGAACTGTGTGTCCCTGAGGAAGTCATTTCATTTCTCTGAGCCTAAACTGATTCACCTGCATTTTAATAATACATTAACAAGGTGGAGGAGATGGCTCAATTTTCAAAGTGCTTGCTATGCATGCATGAGGACCCAAGTTCATGTCCAGCATCCACAACAGGAGAAATGGATGTGGTGGTAGATGCTTGCAGTACTGGTGGCAGAGACAGGCAGATCCTTAGGCCTTGATAGCCAGCCAGTCTAATCTAATTAATAAATCCAGGCAAACAGAAGAGGAGGAGGAGGAGGAGGAAGAAGAGGAGGAGGAGGAAGGATACTCTGATGAATGACCTCTACACTACACATGCGTGTGTACACACACACACACACACACACACACACACACACACTTGGGGCTGAAATCAGAAAGAGAGGGAGTATGGTGACAGGGAGGGAAGAGGAGAGGGAGAGATTTGATTCAAATATCAAATGTGGTGTGCATTTAAAATGTTCATTTTATCATATACTTATGAAGTGGTAGAGCCATAATTAGGCATATATGGTCAAAACATGAATAAACAAGGAGCCAGAAAGTAAAAGATTACAACCCAGTGTTTGGAGATAGGATGAAGTGTATGTTTTGTGGATGAGTCAGAGATCTAAGTGACACAAAGGCTAACATTTAGAAACCCTGTCACATGTTCTGCACCCTTTACATAATATCATACATGTGTTCTGCACACTAATCCTCGGGACCCGCAACATATCATTAGGAAGGAGATGACTGACATACATAGAAGGGTTGCTCTCCTCTGTGGTACACGAGCTGGGCAGAGATTAGAACCAAGGAAAATTTGACTCATGACCATTCTTGTTTGGTGGTCTGGAAGAAAACAGGGACAGAGCCATGATTTGAACCCACGATCGACTGAGGCTCAGTTACCTGCTTAATATCCAGATGGTATATATGCGTTCTGATCCCCGAGGGCAGTGTTTTGGAGGGGTCAGTTTGCAAGACTGAAAGATCACTGGTCTTCTTGGCTTCAAGTGGCTCTTTGTGACCTCTGGCTTCAGTAGACAAGCCACATTGGAAGGGCTTCCTTTAGAACTCCAAGAGCCAAGTCAGAAATCCTGTAAGGTATGCAATCTATGCCAGCAGTCTGTGAGTGAGCCTTTATACATGTCTATAAACCTGTGTGCTATAGAGTGCAAGCAGCAGTGGATGAGGAAAACCTACTTGGTATGTTGGGGTAGACCCTCATCCTGGCCAGTGGTTCTCAACCTTCTTAATGCTATCAGATTTTAATACAGTTCCTCAAGTTGTGAGGGCCCTCAGCCATAAAAATTTTTTATTGCTGCTTCATAACTATAATTCTGCTACCATTATGAATCTTAATATAAACATCTAATATGCAGGATATCTGGTATATGACCCCTGGTCTTTTGACCTTAAAGGGGTTGTTACCCATAGGCTGAGAACTACTGATAGAGGCCATTAGGAATCAGCATCCAGTATCCCAAAGCTGCCACCAGAGAGCAGGGACTCAGGACTTGTTGAGGAGCTTGGTGTATCCATATCTCCAGGCACTGGAGAGTCCCTGCCTTGTCTGACATAGTCATTACTTTCACATCCCGATGCACTACATTGCTCACACATCCTAGCTGATGTTGGAGGACACAGACCTGCACACCTTCAGTGAAGGACTGTAGAGTTACAGAGTATGTTGTGCCTGATAACAATGGCTGTCTATGTTGCTGGTTTCTGTGTCAACCATATAATGCCCTCACTCTTAGTTTATCATGAATTTCTTCTATGCACGAAGAAGAAAGTTGGGCTGGGAGATGGCTCAATGGGTTAGGCACTCGGTGTGCAAGCTGGAAGATCTGGGTTCGAATCACCAGGACCCACAAAGTTAATTATTAAGCAGCATATTGAGTTATGCTTCCAGCAGCTTCATTCATTTCTGCTGTTATGTCTCTTGGTCTTGAGTGAATGACCACTGTCTCCAAATAGTGTGAGCAAGCCCTGGCACTGGCACAATGAGAACATTGCCTACTGAAAATGGCCTGTGGCACAGTGACTCTATTTTGTGTGCATGTATGCATGTATATTGTGGTGTGTGTGTGTGCCCTATTGCTTAGCTATCATGTAGATTTGGCCATGGACTAGATCGGTGGCTCTTAGCCATGACTGCCAATAGAATTGAACAGTGAGAGATCCTATAGGCATATCTAACCCATGATGGCTATGCTGGGGATAGTTATGGATGTGGGCCAATACAAAATCGTGACCTTATTTTAAATTTACAAGAATTAGGAGATGAGCTTGGGACTTGAGTGCGAACCCTATAGATGCCATCCTATCACAAAACCCAAAGTTTGGACACAGCTAGAACTTTGAGGTACGTTGAACCTGAGTGCCACTCCCAGAAGTTTCTGAGATACAGGCTGCACTTTGGAGTTCCTAGGATCTTCCTGGGAGATAGGCATATTGTTTGATATGGAGAGTGGCAAGCAGGTTTCCAAGGGAAGCCGTTGGGCTTGGAGTTGTAGTTCAGAATGTCAGAAGTGGCCTTTTATCCCCAGGCTTCCAGCTTAGGGACCACACTTCAAGAACTACAGGTCTAGAAACTAAATATGGTGAACCAAGCTGAGATTTTAGTTGAGGAGCCCCAATTCCTCCTCCTGAGGCTTGGAGAGAGCCACTGTCAGGGCCCTTCTGGTGATGTGCACTTGTGTGCCATGCTGGCTAGAGACCCTTGGTTGGAAAGCGCAGTCAGGGAGTCGTAGACTGTAATTAGTAAAGAATTTTCCAAGACCTTGCAGGCAGCAGTTTTGATTCAGTAGGACTGGGCTGAGCCTGCACATCCACCTCCAGGAAGATGCACTGCTGCGCCCAGGGGCCATGCAGAGCAGCCAAACTTGAAGAATGCTTCTCTAGCTACCATTCGCCAAGTAGCCTGAGGGGTTGGCTGAAGTCTTTTAGCTTCACTTGACATCAACTGATTCAAAATCCTCAACAGTCCCGTTTGTCCATAGCTTTCTTAAACTATGTGTTAACATAGCCCATTGATATTTACTGAGTGACACTTGAGTCAAGCTCTAGGCAGGAAAGGACTGAGGTGCTGCTCCTAGGCTGGGGGGGGGGGGGGGCGGTGGCTCCATGAGCAAGGAATTAGCAAATGCAAGCATGGGAGCTGGAGTTCAAATCTCTAGCATCCGTACTAAGCACAGGCTGCTGTGGCAGCCCACTTGTTATCCTAGGGAAAGCTGGAGAGTCAGTCTGGCTGAGTTGGTGAGCTCTGCGTTCCTCAAGAGACCTCGGTAAATAAAGTGGAGTATAACTGAAGAAGACACCCGATGTCAACCTCTGGCCTCCAGAAGGACCTCCACTTGTACTCACACATATGTGAAGGTGCATACATATATGTATGCAACATCCTCCCACCCCCACCCACACCCCCACACACAGAGTGTGTCCCTCACTTCATGGTACTTAACATTTTAGCCAGAGAAACAAATATGTTTTATTTTTGCTTTTGTTTTAATATGCTCACCATTGCCTCCACGTTCACAAAGCAGATCCAAGCATCTGAGCTCTGGAGGAAAGCTGGAGGGGGCTGACGAAAGGCTCCCAAAGCCTGGTGGGGCTGACCAAACTGTCACTTCAGAGCTCAGAAGGCTGAGACAAGAGGATTGCTACCAATCACAGGTCAATGCAGACTGCATAATGAGTTACAAAGAAACCGAAGCTACAGAATGAGGCCCTGTCTCAAGGCACAAAAGTGAAAAGCACAAACAAGACAGATGGTTTTCAAAATAGTAGCCATCCGGGTCTCAGCTTGTTCTGAGCAGGCCATGAAGATGGGAGGTGAGGCTCTTCAGGTAAACAGGATGAAAGAGAAGGAGGCCAAATGCCCAGCCGTCACAGCATTGAAACATCGCCAATGGCCCGCCCCATCATTCCCTAAAGGAAGAGGTAGATGTGGCTATAAAATCCCCTAATGGTAAGAAACCATCTCTGAAACTCACAGGGGTGAAATCACAGGGACTTCCATCTAATTGTGCACAGGTCATCTTGTACATAGCTAGAAGGTAACAAAAAGATCAAAGAATTTGCACTCTGTTTATAGACAACTTTGACGTTTACATAGCATAATAAAGTCTTTTTGGGTGTGTCTGCACGGTTTCCCAGAAAACCTAAGTATGTTATTAAAAGGAACATGAGAAACTTTAAAAGAATCACGAAAACAAACAAAGCAAAACAAAACACAACATAACAAAAAAAAAATCAATGAATAAATAGTTTTTTTCTGGAGGAGATGTCAGCCCAAGTCTTTTGGTGACAACTCTGCATTATTACAGCTATGCACACAGATAATAATCATAAGAACGTCCTTCCTGTGTACATTCAGAACTCTCTCAGCGGCAGAGGAAACTAAATCAGAACAAATCTTCAGGCAGAGGCAGCTTTCACCTGTATTTTTTTTCAAGCTGAGAGCACTCCTTAATTACGAGGGTTTTTTTTTTTTTTAAACACCATTCTCAATTGGTAACATATGTTGCTGTCAGCGAGTATTTAGCACCTGCAGAAAACAGCAAGAAACGCACGACAGCGCGCATAGGTGGAACACCCACTGTGCGGCTGTGAACACTGTCAACAAATTGTACTTTGTTAATTTTTTTCTTATTAAAAAAAAATCCAAGAAAAAGACTTGGGAGTGCAGGTGTTCTGAGCACTGAGGCAGAGGAAGGAAGGCGAAGTTAGTACAGCCTTGGCCATGGGAGCTGGAATTGGCTCTCCATGCTTGAAGCATTCCCTGTCTCCTGCTTCTCTCTACCTATTTTTGGGTAGACAAGAAAACCCTCTATACGCACTGGCTCTGGCTGGTTTGGCTGGCCTGTGAGGCATTTGCCATCAGAGTCAGTATCTGTTGATCAGCTGCCGGAGCTTGGAATCAGCTCCTGGTGTCATGACCTCTACACAGGATGTGCTTGGAGAGAGCGGGTCCTTGTGAACCCAGCAATTCATTGTTATTAATTTGAGGGCTTTCCGTTTTGTTTGGGTTGGAGTCAGGTTCTCATGTAGCCCAGGCCAGCCTTTCATTGGCTGTTTTGAGATTGACCCTGAACCCCCCACATCTTGCTGCTGCTTATCCCAAGTGTTTGGAAGACAGGTGTGCGCTACCCTGGCTAGCATCTTATTTTCCGATTGATCAGATGTGGTTGTGGTAGGGAGGTGGTCCTGCACCTGTTCCTTCTACTGTGCTATCCTAAAGTGCAGGCTTGTCTTCAGCTCTGCGATTGCCCTTACGTCCCAGCTCCATTTTCTTAGCTGACAGCATTCCACATGGCACCGTGTATTTTGCAGACAGAACATATTAGCTGGGTTGGTACTGATTGGTGCCCCTACTGTGGGCCTCTCTGGTTCTTTTAGCTGTGAAAGGGGACTTTCCTGTTGTTTCCCAGGTCCTCCCATCACTGATAACTTTGTCTCTTCATTCTTATAAGCCCGTTCATGCAACAGGAGTGGGTGATAGTTTGTGTTTGAAGAGAAACCCTCTCCCCACCCTGTCAAGATAAACTTACCATATTGAGAATGAACACTGAGCCAGACATGATAGTGATATCTGCATCTAACCTGGCAAGATGACTTGACTCCAAGAGTTGATCACCACTGTTTTAAATCCAACACAGAGCTGACAGGGCGGCTCTAAATATCAAGTGAAAAAAAGGCAGTGTGTGAGGTTCTGTTTTGTAACATTTTAGCAGTCTTATTTTTTGTCTCTTCTCTCCTCTCACTCTGATGATAGGCACTGGAGACCTTACAACTACTAATATGCAAATTATACAAAGAAACCCACAAGGCATAGCATCCCAACACCACAGACTAGGGAGGCTCAAACCAAGCCAGGTCTGTGTTGTGGCCTCACATGCTGGCAGAGGCTCTTCATTCAATGGTGGCTCTGGCTGCCCCATGTGGGGAACAAGCGTCTGCACTTCTCACAGCTGAGAGAAGACCCTGGAAATGACACATTTTACACCTCTCAGCCGAGCATCAGAGCTCGAAAGCACTTCACTCCCGTCCCTCTGGGACAGAGAATCTGTTTGCAGTAATCACTGGCAGTGTTGACAGAATGTTCGAAACCATCTGCTCAAGGGCAAGTGTTAACTCTATCACGTCCTAATATTTTAAGCCCACTGATCCCCGGGCCCAGGAGACCTCCTGATGGAACTCTCTTTGGGCTGCGTGTCAGCCTGCTGTCAGTTATTATCCCACCGCAGCAAGGCCTGATGCACCAGCCAAGGCTCAGCGAGGAGAGGCCTGTGATGAGAAGTGTCGCATCTGGCTGTGCCAGGCAGGTCCTGTCAGCTGCAATACAGCCGTGGCCGTCTGAGGCTTGCAAGAGTGCTTCTGCAATATATATGCTTCTACCTTTAAGCTCATTTCTATATACAGGCTTCTTCCCTTGTTGGTAGAAGGCATGCATTATTAATATGGGTTTGTATCCATGTGTGCATTTCCGCTATGCGCACATAAGTACTTACAGATGTGCCTATAGTCGTAGGTCACCAGACTGCCAGAACTACTTCATAAAACATAGAATTCAGCACACAGGTTTTCTGGGGCATTACTCTCACATTATGCTAGCCAGTGATAAGTTGTTTAATTATTTGCACTATTCACTTATTTTATATGTATCACTGGCACAGTTGACATGTGATATCTGAGAATTAAAAGCTTATAGAACAATTAGGGGGAGACACACAATCTACAGTAAAAACATTAGAAAGCCCAATGGGCTAAAGACTTTGTGTTTCCCGAGGAATCCATTTGGCACTTCCTGTATCCCAGCCACTGGGAATGAAGCCTGCTGAGGGACCCCTCCCTGAGAGTGTCTCAGGCTCTCATCAGTGAGGCAGATGCTATTGGCCAGAGTGGCTCCTGGAGCACTGAAGGAGCTCCCGAGGTGAAACCCAGCACTGAGGAGCAAGTTCTCAGCTACAAGAGCCCAGATTTTATATGATGCTTCAGGTTTTCATTTTTGTTTTTGTTTTTATTTTTGTGGGAGACATCCTCTGCCTGTTTCCGTGCTGGGCCTTTCTAGGTGTGTGGCAGGTAAAGCGTGAGCAGAGACTGGCTACAGACTCTGCCCTAGCACTGTACTAATAGGCTTATGCCCCAGATATAACTGAGAGTAACCGAGTCAGTCCATAGTCACTGGGGCGGGTGCCACATCACACCAAATACTCATAACACATCTTCTTACTACCAAACTCTGTCAGGTCCCTTATATAGATCCCACTGTTATTATAATCCCCACAGAGTAAAGATACTAAGGCTTAGAAATGTAAAGGCTTGGTCAAAGCCACAAAGCTAGGGAAGTGTGTGAGCTTGGGCCACAACTTACACAAAGGACTCAAAGCTCATTCATACAGCTAGGCTGACTCAGTGCCAAAAGAGCACTCACCCAGTTCTTGCAGGTCACAGAGCAGAGCAGTGGGACTGTGTGTCTTCGACTAGACCGCCCCCCGCGGGATGGTCCCTTCTCACTTACTGGTCAGGCATTTATTATGCCCAAGTCCTGTGCTACCGGAAGGAATGTGGAAAGTCAGCTTGGGGTACAGAGCAGTTCTGCATCCTTCACATATGCATGGTTTTGTGGAAAGTGGAA
Source organism: Mus musculus (assembly GCF_000001635.26). Taxonomy (NCBI): domain Eukaryota; kingdom Metazoa; phylum Chordata; class Mammalia; order Rodentia; family Muridae; genus Mus; species Mus musculus. The sequence continues at coordinate 34,324,324 of NC_000069.6, forward strand.
GAATGTGAAAGCACACCATCTGATGAACATGCACAACTAGCAACTTCTGGATGTACTAGTGAGTGTACTCCTGTGTGTGTGTGTGTGTGTGTGTGTGCATGCATGCACATGTACGTGTGTGAGAGAGTACACTGTGTGCAAGTGTGTGTTCTGTGTGTGTGTGTGTGCACTCTGTGTGCATGTGTGTACACACAAGAGAAAGAGAGTGCACTGTTTGTGCGCATGAGAGAGTACATTGTGTATGTATGAATAGAGAGTGCACTGTGTGTGTGAGAGTGTTCTCTCTCTCTCTCTCTCTCTCTCTCTCTCTCTCTCTCTCTCTCTCTCTCTCTCTGTTATTCTATACTCAAAATTCCTAGGAGAGGCTGCCAGGTTACATCATCATGTGGTGGAAGTTCTGAAGTCTTTCAAAGAGAAGGTGAAGTCCTCTCGGAGAAGATAGAGAATGAAGCTTGTCCTGTTTAACATTGAAGATTTAGAAGCCAAGCATCTCACCTGGCAGATAGCAGAAAGTGTTCTGTTTTAACAGCTGCTTCTGAAGATTACTTCCTAGACAGCTTGGATTTCGAATCTGGCTCCTTCCTTGTCTCTGGGATATAGTTAATCCGTGCCGTCCAGATGATATTTCCTATTTTAACACATACTGTGGTCTGTGACTTTCTGTTGTCTGATCATAAAGGAGAGGTAGACAGAAATCAGAGACTGGTCTAATAACACATAAACATGTCAATAGATGAGTCCAATTCCTGGTGACCAAAAGCTCTTAAACTCTCTGGACCTCTGCAGTCAGGTGCACGAGGGTCCAGAGCTTCAGTTTCTATCTAGACAGGAGCAGCCCACTCTCAGGGACACTAAAGACCAAGACAGCATGGAAGACATACCACTATGTTATCCAGAATATCTCACATGCACAGACATTATCAGTTCCCACGTCTGGTTTCCACCCTCCATCCTGTTTACTTCCTTGCTTATTACTATCTGTAAAGGGAGTGATATTCTTAGCTTTGGACCACATAAAAGAGAGTAGAAAATAATGGAATCTTCATTGAAAATTACTTTGACATAGACTTTCGTAATTACTATTATTTATTGTATTTATTTGGGTGATTGTGATCTTCTTGTTTGTGTTACTAAATTTGAGGTCACACACACAAAATAATTCCTATATTACAGTTAATAGATATGGGACCAGTGAAAATGGATAAAGGTATTTGCTGGCAAGGCTGATGACCTGAGTTTGATCCCCACAAGCCTTGTAAAGAGAGAACTGACTTCAGCAAGTTGCCCTCTGACCTCCACACACATTCTGTGTTATGGTATGCATCCTTCCCCATGCACATAAACAAATGTAAAAAGATTATTAAAATGAATAGGATATCACAACTGTTTGCTACTTAAATATTTCTATAGGTAAGATTTTTAACATATGCCTGTGCCTTGGAGGTTGGCATTTCAAGTTCTCCTGCTCTGTGTGGAGCTGGACCTATAACACCCTCCCCTCCCATGCTCCCTTTAATCCCTCCAGACTCTTGCATGGTGGTGGAAATGAATCTCTGTCCCAGGTGCTGAAAGGACAGACCATTGCTATCCATAATCACTTCAGTGTACACTCTCACACAGTTAGTGACTGTCTTAGGATATAATTTATATATTTAAAAAACCTCCCTAAAATATATTATTAAAATTAAAGAGGATATAAATACCAAACACCTAGTAATTGCTCATAAACTGCATAGCTACCGTGGATGCAAGGGACGGTTGTTATCTGGCTTTTCAGGTTCATCTCTGGGGTAAAGTGCAACTCCTCAGGTGTGTTTCTGTTCTTCCCTTCAGGTAACACCAATAACGAAGAGGCTTTGTTTGTTCTATAATCAGTGGCTTCTAAAAGTTCGTCCTGTTTTGGCTTTCACAAAAGCCTTCAGGAGTGTTGAGTTACTATTACTTCTTACTCAGGACATCCAAGTTGGCTAGCAGTCATCTTTCCTGGGGTGGCCTTAGATGGCAGGAAGACAGAGGCAGCACTCACCTGTGAGGTGTGGAGCATAAGGAGAGCAAGTCCTGACACCCAGGAGGAGTCCTGGGTACCATGTATACATCTCTGGTCATGGCTTTACCTTTGGGGAGAAGGCTATAGTAGGGTGAGAAAGCTGGCAGGAATGTGGATCTTGGGTTGGCCTAAGCACAGTGCTCATGATGGGCGAGTGGGTGATTGAGAGGCAACTTCTGACTTTCTGAGGGCTGTGATGGAGAAGAAAAAGTGACTTAAGTCCCCCCTTAGAGACATTTAGGTGGGTTGCAAGCTGTGGGATTCTCTAAGTAAGCCTTGTCTCTTGCTTTTGCCTTGCTGAGCCCCTTCCGTGTGTGGCTCCGTCCGGCCAGCTGCTTCTGTGAACTCCCCTCTGTCATGTCCCGTCCCCCATGGCTGCTCAAACGGGGTCCTCCTGAGCTCTCTTCCTCTCCAGCTGCATCTGTGAGTCTCCCCTGCTGATCCATCCACTTCCTCAGCTCAGGGACAGTGCGAGGGAATGATTCCAGCAGCTAAACAGCTTTTATGCAGAGAGAATATTTAAATATTCCCAGTTTGCATGATTCACTTCACCTCATGCTATGATCAGAGGTTAATGGAGACAGTTTGGGCCTTCTGTTAGGTGAGACCGGAAGACTTTCAGAAATGAAGGACACGCTCTTTTAACATCCCCCCCCCAATTGTGAATTTTCATACAGGAGAACCTTTTATTCTACAGATTCATCTTTAGAGATGGTCATCTTATATTCCAGCTTGCCTTTGACTTCAGCTTCAGCCAAGCTAAAAGCTGGTTTGACAATTATTACCTCTACTGGATAGAATTTTATAATGGGCATTATGTTCTCTGTGTTTATATCACTAAAAATATGTTGCTATGTAGATGGTATTTTATAGTTCTTAATGGCTACTTTGCTTTTTTTGGGAAGCATTAATATACATTTAAGGCATGAAATACTGCAAAATGACCTGCCAGGCAGGCTTGTCCACAGGATGACCACAATTGTACAGTCCCTAACCCATGCATAACACCAGGCAAGCGTTAATTTACATGTCTTTATATGTCTATTTATATAGATGTGTTTCAAGCATCACTCCATATAGACATCTACCTTGACTGTGTAAGTTTCCTTGTTCTTCAATGTTTCCTTAGTCCCTCTTCTCGTTCTTCATCCCTTCCTTGCTTTCTTCCCCCCTCTCTCTCCCCTTTAAAAAAATCCTTCTTTTCTCTCTTCTGTCCTTCCCATGAGGCTATTTTGAAGTACTTTATTGTGACTCATAGGCTCATGGTCTGCACATCAGTGGTCCAACTTGCTTCATGGTAGCACTCATCTTTACGTGTGTCAAAACCTACAGATTGCTGGCATCACTCGGCTTTTGTATTCTTATTTGTTTTTGCACGTCCTACAAGTTCTTACAGAACATATAAGTAGTGCGTTTTATAGTACCTTTGTTCAACCGGCAAGGCTTTAATTTTTTTCATTTGATAATTTTACATTTACAAACTACCTGTATACTACTTATTCCATGGACTCTGAGCAATCAATCATACAATCTATTCTTTGCAACACAGTAGATATTGGAAGCAGGAACTCAAACAGTATATGCTAACCAAGTGATTATTTTTGTGCTCAGTGTTTTTCTGAGAATGGGGTGGGGGCATAAGAATGCAAAGTCAAATGGCATGGTTTCTCAATTCAAAGAAGTTCAAGAAGTTTGTCTAAGAAGCAAGTAATTGGTGTGTAGAGAATGTGTGTCCTAATGTAGCAGATTAAATGGGAATATGTGTAAGGCTACATGACATCACATCAAATGGAGATGATAAACCAGCAATTCGGCAAAGAAAGCTGCTATCATGGAGAATCACAGATGAGCTTTTATCAGTTGCTTGTTTTCTTGCCTGTTATCTTGGATTGTTCACCAAAGTGACTGTGTGGCTTTGGTTTCCTTTAACATCATCGACTTTGGGGTGCCATGGTATACAGTATCATTTACGTGGTTGAGTCTGCACCGAGGAAGGGGGATTTGTAGAGCTTAAGGCAAGTGGAATAGAACATAACCAGCCATGCTTCGAGAGTCCAATCGTGAATGCACATTATCTTTGAAGTTAACCCCTTGGGCTTGCTCATCATCACTCTTACACGCTTCTTGCAGGAAGTCTTTGGAATAGCCTCATGGGAAGTTGTCTCGGAACAAAGAGAGAATAATTCATCTCTTCCTCCTGCATTGTGGGCAGCAGAAACCCTGGCCATTTTTTTTTTCATCAAGATCTCTCAGAATGGCAGCAATGAAGAATGGTCTTAGATTTGGGAAGCAGAGTTTTACTGGGTCTATCTCTGCTGGTTCAGACAGTTTGCTTTTGGACTTTTCATAATCATTCGATAGCTGCTGCAGTCAGAATTCGGCTGGTTGGTTGGTCCTAGCATTCTTCAGGAAACGCCTCACATTCCTACTTCTCCTTCCATCTTCCTTTCTCAAATGTGATTGTGTTTGCCCATGAGCCGCTTGGGGGGACAGGATTCTGTTCTGCTCATCCTTGTATTCATAAATGTCTAACACTTGGCTGGCACCCAATGGCTCACAACAAACACTTACTTGTGAATGAAGCAAACCCTTCCTGTCTTTGGGATTACCCTAAGTATCACAGGGCACCACCATGCTCTGTCTCTGCCCAGACTTACACCCTACAAGACAGCGGCTGTCGCTGGGTGTCAGGAAGTCCACCAGGGGGCACTGTCTTGTAAGAGGCTCTTCAGCAGTTTTTTTTTTTTTCAATACCAAGATAGATGCCCAAACTTCATCATCCACTCCCAGCTTCAAGTTCTTAATGGATACTGCTAATATATAATAATTATAGGAAGTTTTGATTAAAGGACAACTGTAGATGTAAGTTAAGACACATCATTCCAGATAACAAATATGAATTTGATAGTGAAAAGCAAATCCTAAATGATGACACCCAGATGGGTCAGGGGGCTCCCTTCATACTTCCTTTATGTCTATTTCCTGATGGCTGGAATGGGAAGAAACAGAGTTTTCTTTAGGTCTTAAAAGTCTCACATGTGCACTTTCAAATTAAAAGCCTTAAAATGTAACCACAGAAGTTACAGGCTGAACACCTTCTATCCCAAGTCCAAAGGGAACCATAATGGAAATTTGTTTTGAAAGTGACAATGGTATACATCCTGCTTGGTGTGTGTGTGTTTATATGTGTGTGTATGTGTGTGTGTGTGTGTGTGTGTGTGTGTGTGTATGAAGGGTGTTGCATGTTTCATGGGTCCGTGGTTGTGTGGTCTGTCCATGTCTGTTTGCAAGAGTGGAAGCCAGAACTTGGTGGATGCTGAGTGTCTTCCTTTAGCACACTTTAGTTTTTGAGGCAGAATCTCTCACTGAACCCAGAGCTGAGAAGCCAGAACCAATTGGTCTAGGCTGGCTCTCGAGACTCTCCGGACTCCTTGTTTTCTGCCCTGGGATCACAGGTGCACACTGGTGTGCCTGGCCTTTTGCGTGAGTGTTTGGAATCTGAACTCAGGCTCTCATGTTTGCATAGGATCATCACCTCACAGCCTGCGCCATCTCGACAACCCTGGTACTAGTTCTGAATGTTACAAAAGCTACCTTAGAGGACGTTCCTTTTTCCTTAATCTTTTTAGTCGCCCGTACTATCTTTGGGGGGAAGTAAATGATTCTCTGAGTTCGCCTGTCAAATGATAAGAGTTTGCAAATGTCCTCAAACTACATGTCAGTCAACAATGAGCTACACATGAAAGCAAAGCTGTCCCCATGGTCAGGGACCTTCCAAGTGCAAACCAAGTAGAGCCCACAGCAGGTTTCCTAGGATGCTGCAAAACAGGAGAGGCCAGCACAGAGGGCACATCATTGCCTAAGTTTAAAATCCTGAGCTCAGAATGATGGAAAGGTGGGTCCCAGTAGGCCCCAACTATGGTGAACAGAGTATAAATAAGGACCCTCAGAGACTCCTTGCAAGAATCCTTGTGGCAATCTGTTAGTAAACTCGATTTCACATTATGCTTAAAGATTTTCTTTTAAGTGGGCTTTTTTTTTTTTTTTTTGTGGCAGGCTTCAGAGTCATCTGTGAAGTGTTTAATTAAGCTCAGTCTGATTAAAAATGTAGCTTAAATATCTGTTGATTTTGTGGCAAGCTGTGGATGTTAATTGTCTTGATTGGTTTTATTTTCTATTCCCAGGACAACAGGGTCTTACGTGCATCACTGTGGTAAAGGAAGGAGCAAAAGCATAATTTCCATAAAGAAACATGTATTTCTCAAGTTAGCCAGATGGTAAAAGACCACATCCGTGAGACGAAGTCAGTCTGAAGGAGAAAGCCTAGGAGAGAAGCCCAAGACTTTGCCCACCACAAACTCACATCTATGAATGTGTGACCCGGCTTGGATAAGCCGTAATTTGGGCTCCAGAGCCCATCTCTCTGGCTTCTTACATAACAACCCTGGCATGTGTGTATCTGTTAACGCCACCACTTAAACATTATCTTTCACTCTCTTGAGGGCTTTAAAACTTTCAACAAGGGGAGAAACATTTTTCTTCACCTGTCTGATGTGGCAGATTATTTATGGGGCCAATGTGTTGACACAGTATAAACTGTAAAAAATGAGGCCTAATAAGGTTAATTGTCATTTGAACCTGCCTCTGTGGGCTGCAATCTGCAGGCTTTGATTGCTTCTCTGGGAGAAACTCTGCCCAGATGGTGAAGTCCTCCAGGCCCTGACCCACAAGAGGCCTGGGGAGACGGGGAACAAGGTGCTTCTCGCAGACTAATTAATTTACGACTGTAGCACCTGTTCCAGAATAGATAGGGCTGGAAGAGAGCGCAGTCCCTGGGCACGGTGGTGAGCTCGCGGGTAAATGGATTTCAGCTGATTGTATTAAGCCTGACGCTTTGATCATCGAAAGGCGTTAAAATGGAAATATGTCCCCCCCCCCACCCCCTGGCTGTTGGCTTCCGAGTGTGGTTTGTATTATTACTATAAATGTTGGCAGGAGAAAGGACTGTTTTTGATTACAGCATATCCCACTTAAAAATGCACAGTGTATTTGCCTATTTCTTTCTGCAGCCCAGAATGTGTGTTGTCATTACGTCGCACCTTTTAAACAATTCCGCTTTCTTGTTTCCATTTTATTTCAGCCAAATTACTGGCTGGAAATCAGACCCCAGCCCAGATTCCTTTTAGCTGGAACATTTTATTACGCACTCACACCTTTAATTCGATGTGTGTAATTAGGCTTTAATCAGCTGAACACTATTTGCGGGGGTCGGGGGGGGGATATCAGACACTTCTGTAAATGGGATTCTGGTGAAGTCACGCTAGCAAGCTTCGGGGGCTAGTGAGCTCCGTGAATCAATCTTGTGTAAACAAGGCTGGATAGTAAATGGATTTACAGTGCGAGGCTTTCTGCACTGTTTCACTTTATTACCCCTTTGATTCCCAAAAGGATTAGAGGTGATTTTTTTTTTCATTCCTTTAGATGCCATAAAACTGTTTCCCCTTCCAAATTAACACTATGATCTCGCAGGTCATGTGTTTGGCAAGCATGAGGAATTTTTAAGACCACATGCTCTGTGCTGCCCAGGAATGGCTATAAGGGTGCCGTGCCCTGACAGTGGCTTTCACCGAGGTTCTGAAAGGTTAGTGTATTGAAAACAAAAATACTCTTGGTCACTCAGTACACAGGCAGCCGAATGCTAATGCCTCTGCCTGCTTCATGACAATCTGAAGCGATTTTATTACTGAGTGAGCACTTGCTGCACTCCTTGACCAAGGGTCATGACCCTTGTGTGTGTGTGTGTGGGGGGGTGTCACATGACCTTTACCCAGGGGTCACATATCAGATATTTGCATTACTACTCATGACAGTAGTAAAATTACAGTTATGAAGTAGAAACAGAAACCAGTTTGTGGTTGAGGTCACCACAACACAAGGGACCGTATTAAAAGGCTACAGCATTAGGAAGTTTGAGAACCATTGCTCTAGAGCCTAGTGTCCTGCTGGACACAGATGGCTTGGTTCCTTCTCTTTAAGGGTGACATGGCACAAGAGAGAGCTCAACAAAGCCAGCATAGGATCCTAAGTGTATTTGTCTCTTTAGCCCCACAGCCCTTGATACTGCCGCTCTGGGACAGAAATGGAAAATTTCATGCTTGCTTCTCTTGGTTTTTCTCCCCCAAACTCCAAAAGCATTTTAATTTAAAATACAATTTGGCTTTAGCTAATTTATTTACTTCATAAGGATTCTTTGTAAACACACACACACACACACACACACACACACACACACCACAAAAGCCCAAAAATATCAGAGTGAAATGATTTACTGTTTCCACTCCCACCTCTGGCTCGCTGGCAACCTCTGAGAGATTTTAGTGTTCCTCTATGAATTAAAGGATGCTCAGGTACCCAGGGGATCTGCTCTATGAATTAAAGGATGCTCAGGTACCCGGGGGATCTGTCCCTGCAAACACCACATCCCTGGGCCGAGGGAGCAAATGCACCTGCCGTTATCCTCCTAGAGGTAAATTACTAGGCTCTAGGCTTTTCACTCTGAATGATGAGAAATGCTGAGCTGCGCCCTCCATCCAGTGCAAGACTGAGCATTCCCCACAGCTCAGCTTGTTTCCTTGACGGGAAAGTCAAATGTTGTCTTATTACTGTTTTTTACTCTCATTTCTTTAAGTATAAGATAGGAGATTATTTTCAAATGATTACAGATCCCTCCATTTTTGTTCCATGTGAACAGTCTGTCCTTTCCTGACCAGCGTGCCACCCTCAGAGTGTAAGAGCCCTTGATGGTAGAAGGGAAGCTGCCTCCGTCTGCCAGGCGCGGTCCTGGTCCTTTAATGCTGTCCCTCATACCTGCCTCTCACGGACGGTGCCTCCACGCCTCTCCTTCATCACAGGCAGTTTGAATTTGAGGTCGCTTTACTCTTGGAAATCAGAAATGATCATATTGTTCAGAAAGGAGATAGTGTTGGCTCTTCTGTAACCGTGACTCCGGGTGAAGCAGGAGAGGAAAACAAGGAGGCACAATTAAAGAGGGTGAAGGGACTTCAGAGATTTGAAAAGTGGGATGTTCTCATGATAAGACCTTGGAAGGAAAATAATACTTATATTTTTCAAAACCAATTTACCCTACCATAATTTCCTGCTTTTCCTTCTGACATTATTATAGGTATGTGTGTTAGAATAAAAATGTTCTTCCTATTTCTGCATTTTAGACATCACGACTTATGGCCACCAACAGAAGTAAGAGTCCCTGTTCATCACGATAGCCTTGGTGCTGGACAAAGTTTGTAACTGACTCCACTATGACTCATGTCTTTCAGTTAGTGGCTACATTTATATTTAGCTCCATAAAGATGACAAATCAGGGGTTAGTGACTACTTGCAGCTCGTAGGGTGTAGACAAGAGTGGCATTCTATCAGGGTAAAACACATTAGTCATGTCCCTGAATCACTGCATTATTATGATCTCTGCAATCATTAGGAAAACCATAGGCTCTGGAAACAAGCAGAAAGCGGGTAAACTTTGCCTGGCTTCTGCCTCTTGGTCACATATTAGTTAAGTTTGTGTCTCTGAAAGAGGGAATAGGAGACAACCTAGCTTCAGGACAAAAAAATTGATTATGAGTATGTGTGTCATAGAGCAAATCTTAAAGTTGTCATATTTTTGATACTAGCTTGCTCACTAACGAGGGCTTATTAAACACTATCCAAATAGCACTGTGATTGATTTAAATTATGTGCAACTTGTATGTGCTTACTATGTTGACACCTTCACTAAACCAGTTTATGTCTTTCTGGGGAACTTTACCTGTGGTCCATCTCTCTAGGATACTTATCTGGCCCTTATTTAAAGTTAGAATGCCTGGCTCTGCAGTGGCAGTGATGTTAGCCACAGTAACGGGCCTCTCATATGCTTCACTAGAGCAAGTGGCTATTGGCCAACTTCCTGGTCCTTGGTCTTCATGACATTCATGTTTGTCCATGCTGTTCCTTCTGTTTGAAATGCTATTCCTATCTTGACTGTTCATGTGGAAATATATATATACATCTCTCCTTATCTGTCAAGGAAATTGGGAGCTGAATTTTATCCTCAGCCATTTCTGCTGATGAGCAAGAATAATGAGAAGGAACACTGTTAAATTGGGTGTGACGAGGCAGGATTATACGGGAGGCAAGCGTGTTTATTTATTAGTTTTAAATGAATGACTTTCCATCACTTCAGTCAACATTTCTGATATGAATATTTTATGTGGAAAGATTGCTATTGTGTTGGTTAGTTTTGCAAATCAGAACCTATTTGCAAAACACCATCAGGCCTTATCATGGTGTTTGCATTACCTCAGGTCTTACAAATTAGTTATTGTGACTGTAGGTCCCTATTAATGTGGAGTGACTGATTAATTTATTTACCTTGTGAGAATCCATATAGCAAAGTACCGATGTTCCATGACTAAGTATGAAGACATGGATTCTTGGTTTTAAAACACAGCCTTCTATTGTGCTTCTTCCCTCACCCTGGGTTCTACATGGCCACAGATGTACCTGATAGAATCGGTTCTAAAATAACCATTTTACAGATTAGATCCCAAACCTACTCATTTTATAAGAGCTCCTTCCTCACTGACTGTATCCTCATCTGGGTCAGGGCACCGTGCTGGAACCTGTGACTCCTGGTAACTTGTCTTTCTTTCCGAATAAACAATGAACTGAAAATCAGATACCACTAGCATCTCTTGAGTATGTAAGACTTCAAAACACAGTAGTCCATTCTGGAAACAGGATGAGAGCCGCTGGGGAGGCACCAACCAAGCCTTAGTGAAAAGCCATTTAACCGAATACGTTAAGAGCTTCAGGATGCTCATGAAAGCATACACCTGGCATTCCTTTTCCATGGTTCTGCAGTGAGTCACCAACAGGACACAAACATTGTGTCGCGCCCTGCTCCTGCCACTGTCACACCCAAAAGAAATAGGCTCAGAGGAACAGAAAAGCTGGGTCGTGGATGAAGAGAGGAAGAAGAGGAGAAGGCACTATACACAGCTTCTCAGCTAAACCAGGGGCTTCCAACAACCGTGTTGTGGATGTAGAAGGGCTCAAATGTCCATACAGGTCAAAAGTAGCATGCTTTTCTTGTTACTGGGAGGTCGTTTAAACAATCTGTAATGTAAAACCTAAAAGCAACACAGAACATAGTAAAACATATCATATTCCAAACCTGAATTCATGATGGAGGCAACAAGTATGAGGATGACTATATCATTCATCAGGCATTTGTTAAATGGCAACCGTAGGATGTGTGCTGCTGGGTACAGTCTTGGGTGGGCAGTGAGAAGATGTCTCACACCTTGGGCTAAGACTCAAAGCCATAGGTTTCTCAGGTACCCAGGATAAAATGCAGGGCTTCACCGTTCTCAGGCTTGAAAGACTTACAGTTAATTGCCACGGCAACTGGTATCCTTCATGGATGTACATATCTCTACCCCAAGAAAATTTTAAATTAAAAATAGAAAGGCTACAAGAATCAAACCCCAATATGGAGATATGTTTGTGAAAAGGGTCTGTCTTCCTGAATTTACCATCTTACCTGTTGAGCTTAACTAGCTCTGAGTCCATTTATCTAAAGATCAATATTGATCTATTATAGCCTTGTAATTTCAATGTAAATGTATAAAATTGTTAACTTGCTTTGTTAAATTGAGTAATTGAATAGATATATTGAATTAGGTTGAAAATCTTAAGGTGAATCATTTCTATAAGTTTATATTAGTAACCAAAACAAATCATATAAACATTGCATTTTTTTGCTTTTTCAGTTTTGCTACTTAAGTCGATTGAAATACTTTAAAATGCTTAAGGCATACATGTTGTTTTAGATATCTGAATGTGCTTAGGCAACTGTAAGTGGGGTCAGACACTACTCCAAACCCTGAGAAACAATTTGAAAACTACCAAACTTATAAATAAAGTTATGAATTTCTCATGGTCAATTTAGAAGGATAGAGGGAAACTAAAATTTTAAATTTCTAATTTTTATATCAAATACAAAGTTTGAAACAAAAAAGCAAGCTTCCAGATAAGTATTTTTTCCATTTAGAAGCTGCCTTTGAGTACAATTAAATACATCAACAGGTGGAAAACTAGATTAAAAAATAATTCAGGACAACAATATCAGTGTTTAAAATTAAAATTTAAAACAAGCTGCACCGGTGGGACAGAGAAGCTGTTTATAATAATAAGATCCACTGTGCACAAACAGTAGCATAGAAATAAGTCACTAAACAAAAAGTTAAGAAGAACCAAGAAGCATGTGTGAATTTAGCACCTTCCACCAACAGCAAAAACTATCGCAAAGCCTTAAATACATCATCATTGTCCTGCTGTGAGCCATCACATGACAACTGTACTTCTTAACTTCAAAGAAGCTTGCTAAGCAACCAGAAATACCTTATGTCATAGTGCATCTGATGCAACCAACACTCCAGCTCTCCTCACCTAGCAATAGGGCGCCCTGGGGGTCTGCTACACCCTAGGGACAGAGTGGCTGATGGGACCACCCCATGCCCACATGCCCAGCACTAGAGAGGGTCAGACATCAGACCTGAACATGTCTCTGCTGACGTGGGTCACACAGCATCACCCTACACCCCAGCCAGCTTGCTGGTCATAGTCTGTAGTTGATGGCCCATTACCTTGTGACCCTGCAGAATGGTCTTCAGCTTTGGCAGTTTTTGTCCGGCTTTAGAAAAGTTACCTCATCTCTCAGAACATCAGTTTACTCATTTGTGAGATATGGATAATAAGGACTACTAGCTTCTAGAGCAGTCAGAAGAGCGAGTCTAATAAAGCTTGAGAAGGCTCAGCTCAGAGCACCAGTCGGCCTAGACAGGAGGAGGCTCTTGTGTTTGGAATGACACAATAGCAAAAAGATGCCCTCTGCACGCCTTTCCTCTCCTTTTCTTGAATGTCCTCTAGAAGGGCTTACTATGACACTGAACACTTACTTATTTCTCTACATGTCTTGCATGTCTTGGTAATGCCAAGCCCCAAAGTTCTGGGAGAATTGGTGTCAATCTAATATGATATACTTGGCTAGGATGCTGTCTCCTCCTTCCATCTCTTCTCTCAGACTTCCAGCCATCCACTAGCTCATCTTGCTCACTCTGTGCCATTGTCCCAGGTAACTGAAGAACTTTTGGGGAACCCTAGTCATGCCTAAATGTAGAAATGGTTTCTAGCCAGATGCTGGTCCCCACTGAGTCATTCCTGCGCCATTTGCTTTGTGTATGAGTTATGACTGAAGTGAAGATTGTATACAGATTGTAGCCAAACCAAAATCAACCATTGCATTTGTAGGAATGGGGCACAGAGAAGTTCTCTGCTTTGCCCCAGGTCACACAGCGTAACACACGTCTTCAGAGTCCTGTGTTTGCATGTAGACTATCCCTCTCCCCAAGTCCTGGCAATCCTGTTATAACCCACAGAACCCAGAACCCATGCAAGACACACAGAAACCCTCAGAGAGCCAAAACCCTGCTGGAACTCTCAAAAGATAGGTTTCAATGACAAGTTCTTTGCTTCTCCCCGGCCAACCCCCTAAACCCTCATGCTAAGCATTACATTGGCTATTTAATATAAAGCAACAAATTGGGCAGGGTGGGGATGCATCTTCAGCTCTCCCCCAGTTGCTTTCTGTGCAGGTGGATAGTTCAGGCGTGGCCTCTCCCCAGCCCATCTGGTGGTTGTTTAGCTCTATTGATGTTTAGGATCCGTCTCTCTGCGTAACCACACACCAGACAATGAGCAATTGAACTTGATGTTTGCCTTCTAAAAAGGTGTAATCTCCGCCTGAAGTGTGGGAGGCTTCACGGGACTTTTTTTTTTTTTTCTAATTTATCTGTCATCAACACGATGTGGGCTAGGCTCCAAGCCCGACTGCAATGTCTCTTATCACTGTCGTTTGATGAACACCTGTTTCCACCATAGAAACGTATCTGCTGAGATGCAGAATTAAAATAATTTCAACAGCGTGGGAATAATTAGGGACCTTTTTTTTTTTTGAAAGGTCCACCTGTTCCAAATATCAGTGTGTTCATGTCTCTGCAGCCAGTTCTGCTGTCTGTTTTGTATGCTTCTGTATAAGTATATACATATGTTATGTATGTATATACATAATAATAATCCTCTGATATTCCATTAATTAAACCTATCTTCACTGTCTAGTCAGTTGTTTAAAACAGACTTCTCTTTATCCATTGGGTCAGAGGAAGAATTACTTCACAAATTCTTACAGAATCAAGTTTTCCAATGCTCTATTCCTTACGATTGGTTGTGCCAATTGTTAAGGTCTTGGCTCCATTAAAACAACACCAGTGATGTAAATCTGAAGTTAGTTACAGATGCCATTTGTTAAAGGAAGAGATGCGGGGGGGGGGGGGTTCAGATAAGACACATTCTTGGTTGAAGATGGTATATCACAACATTTCAATGAGTAGATGTGATATGAGAGATTATTTTTGTAAGTATGCCTCTCTATTGCTTTGCACTTAAGGCTTTCACCTGCAAGCATATTGCTTGGTTCCTCCCAAATTATAAAGTGGATGGTTGGCAACTTCAAAGTGAGATTGCTCAGGAACTGTAGTCCTCCACTGTGTGGGGTCCTCCCTGGTGCCTGTCAAGCTGTGTAAAGATTCCCATTTGGTTCTAGGCACATTGCCTTCTGTTTACATAGAATATAACCCCATATTTATTTAAACATCCAGGAAAGCAAGGTCACAGATGAGAGGCAAGTTATTATACAAGAGTATATTACAATCTGTCTTTATTTTCATAATATAAAATACAAAGCTTCATTTTTTATTCCTGAAAACCATGCAGAAAGGTAGCTCACCAGCTGCCTGGCTGTCTGTGCAAAGTGGCCCACAAGGCATTGCACGGTGGTAGCTTTTCAGCTGTCGGGGACATTCGGGGCAGTGGTTCTATACACAAGACTAATTACACTAATTACTCCACACCAAAGTGTGAGCAGTAAGCATGTTTTTACAATTAGGATTTAATTCTGTAAAATCCTTTATTGGGTACATTTAGAGACACAGCAGTTTCAGACTTACCATACAATAGGGAGTGGAGTTCTCCAAATTGAATAAATGTAAATTTCAGTTTGGGCAAATAAATTAATAAATGGCAAGTGAAACCTACATTTGTGTCATGAATTCACACTCCATGAGGGGAATTTTCCAAGCAGGTGAATGGATCTCAGCTTCATGATCATTAAATAACAAGGTTCTTGAGTCACATAGCACTCTTCACCTACTTCACCCAACTGCTACTCCCAAAGTGGACAGCCCTGGGAGGCAGAAGGATATCTAACTCCAGAAAGCTGGAAACATGTTGCTTTATGCAGCATGTACTTGGCAGATAAGACTAGGTAAAGGAAATTAAGATCTAGAGCTTATCTTAGATTGTCTTGGCAAGCTGAATACAGCCACCAAGAGCCCTGAGAAGGAAAAAAAGAAGCAGAGGGCCAGAAGCCAAGGTGGACAATGCCAAAAAGGCTCAAGTGACCGT
Source organism: Mus musculus (assembly GCF_000001635.26). NCBI lineage: Eukaryota > Metazoa > Chordata > Mammalia > Rodentia > Muridae > Mus > Mus musculus. The sequence continues at coordinate 34,339,952 of NC_000069.6, forward strand.
CTCTGACTTAGAAGATGCTGAACAATGACTCAGGCAGGGAAGGGACCATCCAGGAAAGTCAGGGATTTGTACTCTGTAGTTTGTAGGGCAACAATGTGGCTTTGTTGCCCTGTGATTTCAGCCCCTCTCACTGCTCACTAACCCACCCACTCCCACTTCCCTGTACTGGCATTCCCCTACACTGGGACATTGAGCCTTCACAGGACCAAGGGCCTCTCCTCTCATTGATGTCCCATAAGGCCATCCTCTGCTACATACTCAGCTAGAGCCTTGAGTCCCACCATGTGTACTCTTTGGTTGGTGGTTTAGTCCTAGGAGCTCTGGGGGTATTGGTTGGTTCATATTGTTGTTCCTGCTATAGGGTTACAAACCCCTTCAGCTCCTTGGGTCCTTTCTCTAACTCTTCCATTGGGGACCCTGTGTTCAGTCCAATGGATGGCTGTGAGCATCCACTTCTGTATTTGTCAGCACTGGCAATGCCTCTCAGGAGACAGCTATATTAGGCTCCTGTCAGCAAGCACTTGTTGGCATCCACAATAGTGTCTGGGTTTGGTAACTGTATATGGGATGGGTACCCAGGTGGGGCAGTCTCTGGATAGTCATTCCTTCAGTCTTTGCTTCAAACTTTGTCTCTGTAACTCCTCCCATGGGTATTTTGCTCACCCTTCTAAGAAGGACCGAACTATCCACACATCCTTCTTCTTAAGCTTCATGTGGTCAGAATTGTATCTTGGGTATTCCAAACTTCTGAGCTAATATCCACTTATCAGTGAGTGCATACCATGTATGTTCTTTGTGATTGGGTTACCTCACTCAGGATGATATTTTCTAGTTCCATTCATTTGCCTAAGAACTTCAAGAATTCATTGTTTTTAATAGCTGAGTAGTACTCCAGTGTGCAAATGTACCACATTTTCTGTATCCATTCCTCTGTTGAGGGACATTTGGGTTCTTTCCAGCTCCTGGCTATTTATATAAGTAAGGCTGCTATGAACATAGTGGAGCATGTGTCCTTATTACAAGTTGGAACATTTTCTGGGTATATGCCCAGGAGAGGTATTACTGGATCCTCCGATAGTACTATGTCCAATTTTATGAGGAACCGCCAGACTAATTTCCTGAGTGGTTGTACCAGCTTGCAATCCCACCAGCAATGGAGGAGTGTTTCTCTTTCTCCACATCCTCGCCAGCATCTGCTGTCATCTGAGATTTTGATCTTATTCAGAATGGTGTGAGGTGGAATCTCAGGGTTGTTTTGATTTGCATTTCCCTGATGACTAAGGATGTTGAACATTTCTTTAGGTGCTTCTCAGCCATTCGGTATTACTCAGCTGAGAATTTTTTCTTTAGCTCTGTACCCCATTTTAATAGGATTCTTTGGTTTTCTGGAGTCTAGCTTCTTTGTAAATATTAGATATTAGCCCTCTATGGAAAGTAAGGTTGGTAAAGCTCTTTTCCCAATCTGTGGTTACCATTTTGTCTTATTGACAGTGTCCTTTGTCTTACAGAAGCTTTGCAATTTTATGAGGTCCCATTTGTTAATTCTTGCTCTTAGAGCATAAGCCATTGGTGATCTGTTCAGGAAATTTTCCCCCTATGCCCATGTGCTCGAGGCTCTTTCCTCACTTTCTTTTTTATTAGTTTCAGTGTATCTGGTTTTATGTGTAGGTCCTTGATCCACTTGGATTTGAGCTTTGTACAAGGAGAAAAAAATGGATCAATTTGCATTCTTCTACATGCTAACTGCCATTTAAACCAGCACCATTTGTTAAAAATGCTGTCTTTTTTTTCCACTGGATGATTTTAACTCCTTTGTCAAAGATCAAATGACCATAGGTATGTGGGTTCATTTCTGGGTCTTCAATTCTATTCCATTGATCTACCTGCCTGTCACTGTACCAATACCATGCAGGGTTTGTTGTTGTTGTTGTTGTTGTTGTTGTTGTTGTTGTTGTGTTTTGTTTTGTTTTTCATGATTGCTCTGTAGTACTGCTTGAGGTCAGGGATGGTGATTGCCCCAGAATTTTTTTTATTGTTGAGAATAGTTTTCACTATCCTGGGCTTTTTTTGTTATTCCAGATGAATTTGGAAATTGCTCTTTCTAACTCTATTAAGAATTGGGTTGACATTTTGATGGGGATTGCATTGAATCTATAGGTTGGTTTCAGTGAGATGGCCATTTTTACTATGTTAATCCTACCAATCCAAGACCATGGGAGATCTTTCCGTCTTCTGAGATCTTCTTTGATATCTTCTTTCAGAGACTTGAAGTTCTTGTCATACGGATCTTTCACTTGCATAGTTAGAGTCACACCAAGATATTTTATATTATTTGTGATTATCATAAAAGGTGTTGTTTCTCTAATTTCTTTCTTAGCCCATTTATCCTTTGAGTAGAGGAAGACCACTGATTTGGTTGAATTAATTTTATATCCAACCACTTTGCTAAAGTTGTTTATCAGCTGTAGGAAGTCTCTGGTGGAATTTTTGGGTCACTTAAGAATTCTATCAAATCATCTGCAAATAGTGATATTTTGAATTCTTCCTTTCCAATTTGAATAACTTTGACCTCCTTTTGTTGTCTAATTGCTCTGGTAGGACTTTGAGTACTATATTGAACAGGTATGGAGACAGTGGACAGCCTTGTCTAGTCCCTGATTTCAGTGGGATTGCTTCAAGTTTCTCTATATTTAGTTTGATGTTGGCTACTAGTTTGCTATATATTGCTTTTACTATGTTTAGGTATGGGCCTTGAATTCCTGAACTTTCCAAGACTTTTATCATGAAGGAGTGTTGGATTTTGTCAGATGCTTTCTCAGCATCTAATGAAATGATCATGTGGGTTTTTTTCCTTTGAGTTTGTTTATATAGTGGATTACATGGATTTTCATATATTGAACCATCCCTGCATTCCTGGGATGAAGCCTACTTGATCATGATGGATGATCGTTTTGATGTGTTCTTGGATTTGGTTTGCGAGAATTTTATTGAGTATTTTTGCATTGATATTCATAAGGGAAATTGGTCTGAAGTTCTCTTTTGTGTTGGATCTTTGTGTGGTTTAAGTATAAGAATAATTGTGGCTTCATAGAACGAATTGGGTAGTGTTCCTTCTATTTCTATTTTGTGGAATAATTTGAAGAGTATTGGTATTAGGTCTTCTTTGAAGGTCTGATAGAACTGTGCACTAAACCCATCTAGTCCTGAGCTTTTTTTTTTTTTTTTTTTTTTTTTGGTTGGGAGACTATTAATGACTGCTTCTATTGCTTTAGGGGTTATGGGATGGTTTAGATCATTTATCTGATCCTGATTTAACTTTGGTAGCTGGTATCTATCCATTCCATTCAGATTTCCAGTTTTGTTGATATAGTTTGTAGTAGGATCTGATGATTTTTTAGATTTCCTCAGTTTCCATTGTTATGTCTCCTTTTTCATTTCTGATTTTGTTGATTTGGATACTGTCTCTGTGCCCTCTGGTTAGTCTGGCTAATGGTTTGTCTATCTTGTTGATTTTCTCAAAGAACCAGCTCCTGGTTTGATTGACTCTTTGTATAGTTCTTTTTGTTTCTACTTGGTTGATTTCAACCCTGAGTTTGATTATTTCCTCCCTTCTACTCCTTTTCAGTCTATTTACTTCTTTTTGTTCTAGAGCTTTCTGTTGTGCTGTCAAGCTGCTAGTGTATGCTTGTTCCAGTTTCTTTTTGGAGGCACTCAGAGATATGATTCTTCCTCTTACAACGCCTTTCATTGTGTCCCATAAGTTTGGATATGTTGTGGCTTCATTTTCATGAAATTCTAAAAAAGTATTTAATTTCTTTATTTCTTCCTTGACCAAGTTATCATTGAGTAGGGCATTTTTCAGCTTCCATGTGTATGTGGGATTTCTATTGTTTTGTTGTTATTGAAGACCAGCCTTAGTCTCTAATGATCTGATAGGATGCATAGGATTATTTCAATCTTCTTGTATCTGTTGCACCTGTTTTGTGACTGATTATATGGTCAATTTTGGAGAAGGTACTGTGAGGTGCTAAGAAGAAGGTATATTCTTTTGTTTTAGGATAAAATGTTATTTAGATATCTGTTAAATCTATTTGGTTCATAACTTCTGTTAGTTTCACTGTTTGTCTCTTTAGTTTCTTTCTATGGTTTGTCCATTGATGAGAGTGGAGTGTTGAAGTTTCCCACTATTATTGTGTGAAGTGCAATGTGTACTTTGAGCTTTAGCAAAGTTTCTTTTATAAATGTGGGTGCCTTTGCATTTTGAGCATAGATGTTCAGAATTAAAAGTTCATCTTGGTATATTTTACCTTTGATGAGTGTGAAGTGTCCCTCCGTATCTTTTCTGATAACTTTAGGTTGAAAGTAGATTTTATTCAATATTAGAATGGCTACTAGAGCTTGTTTCTTGGGATCATTTGTTTGGAAAATTGTTTTCAAAGGTAGTGTCTGTCTTTGTCCCTGAGGTGGGTTTCCTGTATGCAGCAAAATGTTGGATCCTGTTTACATATCCAGTCTACTAGTCTATGTCTTTTTATGGAGGGAATTGAGTCCATTGATATTAAGAGATATTAAGGAAAAGTGAATGTTGCTTATGTTATTTTTGTTATTAGAGGTAGAATTATGTTTATGTGGCTATCTTATTTTTAGTTTGTTAAAAGAAGATTATTTTCTTGCTATTTCTAGGGTGTAGTTTTCCTCCTTGTGTTGGAGTTTTCAATTTATTATCCTTTGAAGGGCTGGATTTGTGGAAAGATGTTGGGTAAATTTGTCTTTGTCATGGAATACCTTGGTTTTTCCATCTATGGCAATTGAGAGTTTTGCTGAGTAGAGTAGCCTGGTCTGTCATTTGTGTTCTCTTAGTGTCTGTATGACATCTTCCCAGGATCTTCTGGCTTTCATAGTCTCTGGTGAAAAGTCTGGTATAATTCTGATAGGCCTCCCTTTATATGTTACTTGACCTCTTTCTCTTGCTGCTTTTAATATTCTTTCTTTGTTTAGTGCATTTGGTGTTTTGATTATTATGTGACAGGAGGAATTTCTTTTCTGGTTCAATCTATTTGGAGTTCTGTAGGCTTCTTGTATGTTCATGGGCATTTCTCTCGTTAGGTTAGGGAAGTTTTCTTCTATAATTGCGTCGAAGATATTTACTGGCCCTTTAAGTTGGAAATCTTCACTCTCTTCTATACCTATTATCCTTAGGTTTGGTCTTTTCATTGTGTCCTGGATTTCCTTGATATTTTGGGTTAGGAGCTTTTTGCTTTTGCATTTTATTTGACTGTTGTGTCAATGTTTTCTATGGTATCTTCTGCACCTCAGATTCTCTCTTCTATCTCTTGTGTTCTGTTGGTGATGCTCACATCTGTTAACTCCTGACCTCTTCCCTAGGTTTTTTTTTTTTTTAATCTCCTGAGTTGTCTCTTTGTGATTTCTTTATTGTTTCTAGTTCCATTTTTAGATCCTGGATGGTTTTGTTCAATTCCTTCACTTGTTTGGTTGTATTTTCCTGTATTTCTTTAAGGGATTTTTGTGTTTTCTCTTTAAGGGCTTCTACCTATTTACCTGTGTTCTCCTGTATTTGTTTAAGGGAGTTATTTATGTACTTCTTAAAGTCCTCAATCATCATCATGAGATGTGATTTTAAATTCAAATCTTGCTTTTTCCGTGTGTTTGTATATCCAGGACTTGCTCTTGTAGGAGAACTGGATTCTGAGGATACCATATAGCCTTTGTTTCTGTTGGTAAGGTTCTTTCACTTGCCTTTGCCATCTGGTTATCTCTGGCCTTAGTTGGTCTTGCTGTCTCTGCCTTGAGCTTGTACTTCCTATGGACCTGTAAGCACTCTTGTCAGCACTCTTGGGAGACCAGCTCTCTCCTGGCAGGACCCCTGTACAGAGGGTTGTAGAGCAGCCCCAGCTCCTGGGTGCAGATGGAGGCAGGAAGGACCCTGTCCCAGCTGCTCTACTGCTCCTTAGGCCTGTGCACTCCTGGCTGATCCCACCTTAGACAGTCACCGGAGAGAAAATGGCAATCTTCCCTCTGAGTCTGGGAGTCAGAGCACTCCCTCTTCTGTTGCTTTCTGTCCCCAGCATTGCAACAACCATTGGAACCACCACCATTTGCTATTGGCTTCTCAGCACCTTGTATTTCACATCTGTAAAGTGATAATGACATTTGCCTCCTGCTGGCTTGTTTGTAAGAAATAAGATGGTGTCTAATGTAGGTAACTGCTTTAAAAGATCAAAATTTCAAAATAATATATATGTTATGACAGTGAACATTCCCCAAGGGATTGATTAAAAGTTGGAGGTGAAATCATAGACAGTTGGGATAAAGAGAGAACAGAGAGCCAGAAGGAAACTTGAAGGCCTGCTTGTGCAGTGCCTAGGGGTCTGGACAGATAAGTCTAGTTTGTCTTGCTGTAAGAAGACACCCATTTTAGAAGAGTGTCTGACTCCAGGTAGAGACAGAGTACTTATCTTCACACTGATGTTTTGTGGTGTTGACATAGCCACAGGATAGATGTGCTTTCTGTCACTGTTGTTCACTGTACTAGGGTTTAGGGGCTCTGCTCTGTTTTATCTATCCTGATCTTTGCCCCAGTCAGATCCCTAAAGCAAAATTCAAAGCAGGACTCCACTCTTGAGTCAAATTCAGGATTTGAGACAGCATTCTGGTGTATAAGCTATCTGTCTTCCCCAGCCTCTTCAGCTCATATTGGGTATGCATGCTCTCTCCTCTTCAGCTATGCTTTCACTTGGGATAAGAGCTCATTCTTCCAGTCTCTAATATATGGAGAAAGAAAAATGACCATGAAGGTGGTTCTGTTACTGTTGTTGCTTTCCTTGTTTTGTTTTTATTTTTGGTTTTTTTTTTTTTTTTTTGACATCATGGATTGAACCCCACAGCCTTGATGCAAAGATCAAGGGCTTTGGCACTGACCTATGTGCTCAGTGCTTCTCTTTATACTTTATATATTTTGAAACATGTGTTTTTATAATTGTCTAGATGGCCTTGAGCTCACTCAGCAGGCAAGCCTTTAACTTATGGTATTCCTACCCCAGCCTCCTATGTGTGAGCCTGGTATGGCAGGCATGCACTATGCCATAAAGTCCTTAAAATAATTGTTTCAAAGTTTACCCATTTGGGTCAATTCATGTATTGCCAGTGCCTGCTCATTTCTGTTGAGATTTTTTGTAACCTTAAGACACCATTGCCTGAGGTATTTGGAAGGACCATGACAGCATCCTGGATCCTCCAGTGGTGTCTACCATTCTGCTCATTTCTGCTACATTCTCAGACTGAATGTACAACTCTTAGGTGTAATGCTCACAACTGAGTTCTTCCTAAGCTACAAATATTTGTGTCTGGACTCAGAAGAAAACAAGCTTCATCTGAAGAGCTTTTTCTCCCAGTGGTTTGAGGTCCAAGACTCTGATCTCTCAGCAGTTCATGCCCCTTTCTCTTGGGCTCTCTTTAGCTGCATGTCATTAGTGTTGCTCTCTGGATTCTCTCCAAATTAGCAATCTTTTTTGATATAGAAAGAGCCATAAATTGCATGCAGTTCTTGAACCAGAGCTTTAGGAGTGTGGTGAAAACGAGGTAATTACTCCCCACATGAGCTTTCATGACTCCCAAATGGACTCGTAGGCATTTTCTACCCAACGCCTTTTCTTTATAAAAGGTGGTACTCACTGAGTCATGGCCATATATTTCACTGAGGAAATTTTAACAAGGAAAAATTTTTGCTAAGTAACAAATTAGGATATGCCAAAATACAATCATAAAAAACAAACAAAAGGAATCAAAACAAACAAAACCATGGCTCTTTCTGTTGTCAAATGTTACACTTGGTAGAAATTTCAAGCTCCAACGGTATTTTGAGTTTGATCAAGCAGTTGGTAGTAGGGATGCTTTCAAGGTCCAGAGTGGGAAGACACTGCATTAATTCTACAACTGAGAAGAAAGCATCAGGAACTTCATAGATCACCGAGAACAGAACCAGAAGTGAAACTGGATCCACCCTGTTTACCCCTGCAGGCAGGAGATGCCACTGAGCACCACCCTACATACATTGTGCCACATAGGACTCCAGCTTCTTTTGTGCTTCTCATTTTAGGGCCTTTGACCACTGCACCAGGAGGGTATTCTGAGTCCTGACCAGGGGCCAGAACAGTTCCTCATTGCTTTGTTATTGCTTCTTCTCAACTCAAACAGAATCATCCCATAATGAAAGGACTGTTTGCTTACTTAGTGCAGGTCCTACCCCTACTCTACCTGTGTGATTAATGTGTAGGAGAATGGGGGTTTTCAGTATTGATAGTGTGACTCTAAACTAGACGCAAGAGTCAACAATTTATAAAATAATGGTACTCAAAATGCAAAGTTCACCTTAATAATATCTGAAATGGACATCCAAGGAATACTAGTCAACGTGACAAGAACTGGTGCAAATGTTAATACTTATTAAAGTAAATCTGATGGATTAAATGTCAGATATTTCACACTGAGCCTCAAAATACAATCAAGCTACTGACTGTTTATAAGACATGCGCCTAACATGAAACAGTACAGAAAGAGTAAGTGTAATGGGGAGGGGAAATAAAAATATACAAAATGTAATACTGTACATGGTAGGTTATGTATACCATTGAGGCTTTGACAAACCAGAACCCCAGAGGGACTGAACATTATGAATGGCGGCCCACATGAAACACATGGAGGACCACACCCACCTTCAGGGCAGGTATTCAAGGGAAACTAGCAGGCTGGAGATATATTTCAGTGGATAGAGCACTTGCCAAACTAGCCTGAGGGCCAGAGCTTGCATCTTCAGTACTCATGAAAAGCTGGTGTGGCAGCCTACTTACCATCCAAATGTCCGAAATGTGGATGCTCACTGTCCAAATGCCTGCACAGTGAAGACCAGAGGAAACTGGCTAGAGAGAGAGAGCCTGTCTTGGGAAGTAACACAAGCAGATTGCTGAGGCTCCCCAACTACTCAGCGCCAACACACACACACACACACACACACACACCTTGGTATGCATGTGAACATGAACAAACTCATGCATATAACACAACAAAGGAAACCTTTGAAAGTTCCTCATATCCAAAGTTATAAGAAAGCTTAAAGCCAAAAAGGCATCTTGTTATTCTTTGACAATGGAGCAATGAAGCTAGAAATTTAAAATATAGTAAATCACATGATAAAGCATTGTTGAAAAATGATTGTCAAAGAACTGAAAGCCTAAGTCATTATTAAATGAATGTGCACCAAAAAATGTACAGGTTATAGTTATTAATTTACACAGGGAAATTCATAAATTTAGGTAACGTTATTTTTAAGGATGGAAGAAGTAATAAACTAAACATTTGCATGAAGAATTTTATTTTTATTCAAAACGTTGTTATTGTACATGTTTATTGGGTGCACTGTGGTAATTTGATATGTGTATTCACTGTGTGAATCCAATCGGGGTAATTAGCATTTCCATCTCATTAAATGGCTAAAAACATCCAAACAAGCATGAAGTAGACAAAGATATTAATGAACAACAAAGCAGGAACTATTGAAATAAAAAGCAGAAAATGATGGTATTTAAATCTTGGAGTCTGTCTTTTCAATAGGCCAATAAATTAAACAAACTTTAGTCTGTGTGGATCGGGAAAAATAAATGATAAACCATGAGCAGATATAACAGTGGTAAAAGAGATGATAATTGTAAAAAAAACATTTTATAAATTAAAATTATATGGTATATAATTCTATATTAATAAAAAGTAAAACTTTAATGAGGGCACTATTTTCAGGGAACTAGTAAGTTATGCAAACTGCCAAGAAAGAGAGAATGTTTGGTTGGAGGTTGGAATTTCTAGGCTTATGAGTGGGATTTTGGCATAAGGTCATCCAGTAACTTTTCCACTTTATTCCATGTTTGTGAAAATGTGTTTATTATTCTTGTGTGTGTGGAAGACAGAAGACAACTCTGCGAGGCCGTTTCTCTCCTTCTACCTTGGCCTGGATTCCGGGACCTGAACTCAGTTCATCAGGCTTTCAGGGCGAGCACTTCACCCACTGAACCACCGAGCCCAGCCAGCCCTATACTGTTTTGTTTTGTTTCTTTCCAAATTCTCAGCCATAATGGAAAAGATTTCTTTTAAATAATATGCATCATTTTATCTGTTTCTCTACTTGTAAGTGTAATGAAGATTTTAGATTTTGTTTATTGGCCAGTTTGTTTGGCTGATAAAGGTTGTAGAATCTGTTTATTGGCCATTTTATGTGGTCACTTTACTCTCTGTTCCTGGTTCATCTTTTTTTTTTCTAAGCAAACTTGTATGTATAAGCAATCACTTGCCTTTGTGTCCACATTTATCTTAGTTTAAAACATCCTTGAATGATTTAACTGGGCCTTTACCCACAAATAATCTTTAATGCTAACATGTAAACATGAAAATATTTCTCTTTAATTTCCCCTCACTGGTATCATCATTAAGAGCATCTTTGAGCACCACAGGGTTCTGTAAAAATGGACCTGCATTTTACAGTACAGACTGCTTTCCTACTCAGCAATTGAGTCCTTAACACATCCTGAATCTGCTTTTGTATGTGCTGTGAGGTAGGGAGTGGATTTGAGGTTTCTTTCTTCTTTCACATTGCTGACTCCAGAATCATTAATAGATCACTTTGCTTATTAAATTATTTAGATAATGTGCCTCATCTGCACCCTAAATCTTAAATATACTCAACTGTTCCTTGGGTCCCATGGGGCTAGCACATGCTCTTTCAATTATTATTGCTAGGTAATAATATTATTTAATAAAGTAAACCTATCTGCTTCACTTAAAAATGCTTCACTGCATTTATTTAATTATTATTATAAAAATCCATAACAAATTTAAATGAATGTTATTAATTTTCAGAATACTTTTTGAGATGTTTTAAATCATATAATCTAATAACCTTTTATCACTAGTTCTGTCATTTTTATTCCACTAATTTTGTAGAAAACAAATCATGTAAGGACAAAATAAATTTTATATATATATATATTTTTTTTTTAAACCTTCCTGATGAGCAATGGTGGCCCACACCTTTAGTCCCAGCCCTTGGGAGGCAGGAGGAGGCAGATTCCTGAGTCTGAGGCCAGCCTTGCCTACAGAGTGAGTTCTAGAACAGCCAGGGCTACACAGAGAAACTCTCAGAAAACTAATAACAGTAATAGTAGTAGTAACATAATAATAAATAATAATATACCTCTTTGTTCTTACTTATTCCTTTCCCCATTTTTACAATATTACATCAAACAAGAAGAAATATACATATAACTATCACTATCTGGCAAGATAACATGCATCTTTCAGGAAGATAAAAATTTCCTTTAACAAGGGTCACCTTAATCAATCCTGACCATGAGGCATCAATATGGAAACTGTAATTCAGTGAACATGTTGGGGTGAGCTGTTTGAGCCCACATGTGGAGGTGGGGTAGTTGTGTGAACATGTTGGCGCAGGTTGGTTGATCCACATGTTGTGGTGAGGCATAGAAGTAGGAAGGTAAGAAGTTGTAAAATGTTCTGATGATGAAAATCAAATCAAATGTAGAGACTAGAAATTTTGAAATAATTAATGAAAAGCACTTCTACCCCGCGCACCCTGTGTGGACAGCTCTCTTGGGCTCTTACCAGGGTTTGGATGAGTCCTGTAAGCCTGCTGTCAGGTCTCCTTGAACATTCTATAAGCCACTGGTCATTGGTAGTCTCTGATAAACTGAAGAAACTATGCCAGGATTCTATTTCCATGGAAACCATGGTGTTCTCTGAAGAGAGTACCTCTTACGTCACGAGTGGGCCAAAGCGGTGGCTGGATTGATAAGCAGCCAATGTTTTGGAGTCTATGGACAGTGTGAAGTCTTTCCCTTCACATTATTTCAGAGGCATAGACTCCATCCTCTCTGAGACCAACGGCAGTTACAAAGACCTGTAGTATCATTACCAGCACCAATGGAGTAGATGCAGGGCTACCCATTTACACAGCTGTGAAACTGGATTAAACTGGGTTTTGGATATCTGTTCCATGAAGGCCTACTATGTCACCCATCTTGCCTCCTCTCCTAAGCATGTCTGCATTTAAAGAATCTTCTGTAGCTGAGCAATGTTCACTCAATATAAAGACATTAGAGAGAGAAAAGATGCTTTGTCTATGGTTTTAATAAGTAAACTGCTAGCCTCAAAGTTTTTGTCTTTTAATTCGAATCTTGGCTAGAGAAAAGCACCTCAAACTTAGGCACACACCCCATCGGGGCATCTCAAGATGCGGCCAGGGCCATTTCTGTGCTACTAGCAAACACCAGATGAGACTGCAGTTTTGCAAGCCACACTTCCAGTAGCATTCAGCCATGGATTAACACCACATTTTGGCTCTCCGACTCCAAGGTGTTGGAGGGGCAGTTATTACAGTCTAACAACACAAAGCCTGCCCTTGTGTAATACATAGACTCTGCTTTCCTTGATCCATCTCACTGGGGTTGGGATGAGGTAGATTCAATTACCCATACCTCTTTGCTCTCATGCCTAGAGATTTGACGTCATAAGCATAGAAAGCCTAGTATTTGGGGTTTTAATCCCTGCACCCCCAGTTGACTAAGACATAGTTGAATAACTACCACCCCAGTGCAAGAAGCAGACTAAGCAGCGAGAAGATTTCTGGTTGTAGAAATGGAAGAAGGACCATGAATCTAAGCTGACATGAGTGGGCTTTGGGTTTAGAGCCACATGCTGGGCTTGCCTGGTGAGGAGACTACAGAAAAGACTGCTTAAGGGTATCTAACAATTTTGGAGGAAATAAAGAGAGCCTGGGATCAAGCTGCGAAGAAGCAAACCATGGGCTATATAATTGAGTACATCTAGCACTGCTCACTGTGAGGAACAACCAGGAGGAGGGAAATGCCTGCTGAGCTTCTGAGGTGGAAGGCAGGAAAAGGGCGGGAGGAAGTTGGTCCACCTTGGACCTTCCATGAGGTAGTAGCAGTGCACAGTGATAACGAATGTGCAGAGCAACTCATATCCCATAATGCTGGAGCTAGGTAGCATGCAGCACAATGCACTGCTCGCTTGTTGGCGGTGACAGTATAAACAGACATACAGAGAATCTAGTCACGGAGAAGTCAAGCACATATAATTATGTGCAGTGCATAATGCTTGATAATGATAATGATTGATAAATGACTGTGTTTCTAGTTCATGTATATACTATACTGTATTTTTATCATTATTTCAGAATGGTAGCGTCTTCTTACTTGTGAAGGAAAAGTTTAATGGAAAATAGCCCGTGTTAGGCAGAGCAGCCTTATACCTCTCTCATAGCCCCATGTATCAAGAGAGCTATTAAGTGCTTGACCCACCCCTTTCTGCTTATGGGAGTGGACTCTGTGATTTGTGTACAGGAATCTGGTGTTCCAAATTTGCCTCTCTGCCCTTAGGAGCTGTGTGGCTTTAGTTGTCCTCACCCTGGCCATATCAGGATGCATTTATGATGACTTTAGACAAGATGATTTGACTGCTTCGTGTGCCATATCCGATGGTGTCTCCTAGCTGATGCTGTCTTGGTATCTGTCAGTGTCCCCTGGCTGATGGTATCTCCATATCCAATGGTGTCTCTGTATCTGATAGTTATGCTCCACCTTTCTAAACATGACAAGCACTCGAAGCACTCAAATGAGTTATCAGCAGTCAGCGCAGCGTCAGGGGAGATAGGTGGATCACCGAGATCGCAAGTACACACTTCCATGTCTACATTTTTTTAAATGTGAGTTCAGGGGACTGAGGTCAGGTCCTTCTGATTTCAGAGCAAGCACTTTAACAACTAAGCCATCTCCCCAGCCCCCCAGAGATCATTTAAAAAAATATATATATATATATATATATATATTATGGGGTTGGTGAGTCTATGTTGAGTACTCCCTTGAGAGAGCGAGCCATCTGTCCTCTCTGAGAGTCACAGAAATGCTTTAGTTTCTAGATCCAGTTGCTTCAAGTCTGCAAGCTGAGTGAGGGACATTCCCCATAACTTCTCTGTGTGTTTGAGATAAATCTACCATTGCTGTCCCTGTGCCCAGGGAATGCATTCATCCAAAGCTGTGGTTACGACCCTTTACAGGGACAGCAATGGTGACTCCAGAGAAAGCTAGTTTCAGATTCAAAGCCAGAGCATGGTGATCATCTTTAGACCCTGTTCTCTCCAAGTGTCTGCTCGTTTGTTCAGGCATCAGTCAGGTATGGAGCACATGCTATGTGCTGAGAACAGGAGTGACGGGAGAGAGTTACAATAGGGGGAGGGACCCACAAATCCCTCCCTCCATATAGCTCACAGCCAGATATGGAGACAAAGCAAGTGTGTCCACAGATGAGCTCAAACTTTGTGTGAGTGTCCAATAAAAGATATGAAGGGGGAAATATTGAATCCTGCCTGAGAGAGAGTGGTAAGCAGACTCAATGGAGACTGAGAAGTCCCATGGGTCTCTCAGAAGACACTCCCCATAGCTGAGGGATTGGGGATGAGGAGAAAGTATCTGGAGAAAGGAGGGTGTCTACACCCAGTGGCCAGGCTCTTCACTTTGTCCTTGCTTCTGTGGTGGTGGCTTTGCACCACTGCCTTCTGGGCCTCTCCTTTACCCGTGTACATCATGAACATTTTGGTCCAGAACTTCACTTCCTCTCCACCCACACACCTGAACTTTGCTGTCTCTCCTTCCCACTGTATTCCAGAATTATCTCCTCTCTCTCAACTATAAACTGAGTTTGTGGACTTTGCTTGGTTACACTTCTGGGGCCTGAGGTGGTAGGATTGGGACGAATAGAAGATGCCCTGAGAATCTTGGATTGTGTCAAATGCCCGAGCCAGGGCTCACCCTACCATTGTTCAAGACATGTTTTAGACCACAGCCGTTTTCACAGTGAAGGCCAGGAACACCCTGGTAAGTCTGCTCATTTCTCCTTCACAACTCCAGAAGAGTTCACGGTGACTCTTCAGGCACAGTCTAGTCATGGCAGTCCATGTCTCTTCTGCTGGTTGGCAGGTAGGGGCTGCTGAAAAAATCTGTGGTTTGTTTGAGGTAAAAGGTTTGCTGCAGTGTTCTGCTGTCCCTTAACTTTATTCTTGAAATACATTGAGTGGTTGTAAAGCCTTAGCCCGGTTGCTGTATGTGACTTTTATATTGTTTTACTCCTCTGTCAATTGTTAGGATGGGTTTTTTTCTGACATAATTTCATTTCTTTATCCCTGAATATTCCCTTCTTTTAAAACGCTGCTGTGGTTTGGCTGTGAAATGCTCCTGCAGGGGCATGTGTTTGGGTGCCTCATTCCTAGGTGGTGGTGGTGGAGTTTGGAAAACTGCAGAGCCTTTGGGTGGAACACTCTCATGGGAGCACCCTCACCTGAGGAGTGGATCACAGCAAATTCTGAGATTGAAACCCAGCCCTACTTCTTCATCTGTTTCCTTGCTTGCTGCTTGTGTACGGGACGTGATCAGCCACCATGTTCCAATTGTCTGCCCTGCCCTTATGAACTCTCCCTCTTCTTAAACTGAGACAGCACCCCCAGACACGCCACCACCTTCCTCAGGTTTCTCCTTGTCGGACCTTTGTCACAGCGGTGTGAAAGGTAACCAATGCATTCTCCATGGAAAGTACTTGGAGGGACAGTAGGATTGTGACAGGCTGTATGGGTCAGGACTTTGAGAGGTATCGGCACTGTGTGGTCACGTGTCAGATGAGAGGTAATGGAGAACACGCTTTATCCCAGGAGAGCTCGAGCATGCAGTGAACTTCAAAATCCTTATAGTGGGCCAGCAATGTGTCTCAGGGTAAAACCATCAGCCACCATGGGTGCAATCCCTGGACCCACACGGTAGAAGGACAGAACTGACTCCCACAAGTTGTCCTCTGACCTCCTTATGTGTCTACCATGGCACATATGCATGGGCACACCTATGTGTACACATTTGTGCGTGCACACACACATAAACAACAAATACATACGTTAATTTAAAAGAAAAAAACTCAAGGCTTGGTGATCTATATGGAAGAGGAGGCAGAAAAATTATAAGAGCCAGAGGTGATGGACGTCTCTGAGGAAACAGTGTCTTCCAGACACAGCAGGACTGCTGCACACAGGGATTCACAGAGACTGGGGCAGCATGCACAGGGCTGCACAGGCACAAACCAGATGGAGTCTCAGAACTTGGGGGTGGGGGGATGATCATGGGCTCCCACCTCAAACCATGATGCTGTTTGCAGGTGATAGCCTTTGGCGAAGGAAGAATCAGTTGTCTCCAATGGAGTTTCACTAGGTACATCAGCCACACTTCAAGTCAGGCCTCATGGCTAGGACTAGGTGGTCAACACAAACCATGCTCCCAGGGTTTTGGGTAGGTCTGTTTTGTTTTGGCATTTCTTTTCTCTTATTGACATGTTTGTTTGGATTTTTATTTTTGTGAGTTTTTAAAACTTTTTATTGGTTCTGTGTGAATGTCTCATCATGGACCCCAGTCTCACTCATCTCCCCATCTCTCCATAGTCACCCTCTGCCCTGGCAACCTCCCCACAAAAGAAAACAAAAGATAAAGATAAACAACAACAAAAATAAATAAAACTTACTTTTACATGTTTGCCCTGGAAAGCTGTGGCATGACACAGTGTGTCACACAGAGTGCCCTTTTGCTCGAACAGCTTTACTTGGAAATGCTCATTTCAATGTGTCATTGGTCTGGTTTGAGGTCTCTGGTTTGCGCTACATCATCAATGCTGACCTCACTGGGACTCCCCCCAGATAGCCTGTTGTTGCCCTGTGTAGCGGAGCTCCTGTAGGATTGGAGCCGCAGGACCAGCCCCTTCACGTGAATGTTGGGGTGGCCAACTCAGAACCCTGGGTCAGGACCTGGGTGGAAACTGAATTGGTCAGTTCTCCTGTGCCCTTGCCATTTTGCCCAGACAAGGGATGGGGCCATCTCTCCTGCTTGTGACAGTTGGCAAGGTGCAGGACTGGCTCTCCTGAGCTCACAACATCAGAACAGACATCAGCTCTAGTATGCTGCCCAGAAATACAGAGCCCATTCTCCCAAGTGCTGTAGCCACTGAGGGGCAGGGCTTGCTCCCTCATCCTCACACCCTGATGGTGTGAGCTCTCTGAAGTGCATCAAGATGACCCCAGCAGGCAGCCCAAACCAAGGACGTCTGCATGGCCTTTGGAGGTAACATAGGCCACGGACATCAACACAGATGCCTGTGTTCAGGGCCATGGACCCAGACATGGCTGTCTGTGGCAGCAAGGGCCAGGACCCCACCATGGCCTCAGGTGGCAGGGCAGGCCACTCCCTGTATGTTCTAAATGAGGACATGGAAACTTGAAGACTCCCAGTGTACCTGCATCAGGTGATTCAGTTTGAGGAGGGTGACATCTAGGCCTGCTTCACTGTCACCTTCACCCCCATGCTCTGCACAGCACCCAGCAAACCCTGCCCACTTTTGCAGAGACCGACACTTCACTGTCTTCGGGTCTACAATTTATGGTTTGTGTGCGCTGGCTTCCGCTCCGTCGTCCTGGCTGTTGTCAGCACTGTTTGCTGCCTTATTTTCCAGAAATCTGGACTTGGAGACTTTTGTCACTCAGGAGCAGGAACAAGGAGGGCGCTGTGGTGGTGCTGTGCAGCCCACAGCTCAGCTCGGGCCATGTGCATGTACTGTAACTGTGCGTAGCATCCAGTGAGACCGCTAAGCGCAGAGGTGCATTTCTGCTTATCCGCTCCTGGTGGCTCCTACCTCCTTTAACCTGGGGGTGATTATGGTCCCTTCCCTTCTATTGTGAGCCACTGGGAAGACAGGGCTCATCTCAGTAGCTCCTTTGACAGATCCAAAAGGCAATTTACAAAAGAATAAAAAATTGAGGTAGCATTATCACCTCCTGCCTCCTTGGGAGACCCTGCCGCTGTGAATCCTTAGCCCAGCCTGGCCCTCTGGCCTTCTTACATGCTGTCTGATTTTCTCCAAGGGACAGAGATGAGATCTTGATGAGTTCCCCAGCTGCCCTGCTCGGAGTGGTTTCACGGGTCATGGCTGAGCTAATCTGGGGAGAGCAGAGCAAAAGAAAAAGAAGTCTGTCTAGAGTGAGTTTGTGACTTGGAAGTTTGAACAGTGTGTGTGTGTGTGTGTGTGTGTGTGTGTGTGTGTGTAGGTTATTTGGTTATTCTGATACTCTATTTCTTGTGTGGGCCCTATGGGTGCACATGCAGGAAGTGGAGTTGAAAGCAGTGAGGTATGGCACTGTGCTCTGTAGAGAATCAACTTCTAGGTGAGACTCGAGGGAGAGCAGGCAGAAAGAAAAGGGGGGCAGAATGCACATCAAATCATGTGTTTATAGAATAGTAGACCAGAAACATGTTAGGAAACAAAGAGGACCAACTGGAGGAAAAGAAGAAAAGAGAAGGCAGATGGAGGAATGTGGGCGGTGACTTACAGGACACACTTATATGGAAATACCCTGTTTTACACAGTACTCTATATAATAAATATACACAACAAACATTTCAAAACAGAATGGCTGTTGATATCAAGTATTAATGGGGAAAGTAATTCAAGCAAAAAAGGAGGGCAGTGACCTAGAAAGGGGAGAAGGGAGGTACACACACAAACATACATATACACGTGCACACATACATACATGCATGCACACAGAGAGAGGGTGGGATGAGACAGAGAGACATAGACAAGACACACAAACAGGCAAACAGAGGCAGGGAAAGGCAGAAGCAAAGGAGCAATTTGTGGAAGGAAATCATGTGATGTGAAACTTGCTGCCAACCCTAAAAGGTTCTAAAAAGCCAGCTCTTTCCTTTGTTCTGGGGCTTGCTCAGGAGCCTCCTTGGGGGAGTTTGCTTGGGGAGGGGGGATGTTTTGAAGATGTGGGGGAGCTTGCTCGGGGTGGGGGACATGTTTTGAAGATGGCAGTCTAAAAATGCTTCTCTGGTCTTGGCCTCGCAGTCCTCCAGGATTTAACGGGCTGCTTTTCTCTCACCTCAATGCCCTCCCTCCCAGCTCAAGGCCCAGTCATTGCTGTGAGGTCCTTACATTCTAATAAGCTTCATACCTGGAGGCCATTGCAGATTGTGGCTGGCCTTTTTCCCAGACCAGCTATGCTGCTATCCCTTTTGATATAAATCACACGGACCTTGTGCTAAGGATCCTGGCCAGTTCCTCACCAACGTGTTGCTTGAGACACACTCTCCTGCATTACATCATTGAGAATTATCTTTAATTTGAAATCTTCTAGGTTTGAGTGTGTGTGTGTATGTGTGTGTGTGTGTGTGTGTGTAGTGGTAGGGTGGTGCTGATGGTTGTGTGCACATGTGTATATACACGTATGTATGTGTCTGCGCATGTGGAAGTCAGAGGTCAATGTTCCATGTCTTCCTCTATCAGTCTATACCTTATTTGTTGAGACAGGATCTCTCAGCAGACCTGTCATTCAATGATTATGCTATACTGGCTGGCCATCAGCCCCAGAAGGCCTCATAGCCCTTTCCAGTGCTGGGATTGCGAGTGTGTATCGCCACACGTGGGTTTTCACGTGGGTTCTGATGCTCACACTCATGCCCTCACGCATGCACATTAAGGGCCTGCTGCTAACTGAGCCATCTCCCCAGACTGAAAATGTTCCCCCCCTCTGTGCTCAAGCCACACTCTTGATAACCTACCCAGCTGTCAGGCTGCTGCCTTCTAATGCCAAGGCTTGGGTTCAGCATGTGATTCTGCTCGATATGCTCCAAGGCGCCGCTGTGTTTGTTGTGGACTCACTGACATCACCACTCATCTCTATGCTCTCCAGAAATGCTTTCTCTAGCAGCCTG
This sequence comes from Mus musculus, assembly GCF_000001635.26. Lineage (NCBI taxonomy): Eukaryota > Metazoa > Chordata > Mammalia > Rodentia > Muridae > Mus > Mus musculus. The sequence continues at coordinate 34,359,853 of NC_000069.6, forward strand.
ATTGGCCCATCCCGGCATCTGTCCTCCAAGCCTCTGAACCGCAGTGTTCTGCCCGTTGGTGGTGCCCAGTTATCCTTGTATGTCAGGGACACCGAAACAAAGTGCAGGGTTCACATCGGCTTCAGCTCTGTCCACTTCACTGAAAATCTCCGTATTTCACTTCTCATTATGGCTGAAAAGCATTTCATTGTGTGTGTGTATATATATATTTGAGTTTTCATATATTTTCTTTATTTGTTCTTCTGTTGGTGACCCTGTTTCCTAGCTATTGTGAATGTAACAGCAGTAAGCACCCGTGGGGAAGTCTCTGGTGTACTGGTTTAGAATCTTTGGGTTCCTAGTCGTGAGACAGCAAAGTCCTAGGGTAATTCTATTCTTGGGTTTTGAGAACCCTTCATGCTGATTTCCACAGTAGTTGCCTCAGCTCGGGTGATGCAATTTGTCTCTTGCCAATTTACTGGAAGTGGTTATCAGGTCTATGGGGTTTCTGGTCTTTAGGAGAAAGCCTCTAGAGTCCTTTAACAGCTTAGCTCTAGCTAAGACTTTGAGGACTGTATTGAGTAAGGACACCAAGAGCAGCCACCCTTGTCTCATGTGTAAACTTTTTGCAATCCAACCCTTCAAAGTATTACCTACTGATCCTTTGGGTTTCACTGGAATCCGTTGTAAAGCCCTCGTCTCCACCTTTAATTCTATTAATTTATGTCTTGATTCTCATTTTCTAGTTAGTTTCTCTAGGGGACTGTGACTCTTGCTTGTCTTTCCAATGAACCGTCTCCTTAACTTGTATTGATCTTTTGGTTGCCATTTCACTAATTTCTACTCTGATCTTTATTTTTCTTGCTATCCACTTTCAGAGTTTTGCTTGTGGGTAATTTTTTTCTCCTAAGATCTTGAAGTGCATTATTAAGTTATTTACTTGAGATATCTCTGATTTTTAATTTTTATTCTATATGAATGTTTTGTTTGTGTGTATATGTCTCTGTACCATGTGCATATAGTGCCTTGGAAGCCAGAAGAGGCTTCAGATCCTCTGAGCCTGGAGTTACAGGTGGGTGTGAGTTGCTGTGTGGGGCCTGAGGATTGGCCCTGGGCCATGTGAAAGGGCAGCTATGCTCTTATCTGTCACTCCAGCCCAGGGTAAGCACTCATCGCTGTAAACGCTCATCTTGGAGCTGCCCTTGGTGTCCCAGGAGTTCTGCTAGCTTACACTTAAATGTTGATTTATTCTAGATACTTTCCAATCTCTTCAGTGACTTCACTGCTCATTCAAGATGGTTCAATCTCCAGTTACTGGAGATCACTCTGGCTATTGTTTTCTACTTTTATTCCATCGTGATCTAGGAAGATACAAGAAATTATTTGTTCTATGTTGTATTTGTTGATGTTTTTGTGGTCTAGTATATGATCTATTTTAAGGAAAGTTCCATGTGGGGACCGCAGAGAATAATGTGCATTCTGTATTTGATGGGTGGAGAATTCTGTAGATAATTATTAACTCTATTGTTTATTAAGTTTATTAGGTTAAGTCTGTAGTCTCTTGATTTTTCATTTGTGTGATCTATCAAGATGAAAATGGACATTAAAATCACCCACTATTATTGTACCACAGCCTGTAGGGCTTTTTATGCCCAGATGTGTTCATTTCATGAAATTAGGAACCCAATAGTCATTGTCTATAGATTTACTATAGTCATATTTCCTTGAAAATTTTAATTTTACCTTCAATTTCTTCCAAACCTTCAACTTCCTGTACTTCCCCCCACCCTTATAATCCATGAGTCTATTCAGAGTTTCCTGTATTCTTAATGGTGTTCAGCCACACACAGTAGCATGGGCCACAGTCTTGAGGAAAATCGACAGCCTAAGAGGCACAGGAAAGCCTAGTCTAAGGAAAAACAAAAAGATGGTTGATGGTGAAGCTCAGTCATGGCATGTGCCGAGTGTGTACAAGGACCTCTGATTGATCCCCAGCAATGCAAAACAAAGACCAATGGCTATGCCAATTAGGTTTTGGCTTCCAGTCACGTTGTTGATTGAATTCTGTGCTTTAACTCTTCTTCTGCATCTGTCTTTAACAGTGAGATATGTTTTCAGGAGATGGCAGACAGTTGGATCTGGTTTTTTAATCTACTCATGCAGTCAGTCGGTGTCTCTTTATAATGAGATGAGATCACTTACTTTGAGTTTGCTACTGAGAGGCCTTTTAATACCTGTGACTTTGCTTGTTGTTTTGTACTTTTATTAACACTTTCTTCCCCTCTTCTCAGTGTTTGAGGTCTGCTGGTTTTCCGACTTGGGCATGATGGAGTCCTCCTTGCTCTCCTTTGTGTGTCTATGCCTCTCAAGAGATTTATTCTTCTCTATGTTCCTTGTGATCGACAGTCTCTCTCTGGAAAGTGAGCCTTTAAGTATCCTGGCTTGGTGGTCATAACTTAGTTTGTATTTATCTTTAAATGTCCTTATTTCCCTGCCAATTTCCGAAGATAGCTTTGATGGGTATTGCAATCTTGGTTGGCAGTTATTTGTGTTCAGGGCTTGAAATAGTGTTCCCTGCCTTTGTAGCTTTTAGATTGCTCACGAGAGAGACCTGATATTATTTTAATGTTTCTGCCTTTGTAGGTGAGTTAGCATTTTCCCCTTAAAGCTTCTGACATTATTTCTTTGCTTTATGTTTTGATGTCTTGCACATAATATGCCATAGAACATTCTTGTCCGTTCATGTATATTTGGGGATCTAAATGCCTTTTGAGTTTAGATGGCCATTTCTTTATCTAGATTTGGAAATTGTTCAATTATTTCAGAGAATAGATGCTATTGGTTCTTTGTTGTATCCTGTGTGTTCTTAGACTTGATCTCTTGATTATATGTAGAATTTGCACATCATTTTTTGCCCTTTTTTTCAAACAATACTCTATACTCAGTTCTTAAATCCTTATCAATATTAACAGTGCTGGATATTTATTAGTCAATTAATAAATTACGGGTTGGTATAAAATATGGGATTACTGTTTAAATGAATAACATAATAAATGAACTCACTTTTCATTTACTGATGTCCTTTCTTGATTTATGGCTAAATAAAATAAGATATTGTTAGTTTTAGGTTGTAAAGAATAATCAGTTGGTGGACTGGAGAGATGGCTGAGCAGGTAAGAGCACTAGCTGGCTGCTTGCTGCTTTTCCAGAAGACCCAGGTTCAGTTCTGAGCCTCTACATGTCAGCCCATAACTGTCCACTAACTCCAGTTTCAGGATATCCAATACCATCTTCTGACCTTCTTAGATATTAGGTACACATGTGGAACAAATACATACAGGCAAAATAGTCAGACACATCAAATAATAAATAAATAAATAAATAAATAAATAAATCTTTTTTTTTCATTTTTTATTAGGTATTTAGCTCATTTACATTTCCAATGCTATACCAAAGTCCCCCATACCCACCCACCCCCACTCCCCTACCCACCCACTCCCCCTTTTTGGCCCTGGCGTTCCCCTGTACTGGGGCATATAAAGTTTGCAAGTCCAATGGGCCTCTCTTTCCAGTGATGGCCGACTAGGCCATCTTTTGATACATATGCAGCTAGAATCAAGAGCTCCGGGGTACTGGTTAGTTCATAATGTTGTTCCACCTATAGGGTTGCAGATCCCTTTAGCTCCTTGGCTACTTTCTCTAGCTCCTCCATTGGGAGCCCTGTGATCCATCCATTAGCTGACTGTGAGCATCCACTTCTGTGTTTGCTAGGCCCCGGCATAGTCTCACAAGAGACAGCTACATCTGGGTCCTTTCAATAAAATCTTGCTAGTGTATGCAATGGTGTCAGCGTTTGGATGCTGATTATGGGGTGGATCCCTGGCTATGGCAGTCTCTACATGGTCCATCCTTTCATCTCAGCTCCAAACTTTGTCTCTGTAATTCCTTCCATGGGTGTTTTGTTCCCAATTCTAAGAAGGGGCATAGTGTCCACACTTCAGTCTTCATTCTTCTTGAGTTTCATGTGTTTAGCAAATTGTATCTTCTTTCTTGGGTATCCTAGGTTTGGGGCTAATATCCACTTATCAGTGAGTACATATTGTGTGAGTTCCTTTGTGAATGTGTTACCTCACTCAGGATGATGCCCTCCAGGTCCATCCATTTGGCTAGGAATTTCATAAATTCATTCTTTTTAATAGCTGAGTAGTACTCCATTGTGTAGATGTACCACATTTTCTGTATCCATTCCTCTGTTGAGGGACATGTGGGTTCTTTCCAGCTTCTGGCTATTATAAATAAGGCTGCTATGAACATAGTGGAGCATGTGTCCTTCTTACCCGTTGGGGCATCTTCTGGATATATGCCCAGGAGAGGTATTGCTGGATCCTCCGGTAGTACTATGTCCAATTTTCTGAGGAACCGCCAGACTGATTTCCAGAGTGGTTGTACAAGCCTGCAATCCCACCAACAATGGAGGAGTGTTCCTCTTTCTCCACATCCACTCCAGCATCTGCTGTCACCTGAATTTTTGATCTTAGCCATTCTGACTGGTGTGAGGTGGAATCTCAGGGTTGTTTTGATTTGCATTTCCCTGATGATTAAGGATGTTGAACATTTTTTCAGGTGCTTCTCTGCCATTCGGTATTCCTCAGGTGAGAATTCTTTGTTCAGTTCTGAGCCCCATTTTTTAATGGGGTTATTTGATTTTCTGAAGTCCACCTTCTTGAGTTCTTTATATATGTTGGATATTAGTCCCCTATCTGATTTAGGATAGGTAAAGATCCTTTCCCAATCTGTTGGTGGTCTTTTTGTCTTACTGACAGTGTCTTTTGCCTTGCAGAAACTTTGGAGTTTCATTAGGTCCCATTTGTCAATTCTCGATCTTACAGTACAAGCCATTGCTGTTCTGTTCAGGAATTTTTCCCCTGTGCCCATATCTTCAAGGCTTTTCCCCACTTTCTCCTCTATAAGTTTCAGTGTCTCTGGTTTTATGTGAAGTTCCTTGATCCACTTAGATTTGACCTTAGTACAAGGAGATAAGTATGGATCGATTCACATTCTTCTACATGATAACAACCAGTTGTGCCAGCACCAATTGTTGAAAATGCTGTCTTTCTTCCACTGGATGGTTTTAGCTCCCTTGTCGAAGATCAAGTGACCATAGGTATGTGGGTTCATTTCTGGGTCTTCAATTCTATTCCATTGGTCTACTTGTCTGTCTCTATACCAGTACCATGCAGTTTTTATCACAATTGCTCTGTAGTAAAGCTTTAGGTCAGGCATGGTGATTCCACCAGAGGTTCTTTTATCCTTGAGAAGACTTTTTGCTATCCTAGGTTTTTTGTTATTCCAGATGAATTTGCAAATTGCTCCTTCTAATTCGTTGAAGAATTGAGTTGGAATTTTGATGGGGATTGCATTGAATCTGTAGATTGCTTTTGGCAAGATAGCCATTTTTACAATGTTGATCCTGCCAATCCATGAGCATGGGAGATCTTTCCAACTTCTGAGATCTTCTTTAATTTCTTTCTTCAGAGATTTGAAGTTTTTATCATACAGACCTTTCACTTCCTTAGTTAGAGTCACGCCAAGATATTTTATATTATTTGTGACTATTGAGAAGGGTGTTGTTTCCCTAATTTCTTTCTCAGCCTGTTTATTCTTTGTATAGAGAAAGGCCATTGACTTGTTTGAGTTTATTTTATATCCAGCTACTTCACCAAAGCTGTTTATCAGGTTTAGGAGTTCTCTGGTAGAATTTTTAGGGTCACTTATATATACAATCATATCATCTACAAAAAGTGAGATTTTTGACTTCCTCTTTTCCAATTTGTATCCCCTTGATCTCCTTTTGTTGTCGAATTGCTCTGGCTAATACTTCAAGTACTATGCTGAAAAGGTAGGGAGAAAGTGGGCAGCCTTGTCTAGTCCCTGATTTTAGTGGGATTGCTTCCAGCTTCTCTCCATTTACTTTGATGTTGGCTACTGGTTTGCTGTAGATTGCTTTTATCATGTTTAGGTATGGGCCTTGAATTCCTGATCTTTCCAAAACTTTTATCATGAATGGGTGTTGGATCTTGTCAAATGCTTTTTCTGCATCTAACGAGATGATCATGTGGTTTTTGTCTTTGAGTTTGTTTATATAATGGATTACATTAATGGATTTTCGTATATTAAACCATCCCTGCATCCCTGGAATAAAACCTACTTGGTCAGGATGGATGATTGCTTTAATGTGTTCTTGGATTCGGTTAGCGAGAATTTTATTGAGGATTTTTGCATCGATATTCAAAAGAGAAATTGGTCTGAAGTTCTCTATCTTTGTTGGGTCTTTCTGTGGTTTAGGTATCAGAGTAATAGTGGCTTCATAAAATGAGTTGGGTAGAGTACCTTCTACTTCTATTTTGTGAAATAGTTTGTGCAGAACTGGAATTAGATCTTCTTTGAAGGTCTGATAGAACTCTGCACTAAACCCGTCTGGTCCTGGGCTTTTTTTGGCTGGGAGACTATTAATAACTGCTTCTATTTCTTTAGGTGATATGGGACTGTTTAGATGGTCAACTTGATCCTGATTCAACTTTGGTACCTGGTATCTGTCCAGAAATTTGTCCATTTCGTCCAGGTTTTCCAGTTTTGTTGAGTATAGCCTTTTGTAGAAGGATCTGATGGTGTTTTGGATTTCTTCAGGATCTGTTGTTATGACTCCCTTTTCATTTCTGATTTTGTTAATTAGGATTTTGTCCCTGTGCCCTTTAGTGAGTCTAGCCAAGGGTTTATCTATCTTGTTGATTTTCTCAAAGAACCAACTCCTCGTTTGGTTAATTCTTTGAATAGTTCTTCTTGTTTCCACTTGGTTGATTTCACCCCTGAGTTTGATTATTTCCTGCCGTCTACTCCTCTTGGGTGAATTTGCTTCCTTTTTTTCTAGAGCTTTTAGATGTGTTGTCAAGCTGCTAGTATGTGCTTTCTCCGGTTTCTTCTTGGAGGCACTCAGAGCTATGAGTTTCCCTCTTAGAAATGCTTTCATTGTGTCCCATAGGTTTGGGTACGTTGTGGCTTCATTTTCATTAAACTCTAAAAAGTCTTTAATTTCTTTCTTTATTCCTTCCTTGACCAAGGTATCATTGAGAAGAGTGTTGTTCAGTTTCCACGTGAATGTTGGCTTTCCATTATTTATGTTGTTATTGAAGATCAGTCTTAGGCCATGGTGGTCTGATAGGATACATGGGACAATTTCAATATTTTTGTATCTGTTGAGGCCTGTTTTGTGACCAATTATATGGTCAATTTTGGAGAAGGTCCCGTGAGGTGCTGAGAAGAAGGTATATCCTTTTGTTTTAGGATAAAATGTTCTATAGATATCTGTCAGGTCCATTTGTTTCATAACTTCTGTTAGTTTCACTGTGTCCCTGTTTAGTTTCTGTTTCCACGATCTGTCCATTGATGAAAGTGGTGTGTTGAAGTCTCCCACTATTATTGTGTGAGGTGCAACGTGTGCTTTGAGCTTTACTAAAGTGTCTTTAATGAATGTAGCTGCCCTTGCATTTGGAGCATAGATATTCAGAATTGTGAGTTCCTCTTGGAGGATTTTACCTTTGATGAGTATGAAGTGTCCCTCCTTGTCTTTTTTGATAACTTTGGGTTGGAAGTCGATTTTATCCGATATTAAAATGGCTACTCCAGCTTGTTTCTTCAGACCATTTGCTTGGAAAATTGTTTTCCAGCCTTTCACTCTGAGGTAGTGTCTGTCTTTTTCCCTGAGATGGGTTTCCTGTAAGCAGCAGAATGTTGGGTACTGTTTGTGTAGCCAGTCTGTTAGTCTATGTCTTTTTATTGGGGAGTTGAGACCATTGATATTAAGAGATATTAAGGAAAAGTAATTGTTGCTTCCTGTTATTTTTGTTGTTAAAGTTGGCATTCTGTTCTTGTGGCTGTCTTCTTTTAGTTTTGTTGAGGGATTATCTTCTTGTTTTTTCTAGGGCGTGGTTCCCGTCCTTGTATTGGTTTTTTTCTGTTATTATCCTTTGAAGGGCTGGATTCGTGGAGAGATAATGGGTGAATTTAGTTTTGTCGTGGAATACTTTGGTTTCTCCATCTATGGTAATTGAGAGTTTGGCTGGGTATAGTAGTCTGGGCTGGAATTTGTGTTCTCTTAGTGTCTGTATAACATCTGTCCAGGCTCTTCTGGCTTTCATAGTCTCTGGTGAAAAATCTGGTGTAATTCTGATAGGCTTGCCTTTATATGTTACTTGACCTTTTTCCCTTACTGCTTTTAGTATTCTATCTTTATTTAGTGCATTTGATGTTCTGATTATTATGTGTCGAGAGGAATTTCTTTTCTGGTCCAGTCTATTTGGAGTTCTGTAGGCTTCTTGTATGTTCATGGGCATCTCTTTCTTTAGATTTGGGAAGTTTTCTTCAATAATTTTGTTGAAGATGTTTGCTGGTCCTTTGAGTTGAAAATCTTCATTCTCATCCACTCCTATTATGTGTAGGTTTGATCTTCTCATTGTGTCCTGGATTTCCTGGATGTTTTGAGTTAGGATCTTTTTGCATTTTCCATTTTCTTTGATTGTTGTGCTGATGTTCTCTATGGAATCTTCTGCACCTGAGATTCTCTCTTCCATCTTTTGTATTCTGTTGCTGATGCTGGCATCTATGGTTCCAGATTTCTTTCCTAGGGTTTCTATCTCCAGCGTTGCCTCACTTTGGGTTTTCTTTATTGTGTCTACTTCCCTTTTTAGGTCTAGTCTGGTTTTGTTCATTTCTATCACCTGTTTGGATGTGTTTTCCTGTTTTTCTATAAGGACTTCTACCTGTTTGGTTGTGTTTTCCTGTTTTTCTTTAAGGACTTGTAACTCTTTAGCAGTGTTCTCCTGTATTTCTTTAAGTGAGTTATTAAATTCCTTCTTTATGTCCTCTACCATCATCATGAGAAATGCTTTTAAATCCAGGTCTACCTTTTCAGGTGTGTTAGGATGTCCTGGACTGGGCGAAGTGGAAGTGCTGGGTTCTGATGATGGTGAGTGGTCTTGGTTCCTGTTAGTAGGATTCTTACGTTTACCTTTCGCCATCTGGCAATCTCTGGAGTTAGTTGTTATAGTTGTCTTTGTTTAGAGATTGTTCCTCTGTTGATTTTGTTACCCTCTATCAGCAGACTTGGGAGACTAGCTCTCTCCTCTGAGTTTCAATGGTCAGAGCAGTCTCTGCAGGCAAGCTATCCTCTTTCAGGGAAGGTGCACAGTTATCTGGTGTTTGGACCTCCTCCTGGCTGAAGATGAAGGCCCAAAACAGGATCTTTCCCAGAAGCTGTGTTGCTTTGGCCAGGAAGGTGGCCGGTTGTCTGGAGCCGAAGATGGCGATGCCTCAGAAGCTCTCTGGCTCTTGCCAGTCCCAGAAACGGCTGGCCTCTGTATTCCACACCTTCACCCGTGCAGCCTGCCCTCCTCGGAGTCCTGGAGCCAAGGAGGCTCCCGCCGCCGGGGTAAATAAATCTTTTTAAAAATAATAGTTTCTTATATGTGAGAAGAGAGAGAAAGAGAGGGAGAACGAGATGGAGAGAAGTGAAAGAGAGGAAAGGAGAGCGAGATAGTAAAGATCAATTTAACAATGGCTAAAAAAAAAGCCAACTATGACTCCGGTGATTCCAGAGGCCACCCTATCGAGATAGAAAATAGATGGTAGCTTAACGAATAAACCTAGTGCCAACTTTTAATCATTTTAAGGACCCATGTGAAGCAAATAACTGGGGTCTGGAGAGATGGTTCCATAACTAAGAGTGCTCTCTGCCTTCCCAGAGGACTGTGGTCTCATTCCCAATGCCCACACTGTGCAGACACAATCTCCTGACCCACTCCAGGAACCTACGCTAGCATGACAGAGGCTCACAATGACTGTGCTAGGCCAGGAGGCTGACTTCAGATAGCTGAATTTTTTGAGGTTTTCTTTAAATAACTGAGAATTTGCAACTGACTGTTATCTGGAACCATCCAAAAGTTAGAAATATGCTTCTTTTGTTATTGAAATAAACTGAAAATAATGTTAACTCGAATTAGTTCAGTGTTTTTATTAAAATTGCTTTCATATGATATATTTTGATCTTGCTTTCCCCTTCCCCTCCCTTTCCCAGATCTTCCTCCCCGCTTTCATACCAATTTAACTTCAAGATCTGTCTATCTCTCTCTCAAAAACAAAACAAAATGAAAGCACCACCAACACACACACACACACACACACACACACACACACACACACACACACGCACACACACACACACAGAGAGAGAGAGAGAGAGAGAGAGAGAGAGAGAGTCGTGATGGTACATCACTCCTGGGCACGGAACCTGCCCTGGAGTGTGCTTGAAATACTCAGTGCCACTCCACGGGAGAAAACTGATTTTCCATTTCCCAACAGGTATCTACTGTAAACATCATCTTGGTCAGGGGCAGGACTCTGTGCCCACCCACCTCCCCTTCTTAGTGCTGGGATTGTGTCTGGCTTGAACCTCTGCAGGTCTTGTTCATACTGTCACAGGCTCTGAGTTCAAATGTGTTGTTAGTCCTCTGTGTATGGGAGACGCCCTTCCTTAGAGTCATCCACCACTGCTGGCTTTCCACACTTTTCTCTTCCTCTTCCTTCTCCACACAAATACCTGAACCTTGAGGTTAGGGACTTAATGAAGACATCCCATTTAGGACTAAGTCACAGGCAGTGTTCTCAAACTATTCCTCCTGCATGGTGAGTTCTTCTCTGTGATCAGAAACACATTCCAGGCATAGTTGAGGCATTTGGACAGAGCTTTAATCCTTCAGAGATAACGGGGTTGGCTTTGTCCAGTGGCCCTAAAGCTCAAGGGTTCAGTAGGCTCAGTTACAATATATATCATTGTCCAAAGACTTCTTGGGTGACTTCTCAGAGCCTCCAAGTTCTAACTTACTCAGGGTAAGCAGTTAAATGGTTAATCTGGGTAAAGTTATTGAGCAGAGTTAGCTGCCCAATTCTCTTGAGGTTTCATGAAGATGGATAGGGTTTCTCTGGCTGATTTCTGGGATGTCAGAGGGCTGAGCCTTTCAGGCTAGTCTGTCTCCAGGGAGATGCTGAGAATGATATGCAAGGCTCCGTCAGCCAAGTCCCCATACTTAATATCAGATCTGCTATACTATATCAGATACAAATTGGTAAAATCTTCTGCTCTTTGCTATGCATTTTGAAACATTGTTGAGCTCCGTAGCCCAGGCTATCCTTGAACTCCTGATCTTCCTGCCTCCACCACCAGAGTACTGGGATCGCAGATGTGTGCCGCTGTATCTAGATGCATTTTGCTTTTGAATGGAAATCTTTTTCTTAGAGCTTGGAAAATCATATGCAATTTTCTGCCCTAAGCCATCTATTTATTTTGCCATTTTCACTGGAAATTTTAATGTTATGTGGATGAAAAGCTATATTATTCAATATTGAATTGTAGGGCTATATAAGGTTTATAATAAATGCCTGTATTAAACTCATTTTAAAAGAGGAGTAAGAAAAGTACCTAAGAAATACAAGCTGTCTGAAAAATAAGGGTAAGAATTTCCAGACTGTAAACTCTATCCCCTGCTTTGGTGAGACCCTGCTGGTGTCTATGTGTGTAGCTGCTCAGATGGCCACCACCTCTACAGCTCCACTGCTGGGAATCAAGACTGTTCCAACAGTCTTACAGTAATTTAAGAAACTAGACCATAAATGATAAACTACAAGGCACAATCAGGTGACTAACAAAGTCCAAAGTCTGTCATGGAAAAATGTGGGGCGGGGCATGAGCAAGATGGTTGCATGGGGAAGGTACATGCTACCAAGTCTGAACAGCTGAGCTGGAAGCCGGGGATCTGTGTGGTAGAAGGATGTGGGGGTCTTGCTCTTGAGCATACAAATACACTAGTGCATACATACTTATATGCATGTGTGTGTGTACCAAAACACACTCAATAAATAAATGAATGAATAAATAAGTAAATTGTAGATAAATAAAATGTGAGTAAAAGCAAAAAGATTGGGAGGAAATGATGAATATAATAGAGGCACATTGTATGCATAGGCTAAAATATATATGCATATAAAATATAATGAAATCCATTGTTTAAGCAATTAGTATATGCTAATAAAAGGCTAAAGTATGGAAAAATGAATATTCAGGTATACATCTAGGAGACTAGTCAAGAAGACTCAAGATGACACAGAGAGGACATTTGGGGTTGAAGGAGACAAGGGTTCAGGTCAAGTAGACACGACCCCTCATATGGGAGCAGAGCATGCAGAACTGGATCTTAGTAAATTCCAAATTTTGGTTAAATCTTAAAAAAAAAATCAAAGATGACTAAATGAACTCAAAAGGGCTGATTAACTACAATCCTGTGACTATGTAAATCAAGTCAACAGCAAATGGCTTTGAAGTGCAGGAGGAAAGAATCAGACTCGGGTTCTTTGGTAAGTACCCTTGGATAAACTCAAAGAGAACAGAAACAGCCATCTTTACAGAACTACATTCTGCAGACTAGAAGAACGGACATTGCCCTCAACACTCATTTTGAAATTGACAGAGATTTGATATTAAAGAATATTTGGAGAGGACTAACAATAAAAATCTCACCAAAATATGTAAACTTCTTAGTGGTAGATTCCTGTAGTGTATATTGATGTAAAGAAAGCATTTAAAGCTGTCCTTAAGTTGGGATCAGAGGAGAAATTAAAAGGCTGTGCAAGCATCCTGGTCAACAGTGAAATGTCCAAGGCTTCCCTTCACCATCAGAACCTAGGGACTAATATCCATGCTCAAAACTTCCATCAAACTACCAGCAGGGAAAGGAGGGGCGAGATCAATAAAAGGAAGGAGGATTAGGAAGCGAGAGAGCCACAAGCTCTCCTCTCAGGTGACAGGGCACTCTGAAAATGCATCTGAAAGGAAGCCAGTGTTCTGATCAGCAGGAGAATTTGGCAAGATTGCCAGGAGAAAAAAAAAATCATGCAAAAACAGGCAAAGTGCATTTTTATCCAATTGTAACGTAGACATTTAAGCTCTTTCTTTTAATATAAAAACACAGACATGCTGAGGTATAATAAAAAATATGTGGACCATTGATTTCTTTCAAGTAGATAACAATGAAACTTAATTGATATTTCACACACACATACATAAATTCTAGGAGTAAAATAAAAGAAAAATATTCCACCTCTCACCAGGAACTTTGGTGCTCTCTTCATGACTTTTGTGTATGTAAGGATGGTTTACATAAGTTATGAGATGTCTGAACCACAAAATAGAATACTGGTAGATTCATGTGTGTTACGTTTCTATTCATCTAGCAAACATTTCAAAGGCGGAAACACGTCACTCTTTTTAAAAGCACTTGTGACCAACACAAGTGAGTATTTTTTAACTAAAAATACTAAAAATTAATACAATCTGATTTAGTCTAATTTAATCAAGTTTTTAAATTTGAGCAGAGGATAAGAACCACACTGAAATATGCTATGCTTCTAAATAAACTAATATTAAGCTGCTTTTACCTGTTGATTAATATGAAAAAATTTTAAGCTATTAAACTAGAAATGCCCAGGATCTAAGGTTGCAAAAATGTCTTCTTCTAAAACTAATACGAAGTTACACATTATTCAGTGGAAAAATGACCCAAAAGGATATCTAGATATTTCAAGGAGAGGCATGTGAATAGCTTGCAAACACACATGAGAATCAGCGAAACACCGACTCTCTTACCACTGTTACTAGTCTGATAGTACCAAGTACTTTTCAATGCCTGAATCAAACAGCACACTTCAGTATTCCTGGCTGAAACATTACTGCACCATTTCCATCTGAAACAAATCCCACATTAGTTGACCCACTTGAAAATGAATAGCTCTCTAACAACTCACCCCTTGCTTATTCAACAAGAGATGTCTCCATGTGTACATTGGAGACATATAGAAACGGTTTTTGAAGCATCACATCAAATGTAAACAAAGGAAAATGAAGGTTCTGGGAGTGACCATGTCTGCGTACATATACAACGATACACAGAGCAGTTATGAGAGCCTGCTGTGCACACACAGCATAGATAAAAGTCATAACATCTTGAACTCAGGCTAGGGAGATGCTCTTGTAGAGTTACCGAGAGGACCTGAATTCAAATCTCCATCTCCTACATAAAAACACAGGCATGGCTGCTTGTGCGTGTAACTCCTGTGCTGTGGCAGCAATGACAAAGGTATCACGGGGACTTGGTGGCAGTCATCCCAGCTCTAGACTCATTAAATGCCCTGCTCTGGCCACTACGCACATTCTCATAGACATGTGCACTAGTATACACGTGTACACACATAATATAGGGCATGTGTGTTCACCTACAACATAAGCATGTGTGCACATCCAACACATCACGTACATACATCAACACACACAAGGTGCACACACCCAGTCACACACACATACAATGTCAAGCTAAATGTAAAAGACTCACAGAAGTTGGGAAGCGGGAAAAGGAGGGCTTGGTCATGATCAAGATCGGAGCCTGCCATGTGTCTGAGTGGAAATTCTGCACTGACCTCATTAACTGTACAGTTAACAGCTTAATAAAACATAAAAGCAGGTAACTGAAGAAGAAATATCAGGTCTCTGAGACCTTGCCAAATGCAGGCCATTGCTGAAGGGAAGCATGTCCTGGGGTGGGGACAGGAGTACCACGGACTGGCATGACGTCATAGGGCAGAATGAGCCTGGCACTGAGTATCTCACCTACCTGCTGCAGAGGCCCCATAACGTGCAGAGTGGATTTCAGAGATGCTCTGCTTAAGAACAGGTTTTACTGTCTTTCCTGTCTCAGTAAAAGGGAGAAATCTCTGGGCTAGATGTTAAAGCTCTCACTAAATCCTGGTCCTGTGCTGTGATACTGTGAGTAGACACCTAGTCAAGCTATGGCCTTCCTGGAAGTTAGGGAAACATAGCGTTGCATGGAAGGGTGGGAAGTGAGTCTTGTGATATCACTTCACTGTTATTCCTCACTGGTCTGAACCATGTATGCTGTTTGTATATCTTGTCATTATTAAGGATCCTCAGCAGCCCCACCTCCGATCCATGAGATGGCTCTGCCGACAGCAGGTTTAACACAACAGGATGAGGTTAGTGTGTATGAGTTTCCAGCAGTCTTAAGAACACAGCGCTTGGAAACTATTCTCTTTTTATTTGCAATGAGGCTGTTCTAGGGGCTAGCGATGCAGAATGATGAGAGAGGTCAGTCTAGGGCGGCTCCAACGCCTGACTGTGAACATCTGGGCAATCCTCCATTCACTCAGCCTTGGGCAGAGGCGCTTCTTTGTGCAGAGGACAGCAGTTAACGCAGAGACCCATAACTGGTCAAAGTCCTGAGAGTAAGTGATTGCGCGTGCTCAGCTCTAAACGGAACATCTGTATGCTTAAATGCTCTATCATTTCAGACTACTTGGGCCATGTATGGGCTATTGTTTGCAAGAAAGGAAAGAATACATGTAACATACTTCACGTTTTTGTTCCTCTGTCTTCAGAGTAAACCTGGAGATGATTTGATGAGGAGTGAGCACACCCACTTCTTGCACACACCACAGACATACCTGTGGCTGAAGTGAGTTGAAAATGTCCTGTTGAGAATAGTTGTCAGCAGCTCTTTTCCTTATGGTGCATAGGAAATGAAAAATACATTATGTATCTGATTAATTCTATAAATAGGTGTGTGTTCAGATGGTCTTGTAATATTAATCTAATGCATTTTAGATGTTTTAATTTGGGGGATACATTTAGTATCATATAGAAAAATTCTTCACAGCATGTTCATACATAAACATGAAATTTATTGTAGAAAATTATTTAAACCAAATTTTTAAATCTAGGACTTGGATTTATTCTGTTCATCCGCTCTATTTTTTGTGTTGCCCTTGAGAATATAGACCCCTGAATCCATTGCTGATAAAGCAGTAAATAGACCTTCTGCACTGACAGACCCTTTGGAATGTGTACCTATGAAGTCTCTCTCTCTCTTTGTCTCTGTCTCTCTGTCTCTGTCTCTGTCTCTGTCTGTCTCTCTCTGCCCCCTCTCTCCCTCTCTCCTTCTCTCCCTCCCTCTCTCCCTCTCTCTCTCTCTCTCTCTCTCTCTCTCTCTCTCTCTCTCACACACACACACACACACACTCTTTCTTCCTGTGATGTGTGGGACTACAACACACAATGGCTTTTGCACCATTTTTTTAAAACCACTTTTACTTTTTCCTTTGATGTTGGTACCAGAGTTGTTAACAATGACTGATGCTTTGGGGTTTAAACAATTTGTTAGTGGAGACACAACCAGGACACTAAATTATGATGGAGCTTTCTGAATGGGTGGCAGGTAAATCCAGTTGGGCTGTATTCAAAGTTCCAGGAAAGGATGGTTTGTTTTTATTACTGAATAATATTTTGTGTACAAAAGAAGAAATTCTTTGGTCAGTGTGACAGTCCTCACATGTGAACTTTTAGGTATCCTTAATTGTATTGGGGTAATTAATAGACAGTTTTGGAATTCAAGGTTCCTAAGAGTTTTATTTGCTTCATTTTGTCCTAAAATAAATTTCTTTTCCAATTGTTGTATCCTATGTGCTCTGCTTCAGATTTCAACGGTGAACCCATGTTCAGGCATATCTTATGTGTTATACACTCAATGCTACTATCTTTTCTAAGGAAACAGAGTCCCTGTTATTTCTGTTGCAAAACACAGAGGAGTTTTTAAAAATGGGTTGGGGAGCACCCTAATAGAGGCAAAGGGGAGAAAAGAGAGGGTGAATGTAGGATGAGGGTTTTGTGGAGGGGTAACTGGGAAGTGGGATATCATTTGAGATGTAAACGAATGGAGTGATTAATAAATACATATACATATATATGATATGTAAAATTTTATATTTTTAAAATTGGTAACGTACTTCTCTGTGCTCTATATAGCTTTAATTCATAGCTTTTAGTTCAACATTTGGCGTATCTGGCAATAATAATAATAATAATAATAATAATAATAATAATAATAAAACTTGGAGTGAAAAAACAAAACCAAAAACCAACCAGCCAACCAGATCAAAAATCCACCCGAATCAGCAAGTGTTCTTGAGCCCAGGTGACACAGCCCAGTCTCAGGTGACACAGCCCAGGCTTTGAAACCAGTTCACTCAACTGATTTTCCTCCCGCACCCTATGGAGGGTGTCGGTGCTTGGGGAAGAGCGGCCCCCTGCACGACACCACAGTGTCCACTCACTGAATCAGGATGGGGAAATTATTTTAGAATTATCTTAAGGAGTAGGGAAAAAAGGTTAGCATTCAGAAAAATGTCGAAGACGGCAGTTTATAATGATGGTAGTTAAGACCCAAAGCTAATACAGAACTTTATTTTTAATCCCCTTTTCCTTAACTCCAGGATCTAGGGGGTCTTAAATTTGGATTATGAAAGTGATAAAGGGTGGGGGTCTTATGGAGGGTTTAAAGAAATCACCTACAGAGTAGAGGTTAAAAACGTCCCCTGTGTGTTTTGAATTCCCTGAGACTATCTGTCCTGTACAAAGCTCCTTTTCTTCTCTGCCCGCCTTTCCCCCTCACACCCTTTCTTGAGTCTTTTCCCCCTTCTCAACCTCAAGGTGACCTGTTCCTCGTGGTGGGTAAGTGACAACTGGCAGGGACCACCCGGCTGGCCCACCACTGCAATGGCCCCGTCCCGCGGGGTTCAGGAAGCCCCCCATTTAGAACGCTTTGTATTTTTGTTACAATTGTTCCCTCAGCCCAGGATGAAAAACACACAGGAACAATAGAGCCGAGAGAGATTTAAAATATCTGAATGCATAATAATTCCACCCAGACCCAGGAAGAAACGCGCGCGCGCACACACACACACACACACACACACACACACACACACACACACACAGAGAGAGAGAGAGAGAGAGAGAGAGAGAGAGAGAGAGAGAGAGAGAGAGAGAGAGAGACCAAAGTAAGTAACAAAAACCATTCCTCAGAATGTGTGAACCTAAATTTTCAGTCAGTTTGGAAGCATTTTCTTTTTCTTTCCTTTCTCTCTCTCTCCCTCCCTTCCTTCCTTCCTTCCTTCCTTCCTTCCTTCCTTCCTTCCTTCCTTCCTTTCTTTCTTTCCTTCTTTCTGTTTGCCATTTTCTAGGCCACTTGGCAATAAAACAGCATTTAATTATCTGTAGCCATGAATGCTGTGGGGAGAGAATGTGGGTTATGACCTAGTCAGAAACAGTCTTGGGCAGAAGCTGTCCCTTCTCCGGGATGCTGTTTTTATCTGCACTTCTACTGATGCTGTATCCTCCTGCCCCTGCAGTTTCCTTCCTTCCTTCTTCGGCTGTTTGTGGTAGGGGCTTGTGGTCTCCATCATTTTCTCTGCATTATTTTCCCTTTTAAAAGTCACACCTGCATGAAGACACAGTCAGTTTTTTTTTTTTTTTCCAAGCAGAAAGGAAAAGGTGGAAGGGACCAAGACAGAAAACTATTTTGTTCAGGAAATAATTACCCAAAATTGGAGGATTTTTTTCCCCAGCAATGTGAATTGTAGTCACATTAATGAGATCACATTTTACAGTAGAAGGGACTTTTAGAAGAAGCATGATAAAACCAGCTTCCCTGAAACCCCAAAGCCTCTGGAAATACAGCAGCTTCATGTGAATAGAATTCCTATTAGGGATCTGTTGCTCTTGCTGGCTTTAAGGAAGTGCCCTGCCTCTCTGCATGGCCATGGCTGCCAGCCTTGAGCTATTTTTTTTTTTTTCAGTAATATTGTAGTACTGCAGCATTCATTTTAAAGATAGATGGATACCTCCCCCCCCCCCTAAAGAAGAACATTGTGGGGGGGAAAAACACTGGATGTGATTTCAAAAAATGTCAAAATATGTCAAACGTAGATACCACTCAAGGGTTTCATTAGCTGGAGCTTTAGTGATAAGTGTCATCTTGTCAAAGACCCACCCATCCCTTCCAATACATTACCAAATGTACTAATTTCCTCGCCAAGCTTGCTGTTTATTGTATAGCTGAAATTGAAAATGGTCGGTAATGGAGTGAGCCTCAATCCAAGCCCAATTCTGAGTCTAAATTACTTGCTTCTTTCAATAGCATCGACAGAGCAGAGCTCTGTGCACCTTGTACCTAATCAACCCTCGCCGTGACCCTAAATTCAGCAGTCTTCAGAGATTAATAATAAAATCCTCAGTTCAAACAATGATTTGCCCTGAACAAGCTGCCCATTTCTTATGCTGAGAAGGAGAGAATGTAACATTATTTTTTTAAAAGCTCTCCGTGTTGTGGCCCACCGTTTATTTTTGATCTCTGACCCCAGATGCAGCTGATTACAAATCACACAAGCTTGAAGAATTTTTTGAGATTGGGGGAGTGGTGAAGAGACCCTTTGTCAGCATTTAGTGTGTGGATACTCGCTACACTAACCCTCCAAACTGTGGTCTTCCTGAGTGAGATACAGTCTAGTGATATTTGGAAGTTTTTTTTTTTTTGTTTTTTTTTTTAAGAGGAACATGGAAAACATGCTCTTAAAAAAAATCTGGCTTTGTACTGGTGCCTCAGACTAGATAATAAGAACAAACTCTCTGGAAAAGTCAACAAGAGGGCGACTTTCTTTAAAAAAAAAAAATCAGATTTGAAGAATAGACTACTGAGAGTTGAGCCCAAACGTTGATATTTGAGTGAAAAATGCTTCCCCCCCCTCTTTTCCATCTGCCTGCCTGTCTATCTGTGTGTCTGTCAGTCTTTCTCATCAGTTTAGCTCACAGCTACTGAATGAAATGACCAGAAACTTCTGCTCATCTTTACCCCAAACCAATTCATTTATATTCAGTCTCAGATACACACACACACACATATCTATATGTATACATATATATGTGTGTATACACACACACACACACACACACATATATATATATATATATATATATATATATATCCCAGCTT
Organism: Mus musculus; assembly: GCF_000001635.26. Classification (NCBI taxonomy): domain Eukaryota; kingdom Metazoa; phylum Chordata; class Mammalia; order Rodentia; family Muridae; genus Mus; species Mus musculus. The sequence continues at coordinate 34,379,832 of NC_000069.6, forward strand.
TTAATATGTATACTCTTCAGCTTTCTTTTAATCAACTAGTAAAGCCTTTGTCATGTGGTTCCAGGGATAGAGGGCTTCCATTTCTGCTCTTCATGACATCTGGGATTTGGAGAAAGGCCCTGAAAGAAAGCAGAAGAGAGGTCGTTATTCAGACCCCTAAACACTGCTTGGGTTCCTCAGCAAGCATGGCCCCTGCACCTGGGAGCCTGCGGAGGAGGGATGGCACCTGCACACAGACCCTCAGAAGACTCTTAATGTTCCTGCTGCTTTCAGAAGGCTGCTCTCCCTGGGGATGAGGCTAGTTGACAGAATGAGTCTCCAGGAGATTCTTCTGACCCTTGAATGCATTTTTCTTAATGCCCAACAGCAATAATGGCCATTTAAGTATTGATTATATAATATGTCTGCTGAGGTGGCAAGTGCATTATTGTTCAAGAGGCTGGGGGATGAGAAACTAGGTTATCTACAGACTCTTTCCGCCAATGAGCATTTCTTCAGCAAATGTCACACACAAAGCTATCTGAGACCTTGTTCGACTGTGTCCTGTGATTCCAGTTGATGGCTAATACAATGAGATGGCAGGCATATCCCAAGGCCTTTGACGGTGGCCTCATGTTTACCATGGTATAGGCATAATTATCACCACCAGGGGACAATAGTCTTATGGAAGTTGCTTCCTGAGGAAGGCTAGAGAAAGGCCATAGTATTGCCCCATTAGCTACCCAGATGCTAATTAGGATGATGAATTGGTTAAGTAGATACTGAAAGGCAGGTAGGACATAATCTAATACTTTGCTTTTCATCCAAAAACTACAATAGATGGTATATAGTAAGTCTGCTGTGTATGGCATCAGCAGTGGGGCACCAGGCTTTTATTACAGCCTGAATTACATCCTCTGTGTGGGGATGCTAGACAGCCCATCATGTATTAAGAATTCAGCTGAGATCACAGACTCCGCTCACCTAACCCTTGTGTGGTGTGGTGAGACCGACTTTTGGTTACTGTATATCAAAGAGGATCTAGCCGGCTAAACAGCGATTGATCCTTTCCCCTCTTTCAAGTCCTCCCTTCAAAAATAGCTTTAAAGCAATCATCTAATAAGTGTCAGAATAGAAGGCAGAGAATGTCAGTGCAAGCGCTAGGCAGATGTCTACATGGGCTAAATTTTCTGCAAGATGTTCAATGACCAAACAAGGTTTTTAGAGTAAACGCTTATGATATCCTGAGAGGCAAGGGATAGTAGGTGGACTGCGAAGATGTGATGATGATGCAGAGGTTCAAAGTTATGTAAGGCCAAACAGGGCATTCTGCTAAGGAAAGTTCACACTAATTCTATGTACACATAAAATTAAGAGCAAGAATGTCCCTATGTCTACACACATAGGATCTATGGTATTTTCATAAGATTTATCCATCAGACTGCATGTCCATTGCCGGGCAGAAGTGAAAACACTAGTAGAGAATATACCATGTTCCTGTCTTGGTGATCCTTGGTACAGCTGTCAAGGTGCAGCATCTTTGCTTTGATTGGTCAGCAAGCCATTGTTCCTGGAAGACTCTCTGGTGATCTGTACTAGACTAAGCTCATAATATTTCAACAATTGTTTCACTGAATGACCTTGGTTTGGAAAAGAGGTCATCTGAGAAAGAAATAGATTCATTCAAAAACAAAATACAAAACTAACTTTTTTTTTAATGTTGGCCAGAATCTGTTAATTTTGACTCCTACAGAACAGCTAGATCTCCAACCACACTTGGTACTTAAGCATCTGCCCTTGCCTCTGAAAGTGACCTTCCATCTCGTCCTTCAGGGACAGGTCAAAGATCTCCCCTTCTGTGCACTTCCTTCACCTGACTCTCCACAGTCACTGATCTTCACTTGGCATGTAGTTCAGTCTATGTCACATTACCAGCAACACCTTTACCCAGAAGACAAACACTCCTTGGGGCTCCTTTGTTTTATTCTTGTTTTACCTTACCATCTCCTACCTGAACCCCCACCTCCAGGTTAATATGTATTCATTGGTCATTGAATGTGTTTGAAAGATTTATTTGGGTGTCATCAAGGATGTTCTAAAATGCACGACTTCCTGGTTTGGAATGCTGAAGAAACAAAGAAACCCTTTCTGCTCCAAGAAGGCAGGTTAAGATGTTGATGCTTCAGCTACTCTTGTGGGGGATTCACTCTCCTTGGCTGAGGACCAAAGCCTGCCTCCTGCAGACCCATCACACATAGCTAATTTCCACTCTCCCTAGGGACCAAGACAGAAAAACAAAGGAAGGAGGAAGTAGGCATTTCAGAAGAGTAACCCACCCACCAAGAGCCAGTTGAAAGGGGGAAAGGAGGAGGGGAGGACAGAGATTGTGTGTGTGTGTGTGTGTGTGTGTGTGTGTTACCAATGCACAATTTAAATTGTCTTTTGCTGTACTTCCTCTCTGCTTAATCCAACCAACTCCCTGGACTTGCAGTCTCTGCTGAAGACCAGTCCTGATGCCAAGGCTCATTGCCAGTGGAGTGGTCAGACACTGTCAGTGTCTTGCTAAAGACCCTGGGCCACTTCACTTCCACACCTTTCTTTCGCTCCCTGTATTCCAGTATCCATGAATCAGGAGATGCTTCTAGAAGCTCAATCAGGCAAGAACAAGATTATCACCATGCTGACCTCTGCTCAGCCTGCTTCTCCATTTTCACTCATCTTTCTCAAAGACAACTGACTTTGGCTTCAAATAGGTGAAGAATTAGGGCTGAGCCCTCTCACAAGCTTGGCCTGTTTGCCTTATTCTCATAGTCTGTGTGCAAATCAGAGTTGAGCCAGGCACTTTGGCAGTCTCCTATAATCCCAAAATTTGGGAGTTAGAGTAAGGAAGTTTGTGTCATGGCTTCATAGCAAGGTCAATGCTAGTATTGATTACATGAAGAGGCCTCAAAATCAACTTCTCATCTATTGATAATGTGTTTATAACTTATAAGTAATAAAGTAAGACAGACTTGCACACTCCTTTGCAAACTTTCATCATAAGGGTGGAACTGTAGCATCTCAGGCTAGTGATTGTCACTCAGTTGTTACTGCTGGCAAGTATTTCTCAAATGAATTTTCTTTTCTTCTTAATCTTTTGGCTATGATGGTCTTGTGTCTAGATGACTTCCTAGCTAATATTATACAGGCTGCCTATAGTGATCTTTCTAAAGCTAGAAATCAAAGCAAGATACCCTCTTACAGGTCCTATCCACATCTCTCAAACTGCAGAAACCCATTCAATCATTCTTAAGCATCAATAATAATATAATAGCAATAATAACAGTAACGATGATAAGCCATTTAGCTTGAGAGAGCTGCTATAATCTATCTGACTTGAACCTGTAGTCTCACAAGTTATATCTGGGAAAAGCAGCTTTTCCCACAGCTCTTAATGTTGGACTCTCCTTCTGTAGACCTTCTAATTACTGAGGCTGGCTGTGGCCACATGACTTACTTGGCCACTAGAACAAGAGCATGCACCATTCATGTGTAACAGCAAACAGGCCGCATGCTTACACGTAAGGGCTTGCCCTCTCTTGCTCTACTGGCCCCTTTAAAGGGTAGCTTAGCACAGTCTCTTGAACGCAGAACTTCTCGAAGAGAGAAGCCCGGCCATCATAGCCTTCTCAGCTGAGCCAGCCCTGGCCAATGAACGTGCACATGCAAGCAGGTCTACTAGAAAGCATTCAGGCGACCAGCAACAGTGAACAGTGCCGTTAGAGTGTTAACACAGATGACTTATACAATGGTACCTTTGAATTCTACAGAAACAGGAACTTTATGTCTATGTAAAATTGTCTCTTTTCTTCTTCTTCTTCTTCTTCTCTTTCTTCTTTTCTTTCTTCTTTTCTTTCTTCTTTTCTTTCCTTCTTCTTCTTCTTCTTCTCTTTCTTCTTCTCTTTCTTCTTTTCTTTCCTTCTTTTTCTTCTTCTTCTTCTTCTCTTTCTTCTTTTCTTTCTTCTTCTTTTCTTTCCTCCTCCTCCTCCTCCTCCTCTTCCTCCTCCTCCTCCTCCTCCTCCTCCTCCTCCTCCTCCTCCTCCTCCTCCTCCTCCTTCTTCTTCTTCTTCTTCTTCTTCTTCTTCTTCTTCTTCTTCTTCTTCTTCTTCTTCTTCTTCTTCTTCTTCTTCTCCTTTTCCTCCTCCTCCTCCTTCTCTCTTCTTCCTTCCTTCCTTTCATTCTGTCTTTCTCTTTTTTTCCTAAACAGAAGCCCCCATAGCCAAGGCTAGCCTATAACTCACTGTGTAGCTGAGGATAACTCTGAATATCAGACCTCCACCTCCCAAGTACTGTGAATAAGGGGATGTGACACTATACTTGGCTCATAACATGCCAGGTTTTGTGTGCTAGGCAATCCCTCTAACAGCAGAGCTACACCTACAGCCACCCTCACATCCCCGTGCTGCTGACAGACTCTCCATCTATCTGTCTACTTGTCATTATTTCCTAGGGGATACCATCAGGCTGGTATGTCCCAAGTAAAATGGATACTTTCAAAGAAATTAAAAAAAAAAAAAACCAAGCCACAAAACCTGCGACAGTGAACACCAAGACCAATGCTTTTCTGATTAAAATTTTAAATAGAAATGAATGGGCATTGCTGATTTGATGGAGGTAAGTAATGGTTTTTATACAACTGCACACATAATATAATCACTGAAGAAAATACCCGTGCTTGTGAGGACTTAGCCTTTAGTAAAAATGCACACTTATCCACAAAGTTAGCTGAAGAGGCTGAACAGTAACTCTTGCACTGTGAGGCTTTGGAGAGGCAGGGCAGCAGGCCAGCCAACAGTTTGGGGCTGGAGCTATGGCTCAGGGGTGGGACGTAAGTGTAGCATGAATGAAGCCTTCCATTCAACGCCTTGCACAGCACCCACCATACAGTTTTCCTCTGATTCAGTAAAAGTCCATTTCTGGAAGATCAAGCCATACAAATAATCTAATATAGAAAATAGGCATCAGAGCATTAGCGGAAATAAATCAAATTGCCATAACCAGGAGCTTGGCTCAGTCAGGTTGGTTAGGTGCATCCATTTATGTGGCCACTTAAGCTAACAGCTATGAGGGGAGAATGCAGAGGAGCTATTGGGAACACAAATAAGAGGGGTCACATTACAGTGTCCATGTGACATCAGAAAGCCACGTGCCAGTTCTTCCTGTACTCCTAGCTTTTATTTGATCTTATTATTTTTATTATTTAAAATGTTAGCAGACCATAGATGTAATACCTTGACAGCACAGCGTAACGCACATTTCTGATGGGCCTTCAGTCTAACCCTCTACCCGAGGCTGACCCCTGGTCCTCCCGGCTGCTCCATCAGAATCCGGGCATCATGGTGCTCCACCATCTGCTTCAGTCTGCCTCTTTAATCAATATTCATGAGTCTGCTTTGCAGGGGTTTTAGACGTTTTCTTTTAAGGAAGTGGCTTTAGTGACTTACTGATTGGGCTGGTATCTGCGTATACACACAGCTTCCTTATGGCCACCGTGCTGGTGTGTGTCGGGGTAGATTTAAGGTGTCGCAGTACTCATTTATTTTCAAAGGGAAATTTAATTTCTTTCTTCATTTTAATTTTAATTAGTGTACAAAGTAATAGTTTAATGCAAGTTCAAGAATAATTTGTCTGACAATCCCTCCCCCACACAGCGCCCACATCCTCCACCCCACTAAGTCCTTTCTCATACACTTTTTTTTGTCACATGTAATTTATTAACTCCCATCTTCAACGCTTCTCTTCTCCATCTCTGGCTACATGACTTTTATACACACACACTCATGCAAACATATAGACAGACATACAATACTCTCACATACATACACACACATGCACACACACAAACACACATGCAGACATACACACTCACACATACACACACAAACATACATGTAGGTATACAGACACTCATACACATCACACACACATGCACACACACACATACACACACACACACACACACACTTTTAAACATAGGATCTGTATATAGAAAGAACATGTTATTTTTGTCCTGAAGGGTCTGGGTTACCTCACTTGATATAATATTTTCTAAAGCCATCTATTGTACTACAAATTTCAAAATTTTTTGAGGTTCTTTGTTTGTTTGAGTTTTTGGATTTTGGCATTTTTTTGGTTTTGTTTTGTTTCTCAATAAAACTCCACTGTGTATGTACTGTATCCGTTTTGTCCACTTGTCTGTTGATGGACATCTAGGTTGGCCCCATTCCCTTGGCAGCTGCAGCATCAGTGAATACGGATGTACAAGTGTCAACATATCACACTTAAAGGCCTATGGCCTACAGAGAGATTACTTTCAAATCCTAGGTGCGGGTCCCCCAAACACTACTACAGTAAAAGGTAGGCTAAGACCTCAGTGACTTACCTCTTCCTGCGGGTCGGGAGACTTCCCAACTTCTAGATGTTGGAATCTTCACAAGCCTAGAAAATCAGTGATTCTGTGTCCTTTCCCCCACATGTCTGTAGTCAGTTGTCAAGGCCTGTCCTTCTTGATAACAATTCCCTGGCTAGGCCCTTCCCTGTGAGCTCCCTGCAGCCATGACAGGCTCTCCCTGTCTTCTTGCTGCCTGTCTCTTCCTGACTGGCTGGGCCTGTTGCTCCAGGATCATGTCTAGATCCCGATTTGGTTCGCAGTTTCCAAGACAGATTATTCTGTGATCTCATTGCCAACTTTAGAAGTGAGCTGAGCTCCGAGAACACTGCCCCATGTGGCTCATGCTGACTCCAGCTTAGTCCAGGGCACTTGCTGTGCCTCTCCAGCACCACAAAGTCTGTCTCCAAAACAGTGTGCATCTGGAGCTCTGGGCAGCATGGCAGTCTACCTCCTCCCAAGGCCAAGCAGGAAAAGCATCTTCTCTGGAACATTCTTGCGCTGGGAGTCTCTCAGGGCCTTTTACTTGAAAATGGTGCCCACCAGCCCTTAGCCTGCTCCTGATGCCTACACGTGTTAGGAGCCCATTCAGAGTTGGTCAGAATCCATGGATGTTGGTTATTTACTTTTATAATCACCATGAAATTCTTTGTCATGTGCCTCAGTAATAGGCAAAATTATTTTGTAGTGACAGGCCTAAGTGGCAAAGGGAAATAGGACTCTCCTCCTGGCTTTGCTAGATATTGTTGACACCATGTATTTTTATTTAAGGTATAGGATGTTTATATATAAGGTATAGGACATGGCATTTTGATACATGCATGCACAGTTTAATGAGTTCATCCACAGGTCTGTCCCTGCACACAGCTGTGGAGTCTACTGTAACATTCGGCACATCACAGGTGTATATTAGTGTACAGTAGTGCTAGGGTTTTCCCATCTGAACACTGGTGTCATGCACAAGGGAACGAACACCATGCCCTTGGATGACATCCCTGTTTCCCCACCTCCTATCCAACAGCCAGCATTGTGTCCCCAGCAATCATGAACTTGATTAGTTAAGAAGCCACATCTAAGCAAGATCAGTGGCATTTGTCTTACCCTGTCTGGCTAATTTCCTTTAGCACAAAGTTCTCCAGGTTAATTTGAGATGTGTCAAGTCACAAACTGTCCTTATGCCAATGTTGGATTGATCATCTATCATCTACCAGTTTATCATTTATCTCTATCACCCTTATGTCTGTTAATCATCTATGTCATCCATATGTCATCTTTATCATCTCTATATTTCTATCTACATATACATCTGTCATATCTATGTATCTATTTATTGATCACTATTTTCATCAATCCATCATCTATCATTATTTATTTATCATCTGTTATCTATTTATCATTCATCTGTCTACCATCTGTCTATATATCTGTCATCTATCTATATTATCTGCATATTTATCTCATGTGTGATCTGTCTACATATTTATTATCTATCACTATTATCTCTCCTAATACACACTTATACACATGTAGGCACAAAGACATACCACATTTTCTTTATCCACTCTTTCACAGATAGGCACAGACTGTTTAAATTTGTGCTCTCTAAGTGCCATGTGAGTGCTGCAAGCATGCCCCTCCCCTCTGTCTCTCTCTGTCTCTTTGTCTCTCTCTTTGTCTCTGTCTCTCTCTCTGTTTCTGTCTGTCTCTGTCTCTGTCTCTGTCTTTCTCTGTCTCTTTCTCTGGCTCTCTGGCTCTCTCTCTCTCTCTGTCTCTCTCTGTCTCTCTCTCTGTCTCTCTCTCTGTCTCTCTCTCTCTCTCTCTGTCTCTCTCTCTGACACGTTTACTCTACGTGTTGGCTCTGTCCTCAGTGGTAGAGTGGCTCTGTGGAGAAGTTCTACTTTAGCTTTCAGTGCTGTATTATTTCAGTGCTGCTCCTTGCCATAACAGCCCTGGCCATTTACATCTACAGCATTGATGTGCAAATGTTAAGAGTTCCTTTAAGTCCATATCTCACCAAAAGCTTCCTTTATTGATTTGCATTTCCTTGTGACTATACTTATGAGCAATTTGAAGTGGTTTTGTAGGTCCTTTGCCCATCTTCAAACTTTTGTTGTTGTTCATTTTGCTACAGTTTCTGGTTTTCTTTTTTTGTTTTTTTTTTGGGGGGGGGTTGTTTGTTTGTTTGTTTTGCTTTTGAGCTGTTGAGCCACTGTGTGTACTTTGGAGTTTGGAGTTTGACCCTACAGACATACAGCTTGAGTAAGCAATGTCCTCGCCCTGAGCCTGACACCTTTCCTTTGTGATGATGCGCTGCTCATCTCAGTTTCATGCTCGTGTCACGTCCCGTCAGCTGCCTGTCAGTCACGTCAGCTGCCTGGGACTGCATGTGTTCACAGCTGATTCCCACACAGTTCCCTCTGCGTGTGCACTTGAGTCTAACGTCCACTCTGATTTCACTTTTCTATATCACGACAAGGGTTCAATTACATTCTTCTATGTGTGGGACCCTATTTTCTGTACGTCCCGTCGATGCTGTGAGTTCTTGGTGTCCGTGTCAAACACTAACAGACCATATCTATATGGTTTATTTCTGGTTCCCATCATTCTGCCTCCCTGCTTTGCTGGCATGGCCAGACTATTGTGATTGCCACAGCTATGTAGTATTTTGAAATCAGGAATTACAATGCTCCTGCCTTTGTTCCTCTTCCTGACAAATGCTGTGTCTGTTCAGCATCTTTGGTGGTTCCATATAAATTCTAAGATTATTTTTTTATCTTCATGAGAAAGATGCTGGAATTTTTGATAGGTATTGCATTGAGTTGGTAGATGGCTTTGAACAGTATGAAATTTTTACAATATTCTTCCAGTTTGTATATATAGACTATCTTTTTGTGCCCTCAGTTTTTCACAGCATTTTATAATGCAGACACAGATCTTCCTCCTCTTTGGTTACATGTGGTGCCTGGTCCTTTATTCCTGTTGCTGTTGTACATAGACATATTGCCTTGATTGTATTTTCAGACAGAAAGTTCATTCTGTTCAGATGAAAAATGAAAAGAATTTTTATATGTAGGTTTTGTTTTGCGTGACTTCACTGGGTTTGTTTAATAACTCTTGCAGATTTTTATAAAATCTGTGTTCAAACATGATATGGTCATATACAGATATTTTACTTAACCCCGTTCACTTAAATGCCTTTTTTCATTCATTCATTCATTCATTCATTCATTCATTTTTGCTTGTGTAATTGCATTGGCTACAGTGCTCACTCTGTTAAGCTGTGGGAAAGAACCCATTCTTTGAACTTTAACAGGAGAGCCTCCAGCCACCCGACTCCACATGTGTTAACGGTGGACATTTTCAATCATAGCCTTCCTGTGTTATGGTGAATTCCTTCTGTGACTATTTTTTAAGAGTTTCATCATGAATGAATGTTAAACTCAAGGTAATCATGAAGGGTGTGGTTGCTTTTATTTGTTAATAGGATTTGCCTGGTTGGCCATCCTTGCATCCCAGAGATAGATTCCATTTGACTATGAGACACATCTGCTAATATGTAGTTGTATTTACTTATGTTTTACTTATGTTTAGTTGAGGGCTTTACATCTAAGTTCATTAGAAGTACTGGCCCGTGGTTTTGTTCTTATGTTGCCTTTGGCAATGATGCTGATGTCATAGCAGGAGTTGTGAGATGCCACTCTTTCATTCATATATATATATTTGAATGGGCATTCACACAAATGTGCACATACACACTCTCTGACACACTCATATACATATAATTAAGAGGTTTTTTTAAACGAAAAAGAGGTTTCTCATGATTCTCTTTATAGCTTGAAATATATATATATATATATATATACATTCATTCATTCATATATATATATATATATATATATTTTGGAAGAGTCCAGAGGCATCCAGCCATTTGGAGATTTGTTTTAGTTGAAAGTCTTATGATACTGATTCAATCTTAGTTGTTTTGTGTATTCTAGTTTTCTATTCATTGTTGACTCACTTTTTATACACAACACACCTTCCCACACACCCATACCCACAAAATCTAGCACGTTGTCATTCTTGCTACATGGTCAAGCTTGCTGCTGGGTAATTTATCTTATTAGTCCATTTTGGGACTGGAGCAATGGCTCAGCAGTTAAGAGAATGCCCTGTGCTTGCAGAAGACCTAAGTTTGGTTCCCCACATCTGCATTAGGCAGCTCACAACCACCTATAACTTCAGCTCCCAAAAATCCTATGCCCTCTTCTAGCCTCCATGGGCATTCACACAAATGTGCACATACACACTCTCTGACACACTCATATACATATAATTAAGAGGTTTTTTTTTAACGAAAAAGAGGTTTCTCATGATTCTCTTTATAGCTTGAAATGAATCTTTTTGAGTCATCTCTTTTTTTTTCTTGGTTTAAGAGTTTGTTAAATTTTTTTTCAAAAACAAACCTTAATATTTTCTTCCTATGACTTGTATTCTCTATTTGATTTATTTCTTCTCATTTTTATTATCTAGTTTCTTCTGTTGAGTTTGGTCTTAGTTTCTTCTTTCCTTCCACTGTAGTCTTGAGGGTGACAGTGGACATCCTGTCCTGCTAGGTGGGGTGTAATTGTAATCCAGGTGGTTGTTTGTTTCTTCCTCTGATCTAGGGGCATGGGCTTCAATTCATTCTCTTTTGTGCATCTGATAAAGAAGGTTTTCTCATTCTGATACTGCTTCCATATAAAATATAGTTGTAAGAGTCTATTTTAAGCTGGTTAAGATTTTAACTACATAGAACAACTATGTTTCTATTCTTCCCACCTGTCATACTTTATGTTAAAACATAAAAACAATTTTATATGGATATATAAGACCTTATATATCCATATATTACTGTTTTATACTGTGTGTCCATTTTAAATGATTTGATTTTATTTTCTGGTGGTACTAGGAATCAAAGCCAAGGCCCTGGGCCTCCTAGGCATCTTCCACAGAGCTAGATCTAGATACCTGGCCATTTTTACCTTTTCATTTTTTATACCAGAATTAAAAGTAACAGTCCCATTGCAGTTTAAAGTGCTCTGAGCTTGGCTTTAGTGTTTTCTCATAGAGGGTTTTCTATTGCCGTATATTTTCATGCCACTGATCTTTTGTTTTAACTTGAAGAACTGGGACTGGAGAGATGGCTCAGTAGCTAAGAGCACTTGCTGCTTTTGCAGGGGATCCAGCTCCCTCTTGTGGCCTCCCTCAGCCATTGCACTCATATACACATGCCCATGCACAGATACACATGTACACATAATTAAAAATAATAAGTGAGCGAACCCTTACCTTGGGGAAATGACTCTCTTAGTCATTCCCTGAGGTCAGATCTGGTGGTGATGAGATCTTTGATTGTTGGTCTGAGAGAACCTCTACCTCTCCATCATTCTGTGGGGCTAGTAAGGACTTTGGCATGAGTTTGCCTCTCAGGACTTTTGACAATCTCATCCCACACTCTTAGCTTGCCAGTTTCTCCTGAGAAGGTAATGTTGTGCATTCCTTAGTCTTTGATCCTCCATAGCATAACTACCAAACACAACACTATCTGACTCTTATGTTCATCGGATTGGCCTGTTGTATGCCTCTGAGGCCCTCAGCTCTAAATAACCCACACTCTCCCAGAAGTGCCAAGTTTTTGGTCTTGGCAAGCTTTCTGACTTCTCTCTCTCTCTCTCTCTCTCTCTCTCTCTCTCTCTCTCTCTCCATTCTGGAACCTCCAATGTGTGCATAGTCGTCTAACTAAAGGAGTGTTGCGGTATGAACCTCCAGTGCGTGTATGCTGGTGGCATTTCAGTATGTTAGAACTCATTCAGGTTTCCTTGCTTTGTTTTCTTCTCTCACAGACATTTTCATGTTAGCTGTCTTCAGATTCATAGATTGTTCCTTCTGCTTAATGGTGTTGGCTGCAGACGCTCTCTACTGCATTGTTTACCTCGTTCATTATACTCACTAACTGCGGAGTTCCTGTGTTGGCACATCTTTACGGTATCAATTTCTGCTGACTTTCTGGTCTTTTGTGTTTAATTTTCCTGATCTCATTTATCTGTGTGTCTGTTTTCCTTGTATAATTATGTGAGCTTCCTTAAAGTAATCCTTTTAACCTAGCATAGACAAAGACTGGATTCCCCCTCCCCCAGAGCCACATAAAACTGGGCCTGGCAGCTCACATCTGTACTCCCAGCACTCAGGATGGAGAGGCAGGGAGACCAGAGGTTCAAGGTCATCCTTAGCCACACAGGGAGTCCGAGGCTTGGAGGGCATCATTGGTCAAACATTTTGTAGATCTCTGTCTCTTTGAAGCCAGTTCCTAGCATGTTCTTAGTTCCTGTGGGGATGAATCTTTATGATCTGGGAATTTTTTCATGGGTGTGTCTACATTTGAAAGTGTAAACAGACCTTCTCAGTCTAAGGATCTTGTAAGGTATAAACCTTATCCTGCCTGTTCACAGCCTTGGGACTGCTTCTGATACTTCAGTCCAACAACACAAGGACAGAGCCTGTAGCTGATTTCAGGGACCGAGAGATGTCCGTAGCTCCCAGGTCTGTTTCACAGGCACAAATCGGTGCATGGCTCTCCTGTGATTTCCCCAGGATCAATGGACTGCTACTGCCTCACAATTAAACAATGGTAAAGCCAGGGTGTGAGGCTCTTTCTGGATCTTCCTGCATCTACAGATGACAGACTGTTACCAGAGGCATGGATAGGCCCCTGAGCAGAGTCTAACAGGTCTCTGGGTAGACAGAACTGCCTCTGAACTGTGCCCAGTGGTATTGGGTCAAAATCTGGGCCCAATGTCTAGTTGTTGTGCATGCAACAAGTTCTAGATAGGCAAAACTCTGTCCAGCCTAGCAGAGTAGATTAGGATCCATGTCACATAGAGGGAAAAAAAATCTGTAACCAGGTCAAATTCAGAGGGCCTCTCAGTAGGGACAGAGCTGAGTCCCTGGCAGAGTAGGGCTGGAATCTGGGAGGGCATCACAAGGCTTAGGATTCCCAGCTAAACTGAAGGCAAGAGGCTTGTTCTCAATACAGACTCGTGTTCCTGGATCCCTCAGTAAGGCAGTGGTGGAACTAAACCATAGAATAGTGTTGGAATTTGTAATGAGGAACAAGGCCGTGAGGCCCACTAGAGTATCATAAAGGAGTGTGAGTCCTGTGAGCTCCCAAACGGAGGTAGGGGAGTAGGTTACAGCTGAGTTATTCTACCACGTAAGGAACCCACGTTTGATCTACTGTCAGCAGCCCTACAATGGGGCTACAGGTGGCTGTGATTCCTGTTTAGGGGTAAGTTAGCAGACAGGGTTGGTTCCATGGGAAGAGAACCATGCTACTATAATGGAAGCAGCCTTCAGCCAGAGACTACGAGCTCTTTTCAAAACTACTTCCTTAGTCACAGAGTTTTCCTTACTCTGGATTTCCACCCTGTGGCCTTTTCTGTAGATGGCTGAGTGAGCACTGTTGTACTGGGGATAAAAGCTGCATACCTCTTGTTCTGCTGTCTTGCCAGCACTGGGAGCAGAAGCTCTGTCCAGAGACACTTTCAAGCCCTTGTCAGTTTCCATGTGACCGCCACTGTCTTGGATGAACAGTTGCTGTGCTGTTAAGTGGCTCACCTGCTAAGACAAGGAAATGATGCCGTAAGTCAGCTTCCCTCTCATGGACAACTGCCAAGGACAGGTCAGGTTTTGGGTCCAGAAACTTCATTACATGATCACTCCTCTCTGTTCCTTTAGTCCCATGACAGTCCAAGAGGTCATGCCAAGAGTGTGTGGCCAAAGGGGCCCAGAATTGAAAGGGACAGGATAGAGCAGGGATCCAAAGATGCCCTTCAATGGTACATCCTCAGAAACCTAGGATCCTTCTACCCGGCCCTGCCTCCTGAATGTTCATCTCCTGCACAGGCCTTTGACGAGACTTGAGATGTAGACTATTGTAGTTCGCTCTCCTATGGTACAAGATATAGTGCACTCAGTGTAGTTAGTGGTACCTTTCTTGCATGAACACACATGTTAGGTGAGATAGGTGGTGGCTTATGTTAGTGGTGTGGGTGAAAATGGTGGCTCTTAGTGGTGGGGGTAGAAATGGTGGCTGTGCCAGTGGTGGGGGTGCATTGGTGGCTTTCTGCTGATGTGATGGATACAAACCTTATTTGCTTTCCTAAACTGGGCAAATAAAGCCTGGGCGTGGGGTGGGGTGTGTCAGACTCTGTTACACAACAAACTAAGAAGCTTGGATTTATTTATTTTACTTTCAGCCATCGTTTTCCTTCCGTTTAAAAGATTAAGCAATCCAGATGTAAGGCTTTGCTCGAAGAGCTGATTGGTTATAGACATAAGGCTCTTCCCGTCATGCCCCAGCTCATCTTCACCTACAACCGTAACTCAAGCAGACACAGTTTTCACCCCTACTGACTCAAGCACCAGGGATGTGGGGTTTCCGGCCATTGGCAGCTGTTCTACAGTGATGTCCTGTGTAAGCCGGGTGTCCAGTCAGATGCAGGTGACCAGAGTTAGTGCCAGACTCCATACACTGAGCTGGCTTGCCCCCAGCATTCAAAAACAGTATTGTGCACACACGCGCATACCCTCTTGTGTGGGGGTGTTATGTGCATGTATGTGCACATATGTGGGGGTGTTTGTGCATGAATGGAGTGACCAGAGGTCGAAAAACATTAGATATCTTTCTCTATTCTACTTTGTTGAGGCAAAGTCTCTCCGAACCTGGAGCTCACTGACTGAGCCGGATGGGCAGGCTGATCAGTCCTAGGGATCCACCTTTGCCTGCCTCCCCAGAGCTGGCACTGCCAGCATCTGCTCTCATGCCCAGCCTTTTACAGGTGTGCTGAAACTTGAGCTTGGGTCCTCATCCAAGCGTTTTAGTAATAGAGCCAGTCCCTAAGCCCAAGTCAACATATTTTAAGTGGCTTTCTAAAGATACTCCCATTCTTTTTATTTAAAATTCTGTCTCTAATCTAGGGAGCATCACTGGATGGTCCTTGGGCTGAACTCAGCATGGCGTTTGCTCTGTCTGCCCAGTCCAAGATGGCCTAGCATCAAGTATGCAAAGAAATGAATTTGTATTACACTGAATGAATCATAGAAGCATACAAAAACTGAGAGGCGAGTTGTTTTCAAAAGATTTGCACTTTTTTTTTTTTTTTTTAAGATTCAGCAATGTCAGCCTCATTGTCCAAACGTTCCTGGAGGAAATGGCTGACGCTTTCTGGTGGGTCACAGTAATTGTCACTGATGTGTATAATGGTTGCCATTTGCCACGATAGTCAAGACTTTTGAAAGCCTGGTCCATGTTTCTCTCTTCCTTTGCCTGTTAGGTTTCCCCAGGCTTAGAGTGTTCGGCTGTGACATCACTGCTGGTCCTTTTCAGCACCAAAGGAGAGAAAACTAAGTCCCAGTGCTCTCACTGGGCGTCATGGGCATTACGAGCTCGTGTGTGTGGCCTATTCTATGATATACTTGGGCAGTGTTGGTTTTAGTTGTTTTTTTTTCATTGTGTGTGTGTGTGTGTGTGTGTGTGTGTGTGTGTAAGTGTGGATGGATGAATGTATGGTGAGTGCTGGTGCTGTGGAGTCCAAAGGTGACATATCTCCATGGAACTGTGGTTTTGAGCTATCTGTAATAGATGCGGAAAGCTGAACTCTGGTCCACAATGAGAGCTGTGTGTGCTCTTAACCATAGAGCTATCAAGGGGTGGTTTTGTCACCGTTTAATGATGAAAGAACCTCTGGTTTGCAGTTGGTAATTTGCCCAAGGTTATAATTCATAAGGACTCATAATCCAGATCTTTCTGCCTCCGAGCCTGTGGCTGGAACTACTATACAGCTTTTGTGTGCTCTCCTAACACACAAATGATAAAATCAGTCCCTAACATGTTTCCTTCATCTCTCATAAAAGCACGCAAATATTGATTAAATGCAGTTGCACTATTGAAAATTAAGCAGTCAGTTTTGAAGCATTCCAACTCTTAGACATTTGTGTCACTTGGCGGTAGGCTGGCTTTAATAATATGCTTCGTGATTTCCTCCTGTACTTGCTAGCTTGAAATATGCAACATACAGGTGGGAGGGTGGCAGGGCAAAGAAACAGCATCAAATCTCTTTCTTTTCTCTCCAATTGAACTCACTGTGACACACAGGAGCTTCATTCTGAAAGATGGCGGCTTTCTTAAATGACGGTTGATTCCGGCACATCTGCAAACACTTGACATGCAGGGAACCCATGCATCTTAAGCATGTGAGCAGAGGGGATGTTATCCCTGAATCTGAGGAAATAGAGCCATCTGAATGCAGTCCCCAAGAGTATGGCTTCTGTGCTGCACGGGAAGGCCTCGGACTCCTTTTCCGTTGAAAGTTCTTATGTCTCACTTGGGTAGGGCTCCCTGGTTCAATAGTTTTCCTGGTGGCATTAGATGTTTGTCCTTCCCAGTTGTATCCTCTGGATTGCTTGCAGGTGTGCTTTTGGGTGCCTTTGTGAATGGATGCATGGTTGTGCGTGTGTGTATGGATGTATGTGTGTGTATAGATGTATATTTGTACATGTGTGTATTGTGTATTTGTGTATGGATACATGTGTATGCATGTATGTATAGATGTATGTATGTGCATCTGTGTATGGATGTTAGGTGCAGACATGTGTATGTGTTAGGATATATGGATACATGTATATGTATGTGTGTATAGATGTATGTATGTAAGGATGCATGTGTGTGCATGCGTGTATAGATGTGTGCCAGCATGTGGAGGACAGAGGCCAAGCTCAGGTATTGTTCTTCAAGTTCTATTCACCCTCTTTTGAAACAGAGGCTCTCACTGGCCTGGAGCTCACTAAGCAGGCTAAGCTGACCAGCTAGTGAGGTGCAGGCTTCTTCCTATCTCTGCCACCCTCAGAGCTGGGATTACAAACTGCATTACCACATCGAGCCTTTTATGTGGATTCTAAGGATTGTACTCACTGGGGTCTCCATGCTTGTACGGCAAATGCATGCCCACTGTCCAACCGGGCCATCTCCTCAGCACAGTAAGCCCTTCGCCGTCTCACAGCACTATTATGCACCATGAATTGTAATAACAGCATGTGTAGACGCTTTTACACTGTACCAAAGGCTCATGAAGCTGTTGTCTAATGGTCACGACAAAATTGTAGGAGAGGCAGGGATCACATGGGCATCTATCCAGAGAAAACTGTAATGACCAGAAAGAGTACAATCTGTTTGTTTCCTTTTCCCACGTGTGAATGCTTTTAAGAGCCCGGCCAAGAGGGAAGAACAGCCGCGTAACTGTGTACTGCACAATTTATTGTCATAAACCTTCTAGGGAGTCACAGCTCAAATAGCAGCTTGGTCAAACAGGAACAGACAGCCAGTTCAGTGTCTTTGGAGACAATTCAAAGGTTCTAAAGAGTGTTTCTCCTCAAGGGAAGAGAGTGTTTTTACAGCCAGCATAGGTATTTGAGTTCAGTCAGATGTCTGAGGGCATCCCGGGAGTGCACAGGATGCTACGATTCCCAGAATCTTCCCACGTGTCAGGTTCAAAGGTTTATGCTCTTTCTTTGTGACATCTACCACAAAGAGCTCTGTCCTGGGCCTGGGGAGTCTGTAAGGGAACTTAATGCCCCCGATCCCTCTCAGAAGCATAGCTTCCCTCTGGACTAAGGGCACATTATTAATCACTACTTAGGCAGCAGAGGCCTCTGTCCTTGGAACAATTGCCTACTTGGAGCTAATAAGTCTCTTTGCAAAGGAACGGCTGCATTCAAGACTTCTCTGGACTTGCCTGGATGTCTCGCCTCTGTGTCTATGTCTGGCTATGGAACATCTGAAATGTTTCTTCAACTCTTAACCATACTTTTTATTTGTTTGAGACAATGTTTGTTTGTTTGTTTGTTTGTTTGTTTGTGAAAGGTTTCTCTGTGTAAAAGCTCTGACCGTTACTCACTTTGTAAACCAGGCTGGCCTCAAACTCTCAGAGGTCTGCCTGCCTCTGCCTTCCAAGTGCTGGGATTAAAGACATGCACCGCAGCACGACCTCTTAACCATGCTTTCAGTTGCATCTCCAAATCAAAGGACTTACTCAGATATTACACTTTGGGTGTGGGTGTGCAGGTGTGTGTGTGTGTATGTGCGTATGTGAGTGTGTGTGTCGGTGTGTATGCAGGTGTGTATAATGCATGTATATGAGTGAGCACATATATAGAGGCCAGGGGACAACCTCAGATGTAATTCTTAAGGCTCTGCTTATCTTATTCCTTGAGGCAGGGTCTCTCATTGACCGGGGACTCTCTAAACTGACTGTGGTGGCTAGCCAGAATGCTCTATCTACCTTCCTAGTTATGGGATTATGAACATGTGCCCCAACACTGGGTTAACTGCACGTGACTTCTGGGCATTGCGCAGGTCTTCACATTTTCAGAAGAAGCACTTCATCAACCCTCGCACTAGATATGACATTTCTGTTTAAAATTACTCCAGAAGGGAGATGAGAGAGAAAGAGTTTGTCTGGGAAGGTATAGACAAGATACATTGTATATTTGTATTAAATTATCAATGGGGTCAATAAAAGCCACTCTAAAAACAAATCATCCCTGCCAAAGACTGGCCTGCCATTGTGAACTCAGAATAGGTTTGTGTGCCATCAATCCGCATTAAGTGTAAGTTGGGGACCTGAGAAATAAGGTCACTAAAGAAATAATCGTGGATGCGTTTCCAGGTACGGAGGTCCTCCAAGATGACTTTTTTTCAGATAAATGGCTAAGAAGATGAATGCTGTGTTCTCTAGATTCTATTTCTCGATTTCGATTGTTGTTTATTTGTCTTTAAGAGATATTTTATTGACTATTTGAGAATTCCATGCAATGCATTTTTTATCATATTCATCTCCAACTCCTCCCTTTGAGTTCTCCCAGACTCACCCCACCTCCCTACACCTCTAACTTCTTGGGATTGTTTGTTGTTGCTTTTCAATAACTTGTTGATTCTAACGTGTTCTGTCTATATACTCTTTAGTGTTGAACCACATGGTTTATCTACCGTGAGCCTTATCATTAAAAAATAGGAGGGGACTCTCTTTTGTCAGAAGTCAGTAGCTCCACAGTTAGAGATTTCTTCCTCTTCTACACTGGAGTGTTGACTGGGTTGATTTTGTGCTGTGGGTTCATGAGTATAAAGGGCCTGACATATCCAGAAGACAGCGTTTTGTTCTGATCCTCCTCACCTCTGGCTCTTACCAACCCTCCCTCTTCCAAGATGATCCCCTGAGCCTTGGGGGCGGGCAATATAGGTGTCCCATTCGTAGCTGAACACTCCCCAGTCTCAGCACCTTAACCAGTTGTGAGTTTCTGTGTTACCAACCATGTGCTGTGTAGAGAGACCTGCTTGCTGAAGCATGAAAGCTGCAGTAATCTGGGTGCAGGACCGTCTGTCTGTGCCCGGGGTCTTCGGTGATGGGAGAGGACAGAGACTTTCTGAGTGCCTGGGCCCTGACCTGGAGTCACATCTGGTCCTCATCTTGGAGCTTCAGCTTCCTCTGTAACCCCTACAAGATATGAAACCCCCAAACACTAATACACGTATCTACTCCTTTAAAAATATTTTTATTAATTCTTTGGGAATTTCATATATTGTGTTTTGATTTTATCTATCCTTCTCCCCAATGCCTCTCAGATCTACCCCATTCCAAAAGCACCAAGTTTGTGTTCTTGTTTTTTTTTTTTTTTTAACTGAATCCAGGCCAATTAGTCTTACCCACATACTGTGGGTGTGGAGTCATCTACTGGTTCTTTTCCACCTACCAAGAGCCACACCCATAAGGAAAACTGACTCTCCCTTCGAATCAGCTATCAATTGCCAAAAGCATCTCAGTGTTAACTTTCTAATTAAGGCAAATGACCCCAAATTTCCAATCCACATCAGAGAAGTTTCCTTTCAAAGTATATGGGAATTAACAGAAAGACCCATGTCTTAGTGTTTTATTGCTGTGAAGAGACACCATGACCAAGGCAGCTCTTATAAAAAACAACATGTCATTGGCACTAGCTTACAGTTTCCGAGCTTTAATCCATTATCATCATGTTGGGAAGAATGGCAGCGTGCAGGCAGACTTGCTGCTGGAGGAAGGAAGAGTTCTACATCTTGATCCAAAGGCAACCAGGAGACTGTTCCGCACTGGGAGGAACTTGAGCACTAGGAGACCTTAAAGCCCATCCCCATAGTGACACACTTCCTCCAACAAGGTCATTCCGGCTGCAAAGCCACACCTCCTAATAGTGCTACCCACCATGGGCCAAGGATTCAAACACATGAGTCTATGGGGACCAAACCTATTCAAACCATCACAGCCCACAACTGGACAATGTGCAGGGAGTGAGAGACTTTGAAACACTCAGCCCTAAATAAAATGTCTATCATATTCCTCCATTCAAGGCTCAGTCATCAATACAAAAGAGGAGGCTGAAAGATTGGTAAAGCCAGGGGTGGTGGATGACTCCAAGGAAACAGCGTCTTCCAGACACAACAGGACTGATGGTGGCAGCTTGTCCAGGGCCTGCACAAGCTCAGGCCACACAGAATCCCAGCACTGAGAGGGGGAAGTGAACATGAGGTCCCTCCCCTAACCATGGCGCTCTTTGCAATTGACACCTCCTGGGAAAGGGAAACTCAGTTTTCTCCAATTGAGTGTCATTGTGTATAGCCACCATATGTAAGGCTTGCTCAGGCCCTTACTCACAAGCAGCTGAGCATCACGAAATGAGCCCCGTAGTTGTTTAAAGGACTTTTTTGTTTTGATTTAGTCTGGTTTGGCTTTTAATTTTTTTTGTCTGATTGTTTTGATTTCCATTTTGTGTTTTTATTATTCATTGGATTTTTTTAAAGAGAGAGAACAAAGTTGTGTGAGGAAATGGAAAAAAAATCAAAATATGTTGTATTAAAATTTTTAAAAGAAAAAATAAATAGTAAAAAGATAGAAGTCAGGTTTTGTTATAATTTACTACCATCTGGAGCATTTCAAGAGCAGAGTGTCCTTAGGGACAGCTCTTCAAGTGGCATAATGGCTGTCACAATGGCCCAGCATTTGACACATGGTCCTAGACTCTCCCTACAGTGCAGTCTCTAACCAAGCTAGGCTGTTCCAAACCCCTGAAACAGGATTGTTTCCTTTATACCAAGCAAGATTAGGAAAGACCAGAATCCACAAGATGTGTGCCCAGGCTGACCTCAAGGGCTCCACGGGGGTGGTTGAATCATCTTCTGGGGAAGGGGGCTCGTCTTTGACAAGGGAGGCAGTTCACTGGGATTTAGATTTAAACTTTATTACGACTTGAGACTCAGTCTGAAGATCATTTCTAATCTCAGTTTAACTTAGAGCATTCATGTTTACCTATAAACTTGAAAGCCATATAAAAATTTAAGAGTTTATGATCCAAAGTTTGGATAATCTGTGGTACTAGAAATATTTTGGCTGCTTATAGCTAAGTATGGGTATACATCTGTCATTTCAGCAGTAGGGAGGCTGAGGCAGGTGAATAGCCAGTAGTTCAAGGCCAGCCTGGCATACAGAGTAATTGCTAGGCCAACTTGGACTACAGAATCTCAAAACAAAAAACAAACAAACAAAAAACACCCTAAATATATATGGGGCCGTGGAGAGGGATCAATGGTTAAGGCACAGCCTGTTCTCGCTGAGGATCCAGGTTCAGTTTCCAGAACTGACATCATGCCTCACAACTCACAGCCATATTTAACTCCAGCCCCAGGGAATTTAACACCATCTTTTGGCCTTCACGGGCACCAGGCATGCACATGGTACACAGATATACATGCACAAAGATGTACATTCACATAAAATAAATAATAAATCTTTTAAAAGCACAGCTAAGTAAACAAATGACAGGAAAGGAATTGTACAGTCATTCAAGTATAACCAACAGCTTATTCTGCATTTATAATGTAAAATGTAGTAGATTAAGAGATTGTCCAGTTTGAGTGACTAGTGAAGAAGGAAGTTACTAAACTCTGTTGCTTGCTGCTTGTGAGGACTTACTTCCTTCTGACTCATGTAAGAGACACCTAGGCATCAGGGGAAAGTTATTAAACACTTGCAATATTTAGAACATTACCTTTGTACCTATCATGTAATATGTAACAAGCTTACAAGCATTATAGTGTAAAGAAAATTTATGTAAGACATTCATAGTTTCAAATGTGATGAAAATGAAGGAAAAACTAGGTGCATGCATATGTGATTTTTAATAAGTGTAGAATTGGGCCAGTGAGATGGCTCAAGTGGATAAAGATGCTTGCTGCCAAGCCTGGTAGAACGTGAGTTCATCCCCAGAGCCCACATAGTGGAATCGACTCATTCTCGGAACACCACATACACATGCACATCACACAAATAAATGAGTGTAATATTAAAATCGAAAACAAGAAACTAGACTATTCACATTTTAAGTAGCCCATTATGTCCTCAAAAGTCTCCCAAGGGGCCGGGCAGTGGTGGCGCACGCCTTTAATCCCAGCACTTGCTAGGCAGAGGCAGGCGGATTTCTGAGTTCGAGGCCAGCCTGGTCTACAGAGTGAGTTCCAGGACAGCCAGGGCTACACAGAGAAACCCTGTCTTGAAAAAAAAAAAAAACCAAACAAACAAAAACAAAACAAAACAAAACAAAAAAGTCTCTCAAGTTCATCTTTGTACTAAAGGAAAAAAAAAATCTCATTCAATGTGTAGCCTTTATAAGAAAATAAATGAAATTATAGGCTAATTTGTAAAACTACAAGTAATGAAAAGGAGGAAATGAAATATAAATATGCAGCACATTAAAATCTTGTTTTTAAAATCATCCTATATATGATACTTTTCAAAAACACTCACTAGATGTTTCAGAGATGATGATGCCTATATTCATTTCGGTCTCCTTAGGCACATGGGCCAGGGATGTGGCTTTCTGAAGGATGCTGCCTTGCCACCTAAGTTTGAAGGGGCACCTAGGAAGTCATTTTCCAACCCCCTTGACTGTACTTGACCGTACCTAGCCGTGGCTTACTTACAGAGACTTTCCCTCTGTCCTATCTGCACTGTGAGCGTTCCTGTTGTGCTTGTGGCTTGGAACAGTAGTGCCCTAGTTGACTCTGGTGAGCAGGGTTGTGAGTATCTACGTGTATGTCTCTACCTTGCTTTCTCTGGTGACCGCTGTGCCCTCATCTCACGTATTCAAAACACCTTAAATCCTTTGCAGAAGAGGTGGGGTAGAGGATGCCATACCCCTACCTCACCTCACACAAGCACACCTAGACAGTGTGTCCCTGTCTTCCTGCTTTGAAGCAGATAGGTGTTTCTAGTCCTTGTTGAAGGAAGTCCCCTGCCTCCAGCAAGCATCCTGGGGATGTGGTCAGCAGAGGCATCTAGTCTGTTGCTTTCTGTCTGGTTAGCTGCTTGGCTCAGAGCCCACTGCACTTCACAGTCTTCAGCCCACACCTGCTCATCTGCTGGTTCCTGCTTAGAGAATGACTGTAGGCATTTGTGAGTAACAAAGCAAAAATACAATTTGGAAGAAAAGGACTGTGATACGTTCCAGAAATAAATAGTTGTCTTAGATTATGCCTGGTCTTTTTTATCTTTATGACGATTGGCCAGAGATTCCTTTTCTTTTCTTGGAAAGCACTGACATCCAAACAGGGCCAATGCCAAGCTGCCCCAAATATTAAGAGTGAGGAAATTATATGCAAATGAACACGGGCATGTATAATAGCTTCTGCGCGGGACTGGTGGGACTGAGCATGGCCTGGTGTGTGCACAGTTTAGAGCCCTTCCACCTGGGCACAGAGCTTTCAGAAGAGAAAAAAACACCCAGTGCCTCTCATACAGCAGGCAGGCCGGTGATTACAGAAAGCCTGGCCCTCTTGAAGTTTAGTTTTCTACTTCCTTTCTTTGAGCATAAAGCAAAAGGAGGTTTCTCTGAGAGTCCTAATAGAAGCTTTTGAATGATCTGCCGAGGTAGCAAAGGGGTGAATGGACTCCATCAAGATTGGCCCGAAGTATGAAATAATTATCGAAAGGATTCCATTAGAGACGAAAGCTATCTAGACTGGCAGACAGAAAAGGCTGACCCTTTCCCGCTCTTAACTTATTCTGATGGATGGCCTGAAGTTGAAATGACTCAAGTGTATCACAGATCCTCAAAGAAAAATATTGAACATAGAGGCATATAAGCAAAAGCTGGAAAAATAGACTCTTTGGTTAAAGCCGGGAGAGAAAAGTATATTTTCTTACTTTCCTGTTTGAACTGACAGGAGTGGAGGCTAACTGGAGTATCTTCTCATCAAGTAAAAATTAGTTTTAATAAAGTAGGGAAGATTGCTTGTACCATGTACAATGTGGTCATAAACTCAACCAAAAGAAGATCTACAGGTCCCATGATTTGTACCTGAAGGCATTGCAGAGCAGCTCTTCCCTCGCGGGTGATGGTAGGTCAAACCCTGCCCATTTCCATGAAGAAAACATAAACGTGCTTCTCCCCCCCCCCCCGGAGTCCTGGAAGCCTACTTTGCATTGCACACTAAAGTAGCCAGTATGCAAATCTCACACACATTTGTCGACATCCGTGTATATACGCAGATCTGCACACACCTTGCTAGGGAGAAATGGGTCTAGTACTGAAAGTCATTGTGATTTTGGAAGAGGCAACAGCGGCCTTGCTTCTGGTTTCCCCAAAGCACTCTGGTGCTGTTGGATGCAAGTGTGGGTGCTCTGTTATGAGGAGAAAATTGCTGATAGTAAACAAAGGTAGTGTATCATCTGAATGGGGGGCTGGCTGGAGGCAAGGGTATCAAGACTAAAGGGAAACTGGGCAAGACAAGTATGCTGCCCTTGGAGGTCTTGTCTCTGAAAAGTAAGAAGTGGCCAGCAATGAGGAAGTAAAAGAAAGGGGCTTATTTTAAAATCTCAAGCACAGTGGAGCGATGGGAAAGCATTCTCTATTCTTTAAGTGTTCACATCAGACTTGCAATATATTGGTTAAAAACTGGACCACTTAAGAACTGCATGGCAATACAAGCAAGTGTTATAAGACTATGAGAATCCTGGAGTCTAAACTGAGTCTTCAGTCCCCAAGGATTCCATCAGTGGTGTGGTCCTATATGAGGATAAAGACCCAGGACTCTGGCATGCCTCTGGGCTCTGGAAACTTCTTATGAAGTTTCCATTGTATTTCCTTGAAACCATAACTCTATTAACTTATTATCAAACACTATTGCCATTTCTATCAATAGATAGGTAATGGATAAATATAAATTACTATTTAAATTCAATTAAATAAAAACATGTCCATTTAAGCCTTTATGCCATGTGAACATATAAATATTTGGTGGTATTATATTTATATTAGAACTGTTGAAATAGCATATATATTAGTATAGAAAATGATACTGGAGGGTTTAATATAATTTTTCTTGCAAGGAAATCCCTAGTATCATGTGCATTGATAATGGGAAATGCATGTATGGCATTTCTGAGACAGGCAGTTGCTTCTCAACTCTATGCAGTAGAATGTTGTAATAGTCACAGATTCAAGTGGCTGGAGAAACAAAATTATCTCCTGGGGATGATTGGGGAGGTAAATTGAGACAGTGTGAAGACCCTTCTACAGATTTTAAGTTTCTCATGAATGAATAACCCAACCTAGCCATCTGACAGATCTCGTCCATCAGAGTCCACAAGCTGAGAGAAACCAAGCTTATTCTAGCCAATAACTTTGTATGGTAAAGGTGCCAGTGTTGACTACTTTGAGGGAGCAGTCACAATGGTGGCATGTTTCTAGGTTTGTTTGCAACCAGTTGGCCAAGTGTATTGTTCCCTTTTATGTTTATCAAATAATTAATCTTATTTCAGTTTTGTGTGCTGGTAATGAACATGAGTCCCTCCAACATCAACCTGTCTGTCACAAGGTTACATGGCTTTGCTCACACAAACACCAATAATCAGCTGACTAAACACGTTTGTCACGCCTCAACTTTTGCTTGGAGCGAGTGGGAGATCGGCTGATGTTCATCATTTTGCTTTTTGAGGAAACCTTTCAAATCTAAGTGTCCAACTGCAGATTGAAGGCAACAGTCTTATTTGTAACTACTGTGTGCTAAAATCTTCTTTTTGTGTCTATGGAGACACAGGTCAGATAAATGTCAACATAAAAATAATTTGAGATTTCATTTTTAAATCTTGACAGATGGAGGTTAGGGCCATCACTGTGATAAGAAAACAAAGGAAGACGTTCCTGTGGTAGATGACAATCTTGAGTGGGACCTTATGATTCTGATTGTTTTCAATGTAGGTGTCATCTCCGAGATGCTAACCTCTTGTTTCTGCCTTACCTGATTCATCTTACTGAACACTTCACAAACTATTTCTCCTGTGTGGGATCTTCTTGCTGCTTTTGCACATGAAACAAGCAAATGCTAATGCTTTAAATTAAGACAATATCAGCAGCTGTAAGATGGCTCAGTCTAGTCAGTAAAGCACTTCTCTTGCAAGCAGGAGGACTAGAGTTTGAATACACAGTACCCACACAAAATAAATAAAATAAGAATGCCTGTGTTCCCAGCACTGTGAGTGCCAGGTTCAGAGAGAGACCCTGACTTAAAAAAAACAAGGTGGAGCAAGATGGAGGAAGACACCCACCATTGACCTCTGGTGAGGTGCGTATGTGTGTGTGTGTGTGTGTGTGTGTGTGTGTGTGTGTGTGTGTGTTTCCATTCGTGCATCTGTGCATGCGTGCGTGTGACACACAGAGAGAGACAGAGACTTAATCAGATGGGTATGACTTGAATTTAAAAGACAAAGTAAGTTCATCTTTAAATTACTTTTGCAAAAAGACAGCAAGAGGGGGGAAACCCTCCTCCTCACTGGCATGCTGATATGTTTTTATATGAATAAAGAATATTGTCCTTTGACAAATGTATTGCTTATTCTTCTGTATTTCTGTGTTCTCACTTGTCAATCAGAAGGCGCTGGAGCTGACGTTCATCTTTCTATGATCAGCTTGATGACAGACCACTTCACTATTTTTAACAGACAGATCAATATGAGGAGACTGATCATAACTAGACTCTTCATTTTTCTCATATGTGTAGTTACTTACTGCATGGTCATCAGATCCACCTTCTTTGTCAGCTCTCTACACAAGAATTTCCTAAAGGAGACATGTTTTATGAAAAGCTGAGTTTCACTTTTCTAACTCTATAAAGTCAGTTTACTCCCATTATAATTTCCTTTATTTTGTTTTTTAATTTTTGGAGATTTTAACTATGTTTATTTTTTGTTGTTGAGGGTTAAACTTTGGCAAGCATGCTAAACTCTCACCCTCTCTCTAAGCTTTACTCTGCCAGACCTAGAGATCATCTTGTCTGATTGTTTTTGACAGTGTATTTTGACAATGGGCATGCCTAAGTAGATAGGAAGAAATGTTCACAAGGCCTTAACCCTAAACAAAGAACTGAAGGCAACTGAGAGAAACTGGGAGCAAGAAAGGTGGCCTTCCCAGGAAAGAGTGTACCAAGTGGTTGTTCAGTGCCAAATGGTTAGCCCTGAAAATACATATTACATTTGTGTGTGTGTGTGTGTGTGTGTGTGTGTGTGTGTGTTTGCAGCAACAATGTGAAGAAAGACACCATGAATTTGAAGAGTAGGGAGGGGTATATGGAAGAGTTTGTAGGGAGGAAAAGAAAAGGACAAATTATAAATTATAAAAAGGGGAAGAAAATGAATAAAGGGATATTTTTAATTAATACATTTTCTAGATTAAAATTTCTGAAGTCCACAGAATAACATGGGTAATTTTTTTTTACTGTTCTCTAACAATAAGGAATATAGAGTTACAAAACTTAGCCCTAAAGATGACATTTTTTTCTCTACTCTCAGCTATAGATGAGACAAGCCACTCCTAAGCTGTTTGCCTTGCCTGTGTTCCATTCATGGAACCAGAGAAGCTGGATTCCTTTCTATAGTGTCAAGAAACTTTCTACATATTAGCCAAAGTGGAGCGTGGTAGATCCAAAGCTTTGAAAGATCCAGACCATATGCACAGCGCATAAGAAATCTGTAGGACAGCAAAGTAGAAAAACGGGCAGAAGTAACTAGACAGTGAAGAGGTTTGCATGGTGAGGATGAGGCAAACAGCAGCATCCCAGACTTGGGAATTGGACATCTGGTGTTCCTTTTTCCCCAGCTTATCTCTACTCCCATGAGGGCTCAGCCCCATAGATGCCAGGACCTTAGGTATCTCCTGGCATCTCCCACGCTGATGAAGAGTAAGGAGCACACAGTAAGTGCCCTGTAAATGACCAACAAAGGCCCTCCCCATAGGACAGCACTGCCTCCCCATGGAAGATTCTTCTTCCACCAATGACTGAGAAGTCTGGTATTTCATTGCCAGATTGTTAATTGTTTAAGAACATTCCGGGGCAGTCATGGTTGCCATTCCCTCAGTCTCTGCTCTGTCCGTGCACACCTTGTGGGTAGGACACATTTTGGGTGGAAAGTTTTGTGGGTAGATTGCTGTCCTCCTTCCTTTACTGGAAGTCCTGCCTGGCTACAGGGCATGGCCACTTCAGGATCCATGTCTCCATCTGCTAGGAGTCTCAGCTAAAGTAACCCCCATAGATGTTCTGGGGTCTCCCCCAATTCCAGGTCCCTGATAAGTCCTAGAGATTGCCCCACCACCACCATAGATCTATCTCCCTTCTCTCTCCCCTGCTCTCTCTACATGTGATCCCCTTTGCCTTCCTTATCCCCTCTTGCACCCAGTTTCCTCCTGCCATCAATCTCCAGTGAGAAAGATTCAAGCATCCTTCCTTGAGCCCTTCTTGTTATTTGGCTTCTTTGGGTCTGTTGATTATAGTGTGGTTATCCTGTACTTTATGGCTAATTTCCACTTATCAGTGAGTACATACCATGCATGTCCTTTGGGGACTGGGTTACCTCATTCAGGATAATATTTCTAGTTCCATCCATTTGCCTGCAAACTTCAGAGACTGAATCATCAACCAAAAAGTGAGCAGGAGCTGGACCTAGGTCCCCTGGACATATATGGTAGATGAACAGCTTCCTCCTCGTGTGGGTTCCCCCAACAACTGGAGCAGGGGCTATCCCTGAACCTGTTGCCTTCCAGCCTATAGCTCATACACCCCTAAATGACCACCTTGTCTGGCCTCAGTGAGAGAGGATGTGTCTAGTCCTGCACCAACTTGATTGGGGAAGGGGGAGGGGGAGTGGAGGGGGCCACACCCAGAGCAGGGCTTCCCCTTCTCAAAAGAGAGGCAGATATTGGGTTGTAAAATGAATAAATAAATGTTTAAAAAAAACCATTCCAGGCATATACAACTATATATCTCCCTGTTTTATTATATTTAAGCAGAAAGGAATACTCCCCTGTTTGTGTGGCCATCTAAGACGTGCATTTCACAAATCACGAATTTTAGAGAACTAAAATCTAAACACTTCTGGTATGCATAAGACATGTGCCTCATAACTGAGAACATAGGACATTTTCATGATAGCACTGGAGAAAGAAGAAATACAATGGATTTCCTCTCTGCGTCATTTGGCTTCAAGAACACAAGGACACAGGTAGCACTAATTCTTCGAACAAGCATGCTCATAGATAGTGAGCTTGAGATTTCCCAAAAGCACAAACAGTAGAATTCTGTGGCCCTCCAAAAAAATCCCAATGCTTATTTGTGATTAGTTTTAAAGGAGCAAGGTAAGGCATCGTCAGTAGGTTGTCGAAATGAGCCCAGAAGTGTTCTGAGGAAGGGGACCCATTTATGTCTCTGTGTATACCACACTTGAAGAGCAGGGAAAATGATCTCATTCTCTACTGACCCGCCCCCAAGGTGTTTGAACCACTTTCTTTGATCTCTTCCCTATGATTGAAATGGTATAACATACTTGCTAACTTCATTTAGAAATAGGTATGAAAACCACCCACTTAATATTGTGTTTGTATTGAAAAACACAAAGAGAACTTTGCAAGGAAAAATATAGGAAAACACTAAAAGCCAGTGGTTTTAAACAGTTTGTTATTTACATGATAATATGTAAACAATGCTTCTTTCAAAATTTTTGGATAATATTTAATAACAATGCTACATTCATGTTTGGTAAGCACTCTCTGAGTTATAAGATGTGAACATTATGTGGTGTAGCATACTGTACTGACAGTTCTAATATCTAATATGTAGGTTGATGGGAAATAAAAATAAATTGTGTTACATTTACCCAGATAAGGAGGAGCTTGTAATGGAAATTTAGAAAAGTTTAAATAATTTGGGTAAGTATAATAGCCACTACTGTTTCTATGTTGTATCTCCTCAAATAGCATGTGAATGTATTGATTTAACTATGGAAATTTCACATCAAATTATGCATAAATGCATAAAAACTATGACTTTTAAAACTTAGGATAATAAAATGTATACAATATTTTATTCTGAGGAACTCACATTTTAGGAACTATTTAAGAACTGCTCCATAACGCTGTCTTGTGGAATGTTCCCTAGCTCCTGGGACACTTTCATTAATAAATAAACAGATTAAAATGTACAACTGCTATTTGCACATGAACATCAGAAATGTAGTCATGTGTCGTAAATTATGTAAAAAAAACTTTAGTCACCATATATTTTAGAATATCCAACTGATAATTAGAAGAATTTCTTGAAATAGAATCAGACTTAATTAGTAAATTATATATTGTTGAAATGTGAGAGGTAATGAAGTTTGAGAGTTCTAGCAAAAACTAATTTTTTAGAAAAGAGGAAAAGAAAAAGGAATGCCAACACAATGTCTAAGTGAATACCCACATTATAGAATTTAGCATTTTAAAACATTTAGATGTTGTTTATTACGCTAGTTTGAGGCTCACTAGTTACCCTTTATAATATACAAAAATTACAGACAGATTTAAACACTTTCTCACCTAATGCTGTAGAAATCACGGCCTGGTGTTGTGTAACCCAAAAAGAACAGCCAAGATACCTACTTCTGGCCACAAAACAAAAGTCTGGTAAGTGTGCCTTTGCATGGCCAAGTTGGAAACCCTCCCTGCATATGAGCAAAGCATTTTTGCATCTTTTTGGTGATTTTTTTTTCTCTAAGTACCTTTCAGTTATAACAATCTGAGTTCAGCTTCCTGAGAAAAATACCCCCTTTTCATTTCATTGCATCTAAGAAGCTAGAGAGTATGTTTAAACAGATATATTTTCTTTTTGTCTAACCTTGTCTGGAAGATATAGGAAAACTAATCTGCCTTATTTACATATGGCACAATCTATCCAGTATTCAAGGGTCTGTCAGAAACAGGAACCTTGTGCATTTCCATGGTAACCGATGGCATGCTGACAGTATCTGGCTTGTTGCAGCTTCGTCTAGGCAGGCCGGCAATTAATCAGCCATCTACATGCACAAAATTCTTTGTGAGTGAATGGCAGTGCCTCTGTATGCTGTCTGTGCTTTCACAATTCCGTATTCCTGCCGGGCAAAGTACTTTTTTGTCTCTTCTATTCATTTTCCGTAGCTCGCCAAAACGTGCTAGAAAAGAGAGTGGGGGCTGGGCAGGAAACACATCCACCTGTAATTTCAAAAATGACATTATTTCTTGCCAGCCTCAAATATGCCAGGGTGTGTTCCTTCCTTTTATTCCGCACCTCATAGTGAGTTTGCTTTTTATCTTTTCTCCCCCTGGTTTTTCTTAGGTTGTGCTTGATGGCCCTGTGTCTTGAGGTCCTTCATTGTCAGTCTAAGTAGGACACACCTACCCGAGCAGGTATGTGCATGAACCAGGGCAGGCCTGTGTGGTGCAGCTGGGGGCTTTTTATATCTCACATCTGCTTCTGTCCTCTGAGCTGCGTGGCACTGATGTTACTCCCATTCTGCAGACTGAAGGGCAGATAAATTGAACAATTGTTGGATCTGCATGGTGGGCTTAGGCTGAAGGCACCAGGTTGCTGGCCACAGTCCCAACAGGTGCACGCACATACACACACACACATTTCTCTTTCTGCTTCATGTGTAGTGTTTCATGGTGTAGGAATCAAGATCATTTCACTCAGAAAGTCATCTTGTTGGCCTCTTCATTCATAGGCCTTCCTTATCTAGAATTGGGTAGAGTGAGATATCCACAGGCCTTTGGTGATTAGCAGAGAACTGGGTTTGGTTGTTGCTAGGGACTCTGACCAGGTCAAGTCTAGGGAGGCTCTCCTCTTCTTTTTCTGTAAGATGAACACAAAGATTTGATGATCTTGAAGGGTCCAGCCAGCAAAGAGATTCTGCGATTCTCCATTTTCTTTCCTGCAATGCTATTTTGGGGTAGTCAAAAATAAGGAGTAAGCAGAAATTAATATCCATGACTTATTCAGTCATTTGTACTTGATAGATGACAGACTGAATTGAATGGATATCCTTTTTGAGATGGAAAAAAAAAAAAGGAAGGTTTGACAGCTGAGTGGTTGACACATCTCAGTAGGTCAATGTTCATGGAAGCCAGATTTGGCCAGTTTCATTTGCACATACCAATCTCAAAAGTAACGTGTTCACCTCCAATTTCAACTGAAGCAGAGTGTCTAAGGAAGACTGTGCCACACCCTGGTGTGTCAGTCTACAGATGCTTTCACAGGTGAGTTTCCAGGTTAAAGAAAGCAACGGGCAACAAAGATGTATCTGTAAAGTAGAGAACCAGAGAGGAAAGTGCATGGAAGTTTTCTGCTAGTCGTTTTATTGGTATGTGCTCGCATGAATATGCACTTGTATGCTGCTGCCTTTCTGATTTGCTCTTCCCTAAATTGACTACTCAAGGATGAGTTCTGCTCCACACATGTTTTCTTTGAGCTTCTCAGTTCCCCTTTAAAGCCTACACTCAGTTTGAACATGAATCCTGCTTCAGTTGCAGGCAAAGAGGCTCCTTTTCCACAGACATCGCACCGCTCCACCCTCCTTCACTGGCTCAGAGGGTGACAATGCTCTAATAGCAACATCCCACATGACAAAAGATGGATTTAAAAGTTAGTTTATTGTAGTTTCCATTAGATTGATTTCCATTGCCAAACTTTAGCTATGTATGCTTTCCAAATGTAAATAAATATGAAATTATTGATGCACAAGCATTTTCTTTAAAAGCTTAAGTAACCTTAAAGGATGGCCTGAAAACAGAATAGAGCATGTGGAGAAGGCTTTTAGAGAAATAAAAAACAAAACAGGCTCTGGTACAACGTTTTCCCCCTTAAAGCAGCCGAGGAAGTGAGAGATAGACCTCCTGGCCCAGCTCTGTAAGAATATCTCATACAGTCTTTCCAGTCACTCTCTCCGGCTTACTGGTCTACCCAGTCAGTATCCAAGAATATGCCACACACATTGTAACCCACTTTGAAATAGCCTGATTGTTATAGAACTTTCACGAGTATATTCAAAATTAAAATAATGCTATTCTTACAAATAAGCTCCCCCATTAAAAAAATGTATTTCTACAGGAAGCATATCATTTTATCACAGTAATCTGATAATATGTAGCCCCTCTGACTTTGTTTACAGTATTAGAAAAATCACCCTGAACCTTCTGTACCCAGACCAAGTGCTCTGCAAGTAAATCTCTTCCCCTCAACTCTCTTTTCACTTTTTCATTTTATGTCCTTGGGTATCTTTTATTTAAGGAGAATTTCCATTGTGCCATCCATCAGTCATTCAAACAAGTATTTACTGCCCTCAGTTTGGAGAGTGATAATAATCCAAGTTGTGGGGATATTCTCTATAATGGGAGTTTTCTACTTTAGTATCTAATTTTAATATGAACATTTTGAATACATATATTAATGGATTGCTTTCCCATATAACTATGTATCGCCTATGTTTCTCACTACCAAGACTGTACAGTAAAAAGCAACCATATTTAGTTCATAGCTTTGGTGTAATGAAATAAAATGTGTAGTTTACTCAACAATGGCTTAACATATGAAACACCTTGAGCAGTGAAATTCAGAGAAAAGAGAGTGGAATGGGGCAAGGGGAGGAAAGAAGGAAACGGAGGGGTGACTGCATAAAGTGGGGGATCTCCTCAGGAGACGATGGATGTGTGTCAGAAAAGGGGCAACAGCATCCAACACCCATGAGGACACTGGAAATCATTAAAACATGTACTTCCTGTGATCTGGTGTGTGGCATGAGAATTAGATTTCAGTAAGTCTGATTTTCAAATAAGATCTAATATTAAACTTAGAATGTTTCACCCTCAGTTCCAGACTGACTTCTCTGACATCACCATGCCAGCCCACGTCTGTCCCTCATGAGACCTCAATGAGATGGATGTCATTTGCAAATTGCAGAAAAATGAGGGTCTGTAGTCTGTCTCCCAGCTGTGTAAATACACTTGACACTGCTGGGCTGGGCACCTAAAAGATGGAGATAAAATTTGAGTTGTGTAGGTTTTCATCACATTAAAAGTAAGAACAAGTGGTTTTTCCAGACCTCAGAATGGGCACAGGGGCCGTTCTCAGGAGTTCTGTTGCAGCCTTGCCCTTGATATGCCATCAGGCTCTCAAAGTCCTTAGAACTTAATATGCATTGGATCAAACTGTATTGATCACCATATTCTCCACTTTTGACCTACAAAAATAGTGATTTCATATGATTCAAGCTAGCACTTAGGAAAACGTTATAATGTATCCATAGTGCAGCTTGCTTTTAGCTACGTCAAAAATCACTGCAGAGCACGCTTAACCGGGATCTTGTCTTTATTTTTCCTTTGTGTGTGTGTGTATGTGTGCGTGTAGCTGTTCATGTGTGTGCTTGTGTGGATATGAGGTTATGAGTATTCATGTCAGCGTTAGATGTTTCTCAGGCATGGTATACCTTATTTTTTAGCAACTCTCTATGGATCTTGGGGCTTACAATTTAGCACAGGCTAGCTGGCCTCTGAGCTCCAGAGATCTACCTGTCTGCTGGGATTACAAGTTAATAACACCATACCCCTATTCTCTCTTGGTTTTTTTTTTTTGGGGGGGGGGGGGATTGTTGTGTTTGGTTTTGTTTTTGTTTTGCTTTTTTGTTGTTGTTGCTTTTGGAGAGAGGGTTTCTCTGTGTAGCCCTGACTGTCCTGGAGCTCACTCTACAGAACAGGCTATCCTCAAACTCAGAGACCTGCCTGTCTCTGCCTCCCACATGCTGGGACTAAAGGCATGCACCAATGAGCCCAGCTTCCACACCCAGCTTTTCATGTGGATACTGGCAACGGAACTTGAGTGCTTGTGCTCTGCTTTAAGCACTGACAGATCCATCTCCTCAGCCACCTTTTATCTTCTTGTTGAGTGTGTACTTGAGCGGCCAATAGCAATCATTCTGTTTGTAGAGACCTCTGGTTCTTATGACCTTGGCTGTGATCTTCAGCTTTGTCTTCCTTCTCCATGAAGTAGAACTGGAAGCCAGGATCATGGCCAAGCTTACATAAAATAAATTACCAAGCACAAAAACCACATCATCAAGACTGGTACTGAGTCTAAGAAATATAGTTTCCCTCTGCTAGTAACCTATGATTGTGTGGTTAGCTGGGCTCTTTGCTTCTCTCAAACACGTGTGAATTCTAACTGCCCACCGTCTACAGACGTCTTCTCTCTGCTTTCTCATCTGATCAGTGCTAGTTCAGAGGTTTTAGAGAACAATCTGGAAAAGTACAGAACCCTCCCCCCAGTTCTGAGATGCCAGATGCTCAACCAGTCACTCTGGTGACATATTTATCATGCCACGCTGCCTTGGCTCTGTGTTCCCACATGTTATTGGTCCAGGGAGGGAAAGTCAGTGTAAGCAATGTCCTAAGAATTAAGCATTTGCTCTTCTTTCCTTGAATGACTTCTCCTATTCTCATTCCTTGTCATCTACCTATCTTTCTGATTCCAGAGTAGACTTTAATCGACATGGACACCTCCACCATGTGACCTTCACTCATGCTCCCAAAGCCCCAGGGGGTTGGTAAGAAGGAACACTCACTAAGCCCAGCATCCCAGGGACAGAACCAGCACCTACAGGCCCTTGACTTCAGTCAATCATCGCCATGACAACTTAGGTCACAGACCCTAAACGTCAGCATTTAGAATCTAGAATGAGGTGAGGAGAGAAGAGAGAGCTCTACACGTCATTACAGTCCTTCCCTTTGGGTGTGGCACTTACTGCCTGTGCTGCTATACAGCCATAGCCATTGCTGCCTTTATGCTATGTGGATTCCATCCTCCTTTTACCCAAGTGCCTTTTCATTCATGAGATCACAAGTAAGAAGGTGGTTGGTTTTATGTGATATCTTTACATGGCTACTTGGCAAGATCAAAGCTTGGCAACCATCCCTCTTTCCCCATACACAGCATCCTATGTAATACAAACCACAACTACAGACCTGCTAAGTCATTGAATTCTAAGGATTTTCTCAACCTGGCGATTCTATTCAAATTAGATTTTCTAACTATAATTTACCTAAACTGGATCCTTCCACAGCATGAGAGTTAGGCAGCCTCCATAGGCTCAGGGAAATCTACATTGGTTTAGTCTTCATCTCTACATATCTCCCGGCTACTAATTCGGGATCGTAGGAACCTTAATGGGGAAGATGAGCTTCTTTCTCCTAAATGTGAGGGAAAAATGTGCCAATTGTATGAATAGGAAAATTGTGCCATCACGTCACTAACACAGTGAGTTCTTTCCACACAAGGCATAAGTGCAGTTCTTTCTGGGGAACTTAACTGTTTCATTTTACATGAGATATATGGTTGCAGGGTCTGTCCTCCTCGGTAGAGTTTAAGTTCCCTGAGAACAAGAACCCAAATGTGTTGCTGCCATTTAGCTCTCTATGTATGCAGTTGTACTCACAGCAATAGGATGTGTGCCAAAAGAAGACAGGGAGGTCAGGGGAGCCTTCCAGGAGATGTAATGAGAGATGCTCGAAGATTGGCAGTGGTTTGAGTTACAGATATGAAAGGTACATGTTTCTCACCGTGGATATTACGCTGACATTTTCTCATGTTCTAATCCTTTGAAAGCTGATGTTCTCTTAATAGCAGGTGTCTTCTCTATAGCAGGGTTTGTTTTTTTTTTAAGTTGGAATTCAATAGACCTCCTTAGCCTAAAGCCAGTCTAAGAAAATGGAAAAAGCTGTAGCCATGTGAAAGGCAGATGCAGGAGGGCCTGGCAATTCTTCCCTCTGTAAAGAGTTAAACATCATTACAGTGGTATTAGCTGGAGAGACACTTGGGCACAAGCTCATGGTAATAGAGCATCTAAAGAGGATCAGGGCTTGGTGAGAGAAAAGGAGTCCTGTTTACATCTATCTACAAAGCAATTGAGGATACAAGGGACTTAGACACAAATTATAGACTGAAGGCAGAGCCCTGTGTAATGAGCCTTGGTACTAAATGGATTTGGGCATTACTGTCAACTCTGCCACATACACCCCCCCCCCCAAGCTGGTGACTTAGGATAAATCATTAAGCTTACAACAATGTTGTGGTAAGATGAAGCAATGGTCACTCCACAGGGTTTTTGAAACAGATAAATTTAAACAATGTTTGCAAAAGGGACTGTTGCTGACTCTAAAAGCCTGGTCGCCATTCTTCATCTGACTTATCCAAATTAAATCTTGATTTTTTTTTCCACTATAGGAAGACACCCAATCCTTGAGCTCATGTGCCAGATTTGGGCATCTCCACATCTGGAAGCAGATGTTTAAATAGAATAGTAGCAACCGAAGGAATGTGGCAGCAATGCAGAATTTATTCAGCCTGTAGAATCAAGCCTTAAGCTGTGAGGCTCAGAATCTCCACTTCTGTAAAATGAATAAAGCAATTTATTCACTTATTTTGCCTGTGCTTTTCCCACATTGACTGAGGATTCAAGAACTGGCTGATGGCTCAGACGAAGATCACCTTAGTTCAAAGTCTATTTGGAGAGGCAGTTGAGCCAGTCCCTATGACTGGGAAAGGCTGTGGAGGAGGCAGCCAAAGGAATGAGAAACCAAGTTGTTTGTCACTAGGTGCTTAGAAATAGCATAACCCAGCTTCTTCCAATTAGGACCAACTCTGCTGGAGCCCCTCTTCTGCTGCTCACCAGCTTGGTGGTCTGAACAGGGTCTGTCTCTCAACTCCCTAACCCCCTTAAATAGCTCTGGCCTGAATTAAGTACTTACCGCTTGTTGAGTGCATGCTACAGAGAGTGACCTCAGGCATTTGCTTCATTTTCTTGTGCTGTTGTCCCTTATAGCTGTGGGTGTAAGTACATAGTGCGTAATAAGTGATGGTGTTCTCCACCATTAGCCAGGATGTATGTGTTGCTATCCTCCAGCTGCTCAGAAGACTGGCACACCACCTGTCATCTTCACTGTTCCCTCCCCTGCTTCATACATCTCCTGTCAGGTAATCTAGGAAAACATGACTTTTACAACTTGTTCCCTGGTTCGGATGATGAATGAGATGGGTTAAATCATTCAGTTCTCTCGATGGCCCCCACATGTTGATGCTGAATGAAAAAGGGTGTCTGATAAATTGTTTGTTGTCATTAAGGCTTATGTCTCATACGGGTTTGATGTCTCTCCCCCACACCTCACTCGTTGTCCAACACACAAAGATAAGTCTTACAAAGGATGCTCCACAATTGTTGAGGCTGTCTGGTGCCTTGCCCACTGTATAACGTCATTAGATAGGATGCCTTGCTTGATATGAAGCTGGGCTTCACTTGCATCTTTCCTCAGTCCTCAGCATGGCTCCTCCCACTTCGCTCCACAGCCACAGCTTCTTTGTGGCAGCTGAGACCCAGTTTTGAATCTCCTGTGATCCCAATTTTAAAATAGCCATCGAATCACAATGTCACACTCATATAAACTTTGAACAATACAATTTATCTGAATATAGATTTTTTAAGTTGTACAAAATTATGCATATATCCTTGCATAGTTAATGGGGAGGTTGAATTATGAACATAGAAACCCAGACTCATGGCATCTTTGTGTTCTTCTGTCTAGGCACAGTCTCTTCTTAGGCCCCATGCTATTTATGTCCACTTCTTGGTAGATGGAATGACAGCTAATATTTGAACAATGGTGGATGGGTGGATGGATCGGTGGGGCGGACAAATAGGAGAGTCGGTGGATGGATGGGTAGATGGATGGAAGGATGGATGGATGGATGGATGGATGAATGGATAGATGGATGTGTCTATGAGTGGGTGGATAGATGGATGGATAGACTGATGGATGGATGGATGGATGGATGGATGGATGGATGGATGGATAGAAGGAAGGATTGATGGGTGGGTGTGTCAGTGGGTGGGTGGGTGGATGGATGGGTATAATACATTTGAACATACAGTAAAATCCACTAAGTGTAAAATGCATTGCTAGTTACTTGACAGATAAATCAGCTTTCTGTGGCTGTGACAAATACCAGGTAAACTTTGAAGAGGAAACACTTGTTTAAGCCTCAGTCCTCGATCACTGACCTCTGGCCCTGTTATGTCAGCAAGCACAACATGTAGGGGAGGAGACTCCTTCCTCATCCCTGGGATGCTGGGGCCTGAGAAGGAGGAAGGACAGAGTCCCAGTGTTTC
The DNA here is from genome assembly GCF_000001635.26 of Mus musculus. NCBI lineage: Eukaryota > Metazoa > Chordata > Mammalia > Rodentia > Muridae > Mus > Mus musculus. The sequence continues at coordinate 34,419,906 of NC_000069.6, forward strand.
TTCAAGAGCAAATTGTTTCAAGGTTATACCTTGCTTTCTCTTTGAAATACAAATACAGGGCCAGTTGTGACAGCACACAAAAACCTGGTTACTGACGAAAGTGCTGGGGTAGTTTGCAACACCTGCCCAAGAATTCTAAGCATAGGTCAATGGGCCCACTCTGCCAGGAAATGGGCAGTGCACAGACTGGCACAGAAGGGAGGATGTCACAGTGAGCTACTATGGCCAGAGATTCCATTACTATGGGCATCCATGGTCTCAGCTGGTTCCACCATGCTCAGCATGGAACTCAACACAAGAGGCTGACCTATGGCTAGGTATTATGAGGCATGAATGGCAGGTCCTGGCAAAAGTCAGCCTGAAATTGCCAAGAACTACACTGCCTGGCAGGGAAGGCTCTTGCCAACTTGGGCCACCAAGCACCTGAGACGTCATCACTGGGAAAGAGGGTGATTCTTTGAGGGGGCAGGGGGTGTCCTTGGTCTTGGTCTTGGTCTTGGCTGCTGTTTGTCTGAGACAGGGTTGTGTGTGTGTGTGTGTGTGTGTGTGTGTAGCCCTGGCTATCCTAGAACTAACCAGGCTGTCTTCAAATTCTACGATCCACCTGCCTCTGCCTCCTGAGTGCTGAATTAAAGGTGAGTCGCCACACTGACTAACGTGCTGATTCTGAATACCTAGAAAGTTAATTTACACTCCAAACTAGATCCAATGGAAAACTTTTAAATGTCTGGAATAAATTAATTGCTCATTTCTTAAGATACGCTATACATGTAAAATATATACTGATTTTGAAGATTTAGCTAGGAAAAAAATACAATACCTCATTATATTTTATTCTGATTACATATGAAAATTGGATATTTGGGCCAGGCGTGGTAGCACTAGGAAGGCTGAGGCAGGTGGATTGCTGAGTTGAAGCCAGCCTGGTTCTCTGAATCCAAGACTGTGTGAGCCCATTTCCTCTTCTGTTGTGTACATTCTACTAGCAGCTCTCATTTTAATTCAAAATATCAAACTTTAAAACATAGCTGTAAGCATCAAGTTATTTTAGCCCTTTCATAACCATTCAGTAAGTACAAAATGACTGAAAGGGCAAACTTACTGTCTTGCTCGGCCTTCTTTCATATACAGCCCAGGACCCTCTGCTCAGAAGACAGTGTGGGAAGGTCTGGGAAGAGGCTTTGGTTGCTATGTTGTTCATCTGTACTGCAGTGTCATCTCTCCATCCACTTCGCTGATGGTTAGAAAACCATGTTAAGGAAGGTGACCATCAACTCCTGGCTTACTTCTTCGGAAACCCACCTTCATTTCTGAGTCTCTTGTCTCAGGTGTCAAGTGATAATGATACCACACACATTACTGGAGTGTCGACCTTTGTGCTGACAGTCATGATATCGGCTGCTATGTGCTGAACCTGTTCAGTTTTGCATCTGAAAACGAACAGACAGAAGGCTTGTGGCTAATCCTACTGCAAACCCTGATGAAAACGGTAAATGGGCCACAGATCATATTTAGCTTACTATGATGCATGTAATTAGTCCTCCGTGCCCCTCCCCCCAGTGCTTGCCACACATACACCTTTTAAGTCTCCTGGGGGTGCACAGACTATGTAGCTGTTATGTTAACTGTCTTCAGTTATTTTCTCCCCTGCATTCTCCAAAGGATTCATGTTTCTCGTGTGAACATTTTCTCCATACTTAGACCTTTCTTTTTCCAAGATAAATAATCTTACCAACTCTCGCCCACAGCAGGCGTTACACCCCTGAGTGCACTGGGTACACGTTGTGCTTGTCCACACGTTCCAGAACACGGGGACAAACCTACTAGTTAGGATCAACTTGAACACACATCAGCAGCTAGAACTATTCTCTTTGAAAGGGATCCATTTTATCCTTTTCAATGAGCCTCAGAAAAGAGCTTTGCCCCTCCATCTCCCCCGCTCCCAGCCCTGGAATTTATTCCCTGGGTGAGTTCTGGGATGCAGTCAAATTGCTGCCGTGTCCTGTGCTCATGGCTCAACTTTCTGGGACAAGAATTTAGTCCTTTCTTCAAACTCCATAATTTTTCTGTGTCTTAAATTTTTGTCCCATTTCACCCAAATGTATTCCCTCTGCATAGAGGCTTTCTATTCCCTGTGGTTTATCTTTTTAAGGAGATACTTCCCATTTTCTAATTTTTAAAAATTACACATTTATTCTGTGTGTATGCTCAATTTCTGTTTAATTTTTCTTCTTTTCTTTTCTTTTTTTTCTTTTTATATATGTATGGGTATTTTGCCTGCATGTATGTCTGTGTACTACAAATGTGCCTAGTGCTGGAGGAGGCCAGGAGAAGGTGTCAGATCCCCTGGACCAGATATACAGTTGTAAGCCATCATGTGGGTACAGGAAAGCCCAATGCTCTGGAAGAGCAGCAAGAACCCTTAATGGTTGAGTCCTTTCTCCAACGCAGAGCCATTTCTTCAGAGGAGGCACTCCAGGGAGCTTAGAACAGGAGCACTCCAGTAGAGTTGAATCATTTACACAGGGCCAGCTACATAGTCTGTGCACCCCCCAGGAGTCTTAAAAGGTATTAGTTAGAATCTCAAGACACTAACAAGGGAACAATGTTCAGCAGGTAAGGTTCTGGGGACAGCATGGACCCCACACTGTGAGCAGTCATCTGACATTGATACAAACAGAATCAGCTCACCTCATCAACCTGGCTGCCTTTGGTAATCTATTCAATAGGCTTTTATTAGATACACATATGATTAATCTAGTATGGTGAGTAATCCAATTACCTTATAGATTTTCTTGTATAGGGGAGATGAGTGTAAAGGCTCCCGCTGCTCCTCAGGTGCCTGCTGTGCACCTTGTTTTTAACTCACAGTCTCTCACTAGTGTGAAATTCACCTGTAGTCTAGGCTGGTTGTCCAAAGAGATCCAGCTGTCTCTGCTTCCCTGTGCTGGGATTATAAATCTGCACCTTTCTGCTTGGCCTTTTAATATGAGCACTGCACTCATGTGGCCCTGCTTGTGAGGCTAGCACACTGCCAACTGAACATCCCCACAGAGCATCCCTGCAGAGCCTCTCCACAGTCCCTTTGTGTGCATTTTCTGACATGTTTTATTTTCCAGCCAATATTGCTTTGACTTTGCATCATTAAGATTAATTGAACTTTTACAGAAAGCAGAATTCTCATGTGGTCATATTATAAAGGTGGCATTGAACTAGAACTTACATTTACCTTGATTTCGTTTGTTAATATGTACATTTATAATGTTGAAAGTTTTAAAGTCTAAAGCAACAGAAAGGCATAAACACAGGAGCGAATAGTCTCGTGAAATCTTGGACCAATTTCCTGCATGTTTGGGGGCAGCCTGCGGTATCTCAATTGATTGTAAAATATATTGAATGCTAATCTGATGGCATCATTACAGGGCCTTGTGTTTTTGCATGCATATTTTCGGACCTTTCTCCTCCTCCACCTCGGCTAGCCACCACTTAGCCCGGCAGGGAGCTGAGTTTCTCTGCTTATCTGCTAGGCTAGGGAAGAGGAGTGGTGTTGATTTTGCTGTATGTGGCCAATTATCTTGACCTTTATGATAGATCCGGCTGTGGAGGGACCAGGAAGCCGAGTTTCCCTCCTGTTTCCATCTCCTCCTCAGAGTGAGGCACACAGCGATCATGACGGTTTGTGGTCTTGTATTCCACTCCCCGGCAATGCACATCTTGAGACACCGTGATTAGCATCCCTAATTCCTAAAAATTGACTTGCCTTGTTATAACTAGAGAGCTGTCGCCTAAAAATACTTCCCCTGCTGTTGGAAAGGGTATTATTTTAGTGCCCTGGGGATAGGAAAAGTTTTCAACCCACCAGTGCAGGGATTAGTTTTATTTTAAAGTATTTAAAGTATTTTAGATAACTTAGCTAAGAATGAGCCAAGTTCATCGGCCTCCCAGGAACCGGTACAGATGTATTCTAAATCCTTATCTGACAACAACCTATTAAAAATGCACATAGCCGGGCTGGTGAGCTGGCTCAGCGAGTAAAAGGTGCTTGCTGCCAGCCTGGGTGACCTGAGTTTGATCCCCTGGAACCAGTGTGGTTAAAGGGAAAAGAATCTGAGTCATGACAGTTACACTGTTCTTCACAGTACACATACATACACATACACACACACACATGAAAAAAATAATGAATAATGCAAATATTCTATATTTGCCCACCAAGCTCAGACTCCTGAACATATCAGCGTGCCTCTGCATCTAACAGATATGGAGGATAGTTTCATTTGCACAAATAACTTTGAATTTGAGTAGGATTTCTGCCTGAATCATCTTGACTTAATCTCACATCTGCTGACCCTGCTTTTCATGTCCCTGACCACAAAGCAAATAAAGACACTTCTCTTTCCTAATTCAATGTTCATAATTGCTAACAATAACTCTAGAGGGATGCACAATTTTGTGACTCCCTCAGAACCAGATTAAGATTTTAATTTCAGGAGACTCTTTCCTTTAGGCGGTCTCCATTCATTTGTTTTTCACCATCGAACAAGTTATACTAGCTTTTGTCTAGACATGGAGTGGATGCCATAGCTGGTATGTTGAGTAGGTTTTGCTAAAATGATTAGAACCTTGAATCAGGGTAGAAGAGATGGTTCAGTGAAATTTCACTGCTTGCCATGCAAGGATGGGGACTTCAGTTTGATCACAGAATCTTTATAAAGGGGGTAGGGGAAGCCAGGCATAGGGGTGTGCACTTGTGATCCCAAAAGGGGGTGGGGGGAAGCCAGGCATAGGGGTGTGCACTTGTAATCCCAAGGATGCTGGGATGAAGCACAGGGTTTCCTGGAGAAGTGAATTCTATGATGGTGAGACATTGTTAAATTTTTAAAAATAAAATAAAAATTGTGACCAGCTCCTGAGAAATGACACTGTTTTCCTCACTCCTACATATATGTACTTGTTCGTCTGTACACACATGACCACATGAACACGGAGACATACACCACCCAATGAGTTGCCAGATTCTCTTAACACAGTTAGGTAAGCCTCTCAGGGCTCAACTGGCATACTCAGCCTTACTTACACTCAGCCTTACTTACACTCAGCCTTACTTACACTCAGCCTTACCTACACTCAGCCTTACTTACACTCAGCCTTACTTACACTCAGCCTTACTTACACTCAGCCTTACCTACACTCAGCCTTACTTACACTCAGCCTTACTTACACTCAGCCTTACTTACACTCAGGCTTGCTTTGTGAGCATGTGAGGTGGAGCCATAGGGCTAGAATGTATGAAGGAGCCCATCTACCCAGACGCCATCAATAGAAGCTGATGTCAGAGCTTTCATAAGTGTTGCTCCCTTTCCCAAGTCCCAAGTCCATTTTGTTGTTGTTTGTTTGTGTTTAAGGGAAAGCTTAGATACAACAAAAATGACTATGATGGGTGAAACAGTAGCCAACCTTGTGTTCTCATTGGCAGAGGAGCCACCTGTCTGTTCAACCTAAGCGACAGTAGCTCTGACCACTAGTTCTTGATGCAAGCTGCTGACTTCCTGGTTGTACCCATAAACCATCATCAGGTCACATAACACAGCAGCAGTTTTGGTCACCATGCTGATAGTTCTATAGGTTTAGGTCAGTATGTATAGACATACACAGGTACCAGTTAGAGACAGGTAGTATGGTAGAGGAGACCAGCTCCCCACTCTCCTCTCTCTCTCTCTCTCTCTCTCTCTCTCTCTCTCTCTCTCTCTCTCTCTCTCTCTCTCTACCTCTCTGTCTCTCTTTTGTTTGATGCTGTTTGGTTTGGTTTGGTTTTTGCTTTGATTTCTGAGACAGGGTTGCTCTGTGTAGTCCTGGCTATCCTGGAACTCACTCTGTAGATCAGGCTGTCCTCAAACTCCACCTGCCTCTGCCTCCCGAGTGCTGGGATTACAGATGTGCACCATCACTCCCCTGTTCTTAAAGAATCACATTCCTTGAAGTTGAGATGAAGGAAAGATCTCTTGGGAAGACTCTGACTTATTAGTAAATACTGCAGCACTGAAGGCAGAGGCACTGTTGGTCACTGGATAAAAGAAAGAAACCAGCTGGGGTAGGAGGGCTGAGGACACAGCTCTGTGCCACCTGTGTCTGTCACACAAGCCTGGGGACCTGACTTTGGATTCCTAGAGTACTCCTAACACCTGCTGCTTCAGGACTAGGCACATGGAAATCGAGTTCAAGAGCAACTGCCTTGCTGTATTGCTGAGCTCTGAGTTCAACTGAGAAACCCTGTCTCTATAAGATGGAGAATTTTCCAAGAAGACTCTGCAAATCAGGCCTGGGATATCACAGGCACTGTAGGAGAACACATATTTAAACATGCATACATAATACACACACACACACATACAAGAAGAAGAGAAAAGGAAGTAATTACAAAAATAATTAGGGACAGAGATTCTTGGTCCAGGGATGTGGCTCAGTTAGAAGAATGCTAACCTTGCACGCAAGAAGTCCTGAGTTCCACTCCCAGCACATGAGACAGGCTTGGGAATTGCCTCTCTGCAGTCTCAGCACTCAGGCAACAGTGGCAGGGCATAAGTTCAAGGCTATCCTCAGCTATGTGGTTGGTGAGTTTGAGGTCAGCTCAGGCTACATGAAGCCCAGGGGTGGACCTGACCAGGGAGAGGTATGTAAATGTTTCTGAAAGTTTCAGGGCAATGAGAAGAAAAACTGCTGGGAGGTAAGGTACCATAAACACATTTCTAAGATCTTTTAAGACCTAACTTCAAAGACTATGGAGAAGGCTCCTTAAGTAAAAGTCTTTCTGTATAAGCAGGAGCACCTGAACTTTTTATCCAACACCCACATTTAAAAAAAAAAAAAAAGCCAGGCAGGATACTATGAACTAGTACACGCAAATGCACCTTCACATACACAGACACATCCACACTAAAATATACAGATAAAGAGGCATGCGCACGCGCACACACACACACACACATCCACACATACAAGCCTTTGATTGAATTAATAAGTAGGTCATAGTTCTGAGTCTCCTTTAGGATCAGAGGGAGGCTGGGTACAGAATCTGTTTCTAGGCCACAGGAGCAGCAAACACTTTATGATCTGTGCCCCAAATATTTCACTAGCAAGATACATAAAGCTCCCCCGTTTCGTTGGGGCGCTTCTCTCTCAAGAGGAAGGAGGAGGAACCCACTGATCCAACTCAGGAAGTGGATGGCTCCCGGCTGCAGCTGCCGGAGGCACAGCACAAGACTCCAGAGCAACGGGAGTGCCTGGCTCTGCAAAGCCAGCACACGTTTCTAGTATGTCCTGGCTATCTCAGGCTAAGGTACGCACTCAACACAGCTGAAAGCAGAAGGGCTGGGGATGGACCTTCGTGGTGGAGCGAGCATTTGCAGAGCATGCTCAAGGCCCTGGTACTTATCCCTTCCCCACCACAAGAACTGAAAAATCGAGCTTAAACAGATTGTTTTTTTCTTTAATTGAAAGGCACAGTAGTCAATACTACATAACCCAAGTATCCACCAACGGATGAGTGAATACACACAGTGTGAGATGCAGTGGAATATTACTTAGCCATAAGAGGAGTAGCATTCCGACCCCTGGTACTCAATGGGTGAATCTTTAAAAGCACTTTGCTCAGTAAAATAAGCCAACTGCAAAGGAAGAAACCCTGTATGACTCCACTCCCATGAGGTAGGTAGGACAGACGAGTCACAGAGAGTGGGAGGAGAGTCAAGGTTATCAGGGAAGGGGTGAGAATGAAAACCTGCTGCTGAATGGGTCAGACTTGCCATTTAGGATAAAGATGGGTGGAGACTGTCAGGCTCAGTGTGATTAGCACTGGTCAGCTCAGACACTTAGCAATGGTGCCTGTGGTGCTGGTGGGTGAGGCCGGTACTGGATATGCTAAGTAACTTGATTGAATCTGATTTGATTTTACGAATTGGGTTAGGTTTTTTGTTTTTTGGTTTTGGTAGCCCAGGCTGGCCTGAAGCTTGCCTTGTCTTCTTGCCTCCATCCCCTGGTGCTGCCATTACAGCTTGTGTTGTTACGAAGGTTGAGCTTTCTTTGAATGTGAGCCCGACACCCGTGAGCTGGTCGAGTTGCTCTCCACAGACACACGAGACATCGCAACCACCTGAAACAGAGAAAAATAACTCTAAAGTGGTAAAGACGGCAGTTTCATATTACGTATATCACATTAGATTACATGATGTGCCAAAAAGAAATAGAGGAACTATTTTTTAACATGTGTGATAGATAAAAGACAAGAAGTCCCTTCTGGGGTGGAGAAATGACTCAGCAGTTAAGAGTATTTGTAGATTTTGCAGAAGGCATGGGTTTTTCTTCACAAGCAACTACATTGGACTCCTCACAACTGCCTATAACTTCAGCTCCAGTGGATCTGACACCTTTTTCTGGCCTCTGTGTCCCCCTGCAAGCACATGAACATGCATGCACACATGTGCACATTTATTAAATTAAATTAAGGATACTATTAATATTTATAAAATATTTAACAGAAAAAAATCATAATATTAAATGAGAAGTTGATACCTAGCTATCTCAAATAAGTGTATGTGGTGTTTTTTGTTAAAGTACTAGAGGGCTGGAGAGAGAAATGGTTCAGTAGTTAAGATCCCTGACTACTCTTCCAGAGCCCTGAGCTTTGATTGTGAGCATCTACATGGCAGCTAACAATTATCTGTAACTCTAGTTCTAAGGGACTTAAAACCATCTCTGGCCTCTACAGGTTCCAGACACACATGTGATGCACGGACATATATGTAGGCAACGCACACATATGCATAGAAATTTTAAGTATTAGATAGAAAGAACTATACCAAAAAGCTAATGACTCCCCTAAGGAACTAATATTATATTGTAATATTTTTTTGTCATGGTTTGCCTAAATGTCCCTTAAAGGCCCACTTAGTTAAGCTTGGTGCTATCAGGTACATGGGAGAAATCTTAATGGAAAATCCCCCCATCACAGGGGACTGGCCCGTGGGGGATACTGCTGCTCAGCCCTTCCTGGCTCTCAGGTCTCCTGGCTGTGGAGAACAATGTGTGAACAATGTTCTATTCCACATGCTTTCCTCAAGATGTGTGTAGACACCAATGAGTCATGAATCATAAGCGCTGAAGCTAAGCTGGAGTCAGCCTGTCCTCTTCATAAATGATCATTAAAGGTTTGCAGGTCACATGACAGAAAGCTGACTGACCCAACTGTATCTAGACTTTCTATGGTAAAACCATCTAGCTACATGCAAATGTAAGGGCAAAATGGAAATCAGTATACTAGGCCTGGTTAAGTTTTACACTTGCAATCCCCACAGCAGGGAGGCTGAGCTAGGAGGGTCCTGGAAAGTTTAGTTCAAGGTCATCCTTGTCTTTCAACATCATCCTGGTCTACCTATCAAGACCCTCTTTGAAAATCAAAAGTAAAATAAAGAGAAACATATAGTGTTACTGGAGCCATATTTAGTGGCCGTGGTAGTCCTGGAGCATCAGCAGAAGAGAAGGAGACATGCTGATCTTGCACTCCCCTCCCCTGAGAGACTGGAGGCAGCATTAGCCTCCGAAGCTCTCAGATGATGAGAAGCCTGAGCCCATCCCACACCTAGATGCTATCAGCTGGGCATTGGGGCTCAGGGCTAGTGCAGTGTGCTCCCAGCTGCTGTGTCCTTACAAGGCTACGTGAGAGTGGGAACTCACACGCTTACCTCTCAGCTGTGGTTGAGTCCCCATATGAGTGACCTAGAAATGATTCTGTCTAGTTGTTGGCATTACAATTTAAGGAAAAATGAAAAAATAAAGAATTGTCACCAAAAAATCCATAATTGTATTTAAATTAAACTTATATAAATGTGCAAACAGTTAAATAACATTTAGCTTTACATTTCCTAGGTCCTGTCATCCCTCGGTACCAGTGAAGGACAGGTCTAGGAATTTCCCCAGATTATCAAACCCAGGTGTTGTCAAGTTCTTCTTGGGGTAGCATAGTATTTCCATAGAACCTGTATAAGCACCCATATCCCTTATAGGTCTTTAAATGATTTATAATAACTAGTACAACATAGACATCCCACATGGAATTTTTATACTGTGTAGTTTGGAAATTAAGGACCAGGACAAAGCATTGCACAAAGATGGCAGAATGTAGGCAAGAGCCCTGACTTAGGAGAAGGCTGAGTCTGCATGCAATGTCATTCTTGAGGAATTGGTGTAGTACTTAAGGTGTGGCTAATCCAAGGCCTATTTTTGAGATATTTCTAAAAATATTTAAAGTACTTTAGGCCTGCAGTTAACTAAATACAAGATACAGATATAGATGATAAAATGTGGCTTTTTCCATTTCAAAAAAGAAAAAGGAGAAGGAGGAAGAGGAAAAGAAGAAGGAAGAGGAGGAAGAAGAGGAAGGAAAAGGAGGAAGAGGAGGAAGAGGAAGAAAGGAGGAGGAGAAGAGGAAGAAGAGGAGGAAGAAGAAGGAAGGCAGGAAAGAGGAGGAGGAAGAGAAAGTTGTCATCATGTCCTACTTTCATTTCTGTCACTGTGATAAAGTACCCTGACAAAAGTAATTAAAACCGAAGGCTTTGTCTCAGCTCCCAGTTTCTGGTGACAGCCTATCACATCAGAGATGTTAAGGCAGAAACTCGAAGCAGCTGGTCACATCGCAAGCACAGCCTTTTCCCTCTGATGCTTGATCCCATAAAATCATCTCTTTAGGCACTTCCTATTCTTACCCTTTGTTCTGATTCCCTATGTTAGTGTTTAGTAGATTGAGAGCATCCAATGAGAGCCCATTTCTCACCCTCTGTATCTGTAAAATCTAAGGAGAATGTGAGTGTAATGATGGGGCAAGCCCAGCCTGTGAGGAAGGCCAGCACATGTCCTCCCTCGTTTAAGACCATATGAGCTGTACTATTTCTCTTGCAGTCCTTCACTTCATACATCGGATGAGATTATTTCGGTATTTGAAGAGATAAAAACAGCCCAAGCTTCACAGAAGAAATGCAAAGGAATTAGTCCTACTCACCATTAACAAAAGAGCTAGGTGTAGACAGAGCAGGAGGCAAGGTGGACGAGGGGAAGTTGTAGTAGTCACTTGTCCTGCCATGACAAAGAACCTAATGAAAGCAATTAATGCAATTAAAGATGATTTGGGTCCCCAGTTCAGGCTACGGTCACAGCTGCAGGAGCTTGAGCAGCTGGTCACATGGCATCCAATCAGGAAGCAGAGGTGTGGTTGCTGTTGCTTGGTTTGCTTATCCAGACCACGGGGTGGTATTGCTCACATACAGGTTAGGTGGAAGACCTTCGCAATTAAGACCAGCCCAGTTAACCTAATCCAGAAACCCCATCACATGGCTCGTATTTGTTTCCATGGTGACTCTAAATCCTGCCAGGTTGACAGTCAAGATCAACCACTATAAGAACTCACACTGAGCAGTGCCTTCTGGAAGATTCCTTCTAAAGGTGCAGAGTTAAGTAGCCTCCTGTTCTTCCATGACACCCTTGTTTTCCAAAAGCAACAAAAGTTTTGTTGCTTTTGTTTACTCAGTGTTGGTGTGTGTGTGTGTGTGTGTGTGTGTGTGCTGTGGTGTGCATGGGGGTGTCAGAGGACAGCTTGCCAGAGTCAATTTTCTCCTTTTACCATGAAGGTCCAGGGATCAAGGTTGGGTCTTCAGGCTTGGCAGCAAGCACTGCTAACCACTGAGCCCTCTCACCAGCCTGAGATTAATATTTATATTTTTGTGTTGCCTGTGACTGGATATGTTTTGGGCCCTAGGGAGGAGGAGTGAGAGTGGACTCCCATACTGGTCCACCTGCTCACACAAAGGCTGCATAGACTGACATACTCAGTCACAGAAATGACTCTGCTCATCAGAGGTGGCTCTGTCTGAGGTTCATGCAGAGCCACCTGAAGGACCCTGCCAAATATCCAACTATGTTTTCATGGAGAAATGAGATAATGTGGTATTTTAATTCTGCATTTGCAACACTCATGTGTTAGGCATATTCGTGTAAATGGGTACCAACTTTGAATACTCAGGTATAAACATTTTTAACAAGCAGAGAGGCTTAAAATCCTAAAGGGCCTGGGCTCTGACCAACCTCTGGCAGGCATTTATCATGGATTATCAGATTGGAAATGCTGAAAATCTCCTTGTGGGCTGTGTTGATTTGCAGGTTTTTAACCTGGACGTGTAACAGAGCGATGCTGTTACAGGCCTGCCAGGTGTGATTAGAGGCCCACCCAGGGGATTGTATTAATACCAAAATGACTTGGCTTTTCATTAATCAATTATGGGCTTCTTTATTTAAGGGACTCAGGGAGTGGGTAACAGTGGAAAATCTATAAGGCTTTCAGGTGTTTTTCTTAAATCTTGCTAAAACGTGAAAATAACAGCTACCTGGCATGGAGAGGAAGCGAAATCTACTATTTTAATTCTAAAAGAAAATTACAGGTAGCTTACCTCCTAAAGCAGTGGTCATTGGGTCACAAGAGGCACTGGGAGAGTGGATTACATCCTCTGGCCCCTTGTGACTTCAGAGAGACTTAGCTGCTTGCATGGCTCGGATGTCGTGCTGAGGGTACACAATGATGAAGGGCCCGCCACATGTATGTTTTGATGCTGAGTGTCAGCAGGAAGGCAGCACTGCATGGGAAATGGTGCCCCTTATTGACTGCTGTGGTTTGGAAGTGAAATGTCCCCCAGAGACTTGCATGTTTGAACACTTCTTCTCCACTTGGTGGAGCTGTTTGCAAGATTGTGGAGCCTTTAGAGGAGAAAGCCTAGGGAAAAGGAAGTAAGCCACTAGTGTTAGGGGTGAGGCTTTGAAGCTCTGTGTCTGGCCCCACATCCTGAGTGTAGATGCAATATGATTGGCTTGTCTCTTGCTTCTGCCCCCATGTCTTCCATGCATGATGGGTTTTGTCCCTCTGAAACTGTGCGCCAAAATAAAGTCCCCGTTAAGCTGCTTCTGCCAGGGTTGTGTTACCATAGCAACAGCGAAATGATGGACAGTGGTGGTGATGCTTAAGACACAGAGCTGAAGAGTGTGAACTTGTTCCTCAAAGCTCATCAGCTGCTGTCAAAACAAAACCCTTTGCAGGAGGAAATATCACATTTGTCTTTTACAGTCTTTCTCCCGGTTGATACCTCTATAGCAGGAGAAAATAAAGTGTTGCTCAGAGATAAACATACTTCTGTGAATTAACAGTTTAACTTCACACTGATTAGACTACTCAAGACACAAAGGATAGGACTTAGGCGTGGGAAGATGACTCCATCAATAAAGTGCTTTCTGACTTGAATTAGGCCTTCTAATGTTGTGTAAAAAGCCAGGTTTGGGGGTGCATGCCAGATCCTTGAATGGGGGGCGGGAATCTCTGGAGCTGACTGGCCAGCAAATCCTTGAGTTCCAATTTCAGTGAATAGGCCTTATCTCAAAAAGTAAGATAGATGGCGATTGAGGAAGACATTGGACAACAACAATGCCTCCACACACATGTCCACAAAACATGCATACATGTATGCCCACACCCATACACAGAAAACTTAAAAAAGTCCAGCTTGGTCATTGTGAAAATATGCAAACAAGCTCAATGATATATGTATGTGCTTTGTGCCAAGTAAGGACCAGGTACCTTTAGGGTGTCATAAGCCCTGGGTGACATCAGACCTGCTCCACGGATAACACCAGGCAGTGTGAAATTCATTTGCAGTCTTTACCTAGAAAGTACAACTTTGAAATTGTAGTCAAAGTTCATTGATAAAAGAGGGAGCCACGTGCATGATCAATACACGTTTTCTCGTATTGCTGTGACAATACAAGGACAGGGAACCCTAACAAAGTAATGTCAAATGCTGTGGAGTCCGTAACCACTTGCAAGCATTTGCTGCTTGCTGAGCACGTGTTGTTTGTGGCTCATTCTTGACTCCTACAGCACTGTCAAGTTCTGTATTCTGTGGGACAAACTCTGGGCTTTGGAACTAGTAGAACTTTGGAGAGTTAAACACTAGGAGTGGACTGGCCAGAGTTACCTATTCAGGTGGTGAGAATATAAACACAGGGCATTCAGGTTAGTCTGTCTGCATCACCATACGTCATGCACCTCCCACCCATCATCTGTCTACTGTCTATCATCTGTTTGTATGTACCTATCTATCCCATATGTGTGTAAGTATATATGCATACGTGTATGTATGCATGTACATATGCTATAAACAGACCGGATGGACTGGGCATCTGCATGGCCCAGTTTGCTTACCTCAGCTGAGCGATATAATTCTAGCTCATGGCCTCCTACAGCCTTTGCTCTCAAAAGAATGAAAGAGAGTTCCAGAAGCCTGTGTACTGGGCTAAAAACCTGTTGCCTACAGTTTCAGTTTGTTGTCCACTTGAGGAAATAGTGGAAGCTGGCTCCTAAGAAAACAGTAGTCAGAATCACAGCAATGCACATAGGGTCATTTTTCCAAGTAGAAGATAGAGAGGTGACTAAAGAAGCTAAAGAGACAAAGACAGAAGTTGCTGCCACTAAAGAGATGGGGAGATGCATTCGCAACAATTTTCTAGGTCATCCCTGGGCATCTCTGTAGTGTTTTCTTATCCTGTCTCTGCGGGTGGGAAACAGGTTTCTGAGGTATTGAAAATGATGGCCAGAGGTAAGCCATTTCCAACCATCAGACACAGAGAGCCTATTATCACAAGCCTTAGGCAACCTCCATTCAGTCTTGAGGCCCTGAGCTCAAGATCCTGATCCTGTACGTCCTGTCTGTCAGTGACCTCAGGGGGGAACAATTTCCTTAGGCATATCCCGCACACACTGATGATGCCACATCTCAAAGGAGTGATGACTTACCCAGAGAAACCGTAAGTGAGGCAGAACTGAAAGGCTGCTGTTAAGAGACAGTTTGAGACAGTGAAAGGTCCTCCCAGAGCATCCAAACCTCTCTTTGTGTCCCAATGCTGAGGGCTTTCTGCAGCAATCTGAAAGAAACTCAACGAAGGAAACCCCACCCACTAAAGTCTCCATACTTGCCCAGTCGTCATCCCGGCCACATGATCATCAGATTCCCAGAGACAGAGTTCCCACAGACCGTCTGTCCGCTGAGTTAATCAGTCCAGCAACAAAAATTTCTTCAGGAACTCTCCATCACTGGCAGGTTTTCCTGCTTGGTGATGCACGCTGGGACTAACAGGTCCGAGTTGGCTGTGTTTTGTTTCTGCACAGAAGACTGGGGGGGGAAAAGGCATAAGCAAGCAGGCAGGAAGACGCCGTTGTTACTCTTGCATCTGTTTAATTTCTCAGGAGGCTGCTATTAATAGACTGTACTTTTAGAAGAAGTAAATTAATTTTACACAATGTTTAAGGAATATTGCCTATGCAGGATCAAATGAAGGGAAGGATCATTTTGCCAAAGGCAACTGTTATCGAGGCTCGGAAATTAATTGGATGCTTTAATTGAGGTAGATTACTTGCTAATCCTTGCTTGAATACAGTAATTCTCCTATTAAATTATCTTTGAATAATTACCTGGAATTTCTCAGCTGCGGGGACTGATGGCTATTTAATTGCACTGTGATGCTGCTGTATAATTACTTAACAAGGTGTCCTGTAATAGTTTAATTCCCCTTTTACTGAAAAAAGGTGGATGCTAAAGTAACTACAAATACCCCCTTTCATTAAAAAAAATAAATTGCTGTAAGGGTTTCTTTTTTCCTTCAAAGATTATTTATTATTTGAAAGTAAATTAAATTATTTCTAATTTTTTTTATTTATAATTCAGGTGCTGGTGACTTTTTAGAGCCAAGCTCTCCAGCCATTATACATTAGATAGAATTTCAAAGGACTGAAAAGTCATTTTTAATTTTTGCTTATCATGAGCATCCCATGCTTCATCATTAAGTATCCAGGAAACCACTTCTTTCTCCCCATTTTACTGCATGTTTTATCTAAGGTTTTCAAATTAAGTGTGTGTGTCCATGAAGTGAAACATTAAATACTCCTAATATATGCCCATATGTCATGTGGTAATGTTGTGACAGAAAATTGAATGGATTGTCTGGGATTGTATAAGTCGATGGTGTCCATCAACACAACTTCTTTTGGCATTTAGCATATTGTCATGGACGTGGTTTAGCATCAGCAAATGCTGAAAAAGACCCACGGGACTTTTACCAGGTGCATCACATGATCCTGGCAGCAGCCAGATCTGATGCTGAAGTAAAGTGCTGAGGATGCTGGTCTTGACCATCTTTCTTCCTCATGTCCTGGTGGATGAACTGGGCAAGCTGCTGAGTGCATTGTAATACACACCTGAAACCCAAGCATTCTGTAGGCTGAGGCAGGAGAATGGCAGGTTTGAGCTGGCCTGGGATGTATAGGAAATTACTACCCACCCTCCAAAAGGAAAATAGAGAGAAAGGAAGGAAGGGTACAGGAAGGAGGGAGGGAGGGAGGAAGAAAGTGGGAGGGAGGCAGGAGGGAAGCAGGATATCACACAAGAATCATAGCAATTGGGGTAGCAACTAGAAAAGAAAGTTAATTTCCACAAATCACTGATGTTCCCACATGGAAACCATTCATCCTAGAATGGTATGATGTTATGTCTATTACCTAAAAGCTAGAGTAACCCGCCTGTGAATCTTCCTATATTAGTTAGGCTTTTCTAGAGAAACAAACTACACATTCGTGCATGCCAAACCCTCACAAGTACTCATCCTGCTGACACACCGTGGCAAGCCCAGTCAGGGTATAGGGCAGCCCTCCTGAGAGGGCTAGCCTATGCTCACTCCAAGCACTCCAGGAACAGTAAAAATAGTGAAAGCTTCCGGTAGACATGAAAATCCTGTATTTGAATAATAATTGTAGGTAAATGTCTTGATTGTTTTTTCATTAAGGAAATATATTACATCTTTCATGCATAAATATAGTATCATCTTTTTTTAAAAAAATCTTAATTTCATTTATTTAAAATAGACCTCTGTTCTCATAATCAGTGGGTGTGGTTGTCCAACACAACAATGTGTGTGACTTCAGAATCAACTATGTCGTTCATTGGTAAAAATAGAAGTAGTCCCTTCGTAACATGAATAGTCCGGTTATTAAGAAGGGACTTCATTTTCTCGTGTGGCTTTTCCTCAACTGGAACCATCTATCTCAGAAGTAATTATCCAGGAAGTATAATTTTCCCAACCCTGATATCCGCTCACCCCTACAATAAAATAAAGCAAAATTTCTTCATGCTGTTCCAACGAAATAAAAAAGCATCTCTGTCCCTTGTCTCAATAAAGGATCTTCTGCCAGAAGACAAATGTCAAATTGAATGGACAAGACAAAATAGACACATCTTCATCAGGACTAAGCCACTCTGTCCGTGGCGCCGGCTGTGTACAGTAGAGTAACTCTCTGTTCAGTGGCAGATCAATTCTTCATTGGGATTCACATTTTGCCCATCAATGAGAGACCACAATTAGGTCAAACCTTGATCAATCTTCCTGCCAACGGACCTGGAATCACATTTGAAGCCTCATCTGCGTTCACGCCCCTCTTTTATCCTAACACAAAGGCTGGGACCACACTGTTGCTGAAGCTCCCTTGGAATTGTTTGTGTTTCACTGGTGATGTGAGATGTGCCAATTTTTTCATTCCATAAACTAGATGGGCTTTCTCCCCCACTCTCGTCTGCAGAGAATTCCTTAACCTTCCATGGCCTTGTTCTCTCCTCAGTGGACCTGGGGTTTAGGCTGTAATGAATAGTCACTAAACTTAATCGTACGTAAAGATAAATGGAAAGCTGCTTTAAAGGCACTTTCCTGGGACCTGCCTTTAGGATTCTGGGTCAGTTGATTTGGGTTGGATACCAACATTCTTTGACCATGACTTTAGATGCAGTCTTATCTATCAAGTACTAAACTCCCAGATGAACTCGGGAATCCCAAAGCTGCAAAAATTCTAAGGTCCAAACTGAATTATTCATACGCTGGCCAAGCAAGCAATGCAGACTTTATATAAACATAAATATAAGGCTAAAATAAGATTAAACAACGAATATCTGTTGTGCATGTTTAAGTTCAGGGAAGCCTTTCTAAGTATTAATTCATTGAGACACAAGCAATATCAGCAAAAATTAATATATTGATTTCATTAGTGCAGAAGTTGAGCCACATAGAAACAAAGTCATTGGCTCAACACTGGCCAGTGGGATGTGATGAAGAGGGGAGTTTGGCAAGTGCACCAAGGTGCACAGAAGACAGGCCTGAGCTAAAAGAAGCTAACAAGTCTACATGTTGTTGAATTCTCACTGAAGACTAGCAAGGGCCTGACTTCTCACATAATATGACACAATTGCATCTTGTATTGTACCATGATTTTCTTATCCCTTCATCTGGGAGTAAATCTTCCTGATCTTGGCTTTTAAGAAGAGCATCGCTTTGAACATGAACACGTGGCTGTCTTCTCAACATACCAAGCTTAGTTCTAGAAGCCAGGCACAGAAAGGCAGATATCGCATGACCTAATTTATGAGTTGTATCTAAGAAAGATGAGATCACAGAAGTAGAGAATCATGTACTGGTTCAGAGGCTAGAGGACAGGGGCAGATGCAGAAAAAAATACAGTGAGCCAAGCCCACAACTTGAGTGACACAGAGGGATAAAGGTGGTCATCTTCCTCAAAATATGTTGTGTACATGTGAGGAAATATCATAATATTAATATCAGTAACATATACTGATGAAAATCTAAAGAATTATTCCTACTCAGAACATTCCTGCTAGATTAGATAAAAATAAAACCTAGTTTAGTGAGAAAGCACTTAAATCTACTTATAAAATTTGACCTAGTATACAAATTATTGTATGTCTATGATAATCCTGAAGAATAGTGATTAAAATAAAACAAAATTTCAAAACAAGAAAGAAGGAGGAGGAGAAAGAGGACTGAAGGAAAAGGAAGAGGGAGAGGAGAGGAGAGGAAGAGGAGAGGAGAGGAGAGGAGAGGAGAGGAGAGGAGAGGAGAGGAGAGAAAGAGAAAAAGAAAAAGAAAGCGAAAGAAGAGAAAGAAAGAGAAGGAGGAGAAGGAGAAAGAAGAGGAGAGGAGAGGAGAGGAGAGGAGAGGAGAGGAGAGGAGAGGAGAGGAGAGGAGAGGAGAGAAGAGAAGAGAAGAGAAGAGAAGAGAAGAGAAGAGAAGAGAAGAGAAGAGAAGAGAAGAGAAGAGAAGAGAAGAGAAGAGAAGAGAAGAGAAGAAGAGAAAAGAGAGAAGAGAAGGTGTTCCATAGTCCCAGGCAAGAAGCAGATTTCCAGAGCTGGGCACAGTCCTGACTCCATACTTTAATATAGGCTGATTCAGGCTAGCTTTGTAATTCTTCAAGGTTCTGTTCTCTTCATCCATAGCATGGAGGCTGCTATACTATGGTATTTAGGGTACAGAGTTATGAAGAGGACTACGCAACACTTATAAAGCTTGACCAACTGCCTGCCACATGGCCAGGACTAAATAAGTAAAAGTAGAAACAGCAAAGAAGTGTTGGTTTTAAGGGCACTTATTACAGGGCAGAGAGTCATTGTCCGTGAATCCAGAGTGACCTGAACACTAGGAAGAGGGTACTACCTCTGGTGGCCATCTCGCTTCTCCATCTTGGTCAGCCTCAATATTATCTACCATGAATTCCCCCTCCCCTTTCTCAAACTAGATGTCCAAAGAGATCTACAACTAAAACAACCCTAAGTCAATACAGCCTCTTGTTTCTTGTGAGGTTGTTGAACAACACGTGTCTTCAGAATAATCTGACAGGCAGATGGAGCCCTGAGGGGTTAGGTATGAAAGCTCCCTCACACCCCTCTGGGAAGAACATCTAGTGTTTGGGAGAAATTTCTGCTGTTTTTTTTTTTTTTTTTTGTATCCTCTGACTTCAGTGTTGGTAGTCTCTCTCGCTTCTCCTCTGTCACTACAATTTTATTTCAGAGCTTAACTCACTTGAGATAAGGAACATCTGACTTCTAAGGACACATATAGGGTCCATAGAGGCTTGGGCGCTGCCCTCCAGACAGCCTCAGTTCACGGTCCTTATACCCCCTCTTAGCATGGATCACTAGGATCATTTGATTACATCCTCTTTCCGTGTTATGTATCTACTGAGAACATTCCCTCAGTGCTCCCTAAGAATGCCCTTCTCTCCAGCCTCTTGACACACTACTGTCTTACCTTCTTTTGAAAACCACTTGGAATTTCACAGCTGATGCAGTTGAAGAAACAAGTAGAAGGATTTTTTCTGCTTCCCCCTCATAAAGAACAGTTTCAGGGTGGTTTTGGTTTGTTAGAAGAAGGATAAAGAGGAGGAGGAAGAGGAGGAAGAGGAAGAAGAGGAGGATGAGGTGGAAGAAGAAGAAGGAGAAGGAGAAGAAGAAAGAAGAAGAAGGAGAAGAAGAAGAAGAAGAAGAAGAAGAAGAAGAAGAAGAAGAAGAAGAAGAAGAAGAAGAAGAAGAAGAAGAAGAAGAAGAAGAAGAAGAAGAAGAAGAAGAAAAGAGGGGGAGGAGGAGGAAGAAGGAGGAAGGAGAAGAGGAAGAAGGAGAAGAAGAAGAGACAATGCTACTATATAGGTGTCCCAATAACAGATTTCCTTCCTGTGTTTCCAGCTAAACCAGCCAGTCAAAAAGATACAGTGCTGCTAAAAGTGCTGGAGAAGCTGGGGAACAGAGCTGATCTGCAGCCAATCGACCACAGGGAGTACAATCGGTGTGCTTTTCTCCCATAGAGCACAGTTTCAGCAGGAAATTATACAGGGCCTGCTTGTCGCTGCCTTGGAGCCGGCCAGGTGATGCAGGAGCACCCGTGTTGTACGACAGCAGATCTGGTGCGCCCTTTGTACCACCCAGTCCTATCGTGCCTTCGGCCCTTTGTGTGTTTTTAATGGGGATAAGTGTGAGGCGCATGGAGTGCAATCACATTGTGGTCTTAAAAGGATCTCTGATGATAGAAAATATGTCAATTTATTATTTCCCTCAGGACAGAGAAAAAAGTACAAAGGTTCAATGGACGAGGAAGATAATGCTCGTTCTCTGTATAACATTTTTCCAACAAAGGATTTTAAGGTGATTTTCCCTTTTTTTTTTTTTTTTTTTACAAAAAAAAATACTTTAGTCCTATTTTGTAGGTGGGGATACAAGAAGATTTGTAGGAACTGAAACATCCTGGCGGTGGCCCCTGCATAGAGCAGCATAAGCCTCTATGGTCCTTTCCTGGCTTTTTCTCTCCCTCTACTGGAATTTGGTTCTTCACAGCAGAGTCATGTAGTAAAAGCAAGCACTACCCTATTGTTTGAGATATTCCATGTACCAGAACCACAGTTCCATCAAATCTTCAAGCTAAAGGCTACATCTGTGATCAGAGCCATCTCCTGTCCCCACAGTTCCAGTTTTCTTGACTAGCAATTAGCCCAGTAGAGGCCGGCTGCTCCTGCATGGGGAAGATGCTGGAGAGTTGAGCCAGGAGGTGGTCACTTGTTATTTGTCACGAGGGTCATTGATAATGAATCAACAAAGCATTGACAATGGTTTTCTTGTAAACTGAACAAACCTTATAAATGGTGTGTGGTCTCCCCTCCCCCATGAATTAGCTCCTTTGTCCTGAAATGTGTGGTTAGCCCAGATACTCATTCTGCTTGGCTGGAAGAGGGGCAGAGTCTGGGGAGGCGCCCGGAATGCACAAGTCCACATTTCGCATTTTGGTTTTCTGTATGGGGAGGTGGCAGGGGGGCGGGGGGGGGTATATCTCATGCGTACCGTGGGAAGTTGGAAGGAAAAAAACATAAGCAAAAATCAGAAAACTTTCTGGACTCCTTTTCTGGACTTTTTAGGGCTTGGTTGCGACTGGTAAACAGGAAAGAAATTAAGAATGTAGGAACAGTTTCCTAAATGCTTTGTACAGCTGCTTGACAACTGTCTGTTTTCTTAAAACCCTAAATAAGAGAGCTGAGTATTTAGGAGGGTCCTACCTGCTTTGTGGACCGCCACTCTCTGCTGTTATGTAACAGTGGGCACTGGCTGGGCAGCTGAATGAAAGGGACAGTGTCTTAAAGCAAATGGGCAAACAGTCACTGCTAGCCTCTTCTTTGGCTCCTGGGGCGGTGGTGGGGTGGGGGTGGGGAGGAGGTTTCAAAATGAAGTTCTCTGTTGCCTGGAGCCTATACAACTAACCTTATCATCAAGATGCTGAGACCAAATGCCCAGAGCTAAACAGAACGGATCCTCAGAGAAGCCTTGTATGCTCCGCAAGTGCTGTTTGTCTCCATGAAAGCCAAATAGCGATGGCACCATTTCTGACACGTTGTCACCAGGTAGATGGTGTATTGGAATGTGAGTCAGATCAGAGAGATGGGTGCTGCTCGAGGACAGCAAGTAACATCCCAAGCTTGACTCTGGGTGTGCGGGTTTATTGGCAGAAATACACTGCGCTTTAACGTGTACTTTCCTTATAATTTTATTTAATGGCAATTTTTAAATCAAAGTGTTAGAATGTGTCTTTCTCCTTTAAAAAAATAATTGCTAAAATCATTGATGGCACATTAAAACAAGTCAGTGGTTAAGGTCACATAAACCCATGTAATATGTATATTCAACCCAGAATTATTTAGGGTCATCGTAGCCATGGAGTTTTCAAATAAATTATTTGAATATAAAAGTAGATTATGTCTTTCCCCTGTGGCTGGCCAAATGTCTTTTCAACAAAGGGTAAAGTAAGAAGGCTATTTTTTTGTGTAAAAGAGTGATCTTTTTAATCATGCTTGACTGCCTCTCAGGACAGTCTCCGTTTATAATGAGATATTTTGAACTCATCTGAACCAGAAAGTTTAATAAATTTATAGTACATTTTGTATTAAAATATGACCATTTATTTCAGGAGACAAGAGCTAGCGAGAACAGAGAACAAATTAGTGATTGTTAAATCTCTAGGCCGTCCTCTGGAGCTAACTAACGTCCACATTGGCCCGTATCTACAAGAGTATAAATAAGTGTTTATTTAGTTTATTCTTCCGCACTTCTTGGCAGCTCTTCCAATCTCAACTGACCGTCTATTTGAAAAGGACACTCGCTATTTGGAGCCTAGGTCAGCCCTTAGCTGGAGCGGCTGTGAAGATCCAGTAACAGAGGTTCTCATGGCCTTTTTTTCCAGACTTTCTGAGGTTGCCAGGTAGGGAGAGAGCAAAGGTGTTTCCCGTGTGGTTGTGGGTCGCCTTTGAAGTAGATTCATCCCATATGCAAATGTGTAAACATTAGCTTTCTCTTACTAATGTAGTAAAAGGAGCGGTCCTGAGACTAGAGAAGCTCCCTCACCGGTAAGGAAATGTTTCTGAGAACTGGAAGAACATTTTGACATGGTTATTAACATATGAAAACATGCTCATGGTACTCTCTAGTGTTTTAACACTCGAGACATTCAATTAGTTTTCTATTATACCGGATCTTTTCTTAACTCCTAGTTAATTTTTTTTTTTACAAGTAGAAAAAAAAATTCACAAGATACATCTTAACCTGGTATCAGAACTGAGTACCATGGTGAGTCATCTCCGATCCTATTTCTCTAATGACACATCACTTAGGTACGTGTGGATTTCCTTTGAGCCCCTAATTTTCTTTTTAATTATTCTACAGTGAAAGCTCTCCCCCCCCCCAATTAATTTGACTTTCTCAGATTTTTACAGTAAAGCGTGTGTCATATCTCTCTTGAAATTGACCATTCTTTTCAGAAGGGGGAAAAAAAGTTTCTTTTTTTTTTCTCTTTGGCCTGGGGTGCTGCACTGAAAAAAGTCACTCAGCTAAAATGAGTTACTTCATTTCCAAGTAAAAACAACGGTGTTTTCATGCCTGCGCTTATTATTATTCTGAGAATGTACTAATTTGTTACATCCAAGATGACGGTTCGTTGGGTCTGTGAAAGGGGCAGTGTGCCAGCTATCAAAGAGAAGTAACAAGGACTCCTTTCATGGGACAGAGAGCAGGGACAGCTCTTGTGGGTATCAGGAGGCATGCTGCCAGCACAGTCATCCCGATGTCAGGGGCTCCCAGTGTCCGGGTCTGAATCAAGCAAAACGATAATTTTCCTGAACGTCAGGGTGGGCAGCCCGAGGAGCAACTGGTCGCGGCTTTATCCCCCACAGGCCCCAGCTGACGTGCCTCAAGGGTTTTAATGTTTGTAGCACGTTATTACTTCAACATTAAGCTTAGATAATTGTCTACTTGCTCTGAGCTGGTTAATAGCAAAATACAAGTGAAGAGGGGGCATTTTTATAAAGTAAAACTGCAAAATAGAATTATATATCTATGTACTGTGGAGTTTCTGTTGTTCTCCCTCCTGACATTTGAATGATAATGAAGTTTGATTCTATACTACCTTTATTCAGCTCTGAACCAGGGTGGTCTCGTCATTTTGTTTTACGCGCATAACACTGCCTAAGGTCACGAGTTGTAAATCGTCACATAAAAAGACTGAAAATATATTCAGCACTTTGTAGTTTCCGAGCGCGCATTTAAGAGCTTCAGTGAAGAGTCGGACCTACATGGCAGATTTTTCTGGCCCTGAGCAGTCAGCTTGCTGATACAGACAGCGGGCGACAACACGCTTTGATATGCCCTCTGTGCAGGCGCATCCTGACCCGTTTTCTGTTATTGTAATGTTTTTCTTTGCTTTATGGAGAAACGCTCCCTACTAATTTTTTTTAAGAAATCTATTTAAAAATAATTTCCATCTGCCTCATATGATTTAATAAATGGAAAACACATTTGGATTAATGAACAGAATTCTGTGTGGGGGCATAAAAACTTCTCTCTGAGAACACTTGCTTTTTGCTTAGTATGCATTTGTCAAATTTTCTTTTTAACGTACAGTTTTAATCTTTGGCCCTTTTAAATAAAGGAGTGTATACTTTAAACAATATTTAACTAGCAACTGTTTAAATATAATGGCCATGTTACTTTATCTGTCCCTTAGAATGGGTTGTACTTGACGACCTCTGTGGCTCGGGAGTCCTCCAGTGTAAGTGTTCCCGCTCCCAGAGAAGCAAACAGAGTCTGCCTTTTGTGGTGCTCATGAGTTGCAGATTTGATTTTCTTGACAGCTTACCTCAGGAGTGATAGCTGTGTGTGTTTGCTGTTTCATTCACAATGAAAGGAAACTGGCTAAATTCACAAGGAAGACACCTCAAAGTTGGGACTGTTTAAAATAAAAACGCAAATACACACCACCATGAGAGATTTTAAACAAGCTAGGTTACCAAATCGGTAGCTAATTTTTTGCCTTTCTAAAATGTTGGATATTTAACCCTCCGAATAATTAAATATTTGTAATAAAGCAGTTAATTCAAGCAGTTTATTGCTGTAATTTGCAAAAGTGCATTGAGCTGCTTTCTTTTCAGCTCATTGACGGGGGACAAACATTTCTTTAATAAGACTACAGCACATTCTAATTTTGCTGCAAACGCTTAGATAAGGATCAGGCCCTCTCTGAGTCACTGGGCTGACCTATGACATTGAAAGGGCCCAGGCTCTTTGGCAAAAGAAGAGCTGGGATTCATTATTATGCACAGGACTTCCCGGTTCTGAAGGGCTCTGTGCTGTCTCTCAGATAGACTTTGTTTGTTGGAAATGAGAACTGCATTTTGGCAGCAGCCGACCAGAGCCAAGCTACTCAGCAGGCCCATTGGTGATGATGCAATCCCTCATTAACGCTGTTTCTCTATTAGTGGATTGTACAGGAGTTACATGCGATTGAGCATCTTCATTGAGGCGCTTAGAAAAGCTTCCTAGTATCAGGCCCTACCTCTGGGCGGCCCATCTTTATTAGCTGCAGTGATTAATGCTAGAAATAATCTTTTGCACTTTGCTTGATATAAAAATGCAATATAAGAGCCCAAAACTCTGGTGGAACTTAATCTCCCTGTCAGAGGAAGGGAGGAAACATTTACCTGGAAAACAAAGCAAAACACAACTAAACAACTGGGAAGTTTATCAGGCTGAAACGGCGCTTGGGTACTCTTGCCGCAGAAGTGAATGAACACCAGTTGCCATGCCAAATGTGATTCCTCCTGCTGCTCCTGCTGTTCCAGATGTGTGTGCTGGGTGGGGGATGCGGGGTTGGGATAGAGTCATAAGCCCAAGCTCATTTTTTTTTAATCCAAACTGTTTGTGTAAGTCAGTGATTGGAGCCTGCAATATCCCAGCATTAAGGTTTTCGTCACAGAATAGTGGCACCAAGATAAGATTGTACTTAAGATAAAATCAAACGGGTTGAGAGGCGTTGCCACCTGCTTCTCTATAAGTGGGCATGCCCTTAAATAAGTCAGGGTAGGCTAGAAGTTGTTACCCGAGTGTATCTAATGTCAGCTTCTCTTTACCACCCCTTGTGCACCAGCCTGCTGTGTTCCCAACACTACGTCTGATTCCTCCTTATTATTAGACAATAAATTTCATTTGGAGGTATAGTTCAGGAACATGAGGAGACAGTAGCGTTGCTTTCATCCGCTCAGTGTCTTAGTATGACAGAGGAGAATCCTAAGTTGATTAGATGTTCCTCACCTTTCAGGTGTGGTGTGGAAAAGGCTTTTTCTTGGCCAGGCCAGAGGCTGCTCTGGTAGACTATGCTCTCCATTCTGAGTCCTTCAGGGAGGGTCTACTTCCCTTGAAACTGCTGGCAGGTCAGAATGGATCTCTCATAGTGATGTCACTAATGACTAGAATAGCTATAGACTACAAGTACTATAGAACATATATATTTCCTATATATACATTTGTTGTTTGAGGATTTGTTTTTATTTTCTGTGTCTAAGAGCCTCCAGGTTTATATTGCACCATGTACTTATATGTATGGCCAGAAGAGGGCATCAGGTCCCCTGGAACTGAAGTTACAGATCTCTGTGAGCTGATATGTGGGTGCTCAGAACCAAACCCAGGTCCTCTGCAAGAGCAGCAAGCATTCTTAACTGCTGAGTCATCTCTCCAGTTCCTGGCATATACACTTGAACTGAATAAAACTACAGGAAGCTAAAGAAGTTGTCTGAGAATTCACAAATTATTAGTAACTTAATTTGGCCTCTAATACAAATCTTCCTTGCCAGGCTTTTATTTATAGTCTACAATAAAGAGAAGCAAGTTATATTTATTGAGCAAATTGTGTAATTAAACCAGCTCCCAAGGTGTTTTTCATTTTGGAGCTCTGAATTGACTCCAAGGAAAGTTAAACAAGAATTATCATGTTGAAGCAAAAGCTTTGTTTAAGAATAAGCAAGCATAGGTAGGGGCTGAAGAGCTGGCTTTGCAATCCACTGCACTTGTTCCCCTTCCAGAGGACCTGAGTTCGATTCCCAGCAACTACATCAAGTGTCTCCCAACCAGTTCCAGAGGATCTGATGCCTCTTAGGAATCTATACTTGTGTACATACGCGCATGTGCACACGCATACACACAGAGACAAAATTAAAAAGTAAGTATTAAAAAGATATGAGAACGTTGCTTAAAAGTTACCTGTATTAGAATCTGGGTTTGCAAACTCCTCCAAGCTGAACCAGAGATGGTCAGAGCACAGTCCAGTCAAGGCTCAGAAGATCAAACTATGACAGGTGCTTGTGATGTGGTGACCATCCCTTTGTTCATCGGAAGTGGGTAACAGGGCAGCATAGACTATGTGTACGAAACACTCAGTCTTCAAAAGGAAACCTTCACAATAGCACATGTTTGTATCCTTAAAAATCCACCAAATAAAAACTTTGAAGTCACCTGGCCAAGCTGAGACCTGCAGACATAAAAAGCCAATCCATCCCCCATGGAGAGATGCTTTTCAAACATGTTTGTCTTGATCTTCCTTTATTCTCTGTCATCTGAGGTTTGGTCTGGCAGTGCTAACAGGTGACAGTTTATATTTAAGAAGATTTCATACAACAAAAGTATCATTGCATATGAAAAATTAGCATTAGAGAATATTTAATAAGAAAATGTGAAACACTACAGTTTTCTCTCCACTTGTCACTTTGTTTGGCTTTTGTTTGGGTGTGCGTGTGCTGCTCGGGTAGGTGCACACATATTTGCAGGCGTTTAGCTTCATGAAGGTTACCTGTGGTAGTAGATGAACTCTGCAGAAGTGACTTAAGTTCAGGGTCTCGAGATGAAGATATGTGCATCGGAGCCTGGAGATCAACGCTGGGGTTCCTTGGGAGTCTTTCTCCCTTTCTTTTGTTGGGTTTTGTTGTTGCTCTTGAGACAGACTCATTGAAACCTGCAGCTTGCTGGTTTTGCTGGGCTGCTGGCCAGGGGACCAAAAGACCAACCAGTCTCTGCCTTCCCTGGGCTCAGATTACAAACACATGCCACAATACTTGGGGAGTTTGTGTTTTGTTTTGTTTTGTTTTGTTTTGTTGTTTTGTTTTGTCTTGTTTTGATAACATGGATTTAGATCAAACTCAAGTCCTCATGCCTACATTCGCCAAGTAGACATCTTTCCAAATCCCTGGTCTTGACTTTGGTTGTTTAGTTTTCCAGTGTTTGGACCTTAAGTAGCATAGTCCTCATCAAACCACTGCAACTTACTTGCAGACAAATTCTATCCTCCTTTAGTCTGTTTTCCTGCTATGACTACAATAAACTCCCACAATTTAGTATCATAAAAAACAAAACAAAACTAAGCCACAGTGGTGTATGTCTGTGGTCCTACTCCAGAAGAGACTGAGACAAGACAATCACTGGATAGCAGCTATTTGAGATCAGCCTGGGTAGCAGATCGAGACCTGTCTCAAAACTAGCAAAACCAAACCAAGAAACCATCCTAAATTATCATCCTGTATTATCTTAAAGTTCAGAATCAGAGATCTCTGCAAAGTTCTGCTGGGCCATTTTTCCTCTGGACATTCTTGGGGGATCTTCTCCTTTCATCTTCTCAGACCCCAGGTCTCCAGGCATCCTCCACTTGTGGTGTTTTCCTCTAATTTCAGAATCGGCAAGCAGCATCTTCAAGCTCTTCCCCATCCCTTAGTATGTGTCTTACTTTGCCTTCTAATGCTGTGCTGAAGACCATGGCCAAAGACGCCTTGTGGAGGAAAGGAATTGTCACTCATGATAACATGAGGGTAAATTGTGACACTGCTATGCTCTGCTCCAATCACTGAGGGAACCTAAAGCAGGAGCTGATGCGGAGGCCATGGAGGAATGTTGCCTACTGGATTGCTCTCTGTGGCTTGCTCAGCCTGCTCTCTTATAGCACCTGGGACCTCCTGTGTGTATAGGTGACACTTCCCTCTATGAGATGGGCTTTCCTATACCAATCATTAATCAAGAAAATGTCCTACAAACTTGTCTACAGGAACAGGACAGTGAGATCAGTGTCTCCTATCAGTGTCACATGGCCTTCTGTCCCAATGTGGCCATGTGAGCATCCGCTGTCCCTTTCTTGCCTCGGGGAATTTGATGAGTTTCCCACCACATGCAGTCACCTTGCCAACTTGGAATCTGAGACCATCTATCATCAAGTCCTGAATATCAGGATACACATCTCTGCACTTGCATGTTAGAGAAGGCTTGCTGTAAGGAAATTTATTGAATGTGGCTAAATTGTATAAATCCACTTATTCAGAGAGAATGTATATTTTAAAGTAGTACCAGGAAACAAAACACCAGTGTATTATCACAATAAATACTTATCTATGTTATATATCTTAACATGTAGTGAATAGGCATGCTCAGACCTGTCCTGCAGAATGCCTTTAGAAGTGAACACACAGCTACATTTTCACATTATTTAAATGCAATCTACAGCTGATGGATTTAGCCTTGAGCTCTTTGGAGTCTTTGCTAACAGGGCAAAGGGTAAAGGGCTCTGGTGGGATTCAGGGATGGGGTCTCTTGGAAGACCTGGCCTGTGCTGCTGAAGGCAGTCAGAGCTTTTGAGTCAAATGATACTTAGCTCAAAACATCCCAGTAAGAAAGCTTCTACTTGCCTTTAGAGAGGCACAAACTCGGGCTAGTGAAATGTCTCAGTGAGTAGAGGTGCTTGCCTCCAAGCCTGGTGACATGAGTGCAATACCTGATACCCACACGGTAGAAGGAGAGAACTGACTCCTGTAAGTTGGTCTCTAGCCTTCAGGTGTGTACCATGCTCACACACACACGCAGCACGCACGCATGTATGCACGTGTACACACACACATAAACAAATGCAATTTAAAATTTTTGAACCAGACCAATTCAACCAGTTAAGCTATTCTACTAGAACTGTAGATGGATAGCTCATTATTGTTACCTTACTTTCGTGCTAGTTTTCAGGTCGTGCTTACTTTTAATTATGAAAGCAAATGTGTACATGTAAGCAAATCAAACGAAAGCATAGAAAATACACAGTGAAAATAAGAAGGGTTTGTGTTTCTATGTCAGGCAGTCCAAATCCCTTAGACAATACCTACATTTCTTTCTAGTTTTCCCTTTTGTTTATTCGCATAGACATGCTGTGCATACATAACTAACTATGTGCAATAGATGATGTCCTATATATCAAATGCATACCCTTTACAAATGAGGCACGGTGAACTGCTCTGAAACCACATTTGGGAGAGTGTGCATCTGAGCGCAGGTTTCTCAAACTCCCTGAAAACGATCTTCCAAGGATCTTAATATGCTTCCCACAAATGTCCAAGCACATCACCATTAGCTACGCAGACACTAATGCTAGGCCTGTTCCTGAGAAGAAAGCTGTTTGCCCAAACATCTCAGTACAGTTCTGTCACATGGTGATGTGTTGTGTGATAAATGATGTTTACCACTGGGTTCTATATAAGCATGCTTTGATAGTTCAAGCTCTAAATACTTTATAGGAAGTTACTTTCAGGTAGGTCAGAATAACTCTGTGGGTTTCATATGCCAGGATGGATCCAGCAAGAGGGACTAGGAGCAGGAGATACTAAGAATCACTGGAATGATGAGCTTTGGAAAGAGCTGTGCCTAATGACTTATCATCACCCAGAGAAGTATATTAGAACAGCTCGGTCCTGCAATATTTTCCCAAGCGCAGATGTCAATCACAATCTTCTGACTTAGCTATAATTGTGCGGTTCTGTCTCTCTCCCCAGGTGTGAGAATATAGCACCTTAGAACCCAGAGTGTCATTTCCCTGTACTTATTGGGTTGTTATTAATGACACTGCAGAGGGTCCAGTGTGTGGGATGATGTGGTCGGGTCTTGAGCACACACGTGTTCCTGTGTTATTTGGGGGTGGAACTTTGCCAGTATGTAGACATGTTCACAGTCACAGGAGTTTTCTAATTCCTTTTAGGAATTTTTATGGGAGCGTCATTATATTGGAATATTTGATCAACAACAAATTTTTATACCTTCTTTCCTTTCCAGAGGATGAGGGAGGGTGAGATGGGGCTTGTTCAGCTTCTAAGCATGGCTTGATTTCTCTACCAGCCCCAACTTGAAGTTAAACAGAAGACCACCAAGAATCATCTCCCTTAAACCAAACACGCTTCTGTCACAAGGGAATTCAAACAAAGGATGGTCCTAGCACCCCTAATACCCAAAGGTTTAGAAGTTGTGTGTCGAGACCTAGGGACAAAGACCAAAATTTATTTGTTACCATAGCTCAGTTGGAAATTCGAAGGCCAGAGGTCAAGTGCGGCATGCTATGTTAGGGTCTGATGGGAAGTGACAACGGTCACTCCAGAAGGAAACACTCAATGGGTTTGCAGAATATGTAATGGCCATCTGTCCCCAACTAGAAATGGAAGGGATGCTCATGTAGTCCCAGCCTTCTGTCTGAGAAGTCAGGAAGAACCCATTTTGTAATACGTGATACTCAAGAGTGCCTGAGTATGGGTTTGCAGAGAAGGGAAAGCATGAGGGTACAGCCACCTGCAAGGCCAATGAGCTGCCACACCATGGCCCAGCTTGTCCAGGATTTGTTTTTTTTTTGTTTGTTTGTTTGTTTGTTTTGTTTTCTGAAAGAGGGTTTCTCTGTATAACCCTGGCTGACCTGAAACTCACTCTGTTAACCAGTTTGGTCTTGAACTCAGAGATCTACCTGCCTCTGCCCCCTGAGTGCTGAGATTGAAGGCTTGTACCACCTCAGCCCCACTCCCTGTGAGGACTTCAACCTGAGAACATTCCTCAGAAAAGGAAATTGCTAGCATCATTTGGATCTTCCTAACAACTTCGTTTCTAATTAGAAAGTTTAAAAGTAGCCTGGCACTAGGCGTGATGGGAAAAATGACTGACAGGTGACAGTAAACTAGAGGGTGGGTCTCACAGCCACGTGACTTAACAAGCCAACAGGCCTATGCTTCTGCAAAAGAAAGACATGGAATCTTGCACACAGTGTGACTGGCACACTTCTTGTTTTGCACACAGTGTGACTGGCACACTTTTTGTTTAAATAGTTAATTTATGTATTTACTTTACATTGGGATTGCAGTTTCTCCTCCCTCCTCTCCACCCAATCTTGGCCCCTCCTCCATCTACCCTCCCTCTGCCCACCCTCTCCTCCTTTCTTTCTCTTCAGCAAAGGGCAGGCCTCCCATGGATATCAACAAGCCTTAGCATATCAAGTTGCAGTAAGACTAGGTGCGTCTTTCCCTACAAGGCAGCCCAGTTAGGGAAAGGGTCCCAAAGGCAGGCCACAGAGTTAGAGACA
This sequence comes from Mus musculus, assembly GCF_000001635.26. Taxonomy (NCBI): domain Eukaryota; kingdom Metazoa; phylum Chordata; class Mammalia; order Rodentia; family Muridae; genus Mus; species Mus musculus. Next base: position 34,452,591 of record NC_000069.6, read on the forward strand.
GCCCCTGCTCCAGCTGTTAGGAGTCTCACATGAAGACCAAGATACACAACTGTTACATGTGTGCAGAGGGCCTAAGTCAGTCCCATGCATGCCCCTTGGTTGATGGTTCAGTGATTGGATAACTTAAGGCATGACTTATTTCTTTTTTCCCCTTTTTTGAATATAGATTTTTTTTTCTCACATAATATATCCCGATTATAGTCTCTGCTCCCTCTACTCCTCCGGATTCTTCCCCACCTCCCCTCAGGATCTACTTCCTGTCTATTTCTCACTAGAAAAGAACAGGGTTCTGAGAGATAATAACCAAACGTGAAAAATAGAATATAATAAGATAAAACAAAACCCATCACATCAAGGCTGGGCAAGGTAACCTAGCAGGAAGAAAAGAGTTCCAAGATCAGGCACAATAATTAGAGACCCGATAATTTACAAACCAAAGGGTCCCATCAAAACACTAAGCTTGAAAGCTGTAGTTCACACACAGAGGACCTGGGACAGACCCACGAAGGCCCTGTGCTTGCTGCTTCAGTCTCTGTGAGCTTGTATGTGCCTTGCTCAGTTTATCCAGAGGGCCTTACTCTCCTGCTGTCCTCTGTCTACTCTGACTCCTTCTGGATGCTCTGAACTTGGCCCAATTGGCAGAGTATTTTGCCTAGCATGTTTGCCTAGCATGCACAGAACCCTAAGGCATAAACTAGGCATGGTACCACGTGCTTACCACCCCTGCATCCGGGAAATGGGTAGACGTAGGAGGATCAAGGTCTCTGTCTCAGGAGAGAGATAGGATGGGGAATAAGGAGATGAGGAAGAAAAGAAGGGATGCCAGTTGTCCCACTATAGTTATATTGAAAGGAGGAACATATTAATTAATTAATTAATTAATTAATTAAAGTCTGTGCACCTGGAAAAGCTTAGTCATGTTCTTCTTGTTATTTTAAAATCTGACTCCTAATGAAACAGGACTTTCTTATTTCAAGTGTTTCTCTTTCCTTTCTGGGTCTGCCTTCTCTGCTACCATCTGTGTTCACACAATAACTGTGTCCATGTCCTAAATTACTCAGTAGGATTCTCAATAGTTAGCCGCAGGCTCAGATCTAGTCCTCATGAGCCTGGAGATACTGCAGTGCTTTACCCGTGCCAGGCCGTACAGTGTGAACATCCCCACTTCGTTCTCCTCATTGCAAAGGCTAAAATGTTCTAAGTCCCAGTGGCTTACATCTCTTTGCTACACAGTACTTAGCTGGTAGTTCTCGCTTTTGTAGACAGAACAGAGTTCAAAGAGATGCCATTTCCTAATACTTTTTAAATAATGTAAGAGGAAACAAGTCAGACTAATAATATCAAGTGTGTGAACAGGTAGCTGACATTACTGCCGTACGAGACTCTTATTAAGCATTATTTTATCTTCTGTAAGCTGCTGGCAGTGTTTGAATACTGGTGTGAAACAGCCATTTGAAGGTTTGGTCATCATCTCTGTTCTGCAGATGAAGAAACAGACCCAGGAAGGGATTACCAGCTCAAATAGCCAAGATGGAAACACTCATTCCTTGTTTGCTGTCTGATGAGGCCTGTATGCCACGCACTGCATGGCCAATCCCCCACACTCACGGTGCACGTCAAACCTCAGCCAGTAACGTCCTCACAGTGCACGTCAAACCTCAGCCAGTAACGTCCTCACGGTGCACGTCAAACCTCAGCCAGTAACGTCCTCACGGTGCACGTCAAACCTCAGCCAGTAACGTCCTCACGGTGCACGTCAAACCTCAGCCAGTAACGTCCTCACGGTGCACGTCAAACCTCAGCCAGTAACGTCCAAGTCGGTTGTGCGCATCCCAAAGCAATGGCGCTGCTTCCCTGGAAGTGAGTCCTCCTGCCATTCATGATGACATCTTCCCACCACACCACACACTCCGTCCACAGCTAAAACGCCACAAGGAACTTCAGATCTCTCCTCCCCAGCTCCACAGGGACATGTTCAGGTGTCTGGGTGTCAGTTGTTCCACGATGGTTGTACTGAGAGTGTTTCTTCTTTGTACAACGCCAATGGGGTCTCAGGGGAATCTTTGAGGATGATAGTCAACTTCACTTTAATTTCTAGGAGTTTTGCTTTGTCCCCGCTCATGCCAGGTCTCTTCTAAATTATCAGTTTGACCAGGTTCATGGGACTCAGGCCAGACATTCAGGAGTCTATTTTCTGAGACTCAGCCATATGTGTTCATACATAGACCTATGAATATTAATTATGAACAAGAGCACTATAAGACCCAGAATATTATTTTTCTATTCCCACCTCACCTCCTGGTGTTGTTTAATGTGAAGTATTTGCTTCTTGAAACTTCAATTTGGGTCACTGAGAAGTCACATTTTATATTGTCCATTACAGTGACAATCTTCTTTCCTCTTAGCTGATAAAACAGGACAAATAGAACACAAGCAGAATCTACTCAGAAGTCAGCCATAACAAATAAAAGGATCTGTGATTCATTGCAGAGAGAAGAGAGGGCAGGAGAGTCTGGGGTATGACTGAAGGCTGAAAACTAGCCAACAAAGAAATGTGGAAGACACAATATTCAGTCTGTACAGGGAGATGGACATACATGACAGACAAGAGGCAAAGCCATAGGAATTGGCAGAGAAGAGGTTGTTCTCAATGATGTAGAAAAGATTAAGAAATCATGAAGACGATGCTGGAGCACAAACATAGATAATGTACTGGCATCAAAAATGCTGATGGAGGACAAAGGAGGTCTGAGAGAGAGCATAGCTGTGCAGACACGACCGACCCTGATCGCAGAACCAAAAGAATGAGAGGTATCGCAGGGAACAGGGGATGGAGAGAGACACCAGCGAGCTGTAGAGGCAGCAGCAGGAAAGGAAGTGAATGGTCTATGGCAGACATGCAAGACCAGTGTTTCACATTAAAAACTTATCCCTTCTCATGGACTGAGAGCATCTATGCCCAGTTGTAAGATCTTGAATTTCTTGGGAGACATAAATAAGGTAGGTTTTATTTTCCTTTTAGACTCTATAGCTACGTCTCCAACATAGTTCCCCATAATTCACTCTTATGGGTACCATATTCTGGCTTCTAGGTTCTGAAATGTAACCTTGTTCCACCTACGGCCAGGTCTGTGTGTGAGAAGCTGAGATAGATAACACTACTTGGTCAGAGCTTAATAACAAGAAAGAGAGCACGATGCTGGCCCGTGCTTTCTCTCTCCTGGCTGTGCTGCCTTGCTGTTTAATTCCATCATGTACTTCCTTTGGGACAGACCCCTTTTCCTTATGAGACTCACTGAAAGAATTCTCTCTGAGTTATAGGGCTTGAACTTGGACGGCCATATTCCAGTTTTCCCCTGGGGCCCCACCGTCTGTGTCTGATATTAAAGCATCACCAGGTACAAATTTAAAATCACTGTTTTCTCCCCAGTGACAACTAACTTCTGTCAGCGGACACAACTGCCTTCTCCTCAGTTACTCCCATTTGGCCACTGTGGATTCTTTTTTTCAGAACACAAATACTCTTAAGTGTACGCAAAGCATCTCATTCTCCCCGTTTGCCTTTGAACCGTATGTTCATTATTCCATAACCTTTTGAGGACTAGCTGGAACAGGAGAGAAACGGATTGAAAGGTTCCCAGCATCTAGCGGCCCATCCTTTACACCCTCACTTCAAAACTGGAGTTTTCATAGCCAAGAAAATTTCTCTTTTCTGAAGAAAAAGAAAAAGAAAGGGAAAGGAAAAAGAAGTTTCTTGATATTTTTTTTCTTTACTAGATCTCTCTAACTTAAAAACTATTCATTACCCTAGGAGTCAGGAGTTAACATATTTAGGAAGCTGTATCATTAGTATATTTGAATTCATGGTGCTGTATTTCTCTGTATGTATGGTATCTGTTTTATAAGGAGTGGGAAGGTGAGAAGCGGGGGGTGTGGGGGAGACGCTGGTAGAGTTGTAGAGAGCAGAGTGAACGGTAGGAGTTAGAGCACCCATTTTGTTACATCAATAGTAATGTGTTTCCATAGTTACTCAAAGAACAGTCTCCTAACACTGTCAACACAAACGAGCGTGCGCCCACGCGCACACACACATACACATACACACACACACACACACACACACACACACACACACACACAAAAATAGTTGCTTCTATGACAGATGTGTTACTGAGCATTACTGAACCTCTCTACAGTGGGTACCAGACATCAAAATGTCACATTGGTGTTGCTAAATATATACAATTATTTATCCATTAAAAACGTAACAGTGTGATCATTCAAATTATTGCATTATTTCTGGTGGCTGTTGCTATGCAAACTGCACACGTCCTAGGCCACAGACCATTTTTTCACCTAAATGTTTCCTGCAAAGGGAAGTGATACTCGCCGCTCTCAGTCATTTAGCCTTCTTCTTCAAGCCCACACCTGCCCCCTCACCCCCTTCTCCTTGGCTCACAGCATGGGAACAACAGCTACAGCTTAGTGCATTTTGCTCATGGAACGGTGCCAGGAAGCCGTTTGAAGGTGTTTTAAAAATGAAGACATCTGGCAGCTGGCAGGCTTGCAGTCCCTCTGCCAAAGGCAAGTTGCAAGCTGCCGGGATTCTCAGCTGAAGGTCACGCCCCAGGTACAAGTGCAGCCTGATGGGGCTGGGGTATAGGGAAGCCACACACTGGGGAGAGGGAATCACTGGCTCCACGGGGTCGGGGGGCCAGTTCAGCCCAGAAATGGGTTGCCCACCAGGTTGCCATACCCCTTTAAAGGAGGTGAAAGAAAAACGACTCGAACTCAAAAAACCGACAGGGCCGCAACATGCCAGGCGAAGTCCTGGCTGATAGACAAGAGAGATGCACTCGAGGGAAAACAGAAGCAATATGTTGGACAAACAAGCTCTTGTCAGCTGAGAGACCAAGCTCTCCCAACAGCAGTGGCCCTCGGCTCCTGGGTTCATGGCTGTCCTTTCAGGTCAGTTAGAATTAGGAAAGCAATGAACCTCCTTCAGACAAGGGTCACTATATTATCCAAAGATGACATTGCTGTTGTGGACTTTATTCCCTGGTTTAAAACTTTGGCTTGCAGCTGAGCATGGCCAAACACCCGCTGCTGTGGGTTACTTTCCAACCCACTGGCGTCTATGATTTTATGTTTGCATGGTATAGACAGTTATCAGACAGTTATCATTTTGTCTTGGTTACTTGAAGTTTTGGATTTAACATGTGATAGAGAGACTTTCCTGAGATGATGAATATCAATAGCCATGGAGAGAAATTGCTTCCCACACTGACAGTCTCCTCCAGAAGATGTGAGCAGTTTTAAGTGAAGGCCAGATTGAACTCACAAGCCCTGAGTTTCACACAATAGTCATGCTAGACCTTGATGCCTTGTTCAAGGTCTACCATAAGGATGCAGTCTGGTGGCTGGTGCCAGCTCATGAGGAAGAAGGAAGTGGTGTATCTTGGGGAATGGTTGGCCCTTGACTCACCTCAGCTGGCCTCAGAGTCACTAGGCCCAGTACAGATTAAGCCACACACGCCTGCTGGTATGCTAGCAACCTTCAGAGTTTGCCTCTGAAAAAAAAATTTTATAGGAGGATTTGCATTCTGAAAAAAAGAAAAAGGGTGGTGGTGGTGGGTTTTTTTTTTTTAAGACAGGGTCTCACTACGTAGTCCTTGCTGTCCTGGAACTCACTACATAGACAATGTAGAATAAACTGTCCTTGAACTCACAGAGATGTGCCTGCCTCTGCTTCCCAAGTGCTGGGATTAAAGGCATGCAACATCACAGGTGGTTTCTAGCTCTGTCCTAAAAGAACCCCAAGCACAGGCTTCGTCACCACCATAGCCCCGACTGGCTCCAAATGGCACAGAAAGTAGATGCTCAGGGCACACACACCCAGCCTTTCCCTGAGGATGAGAGCCAACTACCCGCCTCCTATTTCTCACTGCCATCCAGGGAGATCAAAGAGGGAAATATTTCTTGTGTCTTTGGCTCTGTCAAAGATGCAGAAATGAAAACAGACAGAAGGCAGGTTTTTCTGAAACAAGACCCGTCCTCTGGGTCTCCTCTTCAAACCTGTGACTTTAAAGACTCAGGTTTCCAGGGGTAATAGCTCGTAGTCTGAATCAGAACCAAGATATACAGAAACAGATGAGTCTCTATAAGATGCCCATCCAGTGTGTTCAACCTCTGACGTCCAGGGTCGGGGCAGCATTTAATATTAAGCTGCCTAACAGCGTCCTTTTGAGTTCATGAACTGACAATTAGTCAGTACTAGCTTTATGAGGTTTTTCACTGAATCTTAACTATGAAAGCTGAATACACGATCCATTTAGTTCTTAAGAAAACACTGTCAACACATGGCACGTGCTGGCACAGAAAATATCTGGCAATGACTTTGGTGGCCAGATGTTAAGTCAATGAGGCAGTAACTGCTTTCCTCCTAGGACCATGCATTTAGTAAAATTTCTCCCTGAGAAGAATTTCGTAGTTTTCAAAATCATAAACTATTTGAGGTACCTGCAAACTGGATTTCCTGCCATTTAAACAGAAAATGGGCTTAGAAATGGACTGTTAGAAGAACAGGGAAGAACAGGGTCTGTATAGGTCCTTCAGATACATGGGCAGGACCTGAAAGAGTATTTCTGCATGGAGTGTTGTACCCTAGAAAGTGGTCTAACAAACGATTATGAGAGCTGTGTTATTGCTTCTTCCTTTTCACACTGGATGCTCATCACTGGGCTAAAAGGAAGAAAATACCAATTATAGGCAACAAATACCATCTCTACTAAGAAGTATCAAAAGGGAGGTATGTATGTGTGTGAGTGTGTGTGTGTGTGTGTGTGTGTGTGTGTGTGTGTGTATACATGTGTTGGGTAGGGGGTTGTAGTGTATGTGTCTGAATGTTTGTGGTGTATGGGTATGGTATATATGTATGTGGGTGTGTGTATATAGTATATATGTATGTGGGTATAGTGTATGTATGTATATATATATATATATATATGTTTATGTATGTATGGTAGGGAATGTATTGTGGGAGTGTAGATGTCTTATATGTGTATGGGTATAGTGTATATGTATGTGGGTGTGTGTATATAGTATATATGTATGTGGGTATAGTGTATGTATGTATATATATATGTTTATGTATGTATGTACATGGTAGGGGATGTATTGTGGGAGTGTAGATGTCTTATATGTGTATAAGTACATATGTGTGTATACTGGCAATAGAATTTCAGGGATTTTAATCATTCTTTTGAGTGTTCAATTAAAAAATAAAGTTGGTGTACTTTGAAAGGGAAAGACATATGAATTGAGCAAATGGGAAGGAATCTGCACCTGATCATTTGAAATGTCACTAAACTGGGTGTGGTGGCACACACATGTAATCTCAACTGGATAATGATACACACCTATAATCTCAGCTAAACTGGATGTGGCAGAGCACACCTGTAGTCTCAGCATTTGAGAAGATGAGGTAGGGTACTGTCATGGATCCAGAGCCAGCCTGGCTAAAAAACAAGATCTTGTCTCATGGATGGATACATAGATAGATAGATGGATAGATAGATAGATAGATAGATAGATAGATAGATAGATAGATAGATGGAGAAATCACATTTAACCCCGAGACTACTCTACAGCATCCTTACAAACTCTTCACAGAGTACCCATTGTGAATAAAGTGGCTCAATTCAGTTCTGACAGCAATTATAACCATGCTTGTCAGAAACACATTCTGTGGTTTTATTTAGACAGTGTTTTATGCATTGTGAATCTGAACATATTTCTTTCATGTTGATATTAATCGGCAGATATAGCTATTCTGGATAGTAGAAAATGATAGCATAGACATTGTTGTGTGATTGGTTTATGGCTTTTGTCTTGATAGAATATCTGTGGACTGAGGGACAAGGGAAGAATTACGTTGTCGGCTTTATGGTTCAGGAGTCAGTGCTCACTTAAGAATTCCCAGCAGGACTAAGATTGTAGCTTGTAGTAGAAAGCTTATCATGCATGTGCAAGACCCGGGACTCAAACCCAGAACAGCAAAGCAAGGGGAAAAAAGTGAACTACAAACAAATGGGAATCACAAACACGGCTCAGAGCAAAACAAATGCTCTGCCTGCCTGCCTGCCACTCCACAAGACTGATGCTAAAATAGGTGAGGGAACTGAGCAGCATTTCATAAGGTTTAATTCTAATTCGGTGCTTGTTTAGTCCCTTGGTGCACATACCACATGCCATGGTAGGTGCTGGGTACGGCAGAAGGTTCAGTTGTCATCTTTGCAGGCTGATAACGTTAAATGAGCTAGCTCCCTTGCATCTATTCCAGAACACCAGTGTCAAAGCACTCAGAACTGAGTTGGGCCACTTTATTCACAATGGGTACTCTGGGAAGAGTTTGTAAGGATGCTGTAGAGTAGTCTCGGAGTTAAATGTGATTTGTCTATCTATCTATCTATCTATCTATCTATCTATCTATCTATCTATCTATCTATCTATCTATCTATCTATGTATCCATCCATGAGACAAGATCTTGTTTTTTAGCCAGGCTAAAAAACAAGATTAGATTTGGGTGGATAGGAAGGTTAATAGGATCTGGAAGGAGCCGAGGAAGAGGAAGCCAAGGTCAGAAAATAGTGTATGTAAAAAAAAAAAATCTATTTTAAGTTAAAAAAAAGAAAGAAAATATAAAAATAAAAATATGTAAAACAAAAACAAAAATGAAGAAGCAAACCTAAAGATAAAGCTGTTTCTGCTCATGGGATTTTTAACAATAAGTTAACACATTTTTTTTTTGTGGGCAATTTCATTCACATGTGTAATGAATTCTGATTAGTGTAACACTCCACCTCCTATCATGTCCTTCCCACCCCCAACCCTTCCTCCCACCCCCACTGTCCCTTCCCCAGTTCTCCCACATGCTCTTTGCCTCCATTCATTTTCCGGGGTTTCTTCTGTGACCACTGACTTTAAGGAGGGCTGTTCTTGTGACTGTTGGTTTGAAACTGTCCATTGGAGTACGGTGGGCTTCTCAGTGGGCACACAAATGAAGACAACAGTCATGAGATCTTTTGATGGTTTATATCCTGCTCAGTTCCAGAGAGGATGGAGATGTGAGGAAGGGAATTCTCAGGCACTTCCAACCTGTGCCTGCATCTGTGCAGTCTAGAGTGAGCCCTGCAGGCTGCCCCCTGGCTCCCACCCCAGACCTTTGCTTTTTTCAGGATGCCCTTGCTTGAGTGGCCCACAGGTCTCCAGTAGGCCAGTGCATGAGGTCCAGGCAGCTGGATCTCATGGGAACATATACATAGAGATGGGGAGGGAGAGAGCCATGCTGACATATAGAAGAAAAATACAGCAGAGAGAGAAGATAGCTCAAAGACCCAGTCAGGGTGTGCCTAGAAAGTTCTAGTGTGAGAAGGAGCTGGATAGGGCAAGAAGTGACTGGGTGGGGGGGGGGGTCAGTTAAGAAAGACGATGGGGACTTGGCTGTGTAAGACCTTTCGTCATGGTCAAGGGTGATGTTTTGTTCTGAGAGAGATAAAGAGTCTAGACTGGAAAGGTCAGGGAGGTGGCATGGTCTTGGTTTCATTAAATGACTCTAGTCACCATGCTGTCCTGACTGTCCATGGACAGTCAAAGGTTAGCCTTCAGAGCAGACTCCCACTAAGTTAGGAAGATAATCACAGAGAAAGAGGCAGGCTGATTTAAGTCAATCAAATAGGATGGTATGAAGGACCTAGGCTCCATCCCAGCACGGCATAAAACTGGGCATGGAAGAGCTTACCTGTACTCTCAGCTCTTGGGAAGTAGATGCAAAAGGATTAGGAGTTCAAGGTCATCCTTGACCACATAAGGAATTAAAGGCCATCCTGGGCTTCATGAGACTCTGTCTCAATGAAGGGATTAAAATTTTGAAAATAGATCAAGTAAGTACCTACTAATGACAGCTGTGGTTATTATCCCCTTCATCATGACAATAAATAACAGTGGTGCTGGTGATGGATAGAGAATATGAAGGAGCTAACAGAGACCTAAGATGAAGCATGCTTGGACCCAGCACTTGGGAGACTGAGGCTGGGGGATGATTGGATTGAAGCACCCTGAACTATGTAATCAGAACTTTTCAAAATCAAAATCTAACAAAACAGTATCTAGTCTTTGGTCACCTCATGTGTTCTCCTGAAGCTGGTTTCTCTCACATGTGGAAGAATTTGAGATTGAAGAGAGAGGCTTATTTTGCTCTGATCTGTCTCTGTTCCCTCAAATGGCGCCTAAAACCCAGCACTTATCCACTAAGTGCCTGTTACATGAATCGATCTTGCTGGTTTAAAAAAAAAAATGAGGTTCAGGGCTTGGCAAGTTACCCAGCTGAAGGTCTCAGCATTGCATTTGATTGAACCTGAGTCTCATGGTCTCCAGGTTGGCTAACCTGGGCTCAGAAACACACTCAACTCTAAGCACAGTGTGAGGGAGCCAGGGCGATGCTTGAGGGCTGGAGTGAGGGAGAAGAGGGAATTTCCCCTGCCTTTCTTTCTCCTAAATCATTGCTAACACCCTTCAGTCTGTCGAGGAAGTTGCATTTGGGTCGTTAGCATGGTGGTTCTATAATGAAAACCTTGAAGTCCTCAAAGATCCTAACCAATCCAAAAACCTAGCCATGCCCTGGACAATATAAACGACAATGAAACATTTGAAAAGTGCCTCGGTGGCAACCTTCCTCCCGCTGCATGCTCTCTCGCTGTGATTTTCAAGGACTCTCCCCATTGAAAACATGCCAATATGACTCCTTGAGGCAAAAAGTTAAGTATACCCGTGCATTACTTTTAGAAATTTTCACGGTAATAGAACTTTTTATACAATTAGAAATGACCTTGACTCTCTTCATCCTGTGTTTCATACAAACTTGCTACAGCATGAGATTGAAAGGCTGAGATCTGTCGCTGGAGCACTTGCGTCCGATGTTTTGGCTGTCACTACACCGTGGTGATGCCGCCTTTGCATAAAACTTCTGTGACACCCATACACTTTTTGTATCATGTGAAAAATACATAAATAAATGGGAATTTTTGTCCAAAATAAGAAAACGAAGCTAGAGTGGTCGCCATTGTTGTTGCAGTACTGTGGAGCCTGCAGAATCAAGATTGTACTGTTGCCACCAGTCTCAGTTACAAAGCAAGGACCTATTGTAAAAGAAACAGCAGATAAATCAGTAAAGGAATAAGAAGAAAACCAAAGTTACATATAGTAACTTTTATAGTATAGTATAGTATAGTATAGTATAGTATAGTATGGTATGGTATGGTATGGTATGGTATGGCATGGGTTAGCATAGCACATAGTATGTTATGTATAGTAACATATATATACAAAGTTACATATAGTGACTCAAATTCCTAAGTCCTACCAACTTTTCCCTAACTGAAATCATAGAGATTTTACATGGCCAGAGATTATAAAAGGAAGTGATCCACCAAAGCTCTGATCAGCTGCTGAGTGATGACTAGAGGATGCCTAGAAAGCATGTCAGAAGGTTGTTCAATTGTTATTTGCTTTTATGAGCATGTGCACAGGGACACAAGGACACTGCCACTTGTGCAGGTCAGAGGACACCTCGTGGGGTTCCTTGGGGATTGAGTTGATTCATCTGGCTTTCTGGCAAGAGCTTCTACTTTCTAACTCATCACTGACACAGAAGTCTGTTGGAATCAGCACAGTGCCGACTTACAACATGCCTATGTAGGGGAAGAATGCATCACTCCAAGGCAAGCTCTGTACCACTTAGCAATATTATCAGCTCTGAAATTATTCCCTTCTTCCTTCTCCTTCTCCTCCTTCTCCTTCTCCTTCTCCTTCTCCTTCTCCTTCTCCTTCTCCTTCTCCTTCTCCTCCTCCTCCTCCTCCTCCTCCTCCTCCTCCTCCTCCCTCCCTCCCTCCCTTTGTCTCTTCCTCCCTTCCTCCCTTCCCCTTCTTCTTCTCCTTCTTCTAGCTATCCTTATTATCTAATCTAGAAATCACACCTCTAGATGATTACTCTAGATAAATAATCAAAAGGAAGGTAAATGCTACATAAGACATCATTACTATACTGTGCATATAACTGTAGAAGTAGAAGAAACCTGGCTATCCAGCAATGGAGGAATATTTAAACAGGAATCTATCCACTTCATGCAAGAATGTGCAATCATTAAACAGTGTAACACACTATCAAAACCTGTTCCACTGAAGAGTTCAGTCCCAACCAACTCAGCTGTTCAGTTCATGGCACATGCATGATGCCACCAGAGTTTAAGGGGTACACGTGACATGTTGCATAGACTTTAGAGTTCCCCACCTAAGTGACCACTAGCTATGCTCCATCACCATTTCTATGAGCTGCATAAGGCAGAGGCATTTCTTCATGGATGTGACATTCTGCCATCCTATTCAAGTCACTGTGGAAAGCCTTTTCAGGAAGCTTGAGGTATCCCTCTGTCTCAATGCATCTCTCTGCTAAAGAATCGTGGTTTTCAGCTCTGCAGCCCTGAGATGCATCCCATGTAATGAATGGAAGTCTTTGTGTCACAAAAGTAACTCATCAGCTTCTATGCCATGAAGAAGAAATGTTCATCTTCCACGGTGCACACATGTAAGCCACCTCTTCAAAATCAGCCCCCTTCAACAGCACTGAGTGCGTTTCTGTGTGGGACGCATCAATGTCCATTAATTGCAAGAAGAAGAAGAGCCGAGATTCCAATGGCAAAATCTGTAAAAAAGTAGATGTACAAAGAAAAAACGGAGCATCTGTTCAATCCACGCGACGTTAGAATTTAATTTTACCTCTGCACTGCTTTTGTGGGGTTGCAGCGCTGGAGCAGAGCGAGCGCAAAAGCATGGCCGGGCCGTGTCAGCAGGTGCATGCCACCAAATTACTGCTTTTCATTTGCATATTCATCTGCTAAGAAGCATGTCATTATCATATCAAAGGGATACTAAGCAACATCTAGCTTGGAGAGATGTGGCATAGCTTCAATAGGAGCAATTAATGCAAGATGAGGACTCTCTGTCATGTCTCCCAGGGCTTGCTGTAATCGGGCTGATTATTGGAGACCAATAAGACCAGGGCCCAGTTGGCACCAAACAGGGGAAGAACTGGAAAGAGGCCGTTTGTCCTCTTCACTGTACACTTGACAGCAACAGGAAGCTCTGGTCACTCCAAAGAATGCTGTTCATGTTATTCACGCTGCAATGAGTTTCCATCTGTTTCTGTTGTTACAAAATGACCAAACGCTGCCTCTAAGTAGTTATGTATTTAAAAAATATTAATCTAGGCCTCCAAGAGCACATAAAAGAATAGGGAAGTGGTATTAGAATTACATTTACAAAAAGTGTGTTGGCACTTCCTTCGAATGCTGGAACACCTATAGAAGTTGGGCTGTGTCCGACCGACTCTGGGCATGCAGATCTGACCCCTTCCCAGTCCCTGCTAACAGACAGATGCACAGAGATCTGTAAAACAGACTGAACGGATGGGACACTGACTTACCAGCTGTTTGAAAGCTGAAGGAAGCTCACCACATTTAAACTGTCCTCTGGTTTCTCAAGGCTACTCAGGAGCCAAAGTTTACAGCTCTGTCCAGCTCATCTCCCCTTTCCTCTTCCCATGGTAGTATAACGAGGTGCCGCCTAGAACAAGTTCTTAAGTACTTGAATGAGAGAAATCTAAACAAATCTTCCGTTGCCCTGTTGATTGCAAGTTGTACTTAATCAAAGCAGGAACCGGTAGCTTGTTTCCTCCAGTGTTGAGAATGCGGTGTTGTGTGTGCATGCACTTCAGCTCATTTAAGTCAACAAATGCACGTGAACATTTATGGGCCAAATGCTTCTATAGCACTGAGGATGTAGCTGTGAACAAATGAGCCAAGGGCAGCCCCAGAGCTCATGTTCACAAACAGGCCAGTGTGTGAATAGCCTCCCAAGCACACTCCTGCTGGGATGGTGGCTCTGTGAGCATCTCAGCTCCACCTGACTGCACTTATGTAAGCAATGTGAAGGACACAAAGCTAGCCTTGGAAACTACAGACCAGTGAGTACACAGCAACTCACAATCCCCCAGAACTCCAAGATCTAACAGCCTCTTCTGACTTGGTGGCCACCAGGCATATACATGCAGGCAAATACGGAAAATAAAACTGCAGGACCCTTAAAAACAAAACAAAACAAACAAACAAACAAAAAAACCCAAAAAGCCAAAATAAAAACAACAGCAAAAAGACTTATAAATTGTCAGTAGACTTGCAGCCAAAACTTCAAAGAAGAGAGTATTTTAAATAAATGTACAACCTTCCCAGCAGTTCGAGACACCGTCCCAAGCCAATCGAGACAGGCTAGCCCGGTTCCCTGTACCATCACCAATCAGATCAATCACCTCATAGCCTCAGGAGGACACTGTCGAAGGTAAGCGGTACAGAACACGGCAGACATGGAAAGGAAACGCAAAAGAGCTCATGTCTCAGTGACCCATAGAACCTCAGGATTTTCTGTTGCCAACAGTCACAGTCACTGCTACTCAACACCCAGTGGCCCACTCCAGTCGTCCTTTGCCCCTGAATATGACTATCAGAAGTTAGGTGGTTGTAATTTTTCATTCTGAGCCTGAAATCAATTTCCTTACTGCTTCACCATCACACTTTATGCTGAGCTGAGGGTAAGATAAAATTTACCATGGCGAAGTGTCAGGAATTTACTCCAGTGCCACAAATGGTATTTCTTTGCCACTCAGACTGATTTTTTTCTAACACACACACACACACACACCACATACACTACAGATGGTTATCTTTGCTCTTAAACTTTCCTGTGAGGTTGTGTTGTTGTGTGAGTTTCTATGGAAAGATAAAGAGGTTGGCTCCTACGCATCCCCAAGCATATACATTAACACTACCAGGGTCCATGGCGTCATGGTATTTGGAAGGCTAAGGAAACAGGAGGGAAAAAAAGCTATGAGTGTTAATCACTAAATAACTAGATAAGGAAAAAAACGAATTCACCACTCACCAGATTTATCAGGCAGGGGAGAGGGGAAACACCAATCATTTTCATCTAACTGATGAAATGGTTTTAATATGCTGGTTTGCATGTGTGGCCCCTCTATAGTCTCAATGCTCTACTTTGCTTGATTAAATTGTTGTGGAAATTCAATGTAATTCTCTGTGCAACAATTCGAACGTGGAGGGGACAAGAGAGGAGCATGCAAGCAGAAAGAATCATTATTGAGTCACAGCAAAATGTTCCATAATTTCTGCTTGAAAATAAACACCGTGCATCCCAGATGAGTATTTGTTTTCAGAGGACTCTTTCTGTTAGAAAAGCATGTCGATTCCTTCCTCCTTCCGAATGTGTTGTTTCCACCCAGTGCACTGATAAGAAGTCTACATAAAAGCGGGTTTGATGGCAGAGGCATCACCGCCTAAAATTAGAGCATTTGCTTCAGACACGACTTTCCGCAGTGCATCCAAACACCACAAAGACTGGTGATGAGGCAAAGCTTCAGGTGGCCCAGCTCTGTGTGAGCAGAGCAGGAGAGGAGAGGTTTCAAAGTCTGTGTCACCATCTATTAGGAGGCCAAGGATGTGTTTGGCTTTGCCAGAATCCAGGTCTTGGTGTGTTGGAGTTCTGATTTCATTTCAATGACAAATATTTATTAAGAAAGACTTTGAGAATAAAATCTCAGTGTGGGAAATATGAGTGTAATACAAGGACTGGTTCCTGGGCTGGGGAGATGGCTCAGTGGGTAAAGGGCTTGCTCTGTAGACTTAGAGGCCTGAGTTGGGGTCCCCAGTGCACTGGTGGCCATCTATAACCCAGCACTGGGGAGATGGGGATAGAGATGCCTAGAGCTCACAGCCAACCTAACAAATGGGTTTGGTGGAGAGATCCTGTCTCAAAAATAAGGCAGAGAATAACTGAGGGATAGCTTGGGGTCTACTTCTGACAGTCCTGAGACCATACACACACATAATAACATATGATACACCACACATGCACTGCACATGCACACACACATACACACACACATTAATACATGCATATACCACATACATGAATGCATGCCAAACACAAAACACATACATATATACACACACATAAACATGCCCATATACCACACACACACATACCACTACATTCAGGTACTGGATAGATTTTTTTTTTTGTCAACTTGGCACAAGCTAAAGTCATCTGATTGAAGGAAACCTCAATTATGAAAATGCCTACATAGCATCAGGCTGCCCACAAACCTGTAGGGCATTTTCTCACTTAGTCATTGGTGGTGAGCGCCCAGCTCATGGTGGGTGGTGCCATCTCTAGGCTGGTGGTCCTGGGTTCTATAAAAAAGCAGGCTAAACAAACCAGGAAGAGCAAGCCAGTAAGCAGCACCCCTCCATGGCCACTGCATCATCTCCTGCCTCCAGGTTCCTGAACTGTTTGAGTTTCTGTTCCTTCAGTGATAGACTACAGTGTGGAAGGTATAAGCCAAATAAACACTTTCCTCCCAACTTTCTTTTTGGTTGTAGTGTTTCATCACAGCAATAGAAACCCTAAAACAACACACATATATACACATATACCACATCCCCACACACATGCACATACCACATATATACATTATACACATAGGTATACACATATACCACTATACCACATACATATACAAACACACACATGCCACATGCATACACATATGCAATTGTCTTATGGCTTCTGTTTCTCTGAAGGGATGCCATGACCACAGCAACTCAAAAAGGAAAGCAATTAATTGGGGCTGGCTTACAGATTTAATTCATTGTCATCATAATGGAAAACATGGAGGCATGCAGGCAGACATGGTGAGAGGAAGCTGAGAATTCTACATCTGGATTGGCAGACAGAAGAAAGAGAATGACACTGGACCTAGCCAAAGCTCACCCCCAGTGTTGCGTGAAATATTAAAAAAGCAATCCATGCTGTGCTGGCAGGGTACCAGCAGGTAGACTCTCTGACCTGGACCTCCAAAATCTCTTCACCAGACTTGCTAAGTTCCCACTAGCAGGTTGCTACCACACCAGCCCCACACTTCCAAATTCCCACGGCCTTTTGGTATGCACTTCTCGCAGACCCACACTTTGCCGCCATACCTTTCTCTCTGGAACCCAATTGAGTCACTGCATGAAGGAAAACATCACACAAACTTAGTTCAGACTCAACAGGTAACTCAATCACTGGGCACAGCAATTAACATCCTAATTTTGTAAGCTATACTAAATATAACTGCTCTGGTGGCGAACCCTGGCAGATCTGCCATCTAAACTGGGGGCCTCTTGTTAGCTACATTTTCACCTCCATCTTTCTCCCATCCGAAAGCCAGCCACCTTTCCCTGCCTCTCCTCTTCCCCTCTCTGACCCAGAAATCCCGCCTACTCCTTGCCCAGTGATTGGTTCCTAGAAATCTTTATTTATTAGGGGAAAGTTCACAGGAAGTCACCTGAGTACCTGATTCACTTCTTATCCCAGGCAGCCCCTCTTGGGGAAGTGGAATTAGCATCAAAATACAAACAGCACCAGGGCTATCCACAACACCCAGTGCCACAGTTCCTCCAAGGCAGTACCTACACTAACAAGGCCACACCTCATAATAGTGCCACTCCCTATGAGACTATGGAGCCATTTTCATTTAAACCACCACAACTGTACATACAGCACATGCATATACAATGTGTATAACACACTCATACACACACACACACACAAATATGATACTCACACATCACTCCCTCCAAGTCCCAGGGGACATCATGGCAGAAGAGGCAGAGCTGGAGAGAAGCCTGTTGAGCTGCTGTCTTTCAGGTATGGCATGCCTATTAGACTCTTGAACTCTCAGGCATTGTGATTACCCATACAAAATGGGGCCTGTGGACATTTCTGTCATAAGTTGGAGAAGGATTCCCAAGGTCTCACCCCTACACAAAGACTTAGATGTGGGTAGGAGTTGCTGGAAGACACATTTTATTCAGTGGTATAGGCATTGGTAAGTTGCCCATGTTCGTGCAAATGTCATGCATGTTTCTGTAGGTAAGGAGGCTCATTGGTTGCCCAGCGTTCCTTTCCTGACCATCCTACTCAAGGCAGTCAACACCCGCTCCTCAATGCTCTACCTTCCTATGCTTGTATATTTTAAAGAAATTTTAAGCCTAAAGGTCTCGTGTTTGATCATTTGCTGGCAGTCTGCCTCTCCTACTACAAGACAGGAAAGTGTGTGCTTCGCTTCTGTCTATTGGCAAAGCTTAGCATAGACCTTGGCATCTAGTAGGCGTGCAGTAAGTAGTCTTGCATAATACCAACTGTGGCTTTCACTGATGTAATGCAGTTGTGTTCCAGGCTCTGTTCCAGCACCAGCTTAATAACTTGTTCAATCTTTGCCATAGTCCTGTAAAGTGGATAGTGTGCTTAGTGTCTCCCCCCCCCCCGCCCCCAGGTAAGAAAATAGAGGCTCAAAGAGTCAAAATAACCAATCAGAATATTAACAGCAATTAGATGGCAGAAAGTGTTGCAAACTCAGAGTCTGTTCTTAACCCTACAACGTGTTGCTTCTGCAAGTAGAATCCCTGATGAAATTATAAAGATGGAGAATTGTTCGGGGGGGGGGGGGATAAAAAGGCTACAGTGGAATGTTAAATAGAAAACCAAGAGTTTTCTCTGGTGGAAGCATTCTAAGCACAGGAAAGAATATTCAACAGCATCCTTTGGGAGAGTGCCTGGCATTCAAAGGGCTATGACTCCCACCACAGAGGGACCCTGCCTCCTCCATACCCAGCATTAATGTTTTTCTGCCTATTTTGAGTCACATTGTTGAGATTTTCCTTTTTACATTTTCATCTTTCTAAAATTTTAAGAACATATTACATACACATACATTAAATTTTAACATCTTTTCCTGGAAGTGGATGTGACCAAAAAAAAAAAAAAAAAAAAAAAAAAAAAAATTCAGAATCTCAAATCTCAGCCAGACATGGTGGTGCACACCATTGATCCTAGTACTTGAGATGCAGAGGCAGGAGGGTTTCTGTGAGTTCCTAGCCAGCCTGGTCAACTCCAGGACAGCCAAGAATACAAAGAGACCCAGTCTCAAAAAAAAAAAAAAAGAAAAGAAAAGAAGACAGACAGACAGACAGACAGACAGACGGGTACGCAGGCAGGAAGTGGGGAGGGAGGATGCAAGGAAGGAAGGAAGGAAGGAAGGAAGGAAGGAAGGAAGGAAGGAAGGAAGGAAGGAAGGAAGGAAGGAGAAAAGAAATATAAAATCTTGATGTCTTTTTAAATGCTGTCTGAACCTCACAGGCACACTGGGAAAGGTAATCCTTTGACTCTGGAGTCTGAGAAATCTGAAGAAGTTCTGAAGATGTCGACCCGGAAGCACAAGAGACCCTTCACACACTCACTTTCTCACGGTCACTTAGCTCAATACCTGAGGAAGTTCCCTCCACATTGAAGTCCAGCTCCTTAGTGTCTGCTTTCTTCCTCAGCTCAGCTCACTTAGGCTGCTTGATTCATTTCAGATGATCAGTTGAACTTGCTTTTGATGAGACCAAAGTATTCTATAATCCAAATACCTGCCCACTCTCTCCCTCAGGTTGTGATTGTATTCATGTATGGATCAGTATGAGAACAAGCAGCATCCTAGCACTAATTTTTTTTAAACCTAAAATATTAAGTCTTTCAACTCTGAACTGACATTTTAAACCATACTGTATTTCTTTCATTAACTTAACTATAAAAATAATTGGGCCTTGAGAAATGGCTCTGTAGTTAAGAGTACATACGAGACCCCAGTGTAGATTCCTGTACTCACTTGGGATAACTCACAACTGCCTGTATCTATCTCTAGTTCCAAGAGGTCTAATTCTCTCTTCTGAACTCTGCAGGCATTGCACACACAGGACATTACACACACACACACATTCACATACAAACAGATATTAGTCTTTAAATTTTTTTCAATTTTACATGATAATTCTCTTTGTAGCAAGCCTATTTACTTTCAAAAGCTCTTGATTTTTACTTCCTTACATAATATAATATAATATTTTAAATTCATTTTATAGTTGCTTTTGCTGGTACGTGAACATACAATTGACTTCTTTATGTTGACTTTATAACTAGCCTTCCTTGAACTTTTACTTATTAACTCCAAGAGTTTATCCTTAGATTATTTTATATTTTAATGCATATACAATGTCATCTGTATATAATAATGATTTTATTTATTCCTTTCTCTCCTTTTCTTGTCCTATCATGCTATCTAAGAGCCCTAATACAAATTTAAGTAATATTAATAAAGGGAATAAAATTTTCACTCCAAATTTTAACAGCAAGTCTTTTAATGTTTCAGAGTTAGTCATCACAGTCAGCGTTTGTGGGTATCTTTCTCAGCTGTCTTAGTCTGCTGGAACCAGCAAAACAAAATGCCAAAAACTCCATAAAAAGTGGATTCTTTTCCAGGGTTCTGACACACTCAGGATCTGGTGAGGGATCACTTCCTGTTGTGCAGACATCCATCTTCTTGCCATGGCTCCATGGAGCTTTCTGATTTTCTTCTAACCCCTGAGATTTAAGTGCAGGTGCTGTGCTGAAGATGTAGCCATTGGGACTGCACCCCACAGCTCTGCATTGTGATTGGTTGTGGTTTTCTGTCATGGTCTCTGTCTGTTACAAAGAGAAATTTCCTCAGGGGAAGGGCAGTGAAGACTACAGCTATCTGTGGGTATAATAACAAATGTTTAGAGATTGTTGTCAGGGATTATGCTGGTTTAATAAGATTGTGGTTGCAAGCTCTCCTCCAAGATTGGTGACTTCACTAACTCTGAGTAGTTGGCTGGGTTACCAAGACCAGGCATGGCTTCCCTATTATGGAAAGTCTTAAGTTCAATTAGAGAGCTGTTTTTACTGTCAAGGTGTGTGTGCCAGCACACCCCAGAGGAGAATTACCTAACATTTCAAAAATTATCTCTGAGGATGCAACTTAGTGAGGAAGCACTTGCTGAGCATAGGACAGGCTGTGGTTTTGATCTCCAGCAATACACACACACATATGCACACACACATACAAACACATACATGTACACATATGTACACACATGGACACATGCAAGCCTGAACAAACACAATGATAAAATGCGACGTTTCCATGAGTAAGTTAACCAGTAACCAAAAAATACTTCGGAAAAAGTGTTTGGCAAGCTTTCAAATATTACACCAAATATTTTAAGACAGATGCCACCTGTAAATATCAAGATATTTTGAAACAGAATTTCCAAAAATCCATGTGCTGGCCTATCAAGAAGCTAGGGAAAGAACAATAGTTCAAACCCAGGTCAATTTTATTGGAAATCTACATGAAGCAGGAGTTTTGCAAAAACCTGCAAGTTACTAAATTGCTACATAAAACAATAAAAAGTCCTAACAAATTAATAAACATTTAAAATTTTCCCATTTTTATTTCAAGCCAGAACAAGAAACAGGGGAAGGAAAAAGGAGAAGCAAGGAATCTGACCTGGCAGGAGAATAGGGAAAGGAGCAGAGCGACAGGAGGAAAGAAGACCATGCAGAGGCGACTTTTGCTGAATCTCTTCTAGGTTGTCTGTGTTCCATACAAACCGCAGAACATTCCACAGCAGCAGGGAGTTCCTAAGAGGAAGGCCATTATAATGGAGAGCAGGCTCTCCCAGGGCCTTCAAGACAAGACAGTGGTATTGGATGGGAGACAGGAAGGATGGTTTGACTGGAGTGCAAATAGTTCAATGCTAAGCCCAGGCTGTCTGCGACTACAGATACTCCCCACTTGAGCAAGTGCTATACCTCTAGAAATTACCCTCTTATGGGGGTAGCAGGAATCAGGACACAGAACACCTCAAAGTCCCTGAAGCTGAGATGTGCTGGGTGCATAAACATCCAAGCAACCCAAAATTGAGACAAGAAACCCTGGAGCCAAAAAGAGATGTTGGCAAGTGAGAGAGAGAGGGGGGGGAGAGAGAGAGACAGAGAGACAGAGAGACAGAGACAGAGAGACAGAGAGAGAGACAGAGAGACAGAGACAGAGAGACGGGAAGAGACAGAGACAGAAACAGGGCGTGGTGGTTTGATTTGATTCAACCACAAGGAATATTCCTATGCCAGCCACAGGAATAATGTATGGAACTGTAGATCATCTTGTTTCATGAAATAAACCAGATACAGACAGATAAGCATCATGTTTTTTCTCAAATGCTAGACTAAAATTTAAGTTTACATACGACATGACTAGAAAATGGACTATGGGGAGAAGAAAAAGCGGGGCATGAAAGAAGAGGATGGAGTGAGAAAAATGAATCCTGTTTTCTCTCCTTGCAGAATCAGGATAGAGGGAGAATAGAGAGGGATAGGAGGGGAGAAGGTAGGAACATAGCAAAGCAAAATGTTATATATGAATGAAAATGTCATTATTATACATATCATGCTAATTAAAAAAACCAAAATGACATAAATGTTCATTACCAGATTGTCCATATTACCAAGACATATATACACACACACACACACATATATATACACATATATACACATATATGTATATATATATGACCGATTTTTTAAAAAGTAAAATATGAAACTAAGGTGATTTCAATCTATATTTATCAATGTAGATGCTCCTAAAATACAGATTCAAGTGGAAATGCAGAAGCATTTGTCTAGCTCCCTTTATGTTACTCTAATAAACACCAGGAAAAGCAACCATGGAGGAAAGATTTATTTGTCAAAGTCTATTATTGAGAGAAGTCATGGCAGGAACTCAAAGCAGGACCTTGAAGCAGAAACCATGGAGAGATGCTAGTTACTGGCTTACTCTCTGGGTTGCTCTTGGATTCATGCTCGGCTAACTGTCTTATCTAGCCTAGGCCTACCTGCCTAAAGATGGCACCACTCACAGTAGGCTTGGCCTTCTTATGTCAACCATCAATCAAGAAGCCATTCACAGACATGGCCACAGGCTGTTCTGATATAGGCAATCCTTTAGTTGAGATTCCTTCTTCCTGGATAACTCTAGGTTGTGTCTAGTTCACAATAAAAACTAACCAGAGTTGTGAAGTATTGCTCAAGCTATACAGACATATATGGTGTTGGAAATAATTTTTCATATAAGGTATTTTTATAGCAGTGACTACTCCCCCAACTCCTCAGAGACCCTTCCCATCTTCCCAACCACCCAACTACATCTCTCTCTCTCTCTCTCTCTCTCTCTCTCTCTCTCTCTCTCAAAACAAACAGGCAAACAAAGAAAACAAACAAACCAGAATACTTTACAAAAAGAAAAAAGTACAAGAAAACCACATGCACATATACACAAAACACAAAAAACACAAAACTATGGTTTTATACCAACTAGTAAAACTGGTAAGACAAAAATATGTCCAAACAAAGTGATCAGGGAAAAAAAATCTACAAAAAGTCCACTTAGTTTGCATTGGTCATTGATTGCTAGACACAGGACCTACCCTTGATGTGGCTAATATGCTCAGTGAGACTTGGTGGGCGAAAACTATTTTTTCCTTTGTAAGCAATTGTCAATTGGGGATAGCCTCTCAGTTAGGGATGGGAGTTCGTGTCCACTTATTCACCTCAGCACCAGGGTCCTGTCTAGCTTGGGCCTGTTTAGAACCGATGTGTCTTGCCAGTCTTTGTGACTTCGTATATGAGTTAACCCTGTCGTTTCTGAAAATGTTTTCCTTAGTATCATCTTTCCTTTCTGGCTCTTACAATCTTCCTAATTTTCTCCATATCTCCCTAAGCACTGAGTCTAGGGGTTTGATGAAGACATCCCATTTAGTATGGAGCATCCCAAAAATCTCCCAGGCTCTGAACATTGTCCAGTTGTGGGTCTCGGTGTTAGTTTCCATCTATTGCACGAATTTCTCTTAGTATGGCTGAGTGGGACTCTGACCTATGGGTATCACAGAGAATGTTGTTAGGAGTTATTTTATTGCTATGTGGTGGACTTTTCTTTTGATGAGTGTCTCATACTATGATAAAGCAGGCTTAATCACTGCTATGTCTTCACAAGGTGAAGAAACACGGTGGCCTTGGAAACTTTTTTTTTCATTAGGTTTCTCTATGTAGTCCTGATTGTCTTAGAACCTGCTCTGTAAACCAGGCTCGCCTCAAATTCAGAGATCCTCCTGCCTCTGCCTCCCAAGTGCTGGGATTAAAGGTGTGCGCCACCACTGCCCGGCTTACCATGGCAACTGTTATAAGAGAAAGCATTTAATTTGGTGCTTGCTTCTAAGTACAGGGGTTTAATCCATTATCATCTCGTCGAGGAGCATGGCAGTGTGCAGGCAGACATGGTGTGGGAAAGGTAGTATAGTTGAGAGATACATCCTGATTCATAGGCAGAGAGAGCATAAATAACACTGTGCCTGACTTGAGCTTTTGAAACCTCAAAGCCTACCCACAGTGATACACTTTCTCCAACAAGGTCACACCTATTCCAAAACGGCCACACCTCCTAATCCTTCTCAAAGAGTATCATTTCCTGATGTCTAAGCATTTCAAATACGTGATCCTCTGTAGGCCATTCTTATTTAAATCACCACTATGAGAACATAGTGTTCGTCCCTATCTCTTCTGATTACTTGTGGTTTTAAGTCTATTTTGTCAGATATTAAAAAGACTACACTTGTCTGCATCTTGGGTCCATTTGCTTGGCACAACTTTTTCCATTTATTCACTCTGATGGAATATCTATCCTCGGAGGTTCAGTGCAATTCTTAGATGCAGCACAAAGATGAATCCTGTTTTCTAACCCAATCTGTTAGTCTGTGTCTTCTTATCAGGAAATTAAGACCATTAATATTGAATATTAGTATCAGTGAGCGGTGGTTTGTTGGTTCCTTTTACTTTGTTTTTATGATGTGGGGTTTCCCTTTCTTTCGACTGACTGTTCTAAGACTATTGCTTGTGTTTTGTTGAGTGTGGTTACCCTCTTCAAACTGAAGTTTCTTTCTAACGCCCCTTGTAGAACTGGATTTGTAGATAGATACTCCTTAAATTTGATTTTATTGTGAAATACTTTCTTTCTCTATTGTGCTTGATAGTTCTGTGAGGCATGGTAGTCTGGGTTGGAATCTCCTAGGGTTTGTTCAACTTCTATCTAGGCCCTCCTATAAAAGCCAAGAAGCCTGGGAGGGCCTGTGGGAAAGAGCTAAGGGAATTCTATCCACACCATGTATACAAAATCTGGAGAGACAGGAATAAAGGCTCTAGGAGGACCTTGAAGCTGTACCAAGACTTTGGGTCTCCAGTGTGTGGAGTTGAGGCAGGGGGTTGCTACAGAGCTAAGAGTGTGACGTTGAGACTGTAATGGCAGACAGGAATGACAGTATGATCCACTACCTGAGTTCCAGCTCCATGTGGCCACTGGCAAAGGAATGGGAAAAGAATAAACAGTAATAGAATTAACAAGAAGCACACAGGGGTGTCAATGAGATGAATTATTTCATTGATTCTTAAAGGATTATGTGCATGGCAAATGTAGCATTAAACAGTGTGCAGCAAGATGTCTGTGATGTTGTTCTCTGTAGTGTCACTGGCTGGAAGCCATGCTGCCCCTCATGAGGGGAAGAGCTACCCCAGCATCTTGGGTGCTGGAACCCTGACTACAAGTAGCAAGGGAATGAAGAAAGGCCAGACATACAGACACACATATGGGAAAGCTGGGAACAGGTTGCCAGGTTTGCACTTTGATGGTGCTAAGCCAGTGCCACTATGACACCGAACTCCTTATCATGTACAGTGTGAGGGAGGAAGGTAGGTGCTTGCTAGTCATGGTATGAGATGTCTGTAGGCAAGCAGCATTGGGCTGCAAACATCTGGGAAGAAGCTGTAGTTGCTAGAGTATTACACATTGATCCACCATTCATTAATACAAGTACTTGGACCAGAGGAAAAGAAGCTTTGCCTTTCTAAGTCTGAGCCAAATTTTGACCTTTTCCCATGGGTCCAAAGTCTTGGGGTTCTCAACATGACTGTGTCCACATCAACACTACAAATTTACTTAGGACTACACTCACTAAGGGCTGCCTCCTCTCCCTACCCACAAAAATCTGTAGTGTGTGTGCGTGCATGTGTGTGTGTGTGTGTGTGTGTGTGTGTGTGTGTGTGTATCAGAGAAAAACAGATGGACACAAAGAGAGAATATGTGAGTGTATGTGTGTGATTTTGTGTGTGTGTATGTGTCAGAGAGAAAGAGACAGAGACACAGAAAGAGAGTATGTGAGTGTATGTGTGTGATTGTGATTGTGTGTGTGTGTGTGTGTGTGTGTGGTATATGTATGTGTGTGCATCTGTAGGCACCCATGTATGTGCATGGAAAGACCAAAGGAGACATCAATAGTCCTGGTGCATCGTTTTAAAGTTGATGTTAAACCTGAGTGCCTCATTGTGATTCCGCAGTGTGAGCCTCAATTTTCCGGGCACCATCCTTTTTCAGATGGACCTGTGGACACAGCAAGCTGAAGCAAGAGGACAGCAAGTTCAAGGCCTACCTGGCTACAGAGCTAGTTCCAGGCCTCCTGGAGCAAGTTCGTGACAAACCATCTGAGTGTAAGAATTCTGAAAGGAGCTAGAGCTGTTGCCCCATGAAAGGATGCAGGGGACACATGAGTGCAGCCCTGGGATCGATCCCCAGCACCAAGAGAAAGGGAGGAAGAGGCGTTTGCGATAGGAAGCAGGAGAGGAAAAGCGGTGAGATCCAAATGCCCAATCCCACCAATTTTCCTGATTCTACACACAAGCTCAGTCACTTGTAACACCCTTTAATTACCCACTAAAATAGTCATTTTCAAGTTCAAAGCATGCAAAGCCAACTGGGGCCTGTGTTTGGGCCAGTGATTGACAGTAGCCTTCTGGAGGTGGCACCCAGAGCTGTGCAGCTAAAGCTCCTCCTGCATGCCTTTGTCATTTGAATGCATGAATTCAAGTTCTGTGAGCACCACCTTTCCACTAAGGATGTGTGATTCTCCAGCAGTCATGAGTTCGTAACTCTAAGGGAGTACGCGCTGAGGTCACTAGCTGATGGTGTATTTCAGCATATGCACAAACACAAGGAACTCCAGCACAACCCTCGTGTGCAAGGTTGGAAGGAAGGCTCACCAGTGTGGCTTGCTCGTGCGAAGAAAATCGCACTGCGGTGAAGCATTTGGAAGATTGTCTGTTTCCCCATCTCGCTCTTTGGAGTCTCTATTTTTGTTGTCCTCAAAAATATTCCTCCTTCATTCAATGAAGGGTTTTGGTTTTATCTTGTGCCAGGTACTGAGTTATTGTAAGCATGGCGGGCTAATTAAACCTCCTAGGAAAAGGACTACAGCAATGGCTCATGTGGTGGAGTATTTGCCTGGCATGCATGAGACTCTGCATCAGATACCCAGTATGTTAGTGCATAGCTGTGATCCTAGCACTCAGGACAGAGAGACAGACCAGAGGTGGATGGGAAGTTTATAGCCAGCCTGGGCTACATAAGTTCCTGGAAAGAAAAAGAGAGAGAGAGAGAGAGAGAGAGAGAGAGAGAGAGAGAGAGAGAGAGAGAGAGAGAACCAATTAAGTTATAGAATTTGTATTACCTAGTAATGGTATGCCACCTCCAGCCCCATATCTTTGAGTACAGGATAAGTTCAAGGTCAACCTGGACTATGTGAGACCCTGTCTATGTGAGAAGCACTGTGTTGTGCCCAAAGGCTATGGCAGCACCAGCCTGGCTGGATGTAATTAGACATGGAGAGAAGAGAGGGAACTGTCTTTCTGAACCAATCACTCTTCAAGAACAGTTTAGGACTCTGCCCTAAAGATTCAAATCTGCCTTCTAATGAAGAGAACATAAAAGAGATTAACCTTTCTGCTCAGTAACTGCAGGCCACTCGATATTAGTTGCCACATATCGCTGGCATGGAGCAGCGATAATGAAAACCACCCCCAAGGGTACGTGCTTTTTTTTTTTTTTTTTGAGAAGATTGATTAAATTAAGAACCCATTAAATAATCTTTTACTGCCCCTAGGGTCTCATAGAGAATCTACAGAAACTGAAAATCATGGAGAATGTTCCTTTTGGTTCTATAGTCACTTGAATGGGGAGAGAGAGAGAGGACTTAGAGAGAGGACTTAAAACAAACAAACAAAAACCCACAGCATCCTAGCAACCTTGTGTATGGAGCAAAATGTCTAAAAATGCTTTAAAAAGTGTTCATTCCTGCTGTGCTCATCTTCTGAAGGAAACCATTTTATATTTTGGAACTTTGAAGAATTAAAGGGTTTGGGGCGTTTGTTTGTTTGTTTGTTTGTTTGTTTGTTTGTTTTTTGTGGGGTTTTTTGTCACTAATAGTTGAATTTTAAAGAGCTCAGGATTCAATTATACTATTAGCCCCTATGTTTGGAATTGGCAATATCTGCCAGCTACTTCCAGTTAGCCAAGAATTATTCTGTTTTCCTTCCTAAACTCTGCTTTTCTCAAGTCACTAACACACAAATGAGGTTAATCGCCTTGTCCTGCTGAAGTCAGTGGAAGGTTTTCTTGTCAGGTGCCACAACACATCGTGTCATCAGGCAGCTTGGTAGACGCCCACCTCCTGGCCCACTTGCCCCGTCAGCCAATTTCAGAAGCCTTCCAGCGCCTATGTGATAGGAGTGGGATCCTGACATTCGATTCTCTAGGCAGTTCCCCTCCAATGCTCTCTTTTGCTGGCTGTGTTGTGAGCCCAGGAGGATAGAACAGAAATGAGCCTGTGAACATGCTCTCTTCAAGTTCCAATGATTGCTGGGGACAAGATTCAGTCCCTGGTCCTGCCTAAAGCCCCTGTCAGAAGCGTGACAAGGAGAGAGAGGAAAAATGGCTCTCTTCCTCTTGGTAATTCCTCTCCCATATGCACTGTGTCTCAACCCACTTAGGCATTGTTGTTGTATCAGTCCTTTGGACTTGGGAGATCAATCAGGGGATCTCCCATTTCTCTGCAAGGAAACAAATGACTTCTTAATGCTGGCTGACACCACCATGGTCCAGCGCTGTGAGTATGCACGTATCCTGTAAAGCAAAACTCTGGGAAGACCCAGAGAGCATCTTTCCCAATGACCAAGTAAGCAAGGATTCTTTATTCCTTCTTTTTTTTTTTTTCTTTTATTTGCATATGGACACTCACATTTTTGTTTGGGGGCATGTCAAGTAGCAGATTAAAAGGCAATTTTCACACAAAAGCTGCAGAGAAACATGATGTTACTCCCCGGCAGCCGTTTGATTGTTCTTCACGGTGGAGGCAGCCACACACACAGCTCCACCTTCCCTCCCGGAGCCCCCTGCTCACTGTTCTTATCTGTAACTGGGACGATGCACCGCTCTCTCTTTTCTCTTTCTTGGGGGTTTGTGCCGTTTCTTGATGTTTGTGACAGGCCACGATAGGGGGAAAGCTTTTATCACCGTGGGGCTTGGAGGCCTCCGTAAATTGAAAATTGCAAATGAAATCCACTGGGCTTGAATTCATCAGCTATTATGTCAGATGACCTTTGCCAGCTGCTGATAAAAATGAGAGAATGTTAGCTCTGATCCAATTTTCAGCACTAACCATTCCTTTTCAAATCCATTCACAGTCAGGCAGCAGACACACGGCAAGTGCAAATGATAGGGTTTCCAGAGACGCCATTGTGTTGCAGATTAAGAGTCTTCTGCCCCTATTTCGAGAGGTCGGCCCCCAGGCCCCTGTCTGTATCTACCTATTGTCCAATCAGTTTCAATATCTGCTTCAGAGGACATGTTAGCCATCCTTACAGATAAGTGCTTACAGGAGAGAATGTTGGACTTAATAGATTTGCTTGGGAAGCACCAAGGGTCACAGTGTAGCAATATTGACTGGCACATGTTAGTTTAATCTGACATTGGGAAGAATGGGACACGAGATTCGTTCAGAGTTGCTGATCTCTAGGTGATGTTTTGTTACCAGCTCTGGTTTTATAAAATTTATTTTTGTACAATGACTTATATTCATGAGTCAGAGAAATTTTAAATGTCTATCATAGTCAAGGAAAGAGTCTAACCTTGTCTAACAGTGTAGGGAGCACAGGCTGTTTTTACAATCTGGTTAAAGATATTTACCATCAGTAGTATTTTAAGCTGAAGTAAGTAATTGCCCTAATAAGTAGAGGAAATTAATCACGCTTGTGACTTTGGTAAGATAGCATGAAGCAGAGAAAGAATACTAGGTGGCCAAACCATGTCCATGAAACACGGGAGCCCTCTGGAAATGAGACAACCAAAGTTAAATGTTTCTGCCTTCATCTGACTGTATTCAAAGGGGGGGGAGGACCCTCTCCTATGAAGATGCAGGAGCTCACAGCAGAGGTAGTTCCAAACAAAAGCCAAGTCAAGAAACACTAAAAGATTGAGACCCTGTGTCCCTAAAAGTATTCTAAAAAAAAAAAATCTAACAAGCTGAACAGTATAAAATTTATATTTCTTTTGCATTGCTTCCCATATTTTTTGCCCCTGCCATTTTATTGGTTAACATTACACATACATCACCATTTGGGTGTTTGTGTGCATAGTGCTGCCTTTGGCCTGGGAGCTGTGACATTGTAGAAAGGCAAAGATTCTGAGAGAACCAGTTCTTACCAACCCTAGGTAGGAAGAATCCAACTTCCCAATCTGCCTTCAACAAAACAAAATATGAGGGATGTGTGTGTGTGTGAGCGTTGTGCATGTGTGTGTGTGTGCTCTTAGGATATGTAAGGATGCCTAATAGTGGGGTTCAAATAATCCCAGATGCACATCCGAGTCAGTCCTTGTAGAATAACGTCTTGACAGACTTGTAGTCTCATCGTAAACAGTGATTGGGTCTAAGATTATCAGAAGTAACACCCAGACCATGATGCCCCAACCACAGAGTAAGCTCCAAGCCGGATCTGATTTACCCAGAAGCGGCAATCCTGGATGTCCTTAAGCCAGAGAGATACCCATGCTAGATTCCCATCTCCATGGGAAAGCCTAATGCATGGCTTCCTAGGCTTAGTAGACATCTGCCCATCTGAAGCCCGTGGCCAGTGAAAACATTCCTTCAGCCCCAGCTGGATAAGTCAAACCTCTCTACTGATATCATAGACAACGGTTTTTACCAACACACTGAAATCTGCCTCCGTCTACCAGCTGCATGGCTGTGCACCGTCATCTCTATTCAAGTGACAGGACTTGATTCTGGGATACACATTGTTCAGATCTCTGACTTCCCTTTAAGGCCCTGCTATGGCTGCCACAATTCCTAAAGTCAAATACATCAACTATTTCATCATGAGCCTGGCTTTTGGCTCTTCAACTACGTGGGACCCAAGTCACTCATCTTGTACCTGATTGGCTAACAGGTCCCTGTGAGAAGAAACACAGAACCCACTGTTGGTTATGCCCTTGGGCCTGGCTTTCTGCCACCTCGATCTGCATGCTCAGACTGAAGAGAAAATTAGACTGACCTGCTAAGTCTTATGTCTTCATTTATTGACTGTAGTATGGACTCACTGTGACAACCGAGCCAAGCCTGCCTGTGAGCCATTGATCCTCCTGTGGGCATGGATTCCCAATTTGGATTTGAAGAGGAAGCACATGGATACATTGTTATTTCTAGCATTTTGTCAAGGGGCTCAAAGAGCTCTGAATAATTCGACCCCTTCCAGCTGACTTTTCTCTCTGTGACCCTCCCTCTGCAGTGCCTCTGTTACAAAGCATTACAGAATTTCCTGTTAGGATGGGAACCGTCTATTTTGTCACAGCCATTAAAGAACTGAACTTTCTATTCAATTTTAACTAATTTAAACTTAAATAAGTAGTACCTACTGAGTAAGGCGGCAACTAAAATTTTCTTCTTCCTGCAATTTTGTCAATATTTTTTTTTTACCTGCTATGGAAAACTCCATTTTAAGTACTACCTTTATGAATGTGTGTGTGTGTGTGCTAATGTGTGTATGAGTTCACAAACATGAATATAGGCCTATGTGTGGCAATAGGAGGACAACCTTGAGTTGGTCCTCAGGTTGAACGGGGATAAGGGGTAGGTAGGATGTCTCGTGTTGATCTGGAAATGGGCCAAGCTGACCACATTTGTCAGTCAGCAAGCTCTGATTTCCATGGCTACCACTAACACTTTCAGAGGTCCTGAGGATTTGAACTCAGGTCCTCAAGCTTATGGGGCAAGTGTTGTATTCTCTGAGCTATGTCTCTACCCTCTGTTCGACCATGCCTTTTCTGAATATCAGGATGCCTTTTATCATACTCAGCCTTGTATGTGCGTCTCCTCTACTACTCTAGAGCCAGTTTCAGGGTGGGACCTGTGCCGACCCAGTGATGGACCGTGTCTCACACATTGGAGGAGCTAAACTGAGTGGCAGACCTTTTAGGAAAAGACGTCTATGGTGCTCATTCAGATATACATGATAAGGAGCTCTGATGTGCACACCTTCTCTTGAAAATAAATTTACAGGGACTGGAGAGATAGCTCAGTGGTTAAGAGCACTGACTGTTCTTTCAGAGGTCGTGAGTTCCCACCAACCACATGGTATCTCACAACCATCGTAAGGGGATCCGATGCACTCTTCCGGTGCGCCTGAAGACTGTGACAGTGCTCACATACATAAAATAAATAAGTCTTTTTTAAAAAATGAATTTAGAAAAGTCCCATTATGTCCTCCTCCTAAGCCTGCCAGGTTACTAAAGATAAAAATTTAAGAACATAACTATATTTTCTCCTTCTGAAGGGAGGAAACTTGGGGACATAAATTTCTCATCTGCCCAGAGAAGAGCATAGGTCTATACCTAAAGGAAGAACTCAGTGACTACTTCCTTAACAATGAGTCAGCAAAACTGAGGATGGTTAAGCAATGGTGGCACATGCCTAGAATCCCAGCACTCCAGAGGTGGAGGCAGGAGGACAGAAGTTCAAGGCCATCCTCAGTGAAAAGGTGAGTTTCAGGCTAGTCTGGATTTGTGAGGTCTTATCTAAGGGGTGGGGTGGTGGGTAGGCAGAGAGAGGGGATCCAGCCAGTGTCTACAGTGGCTTAGCGCTCAGCCCTCCCCTCCTGTGGTCTCTGCCTTCTTCACTCCTGGTGGCCCTGGCAGCCCAGCTAGAACAGAGCCTCCGGGCTGTTGCTTCTCCTGTTTCTGAAGTTCCCAAGACCAAGGCAAGTAACCTTGTGCAGACTCTTGAGGAGCTGAGAAGGATATAAAATCTCCTGAACCAAGGATGTGACTGAAACTATGGCAGAGCGAGCGGGGTAAGAACGGGTGCGCAGAAAGAAAGCCACGGCCGAAGAGAGATCGCCAGCCCTGGAAATGATTGATTTGATTTGATTAATATTTAGCCAGTACAGAGCCCAAAGTGATCCTAGTGAGTCTGTGTGTTTAAAGAGGCTAGCTACTTCCCAGAGCAGTGGAAATCAAACCCGGCCTTTGCCGGCTAAAGCTGGTGGCAGGCAGCACAATCAGGAGAACAGGGACCTTCACAGGACAATCTCCGATCCTACCCCGACCCCCGCAACGCCCCCAGTCCCCCCTCCCACCCCCGCTACTCTGCACAAGGCTCAGAAGCTGTCTTCTTTATCTTATAGGATTTCTTTGCCCTCAGACCACAGATTGTAAAATCATTTAAGCTTGTGACTAAAACCATTTTCTTTATCCTTTTTTTTTTTTTGTCATAGGTTAAAACCAAACTGTTTGAACATTTGTCTTTTTTTTTTCTCCTGAGCGCCCAGCTCTTACCCTGTCAATATAATAGACTGATAAATGAAGTTGTTTTGTTTTGCTTTTGTTTTGTTTTCCTCTGCTGGTGAGACTCCCTAGATGACTCCTACTTCTACTGAGGGGTCTTAAATCTTCTCCCAGACGCTGCTAGAACCCTGAGGTTTGATGAGTCTCCAGTCACGGGTGCTGTTTCCACAACCAAAAGAACACTGTGGCTCTTTTTGTACCCTGTTCCTTTAGCCCATGATGCTACTCTTTGCCCTCACTTACAGGTATGACTATATTTGTCCTCAACCCTGAGCAGGAAGTATTGATTATCTATTGCTCATTTCTTTAAATCCGATTCATTCCTTAAGAAGGATTTCAGGCTGATCCCTAGAGATTGACAGCATGTCAGCATAAGCCGTGCTAATCACCCCTGGCTCCCTGGCAGCGACCCCCTGCAGCTCCTGGGCTCCGGCCCAGCCACCAGCTGCCTCCTGCAGCCCCAGCTCCCTGTGCAGAGCCGCTGCCTGGATCGCTGATTGCTGGCCCCAAAGATGCTTTCTTCCAGCACCCAGATCCCCCATAACCAGATTTCCTACATGACAGTCTGCTCCACGGAACATATGAGCAAATCTCCTTTTGTCAACTCTCTTGGGGAAAGAGAAAGCACATAGCCACATCACATCTCCTGTTCATTTGCTGCTCAAAAATTATTATTATTAATAATAATTCATAACATGTAATTCATGAATACGATGATGGTTATGACTTTCTTGTGGGAAATATTTACCCAAAAATTTCAGAGTTCTTCTCAGTATTCATACCAAAGAACTGAACAACATTTTTTTTTTTTTGGTAACAATTTACTTTAGCACAGGCAGTCTCCTTACTCCCACCTGTGAATAATACAACAATATTTATGTCCAGTCCTAGCTGGAACTAATGGATGCCTGTGCTGGCAATCACGCGCATGGCCAGAGTACCTCCCAACACAGGTACTTGCTTGGAGGCCAGGTTGCTTAGAATGTAAAGGATGTGGCTATGTTTAGAAGTAGGAAAAGAGAAAGGTGGAGTCTAATACTATTGTGGTAATGTCTACATGGTCTATATCAATGTTTGATTCATTCTTTTGATTAGTGCCTTTATTCAAATTATCCTGGCCTTTGATTCATAAGACACCCCCCCCAAACACAGACTCATTTTTCTACAGTTTATCTATACCTTCACCTTTCCTGAATACTGTGGGCTGAACAGTGTCTTCCAGACCCAGCGTGGCAGCTGAATGTATGAATTCACAGCAGTTGTGACAGCAAGCATGCGCAAGATCTATGCAAGCCCAAGCCAGGAAAAATCCCAGTAGATTGGGAAATGGGCAAGAAGTCCCACCCATAGCTGAGGAGCTATGAAAAATTGATTACTGCTGGAAGAGAAATAATCAGTTTTCTTTAAAGGTGTGAGCTCTGGCAGGTTGACCACTCTCCACAGAGAGGTCATAACCCCAAGAATATATGAGAACCACAAACTGGGCTTGGAGGATGAAGAAGAAGGAAGAGGAAGAGGAGGAGGAGGAAAACACAAAGTTGGATAGTGTCTTAGTTACTTAGTTACTTTTCTATGGCCAGGACAAAACACCATGACCAAGGCAACTTAGAAAAGAAAGCATTTAAATGGGAGCTTAAAGTTCCAGAGAGTGAATCTATACTATGACCATCATGTCAGGGAGCATGGTGGCAGGCATGGTATTGGTGCAGTAGCTGAAAGCTAACATATGACCCACCAGCAGAAGGCAAAGAGATAGTTAACTGGGAATGGCATGGTCCTTAGAAATCTTACTCCCTCCCCCCCCCCATCCTTACCCCACCCTACCCCCTACTCCTACAGTGAGGTACTTCCTCCAAACAAGGCCACACCTCCTAATCTTTTCCAAACAGTTCCACTGACTGAGGACCAAATATTCAAATATATGAGGATCATTCTCATTCAAACCACCACAAACAGATAGGGAAGTCGGGATAGCTCTGGGAGGAGTTGTCGGGGGATGAATATATGGCACAAAATTCTTAAAGAATTAATAAAATGTGTTTTAAAAGAAACATTCTGAAGATGTCAGAGCCCAATCAGTCATAATAACAAACATTTAGAATCATTTTTAAAAGAAATTACTTTTATAAATACTTTTATTTTGGGGGAGAATTTCATACAATATAATTTATCATATTTGCCTGTCACTCCTTCCTCTAACACCCATCCCTTCTTAATGTCCTCCAACTTTGTTTCCCTTTTGTCCCTTTGCTTTTTCTTATAGTTTATTTAATCTTTTATTTTTATATGCATTGGTTTGAGGGTGTCAGATCCTCTGGAACTGGAGTTATATACAGTTATGAGCTGCCATGTGTGTGCTGGAAACTGAACCCGGGTCTTCTGGAAGAAGACTAGTGCTATTAACTGCTGAGACATCTCTCAAGCCCCCTGTTTTGTTTTGTTTTTTAATAATTTTTGTTTGGTTTTCCCCCATTTTTGTTTTTCAATAACACATCAACTCTAATGCAGCATCCTGTATTCATGGGTGTAGGGCCGTCTACTGGACATAGTTGACCTACCTGGAGCTACACCCTTAAAGAAAACTGACTTCTCTCTTCCAGAAGCCACCAAATGTCAATAGCTCCATAGCTAAAGGTAGAGGGGCCTATAAGCGCCTCCTTCCTTATGCTGGAATGTGGACTGGCTTGATTCCTGCAAGCTTTCTGATGGCTGCTGTGAGTTCAAGAGTGCAGAGGTCCTGTCATATCCAGAAGGCACAGCTGCAGGCACCTCTGAGCTCTCTTAAAATCTTACCACCACCACCCCTTTCACAATGTGAGCTATGGGAGCTGGGTGTGATGTGGATTTCCTATTTGTGGATGGAAACTCCTTGCACCAGTCATGAGTTTCTGTATTAGCCCTGTACCACTCTGATAAAGACAGAGAGCTACACTATCTGTGGGTGGGCAGAGATGGCGTTAGAGGGCAATCACACAGAAAGCCTATACCATTCAACAATAACTTCCCACTTCCCTTTCTCCAGCATTTAATAATTTATCTGTTCTACTTTATATTCATATGGATTTGTCTATTCCCAATTTTTCACCTATGTGTAATCACACAATATTTGTTTTACATATCTTGCTTTCTTCATGAAGCATGTATAGAAGAGTTTTATTCCTCTTTATAAGCAAGAAGTACTTTTGGTCCACAGGGACCACATTTTAATCATCTGTTCACCTATTAGATGTACTTAACTTGTATGCCTTTAGCCATCGGGAGCTCTTTTGCTATGCGATTTCTCTTTCTTTCTTTCTTTCTTTCTTTCTTTCTTTCTTTCTTTCTTTCTTTCTTTCTTTCTTTTTTTTTTTGCATGATCAAGATAGTTCAAAATAAAATTTTATTTAAATAAGGCTTTATCAGGTTTTTTTTTCTCTCTCTCTTAAAAAGGAGGTAGGGAGTTTTTCCTCAAAGCTGGTCAGATGGGAAACAACATTTCCTTCAGTTGGGTCTCATTAATTTGAAAATAAAATGCTTACAATAAGATCATCTGTGTCACAGTTCACTCCAGTGGGCAGTGGGGTGGGGGTGGAGGACGGACAGACTCACCAGTGGGCAGCCGGCCACTGGGACAGAGGAGACCCTGGAAGGCCAGAGCTGGAAGTGAGGCATCCTCCCACCGCCTCAGGCAGGATTGCAGCATACCTGTGCGCACCAGCTCAAGGACGCTGCGTCCCTCCACCCTTACTCTGGAGCCATGGTAGTATCGGCCGGCGTGATAAAAGTATTCTGAGAGACTGCCATACCCGGAGATCCGTCCCATAATCAGCCTCCAAACGATGACACCATTGCATACACTAGCAAGATTTTGCTGAAAGGACCCAGATACAGCTGTCTCTTGTGAGGCTATGCCGGGGCCTAGCAAACACAGAAGTGGATGCTCACAGTCAGCTAATGGATGGATCACAGGGCTCCCAATGGAGGAGCTAGAGAAAGTACCCAAGGAGCTAAAGGGATCTGCAACCCTATAGGTGGAACAACAATATGAACTAACCAGTATCCCCCAGAGCTCATGTCTCTAGCTGCATATGTATCAGAAGATGGCCTAGTCGGCCATCATTGGAAAGAGAGGCCCATTGGCCTTGCAAACTTTATATGCCTCAGTACAGGGGAACGCCAGGGCCAAGAAGTGGGAGTGGGTGGGTAGGGGAGTGGGGGAAGGGTATGGGGGACTTTTGGGATAGCATTGGAAAAGTAAATGAAGAAAATACCTAATTTTAAAAAAAAAAGTATTCTGCATGGTTTGCTGTGCACACAACATTGTCTGGGAATATTTACAAGGATTAGATGTGGTATATCTGGGTTGCATGGATCCCAGCTCCAGGTGAGAGGAGAGAGGTCCCAGTCTCTCCAGGGCTGAGTGGACTGGCGAGTGTCAATGGTCCAAAAGAAACACACTGAGCTGGGAGGGAGTCTTGTTAAAGCAGGAACTTAACTTTATGGCATCAGCCTCTCGCTTATATACGTTTGAAACATAGGGAGGGAGATCTTGGGTCAGGTAAGATGATGTAGGAGTCCGGGAAAGGTGACAGAGGGTACAGAGTGACTGACAAGGCCAATGACAAAGCTCTATATCAGCAGAGGCAAAGGCAGGGTCAAACAACGGCAGCTTAGTCACTCCGATATGGAAGTGACTGAGACAGGTCTCAAAACTCAAGACAGGCTTAGGCTCTCCCACAAGGCCTCAGAAACTCAAGCCAGGCTCGGGTTTGTCCTCAAGGCCCAAACCAGGGCCAATATGGGGCCCAATACTTGGGAACTCTGTGTTTAGCCTATTGATGAGCCTACAAACTGGTTGTCTCAGTGGCTCTATCGTGCCATGGTCTCTCCTTCAGTGCCTGCTTCCACATTTCCAGAACGGCCTGTGATCTAGGGCCTGTTGCTCATTCACAAGCCATCCTTGAAGACATGTCTCCAATTTATTTTTATTTTTAATTACATATATGTGGAGGTGGGGTATATACATGTGAGTCAAGTTACCTTCAAAGGCTAGAAAAAGGCTGGCATTATAGGCACTTTTGAGCTGCTATGTGGATACTGGAAACTAGACCTGGGTCCTCTGGAAGAGCAGCTTTTAGCACTGAGCTATCTCTCTGGCCCATCTGCCCATTTCTTAAGTCCAGCTGTTTGTTTATGGTTGTTGAACTGTCAGAGTTTTATGTATATTCTGATAGTCAACTGCTATGTATTTGGCAAATCTATCTCCCATTCTATATGTTGTTTTATTTTTTTTAGTAGAGCCATTTGAATCAGAAAAAGCTCTTAAGTTTAATGAAAAGTCTAATGCATCTATTTTCTCTTTTAATGCTCCCGTGTTGTATGTCATAGGTAAGAATCCATTGCAACTTCAACTTCATGAAATTTTACCCTGTTTCTTTCTTTTTTATAGGTTTTAGTTCTTATGTTTAAGTTGT
The DNA here is from genome assembly GCF_000001635.26 of Mus musculus. Lineage (NCBI taxonomy): Eukaryota > Metazoa > Chordata > Mammalia > Rodentia > Muridae > Mus > Mus musculus. The sequence goes on from NC_000069.6 coordinate 34,491,886, forward strand.
TGGTTATTTTTAGTTCATTTTTGCATGCGGTGTGAAGAGGCAGCCCGTCCTCTTGCACACAGCAATGTAGGTGCCTCCTTTACAGAGAGGCTGTTACCTTTCTTTGACTAAACTTGATCCCTGTTGTTCTAGTTTCATTTCTGATGCTGTAATAGACACCGTTACCAAAAACAGCCTAGGATGAGGAAGGTTTTATTTCACCTTACAATTCCAGATCACAGTCCATCACTGAAAGGAGTCAAAGCAGGAAGTCAAAGTAGGACCTCAAAGGCAGACCTGATTGCTATTCCACACAGTGTTACTATGACCAAGGAATTCATGTCACAGCTAAAGTGGTACAGCAGGAACCATGAGGCTGGCTGACTAACAGGTTTATACTTACATAACTTTCTTATATACCTGCTTAGGAATGGAAACCCCCCTCCAGCCCCCCCCCCCCACCCAATGATCTTGACCCTCCAGCATCATTTAACTATAGAGATAACTCTTCACAGGCATGCCTACAGACTTTCCTCCCAGATGATTCTAAATTGTGGATGTTGGAGGTTTAAAACTATCCATTGCCACTTGTCAAAAACTCAGTTGGCTGTAGATATTTGTCCTGCTTTCTAGACTCTCAACTCTGCTTCACTGCTGTGTGAATCTATTGGGAAACTACTGTCACACTGTTGGCCATGTCTGTCTGGTATAATTTACTAAATATAATTTAGCTTTTCTTTGCTAATTTAGTGACAAGTTGAGCCTCTTGCCCAACCATGGTACATTTAAAGACCGGCATTTGAATCCAGGTATTGGATCTGGAGCCATGTACATAGAAACCTTCCTTTAAAATCAGTTTCTTTTTCTAATAAGTGGGTATTTTTTTTCTTTTTTTATTAGGTATTTTCTTCATTTACATTTCCAGTGCTATCCCAAAAGTCCCCCATACCTCCCCCCCACACACACACTCCCCTACAACTACCCCCCAGGTAGTCTCAGGTCCACTTCTTGGCCCTGTTGTTCCCCTGTACTGAGGCATATAAAGTTTGGAAGTCCAATGGGCCTCTCTTTCCACTGATGGCCGACTAGGCCATCTTCTGATACATATGCAGCTAGAGACAAGAGCTCCGGGGTACTGGTTAGTTCATATTGTTGTTCCACCTATAGGGTTGCAGTTCTCTTTAGTTCCTTGGATACTTTCTCTAGCTTCTCCATTGGGGGCCCTGTGATCCATCCAATAACTGACTGTGAGCATCCACTTCTGTGTTTGCTAGACCCCTAAAGCACCAGTTCTGAAGGGGTTAAACCATCAACTCAAATATTGCCTGACTGGAGGATATACTTGGAAATCAGTTTTCTAGAGTGGAATCTTGAAAAAAATAAGAGTAGAAATTAAAAGTCTTGGGTGAGAGTCTCGGGTCCATCACTTCTTACCTTTCCAATCTCACTATCTTTCCTATAAATGGACTTAGAGGAAAGTGAGATGAAGGTAAGGAGTCTGTGATACTCTGATGTCATCATCCATCTCATTCTCTTGATGTTGAGCAGAGAGGGGAGACTCATAGTGAACTAGAGACTCACACCATGGCGCCATTCAGCCAGCTCCTTTTTGTTGCATCAGTCATATAGTTCATCTGTGGTACTTTTTGTTTGCTCAGTCATGATCCTCTCCCAGCAACCCCAAGAGGTCATTATTAACTTACAAGATTTCTCATTTTGTAAACAATAGTGATTTATTTAGAAGTTTAAAAGCAGTCAGTATAAAGTATAATTGAGTTGACTCAGATATCCTTCTAAGAATGCACACAGAGGAGATGATCCAAGAGTGCGCTCCAGGGAACAATTACATAGGAGACCAGTGAGACACCATTCACTCTTGGAAATGTATACATCTTATTCCAACTCAGAAAGCTGATTTCCACATGGATATGGAAGCACACTTTGTTAGCTTAGTGCAACTCCAAAGTCCTAGAGTCAGTAGCTCTCAGATCTTTTTCATCTGACAGCTTTCTGAGTTGGAGTAAGATGTATACTGCGTACAAATTAGAACCAATGGCTGTAGGTTTTGAGGGCTGGAAATATGGCAAAGTGCTTACTGTGCTATCATGGGGACCTGAGTTCAATCCCCAGTACTCCTGGAAAAGCTGAGTGCTACAGGGCAATACTGGGGCAGGGGAGCAGAGGCAGGAGGACCAGTCAAACTAGTCAAAATGGTAAGCTCCAGATAGTGAGATGCTTTGTCTAAAAAGCAGAAGGCAGAAGGTAGACAAGATGGCCCAGTGGGTGGTAGTGCTACTGCCAAACCACCAGATGACTTGAGTTCAGTATCTGAAGATCCACATGCTCAGAGAAGAAGGGGGTTGCCTTCTGACCTCTACATGTGTATCATCACACACACACACACACACACACACACACACACACACACACACACACCAAATAAGTAAATGTCATTAAATTTTTTTAAAGAAAAGATGGAAAATGATATAAGAAGGCATCCTAAGTCATCCTATGACCTGTATATGCACCAGCACACACATGCAACCCCCCACATATACAATTCACAGAGAGAGAGAGACAGAGAGAGAGGGAGAGAGAGACAGAGAGAGAGACAGAGTATGGGCTCTGGATTCCAAAAGCCAGGGTCAGACTCTTCCCATATCAACTTAGCCCTGTGACCTCACTACACAGACCCTTATTTTCTTTACCCATAAAGTGGTAGCTGTACTGCTCAAAATTTAATAAGACTGTGCATAGATCATGAAAAAGAAAAATACCCATAGAATTCAAGCTAAATGCCCCCCCCAAAAAGAAAGAAAGAAAGAAAGAAAGAAAGAAAGAAAGAAAGAAAGAAAGAAAGAAAGAATGGTCAGTATTTTGCCTCAAAATTGGTGCTTAAAGAATCAGCTCAGACATGCCAGTGTAATCATCCCACAGAAGAATCAAATGTGTGAACAAGCACTAGTGGGAAGTCTGTGACATGACATTAACAAGCTTCACGTCTGTGATAACGGTATTCAGTCCTGGCATTTTGGAATTGTTGCTCAGTGAGGAAGGAGCAGGCATCCCTGTGGCTGCTGCTGGATCTGCTGATGTTTCCATGTGTTTGAGGCTTGTAGATAGGTCATGAAAGGGTAAGGGAAAAGCCGGTGTTCAAAGGCAGACACGAAGGGCAAAGGAAACAGAAACCCAGGTTGAAGCCATTCTTTTGTTTTAAAATTTTGCATCTATTTATTTATGAGGGTGCATATGCCGTGGAAAACACACAGAGGTTATGGAGCAACCCTGGAGGGAGTCATTGTTCTCCATGTAAGCTCAGGGGACAGAAGTCAGTTGTCAGGGTCTGATCTGCTAAGCCATCTTGCAGGCCCATGGAGCTGCTCCTCTTACCACAGTCAGTAAAAAAGGAAACATATTAACTTGGCCCTTAGTTCAAACAGAAGAAGGTACAGTCTCTTGGAGTGTCATTCTTGCAAAGATAACACTGAGAATTACGTAGGCAACACTAAATTGATCTTCTCCACTGAGGGGTCAGGTAGATCCCAGAGGGCTGTACTGAGGAGCTTCATTTAGGCTGGTAAGTTAGGAGACCACAAAGGAAGTATAAGCCAATACCACATCACATGTGTGTGTTTCTATAGCCATGACTTCTCTCATGCCAGAGCATGCCATGTGCGAGGAAGAGCTCAAACTATGGACACAGCACTTCAGTGTAGTTGGTGGCAATTTTTATGAGAAAGTAGAAGAGTTTCTTGCAATATTAATATATGTGTGGAAAACAAATAGTTAAACACAGCTCTCATGACTATGTAGATCTTTTTATGTTAAATTGGTATATTTTCTGCAATGAGCACAGCCACATGCGTGGCTGTGACTAAGCTGTGTCTTCCATGTGTCAGTCACAAAAGTTATGCCTGGGCATGGGCGTGTGACTCATTGTAAGGCTTTTAAGCAGAGCAGCTGTGCAAGGGAGGCTGCCTGGTAGATCATCCACGTGCTAGAATAGTCATCTTCTCTGAGTTTGGCAATAAACACTTGGTCCATTTGTCCTGTGTCTCTGGAGATGGTTTGTCAAAGTCAATGATACTCAGATATGTGAGGGCAATTGCCTTGCTACCTAATCTATAACCTGGGGCCCTCCCTAAAGACTTAGAGGGCAAAGCTCAATTGTTGTATAGAAGGTCACTTGGTGAATGGATCTGACAAGGTAACCCCAGGATTTGAGTGTGTCCTGTGAGCAAGGTGGGAAAACATTATGGAGTACACAAACAATTCCACCATTACTGTTATTCAGAGTTAGCTCGAAGAGTCAAGAAGAGCAAGGGCAGCCAGTCCCCTCTCAGCTTCTTTTCGTTTATATGCCATATCATTTTAATGTTCTGCTGTGACATTAATTTGAACTTCAAAATACTATTTATTGTGCAAAATAAAGTATGAAACTTTTGCTGAAATGTCTTCCTGTACAGTTTTTGTATCTGCCATTGAGAGTGAATCACAGAACTGTGCTCTTGGTAAGGGCGTTATACATGCAACAAATTTTAGAGTAGGCTGGGACCTGTGTAAAAGAAAAAAGTTAGATGTGGGGTGCATCCTTTGAAGATCCTGGCACTGAGGAACTAGACACAAGCATATCCCTTAGGCTTACTGGCCACCCACTCTAGCCTAACCTGTGGGCCCCACTCCCCAATCTAGTGGAAGAAACTCTTATAAGACAAGGTAGATTGTGCCTGAAGAATGACACCCAAGGCCCCTTTGGACCTCTACATACACCTGCACACATGTGTATACACACCTGCACACACATGTGCATCTGGACATGTGCACACTCACAGAGAGGGGGTGGGGGTCAAAACATCCAAGACACATCTGAGATTGAAGAGAGCTGTCTTCTTGCAGAAATCAAATTCCAGCACTCATGATTTCCTAAGGGATGGATTTCTCTGTGGGGATTGCATAGACATAAGAGTTCTATGAAACTTGGAGAACAAAGGCGACACCCGAAGGGCTCCCATGGTGTGGCGCTCTATAGTGTTGCTTTGTGTTCATCCAGAACTCTTCCGAGTCTTAATTCTTCTGTGCAGCCCCTGTAGAAATTCATGCCAGAGAGAGGGAGAGAATGTTGACAACCAGGGGACAGGATGCCAATAGCTCATCCTTGGCAGTGGCATCTGGATGGGACTGGCCTACCACCGGGCGTGTTGGCCAGCACCACGGTTGCCTATACAGGGAGCTATGTATCTTTGCTCAGGAGTCCAACAACTGTGTGTGTGTTTTGGTAAGCTATTATTTCTGGGCCAAGCGTTTTCATGGCATTTTTGCATCTTTTGGCACTAGTTCTGTGCTTGCTCACCCCACCTTCCCACCCACTGCAATATTTTAGATTTCTGACTAAAAAAAAAAAAAAATCCTACAGAAACAGATATGTATTAAAAGACTCCTTGGGGCTTAGCCCTAACAGTATTCCAGGCAAGTCATCTTCTTCCAGACAAATTAATAATATATTCCACTCTCTTCTGCTTGTTGAACTGTTGAGTTTTAGGCAGGGTTTCACTCTGTAGCCCAGGCTGGACTTGGCTGACTTTCAGTTCATGATCCTGCAATCACAAGTGTGCATGGTCATGCCTGGCTCAAAAGATTCCAATATCAACATTCAATTGTTGTTAATTAGCTAGTAAAGCCTAACTGTAGAATAATCAGATATTACTTCAATCACTAGAAATATAATGAAATTATTGGGTAATTTTAAAGTCCAGGACTCTTCCAAGGTTATCAGAGAAAGAGAATGATATTATAACCTTACAGAATCTGCCACATGCCAACCAACCGGATTATTAGCATCCTCACTGCTGTGCAAGGTTCACCCTCAGAACAGATCAGGTTTTGCTCTCCAAAACTACTTACTTTGAAGGAGCTTACAGCCTGATTCAGCTTTACCTAGGTCTTATATTTCCTGTATTGTCCTTTTAACATAAAATGCTGAGGCATACAAGACTAAAGAATTAATAAAATCTGCCTCAAAGAATTTACAGGTTGTGTGTGTGTGTGTTTGGTGTATGTGGTGTGTCTGTGGTGTGTAGTATGTATGTGTGTGGTGTGGGGGTGGTGGTGGTATGTGTGTGTCTGTGTGTATGTTTGTGTATGTAGTGTGTGTGTGTGTGTGTGTGTGGTATGTGTGTATGTGTGGTGTGTTTGTGGTGTGTAGTATGTGTGTGTGTGTGATGTGTGTGGGGGGGGTGTGGTGTGGGGGTGTTTGTGGTGTGTGTGTGTGTGTGTGTGTGTGTGTGTGTGTGTGTGTGTGGTGTGTTTCAAAACATGTGTCTATGTGGTGCACATGAGTGGGGATACCAGAAGACAATCTTGAATGCTTTCTCAGCTGTCATCTACCTTGTTTGGTTGTTTTTTTATTGGACTGGAGCTCACCAACTCAAGTAGGTTTGCTGATCAATGAGTCTCCAAGATCCTCCTGGCTCTATGTCCCCAGCATTGTTTAACTGGTGTATCACTAAGTCCAGATCTTTCATCTAGATGCTAGGGATCCAGACTCGGGCCCACTTTACAAACTGATCCATCTTCCCAGGCCTCCAGTTTTGTTTTTTAGTGAAGAAAATTAATTAAAGAGCTACAAGCAAGCATCAAGAATAGCAAGAATAAGAGATTAGGGCATCTATATTCTCCTAAAATTAGTAAATGAGCCATGTTCTTTTGTGACTAACATAAGTGTCTCAGTCCAGTCAGTGTCAAAGGCAGAAGGGTTCATGGGAATTTGGAAACTATAACTCTAAACTTTCCGGTCTCCATTTGACTGATGAGGAAGCTAGTTTGGTAATCATGACACAGTAACTCTTATTAGGTCACTGGACCAGCCCTCTCTCACTCAGTACCTCCTCATGACTTTAGAGCTATTACCAGATTGGAATGATCCATGCAGAGAAATGTGCTATCGTATCACAGTAATGAGTGTTGCCCCAGGGCTGGATTCACTGTGTGATGAGGAATAAGAAGGACAGATACCTGCAGTCCCTGATCAGCAGAAGACTGGAGCAGAATGGTCACATGGTCCTAGCCAGGTGAGCGCAGCCTGCTCCAGTCTCAACAAGCGAAAACACAATGAACAGGAGGATAAGCAGATCTGAGGGAGAGTACAACTCTGAAGGGAGACTGGTCATGCAAAGAAACACAGAACATAGGTAACGAAAGATATGTGCCTGGGCAGTGCCACCCCATAACTATCTAGAAAATAGAGAAATCCATGTTTTGTCTGACGCTTTGATCCCCAGAGAACTTTTACTCCCAATGCTGAATCCGAGGACAGCAAACTGCTCACCCAGGAGTGCAGCCCTCACACACAAACCAAACAATCCAAGCTCGTAAGTCCAAGTCCTTCTTTATCCAGTTTTTACATCCCAGCCATGCCCCAGCACCTGGGCTGAGCTTCATACAGCTACAGGCAACCCTGAGCCCTAGCACCCACTATAGTCCTTAGCTAGTCCACATGAGGCCAGCTCCACTGCCCTTCCTAAGCCTTCCTGTGAAAGTCACACAGGGGTTTTGGCTCATGCTCTCACGATGTCCTCTCCTGAGGATCCCTGGTCTCCCCAGCACTGTTTCTAGGGGCCCATGTGACCCTCTCCTTCTTCATGCTGGCCATGTCTGTTTGTACTTTAGCAAACAGTTAAGAACAAACCTCGGTGCAGTTTTTCATCTATAACCATCTTGTTCTCACACTTGCTTGTATCTATTTTGTTATTTATCTTAATTGTCACATAATAACTGTACATATTTACGGGACATGGTGTGATAATCCCGTATATACTGTAATTCTTCATGGTGAGCCTCTGTAATTAGCATTTTCTCTTTAACATTCATCACTTTCTATGTCCAGAAGCTTCCAACTCCTATAAAACATACACTAGGGGCTGGGAAGTGCTTGCTCTATAAGCAGAAGAACTTAGGTTTGGTTCAGCAGCACCCACAACAAAGCCAGGCATTGTGGCACGTGACCTTAAACAAAGCACTGGGGGGGAAGAGGGAGAGGAAAAAGTCAGTTCCTGGGATGAGGGACATTGCATTAGTCAGTCAGCCTTGCTAAAATGGTGAGGTTCAATGATGGAAAGAGACCCTGCCGAGAGAGAGGAAGAAAGAGGGAGAGGGAGAGAGAAGAGGCAGACAGACAGACAGACAGACAGACAGAGACAGAGAGAGACACACTCAGCGAGACAGAGAAAGATAGAGACAGAGAGACACAGACAGACAGACAGGCAGAGATAGAGACAGAGAGATACAGACAGACAGAGAGAGATAGAGACAGAGACAGAGAGATGCAGACACAGACAGACAGAGAGACATAGAGAGAAGAGAGACACACACACAAAAACAGAGGGGGGGTACACAGTTCAGCCTCTGGCCTCCACAGATGCCTGAAGGGTCAAGTACAACACACACACACAATTATAAATGATTATCAAATTTTTAAAACATCACAGTTTCCAGAGACTACCCCACCCGGGGATCATCCCATAATCAGCCACCAAACGCAGACACTATTGCATATGCCAGCAAGATTTTGCTGAAAGGACCCTTTTATAGCTGTCTCTTATGAGGCTATGCCAGTGCCTGGCAAATACAGAAATGGATGCTCACAGTCATCTATTGGATGGAACACAGGGCCCCCAATGGAGGAACTAGAGAAAGCACCCAAGGAACTGAAGGGATCTGCAACCCTATAGGTGGAACAACAATATGAACTAACCAGTACCCCCAGAGCTTGTGTCTCTAGCTGCATATGTAGCAGAAGATGGCCTAGTCGGCCATCATTGGGAAGAGAGGCCCCTTGGTTTTTCAAACTTTATATGCCCCAGTATAGGGGAACGCCAAGGCCAAGAAGTGGGAGTGGGTGAGTAGGGGAGCAGGGTGGGGGGAGGGTATAGGGGACTTTCGGGATAGCATTTGAAATGTAAATGAAGAAAATATCTAATAAAAAATTGGAAAAAAAATCACAGTTGACTGCCAGTGCAATAAGGTGGCACATCTTTATCACCTTAACATTTTTGAGCAGTTTGAATAGCCAAGGATCTCCTTTCCTTCTCGTTCTTAGAAATAACCTGCCCACCTACAGCATCCCAGTGTCACATGGGCAGAAAGCAAACACTCTAGCCTCCTGCCAGCCTTATAGGCTTAGCTGAAGTGCATCCATTTCTGATCCCTTGACCAGGCGGATCCAAGTCTCAATGGTGAGAGTGGCGGTCCAGGCCTCTGTTTCACCACAGTGGTCCTTGGGCAGCCTGTAAGGAATACAGAATAACATACTGAGGTCTGAAAGTGTGTCGAGAAGACCCTATGGGACTTTTATGCCTGACCCGGGTGGTCCCAAACTTTGAACAACACTTCTCTTTAGTAGCGATGAACATTTTCTGAAAAGGATCAAACAGTAAATACTTCTGAGTTTGTTGAACTTATGGTTTTTGCTATAACAACTCAGCAGCCACAGGTAACACAGAAAGAAACCAGACACCAGTCAGCTATGAAATATTTACATGCCATATATATGCCTATATGCTGTATGTTATGATTTGAAGATGAGCCAGCAGGCATATTGTCCTGGTTAGGAGTTCTATGGCTGTGATGAAACATCATGACCCAAAAGCAAGTGAGGGAGGAAAGGGATTATTCAGCTTACACTTCCACAGCACTTTTCACCATTGAAGGAAGTTAGGGCAGGATCTCAAAACAGGGAAGGATCCTGAAGGCAAGAGCCAATGCAGAGGCCATGGAGGGATGCTTTTAACTGACTTGCTTTCCATGGCTTGCTCAGCCTGCTCTCTTACAGAACCCAGGGCCACCAGCCCACAATGGCACCACCCACAATGGTCTGGGCCCTCTCCCACAATAACTAATTAAGAAGGTACCTTACAGCCGGATCTTACAGAGGCATTTTCTTAACTTATGTTCCCTCCTTTCAAATAACTCTAGTTGTGTGTCAAGTTGACATAAGACTAGTCATCACACACATATTTCCTAAACCTCAGAGAATGCTAGCTTTACTACTTGCTGTATGTGTGCTACTGAAACTGAACTGCTATCTCTATCCTTCATTCATCTGTCCATCTATCCATCCATCCATCCATCCATCCATCCATCCATCCATCCATCCATTCTTGCATTCTTGCATCCATTCATCTATCCACCCATTTAGCTACCTACATCTATCTCTCTACCTCTCTATCTACTTATCATCTAGCTATCTACTTTTATTTTCAGACAAAGTCTCACTAAGAGACCTTGCTCAGGCTGGCATTGTTGCAATCTTCCTGCCTCAGTCTACCAAGTTGCTAGGTTGCAGGCCCCGACATCAAACCTGGCAGTTTCCTTAACACTGGCATGAAAACTATGGGGCACTAGCCTTTTAACAGGATGGTCACTTTAGTTCCTTGAGTGGTTAACATGTATGTAAACATACTAAATACATGCTAAACAGGCAGGATGAGCTTGCCTTTCTTCCGCTGTGCTTTGTTGCTGTCATTTGGTAGTTAACTCAATTCCACCCATAGATATGAAGGCACTAAACATTTCTCTCAGCAAATCTTGACTATCACCCAGAACTTCCCAGAACTTTTCTTCAGGAGATTGATGGAAGGTCAGGAGGTTCTCTCTAGCTTCTACTGCACCCTACATCTCAACCTTGTACCTCCAGAAGCCTCCCAGTGGCTCCTTGGGGTGTCATTACTGTGAGGTCTCTAGTCTTGATTTTTTTTCATTCAGGGATAAATGAACATAATGTTGCTTTAATTTTTGTCTCTGGTTGTACTCTGAGGAAGAAAAAGGGCAAATAGTTGGTAACTCCCCACGTGAAACAGAAACTTGAGGCAACCTGAATACTGTGTACAATGGTTGCATGACTAAGTTGTCACTTGGCACTGCCTGTGGCAGGTACCATCAAGGTAGCCCACTGTCTCGTTTCCACATGGTGTATGTTGACAATGTCCCCACTCACTCAGAAGAAAGCAAAAGCTCTGGCAGATTAGGAAGGGATTCCGGCTCACATGGAGTTCTTCAGGATCCCAATCTTAACTTCTCTAGACATATCACAAACAAACATGTCTCTAGTCATATCACAAACATGCAAAGCTACCACAGTGAAGGCAGTGTCCTGTTATTACTACAATCTAAACAGAAAGACCTGGGGCAGAGCTCAGTTAATCACCAGACACAGAGATCTAGGCCCCATGCCCACAGCACATAAACTGGGCCAAGTGGCACATACATCTAACCCCAGCACCTGGAAGTTACAGGCCGGAGGAACAGGAGGCCAAGGTCATCCCAGCTACATAGTGAGTTTAAGGCAAGCCTGGGCTACATGAGACCCTGATATCACACACACAGACACACATTTTAAGACAAAATGTGTTCCTTCCATCACTCATCCTCTGCTGGTCCACTTGCACAGCTTGGTTCTTGGCCAATAGTCACTGAAGCAGGTTAGCCCCCTCCTGCCTATCCTGAACAACTCCCAGAAAACACACAAGGTGGTGAAAACTTTGTATGCCTAGCTCAAGAGAATGGTCCTTTCAACTCTGGACTCTCACTCTGATGTTTCCAGAATAAACTTAAACATTTAAAAACTAGGTGGTTACCATACTGTCTACGTTAGTTTAACCTGTGGTTCTTTTTTTTTTTTTTAAGTGAACTTTCTTTGTAATTATTGTATATTTGTGTAAGTGGATGTAATGAGTATAGGCACACACATGTATATCTACACACACACACATTGCTAGCAGGTGAACATCAATTAAGCCAAGTGTCAGTTGTTTCCTTATTGTTCTTGTTTCTGTTTAGTTGGGTTGTTGTTGTCTTTTTTTTCTTGCCCACACCCGGTGGATTTAAACCCCTACAGGTCATCCTGTCAAAATACAATGTTAGCTCTGAAATAAAATAAGAGAACAGAAAAAAAAAAACCACAAACACACACAATCCATTAGAACTCCCTGCCAGTGTTGGCAGATTAAAAAAAAAATACTGTGTCTCAGACAGAAATATCAATAACTTTAACGCGTGCGATTTGTTAACGAGGAAGAAAACAAGCAAACTTGCTCTCCGATGACTGTCACTAATATTTATTCGTCCAGTGACTGTTAATCAAACCAAGTTTACAGTCCCGTACAGCACCTGTCACAGGTGCTGATCGCTAATCAGAGATTGCAGCAGTTTATTCTACTGCTGACAACTCGCAATTTTCCACTGAATCAGCTATTTTGTCAGGTGGGAATTATGGCATACCACATGTGACAAAACACATCACCCTTTCCCCCCTTTTTTTTCCTGGGTTTTTTTTTTTTTGCATTTTTTCAGGCTTCTCTCTCCTGCTTTCTCCCCCTTTTTAGACAAACAATATCTGGGAACTCAGAAGTAATAAGGCGGAATGCATAATTAATTACCCAGCTTGCTCTAATTAGGGATGAATAAGTTGTGTCCCTCTCACAATCACAAATGTGGTGATGGGTAACACCAGTTTAAGCTGTATTAACAGCAAATATGCAATCCTTCTGAGAGCACTTTTGTTGATGAATTTGATGAATGTGACAATAATTAGTGCAGACAGATGAGAGCTAAATTACTACTGACAATGTAATGCTATCCTGCTCGAGGGCCTGGGAACGTGGCAGGGACCTGGGCCTCCGTTCTAATTAATAGTCTTTTTTGTCCTTTTTTTTTTTTTTTCTGTTTTTTTTTTCTTACCCCTACTGGCAAAAAAATAGGAGGGGGGGGGTGCTACCGGTAATTGTTTTCCTCAAAGGCTGCAGGGAGTTATCAGGGTAATAAAGTTAATTAGCAGAACAAACATCTTTTCACTGCCTTACCAGTCTGAGAAAAAGAGGGTAATTCAAGCTGCAGGAAAGATATGACGATGCTGATGCTGATGCCGTGATAATAAAGGAAATTTTAAACAGGAGACCTGCAGAGGGGAAGAAAGTTTCCCTGATTTTGATGCATCCAAAAGAATTAGATGCCCCCTTCCAGGTCTCAAAGTTGCTTGTGTAGAAGGCTTCATGGCTATGATTTTGAGTTTTGGAAATAAAGTTGATATGCAATACCCCTGTTTCTTTCTTATAAGTGGTGATAGGCGTATTTAACTTCACCTTCATTTAAATGGCCATTTGCTAACATCTCAAGCAGAGACAAGAGAGCCCGGGCATTTGCTGAGGAGAACATAGGCTGTGAAGTTTGTCCTGTAGAAATGTTATACTGTCTGAATATTTAGAGAGAAGTAAGAAATTGCTAAGCGATTTCCATTAAATAGCGCTTGTCAATCCTTGCTTATAAATTAAGTTTAATCTGATGACTGGAGACACAGCTCATTTGGGGGAGTGCTTTTGTAGCATGCCCGAAGCCTGGTTTTGATCCCCAGCGCAGCATAATATGGAGCCTCTTGGCAAAGTCATCCCAGCAGTTGGGAAGTGGAGGCAGAAAGATCAATAACTCAAGGACACACTTTGCTACACATACTGAATTTGAGGCCAACCTCGGCTACGTGAGACACTGTCTCTGAAAAAGGAGGGCGGTAAAAATACATGCCAATTTAGTCTAGGTGTATAATCTCTAAAGTTATTTTTTATTTATTCCTTTACTTGTATTTTGCCTGCATGTGTGTCCGTGTACCATGTGCACACACTGCCTGCAGAAGCACTGGGTTCTCTGGAACTAGAGTTTGGTGCTAGAAATTAAACCCAGATTCTCTGGAAGAGTAGCTGGTAGTCTTCACCACTAAGCCATCTCTCCAGCCCTTCAAAAGTTATTGTTATTAAAACATTTCAGTAGTACCTTTCATGTCTAGTGCAGCACTGGATAGAGGAGCACCCGAGCCAAAGGAGACCAGTTCTGCTCACACTGACACTGTAGCTTTCTTCAACCCACCCATAGACATCACTTAGCTTGAGTAGATGCAAACAGCATCAGTCCATGTCCACCAGGCATCTTGCAGACTTGGTAAGATGGCTTTCTCCCTGTAAAGTTTTCAAGACTTTTTCAACATCAAATGCTTGAAACAATTGCTTAGCATCGAGTAAAGTGCTCCTAGAGAGAAGCTTGAAGTTTGAATGCCAAGAGAAACTGTCCTTGGTACTCCTTGCAATCCATTGCACCACAGGTTCCTCACATGTCCATGTAAGGATGCTAACTTCTTATCATAGCAGGCGGATGACTGTTTAGTCCATAGCTTAAAGCACAGGAGTAAGAATCGAGTTCTTCCTGTTTGAGAGCAAGGCACTAGGCCAGCTCTCCAGTAGACAGATACCACCTTCTTCAGGTGATTTCTACCTAAATGGGGCCAACCTCCTGGAGAACAGCCTTCCTTCCTGTGTTATTAAGGTACTGTGCGAGAGGCCTTTCCTACCAGTACAGAGTGAGGGTAGACAACTGACTTTGAACCAGAAATCAGTCCAGTGAGTTCTTTCTTTGCTCAGTGGCCAACATCTCTGTCATCTCGCTGATCTGTGGTCTTCTGAGCCATCCGGTCCCAATGGTGATTGCCCTGTGATCGCTATTGACAAAAGAAACCTTGTGGGCTTGAGAGATGGCTCATCAGTTAAGAGTGGTTGCTATTAGCAGGGTGAGGTGGTACACGCCTTTAATCTCAGAACTTGGAAGGCAGAGGCTAGTGGATGTTCCTGAGCTCGAGGCCAGCCTGGTCTACATAGTGAATTCTAGTTACAGCCAGAGCTAAATCGTGAGAGCCTGTTTGTTTCAAAAGAAACAAACAAACAAAAAAAGAGCATTTGCTACTCTTATAGGGTATCCAAGTTCAGTTCCCAGCACACATATTAGATGGCTTACAACTGCCTGTAATTCTAGTTTCAGGGGATTCAACTCCTTTCTGTGGCTTTCAAGTAGAGCATGCACACATACACCACACACACACACGCACACACACACACACACACACACACACACACACACACACAAGTTTTAAAAGACCTTACATTCCTGCTTGGCAGAAACTGCATCCACTCAATACACCACATGTCTCTAGTCAGAGGCCAGAACTGCAGGGTTGACTGGAAGTTTCCATAACAATGGCTGAAATCAAGCCTTTGGGATTTTCCTAGTTGATTTATCAGAAAAATTGTCAGGCTAACGACATCCACAAATCCACATAAATCAAGAGACTACAGATACATGTAATTCGGTCTGGTTAATTCCAGCCCATTGCACACGACAATAAGTACATTAAAGTAGGAAAGAAGGTAGAGACACATTTGCCTAGTTAGAAAACCGTGACTCTGGAGCTGGGGAAGACTATGGATGGGCGACATTATTGTGTAAATATTTTTGGTCATTTGATTGATTCGTGAAAGAACACAGCATTTGGTACAGTTTGTTCATTTAGATTCTACTTCTAAAATGAAACTCCTCTTTGTATCTAGGAAACGGAGTGAAATAACACCAGCAGTAATAAGCCCATGCATAGATACTGATTTTTTTTAAAAAGATGCAATAGAACTCTCTACTTTTTCTGCAAGATTTTTTAAGCCTACAGTTACCTGATGTTCCTAAGCAGAATATCATTCAAGATGGACCAGATTCCCTTAGCTTCCAAGATCATACAGGAGTAGAACAAACTTCATTAGCCAGTGTCACAAATGCACTGGGCCAAGTTTCTCAGGGAGAGACAGAAACAAATATACACAGAGATATACATTCAATCACAGTTTGAATTACTCATCTTAGCTTTTAAAAGTCCTAAACAAAAATTTTAGCAAAGAGTCAAACATCCTTAATATGAAAACTCCAGACCTACAAGATACCAACTGTGCTGGCTGGTTTTATGTCTTCTTGACACAAGCTAAAGACATTTGGGAAGAGGGACTCTCAATTAAGGAAATGCCACCAGAAGTTTTATAAATTAGAGATTGACGTGGGGGTGCCTAACCCATTGTGGGCAGGGCCATCCCTGGGCAGTTGATTCTGGGTGAATAAGAGAAGTATGGTAAGCAAGCCATTAGGAACAAGCCAATAAGCAGTGTCCTCCATGGCCTCTGCATCAGTTCCTGCCTCCAGGTTCCTGCCTTCAGTTCCTGTCATGACTTCCCCAGGGATGAAGATTCACCTGAAAGCAGTGAGATAAAGTAACCCCCCCCCTTCCCAAGTTGCTTTTGTTCAATGTGTTCTACCACAGCAATCAAAACCTTTTTTCCCAGCAGTTTATAATAGTTATTTTGCTATGTGAGCTGATAAATGCTTAGTTGTGTATTTATATACATACGCATATGTGTGTGCGTGCATGCGTGCATGTGTGCACCTGAGTATGGAGTCCAACATCAACCTCAGGAGCTGTCATCTTATTTGAACCATGTTTGTAATTGGCCTGGAGCTCCCTGGTTAGGCGAGGCTACATGATCTGGAAGTCCTAGGCATACACCTGAGTCTGCCTCCCTAGCCCAGATTACAAGTGCGCTCCACTAGGCCTGGCTTTTTAAACCTGGGCTTTGGGATCCAACTCAGGTCCAAGGGAAGCATTTTTACTTCCTGACCTGACTTCCTAGGCCAGTGAGCTAATACAATTTAATGAGTTCAGTTAGCAAAAGAAAAAGCCTATGAAAAATCTAATATAAAATTAATTAATTTTTTCTTTCTAGAAATGAACTGGAGTTTTTTGAGAGTCCTTTGAGGCCTGCTTGGATATTTCCCTCCCTTCCTCCCAAGCCACCACCTCCTTCGGTGGAATAGAAGGTATTTCTTACACTTGATTTTAGCCGAAAGGCAGGAAGTGACAAAGGATTTCCTTGTGGAAAGGGATGTGGTGGTCAACCTAGATGCTCTCCAAGGACGACTGAGAATTTGCACCTCCCTGGGTACTCTGACATGCTGGAAGCCAGTAGGAGATCTGGTATTCGGAACCTCAAGAGGTTTCCCTCACTGGATGGAGACCAAAATTATGCCTTTGTGTAAATAATTGCATCCAACATTAACCAGTTTGCAAGTCAAAAGGGCTCAGCGAATGTGACTCTGAGTCAAGGCCTTGCCTGGCACCAAGCAGGGCTCAAGTTTTTCGTCTTTCATCTTAGAAAATTTCATTACATTTTTATTGATTAATTTGTGGCAGGTAGGTCACCCATGCCACAGTGAGTATGTGGAGGTCAGAGGATAATCTGCGGAAGTCAACTCCCTACTTCTACCATGTGGGTATCGAACTTAGGCCCTTGCCAGCTGAGCCATCTCACACCCCCTTTATCTTTTCTCCTGAGTCATTGTCCCCAGGCCTGACAGATTCTCAGTCCCTGAGGGCTCTGGGCTATTCTTGCTTATTTGAGGAGTATTACATGCACAGCTAGTTATCATGAACGGAAAAACAAGCCTTTTTCAGACTCCACATTACAAAGTTGCTTGACTGTTGTCTGTCATAGGAATTCTCCCTCGCTCTGTGAGATCACTAGGCACTAATGACAAGAGACTGTGCAAAAAACTGTTTGTACACAAGGTGGTGATGTTAGCAGCTGCCGTACTTTTATCCTGCTTAAGAACACAAGAAACAACAGTCTGTCTCTCTGAGTGATTGCCAAAGGGAACATTCAGTCATTTGTGTGACAGCCAGTCAGCACGCGTCAGAGTTGCAGGAGGGAGAGAGGGGATCACAGGCAGGAGATGAAGCTCAAAGGGCAAAAGAATTCTTGCCTAGAGTCAGCACTTTGGGAGCTTGGCCTGTTACCCACAGGTCCTGATTGTAAATGCAAGCTGATAACTGAAATACATCCATTTCTAGGAAGATGTCCCTCAGAATCTCCTTCTCCTCAAAGCCTTCCCTGACTGGTCTACTGCATCTGCTCTCCCCTTTATGCATATCGCACATGAAATTCAACTCATACTATACTATAGTAGTGTAATTCAGAACTATTAAAACATCAAGGGCTTTTTTTTTTCTTTTTTCTCACAAGGTAAAGTGTTTGTCATGCAAGCCCAAATGGCCCAAGTTCAATCCCTGCAACTCACACAAAGGCTAACGGAGAAGTACAACTCCACAAGCCTTGTCCTCTGATGCGCCCACGTGCACATGTATATATCCAACACAAGGAGCGAAAAGCTTTAAAAGTAAAATCTGTGTCATTATTTCACTGATTTCCTAACCAACACTAAAGTATAAACTAATATACTAAATCTAAGCCTGGTCATATTGATGATGCCGACCCAGGCACAAGTAATTAAATGTATTTTATATTAGATATCAAAATTTGCTCATTTGGTAGGAACATGTATCTTTTTATGTGTCTCTTCTGGAAGGTGGATGCATGTGACTTTAGGGAACAGGGTCTGGTGGACAGGAGGCAGACAGCCTGTGTGCTGTGAACCCAAACTTACAGACTTTGTTTTCAGCTTTAAGGTTCTCTCTCCATGGTGAAAGAGTAGCAGTTGTTATTTGGAAGCTAAAAGGAGAAATAACTGTTGGTACCTGGAAGAATGAGTCTGAAACTTCTGTACAAAGAAAAGTAGCAAGCAGTATCCAATGCCGGCTGTAAACTGTGGCCCTGGCTTCTTGCCCCCAGCTCTGCTCTGAGATGTTGATTGGCTTGGGCATGCTGTCAGCCACCTCTCACCTGGGAGAAGTGATATCTTATCAAAGCCCAGACAGCTCCCCTTCACCACAGACAGATAACGGGGCCTTTCAATTTATCATACGGAAGTCTAAAAGAACCATGGGAACGACTGGTCAGCTGACAGCTTGACAGACAGCTTGACAGCCCTTAGAGCATCATGGGAAATGGTTGTCAGTTAATTTTCAGAGCAACCAGAGAGATAACCTTCAGAATGGGGAGGAAAACAAAAATCTGAATATTTGTATATGATCCAGCAGCAGGCAATAGTGTTCACTGCTGATAATTGTGTGATCCAGACAGTTGGAAACAGAGTTATCAAATCTCAGAGGTTCCCAGGAGGCAGGAGCACCCTCATCTCTGTGGTGGCCTCTTACCTCCTTGTTCTAACATCATTAGAAACATACATACAGGATATGGGGCTCATGACACAGTGTGAGTATGCAACGGACCACTGAGTCTGCCCTGGGTTTAGTCAGCTGTCCTTTGGAAAGCACTGCCTATGTGTCATTACCAAAACATAGTTTGTTTATTAACAGCTCTGAGCAAAAAGCCACTTCATACAGTGTCACACAAATCCCGCTTTGTACTCTGGGTTAACTTGGCCCTGAAAGGTCGCAGCCACCTTCATGGGAGAAAGCAAGTCAAAGAGGGCAGGTGAAGACAGCGTGAGTCTAGAATTACCCAGGCATTCATGCATCAACCAGCACTGCGTGCTAACTGCACCTAAGCATCTCTGCTGGAGGCATGAAGGAGGAGGAAGAGGAGGAAGGGAGGAGGAGAAGCAGGGAAAGGTGTAGGAGGAGGAGAGGGAGGGGGAGGAGGAGAGGGAAGAGTTCAGTAGGAGGAAGGGAAGAAGAAGAAAGCCCAGGTTTGAACTTGCCTATGGTTGAGAGCCAGAGAAGTCAGTTCAGTGAGAGTTCGGTGAAGAGGTCAGGCTGGGCCAAAGCTTCCGGCTGCTGAGGTGAGGTCTGAACTCAGTGGTCGACCGATCTCCTGCTTGTGCCCTCATGTGTACTACATATGCCCTAGCTCGAAGAGACGTAGCCTGAAAAAGAAAAAGTAAGCACTCTGTATTTACACATTTGCCAAGAGCCACCTAAAGTCACAGCGTGATTTCAGAAACAGTACAGAGGCGAAAGTATGCAGGTGGCATCCCCACAATCGGAGGGACCCTGACATCACCTTAGGCCCTTAGATAGATGAGTTACTTGTTTTCAAAGCAAACACTCAAACTCCTTTCATTTACGATAGTACCTATCATCCTGAAAATTCAAAAGAATAATACAAAGACCCCTGCTGTCAGTTAACAGTTTGCTGCATTTGTGGTTATTATGCCTGTTTCTCTACCACATGTATATAAAAACACTGTATTTTAAGTCATATTAATAGTGAGAAGTGAGGTGGGACCTGTGTCTGGCTTGTGTTCGTACTCCTCCGAGAAGCCCAGTGATGCCTTTGTATATTAAACATGAAGGGCAGTGGATGAGGCTGAGTGTAAACCTCATCTTTGACTTTTAATTTTTGGTATGTGTGTAAGTTGACACATATCATCTTTCCAAAACATGTCCTATAGCTTATAAAATGTTCATCTTGGGGCTGACAAGGTAGCTCAGCAGGTAAGGGCCCCTGAGGACAAGCCCAATGACCAGAATAATTCCCAGAATCCACATAATGGGAGGAAAGAACCAACTTCCACTGTCCTCTTTCTTAAACACACACTCTGGCACCAAAGCATGCCCTCCCCCATCATGCACAAATAATAAATAAATAAATGCTTTTTAGAAATGAACATGAAGCATGCATGAGTAGTGGTGCATCCTTTTAATCCCAACACTTAGGAAGCAGAGATCTCTGAGCTGTGGGCCAGCCGAGTCTATAGAGTGAGTTCCAGGACAGCCATGGCTACACAGAGAAACCCTGTCTCAAACAAAACAAAATAAAACAAGTGTTCTTTCTAAAATGTCTGTTCAGTCAGTCTATGAATAAAGGAATCATAGTGGAAACGTCACGTGAGGTTACAGAGATGCTTCAGGGGATGCAAGGATGCAAGGGGATGCTCCAGGGCAAACACATCAGCTCTTCACATTGGACAAAAAAAGCAAAGACCTTTCTGGAAAACACTCCAGCACCGTCGCCACCACTGGCACCAGCAGACTGAGTGACACCTTGGGAGTAGCAGTCCACTTTCATGACTCACAGTCAAACCCAACCTCCCAAATTCAGACCATCCAGATGGGCTGTGAGAATGCATAGTATCCTCCCAGGGCCGGGAGGCGCCAGTCAACGACTTAACTATTCACAGTCAAAGGTTCTACGTGTAAGTCCTCACAAGAAGACACAGTGGTTGAGGGGAAACGTGCACGTCCAGTGTGCAAAAGACAGACCAAAATGTCTGGGCACCGCCCAGGCAGATTTAATAGGTGGGCTGACAAAAAAAAAAAAAAAAAAAAAAACACACATTGTACTTATTTCAAACTGGGGCAGCAAGACGTGGGAGGGAGATGCGTCATAATTGATCCATGGACCAGATCCAAATGGCCACAGAGCGGCTGAATTCTGAATCAGAGCTGTGGTTAACATGTCTTTTCCTTTCCCTGTTGAAATAAACTCATAAACAGGGAGTCCTAACAGATCCCAGATGAAGTCCCTTGTTCACCTGATACGAATTAAGTTTCATTGTTAAAGACTAATATAGTCATTTGAGCTGACTAAATTGGTAACTATAAAGCTGGCACTGGGTGGTTCATTATATATTTCGTAGTAACAGCAAAATGTGCTGTCTGGAAACAGGATACATCCCGGGAACTCCAGTCAGATTCACACTTTCACAGAAAGACATTTGCAAGCTAACAAACCCACAAAAACCATGAAGCTTGGGGGCAGTGGGGGGGGGAGCTCCTTAGGCCCCCACACTTTCCTGACGAGGTTCAGATTTGCTGAGGGCTGAAGACGTTTTCTTCAGTGCTGTAGCCATTGGTCAGGAGTCCACGTTTCTGTAAATAGCCCCTCATCTGTGCTCCTGGAAGCGACCCTAATTAAACGAATTAAATCACCAGGAAAAAAAAAAATGAAAAACAGAAATGGGGGCTTGGTTGGGAAGAGGAGAATTAGCAGAGGAGAGGTTGGAGGTGGGGGATGTGGTCAAAATACATAAGTACATTATGAAAAGTCACATGGAGCCCATTATTATGAATAATTAGCATATACTAATAAAAAGATTTTTTTAATGCCACAAGAGAATGATTAAGCATCATAAAACCATGTCATTTGTGGGCTGTTGTGCCCCACACCCTAATCTCAGCATCCCTGAGGCAAAGGCAAATGGTTCCCTGTGAGATTAGGCCAGGCTGATCTACATAGTAAGTTTCAGGCTCTCCGGGACTGCACAGTGAGACCCTGTCTCAAAGGAAGGAAAGGAAGTGACTTAGAAAATGTTCCGTATGCAACCTTGTTGTATGTTTGGATAGATAAAGTAAGCTGACCATTGAGCTGCTTTGTGAGACACCTGGCGTCCTATCACTGGCTAACAGTTGCCACGTGAGCTGTGGACTGCCACAGGAACCCAAAGCACAGGACACTGGTGGTTGTTAGGCTCTGAGTACATGTCACTTCTCAAATTTCTTCCCTTCAGGGCAACCAGCCATCTCTGTGACCCACATTAGAATGTTAGGTTTTGTTGTTGTTTTTGTTTGTTTGTTTGTTTTGCTTTTCATTTTTAATGCCTGCTCTGCCTCCCGTGAAAGTACAGATATGGTACTTCCAGTGTGAACATTCTTCTTCTACCTTGATTTTCAAACATCTTAACCAAATTCCCTAGATTGTGGCATCTTTCAACCCCGAAACCCTTTCTCTTTCTCTTCTTTTATTGCTGCGTATGTATGTGTATACACACACATATGATGGGGGATGAACATGTCACATGTGTGGATGTCAGAGGAAACTTTTTATAGTCTCTCATTCCACCTGTATGTGGGTTTGAAGTCAGGCTGGCAGGCTGGTGTGGTCAAGCAGTGAGAGTATTTGCCCACTGAGCAACCTTTCTGATTCTAAAAGCTTTTCTTTAAAGTACCTGGCTTCATAAAAACACAGTGACATTAGGTTATTTTTAGTTTTTAAAAATTATGATTAGGACAGTGAAAAGTAAGTTTAAGATTTCAAAACTCAGCTGGGTGTGGTGATCTATATGGCCTTAATCCCAGGACTAGGGAGGCAGAGGCAGGGGGATCTCTGTGAGTTTGAGGCCAGCCTGATCTACAAAGCGAGTTCCAGGACAGGCAGGGATATATAATGAGACCCTGTCTCAAAAAAAAAAAAAAAAAAAAAAAAAGATTTTGAAATTCTGCTGGGTGCAGTAAATCAAACCTGGGGTATTCAGAATGCTCCTTGGCTATATACAGAGATCACGGCCAGGCAATTCTACATGAGACTTTCCTCAATTTTACTTTTAATTCAAACTGTTCCATACTGTGCTCATTTTTATGTCAGCTTGACACAAGTTATAGTCATCTGATAATAGGGAACTTTAGTTAAGAAATCACCTATAGGACTGGCCTGTAGGCAATCCTGTGGGACATTGTCTTGATTAATGTCTGATTCAGGAGTGCCAGCCTACACTGTAGGGGATGCCACCCTTAGACTGGTGGCCTTGGGTCTTATAAGAAAGAAGGCTAAGCAAGCCATGAAGAGCAAGCCAGTGAGCTGCTCCAGCTTCAGTTCCTGCCTCTGGGTTCCTGCCTCTGGGTTCCTGCCTCTGGGTTCCTGCCTTGAGTTCCTGTCCTGACTTCCCTCGGTGGTGGACTGTTACCTGGAAGTGTAAGGTGACATAAGCCCTTGCCTCCCATACTGCTTTTGGTCATGGTGTTTTAACCAAACAATAGAAACCCTGAGACACTCACCCATCATAACTGGTCTGCACCTCCCCAGAATCCAGAGATAACATTTTGTTTAATCTTTAACATCTCTCTATTGTCTAAATGCTATAAAGGAAGTCTATCAGAGAATCTACCTCTGCTCCCTCCATTATGTTTTTGAATTTTTCTCTTTTTGCAGCTAAAAAGGTTTGGTTTTTTTTTTTAATATGATTTTACATGGAACAAAGAAAGGGATGTGATGTGTCTTAAACATTTGCTCTTAAATTATTTAAACTGCGAATTTAGATCTCTCTGACATGCTTGTGTGAAAGGGGGTTTCTAGCGTTTCATGACATATTCAGTTATGAGTTATGATCAACCAGAGGCATGTAATAAAGTTTCTGAATTTGATATAGTGAATAATTTCAGGATTATAAAAAGTAACTTAGTCTATGAGCTAGAGAGAGGGCTCCGTGGTTAAGAGCACTGGCTGCTCTTGCAGAGGGCCCAGGTTTAGTTTCCAGCACCCACGTCGTCGTGATTCACGGTCACCTGTAACTTCAGTTCCAGGGGACTTGGCACTTTCTTTGGACCTCCACAGGCATCAGGCACACAGGTTGTGCACAGACATACATGTAGGCAAAACACATGAGTGCATGACACAAAATAAATAAGTCATTCATGACTCAGAACTCTAACAAATGCATTTTCATAAACCGCCCTTTTAAAGGATGAGAGTAATGAAGTTGGGCTCATACTGATCCTTTCCATCTTGGTGACTTTAGCACCCCTGTTGGGGTATTCTGGGGTGTAACGATGTGGAAGAGGGAAGCCCTAACTGGAAGGTATGATCATTGTCCATCCAAGTGGCCATTGCATCTGCACAGCGGCAAGCGAGTAGCTCAGCGCTCTCTCTCAGTACGCCGACCTTCCATTGCTTTGGAGTTTCACTGGCTTGACTTTCCACAACTTGATGGTTCAGTGAGAGACCTGTCTCCAAAACCAAAATGGATAATGACTACGGAGAACATCTGATGTCAACCTCTGGCTTTTATATACACACGGTCATAAACATGCCACAGATATGTGTGTACACACATACAAAGACACACACACTGTACTGGCTAGTTTTGTGTCAACTTGACACAGCTGGAGTTATCACAGAGAAAGGAGCTTCAGTTGAGGAAATGCCTCCATGAGATCCAACTCTAAGGCATTTTTCTCAATTAGTGATCAAGGGGGAAAGGCCCCTTGTGGGTGGGACCATCTCTGGGCTGGTAGTCTTGGTTCTATAAGAGAGCAGGCTGAGCAAGCCAGGTGAGGCAAGCCAGTAAAGAACATTCCTCCATGGCCTCTGCATCAGCTCCTGCTTCCTGACCTGCTTGAGTTCCAGTCCTGACTTCCTTTGGTGATGAACAGCAGCATGGAAGTGTAAGCTGAATAAACCCTTTCCTCCCCAACTTGCTTCTTGGTCATGATGTTTGTGCAGGAATAGAAACCCTGACTAAGACAAATTGGTACCAGCAGAGTGGGGTATTCCTGTGACAACCTGACCATGTTTTGGGGAGGACTGTGGAAGGACTTTGGAACTTTGGGCTTGAAGATCCATCTGTTGTTAAGAGCTCTGTCAGATGTTGTATAGGAGCTTGGAAGATAATGTTGAGAACAGTGCAGAAGATGGAGGTCTGGTTTGTGAAATTTCAGAGGGAAAATTAAAGACTCTTTTCAGGGCCATTGCTGTTTTGATTGTGAAGATTCTGTAGTTCTGGTTAGCTGGGGCTGAAGAATCAGCTGTGATTAACAAGATACCCGAACTACCAAAGCAAAAACTTTGCATTACTGGGACTATTGATACTGGTTAGCTGGAGCTAAGAAATTAGCGGTGATTAAGAAGAGACCAGCATCGTTGAGGTGACATCTTCTGGGAAGTGTTTTCTGAAAGCACAAAGAGGCTGTGTTCCAGAGATGGCCAAGGTTGTACTCCTGCTGCAGTGGGACTTGGTAATATGTAAGGGTCACCCAGGTGGTACTGGTTTTGAAGGCATGAAGGGGTCACACAAAGCAGCTGAGGCTCAGCACTGTGAGAGGCCATGGAAGGCCATTGGTGAAGGTGCAGCCTCAGTTGCAATTGAAGGCCCAGGACTGAAGGGGTCATGCAGTGTTTTGGAGATGCCAGTACCATGAGATGACCAGCAAGAGCAGCAGCAGCAGTGGAGTACAGGCATCTGGAGCCTAGAGGACTACACGTGTGCTACAAGGGGCATGGCTGGAGAAGTGACCCAAGCCCTTGGAGGAGCCCAGAAGATCATGAGTTGGATCCCAGACATTGGACGGTTGGAGATTGACTTTTGCTTTTGATTGTGACTGTGCCCTGACATTTTCCCTCTTGAAGGAAGAAACTGTTTTAGTGGAGCCCACAGTTAAGAGACTTTTAATTGTAAAAAGGCTTTGGATTTTAAAAGAAATGGATATTTTAAAGAGATTGAAATTTTAAGAATATGTAAAGACTGTGGGACTTTTAAAGTTATTTAGATCTTGGGGATGAATAAGATTGTAAGGGTTGAGGCTTACTAGTGATGTGTTTGTGTGTCAAGTTGACAAGGGGTCAATTGTACTGGCTAGTTTTGTGTCAACTTGACACAGCTGGAGTTATCACAGAGAAAGGAGCTTCAGTTGAGGAAATGCCTCCATGAGATCCAACTCTAAGGCATTTTTCTCAATTAGTGATCAAGGGGGAAAGGCCCCTTGTGGGTGGGACCATCTCTGGGCTGGTAGTCTTGGTTCTATAAGAGAGCAGGCTGAGCAAGCCAGGTGAGGCAAGCCAGTAAAGAACATTCCTCCATGGCCTCTGCATCAGCTCCTGCTTCCTGACCTGCTTGAGTTCCAGTCCTGACTTCCTTTGGTGATGAACAGCAGCATGGAAGTGTAAGCCGAATAAACCCTTTCCTCTCCAACTTGCTTCTTGGTCATGATGTTTGTGCAGGAATAGAAACCCTGACTAAGACACACACATAGGTGCACACACAGGCACACAGGCACAAAACAATCATTTGTTCCTCCTCCCGGTTTAAAAGGTTTCATTTTTCTGTTACTTGTTTTTCTCCCCATCTTCCTAGGATTATTAAAGTTCACAGAGACTTCATTTCTCCAGCCATGAAATGGAGCCGGTTGTACCTGGCTCTTAGGTTTGCTGTGAAGGTCAGCCATCCTGCTGGCATCCTGAGCTGTCTCTAACACATTCAACATGGTCCCTTGATTAGTACGAGAACACTTGCTGCTTGTTCAGGACATTTCTTTCAATTACACCGAAATAGAAACCATTTTGCTGATGGGACTGTGAAGAGTCTCTTTCCTCTGGCTTTATTTGTTCAAAGGGACTCAAGGCAAGGAGAATCCCAAACATAAGGATAAGCATGGCCAATGCTAGAAAGTGCCTGTCTTCCAAAGACAAGAAATCATTTTTGCCTGTCTTTCTATAAAGAGCAACACAAAATCTCTTTCAAGATGTTTCCTACATTCAATGAAGCAACTGCGGGAAAAATTTGGGGCTCCGTTTTCCAAAACACTCACACAGGCATCTGAAAGCTTCCAAGGGCTGTTACTGTGACTTGCAGGAAGGATGTTCTCAAAGCATGGCCACAAAACACATCCATTCGGTGCAGGTGATTAGTGTCTTCAGGGGGATTACCCCACTTAATCCTCACCACCCTGCTTGGGTAGTGTTGCCATTATTACCTTATTAGCTTTCTCACTCTGTATGTGAGGAGCTTAGGCTAAGAATGGGTAAGCAGCCTAGCCAAGGTCGCATAGTCTTCTGGGGCTATAACTCCAAACGATCTCCATGGAGCCACTCGCTCATATGGAACACAAGTTTCAAAAGTAACAGGGATGGTACGAAATTTCAGTTAGACAAGAAGAATAAGTTCACCAGGGCTGTTATGTAACTTGGTGCCCATAGTTAATGGCAGTGGCCTCTGCCCTTGGGAGCTGCTGAGAACATAGTGTGTGGGTGACTACATCCATGTAGCCAGTTCACAGTGTAACACACAGCAAAGCAGAAGACATGTGCCATGAATCTAATCTTGTCATTAAAAAAAATTGAAATCTAAGTCTTAATATTTATAATCTAGGTTGAGGTTAGTGGTGTTATTTTTTTAGGGTCTTTTCTTTCTTTTTTTTAATTAGGTATTTATTTCATTTACATTTCCAATGCTATCCCAAAAGTCCCCCATACGCTCCCCCATCCACTTCCCCAACCACCCACTCCCACTTCTTGGCCCTGGGATTCCCCTGTACTGAGGCATATAAAGTTTGCACGACCAATGGGCCTCTCTTCTCTCTTTCCACTGATGGCAGACTAGGCCATCTTCTGATACATATGCAACTAGAGACAATGAGCTCCGGGGGGGGGGGGGGGTACTGGTTAATTCATATTGTGGTTCCACCTATAGGATTGAAGATCCCTTTAGCTCCTTGGTTACTTTCTCTAGCTCCTCCATTGGGGGCCCTGTGATCCATCTAATAGCTGACTGTGAGCATCCACTTCTGTGTTTGTTAGGCCCTGGCATAGTCTCACAAGAGACAGCTATATCTGGGTCCTTTCAGCAAAATCTTGCTAGTATATGCAATGGTGTCAGCGTTTGGAAGCTGATTATGGGATGGATCCCCGGATATGGCAGTCTCTAGATGGTCCATCCTTTCATCTCAGCTCCAAACTTTGTCTCTGTAACTCCTTCCAGGGTGTTTTATTCCCAATTCTAAGAAGGGGCAAAGTGTCCACACTTTGGTCTTCATTCTTCTTGAGTTTCATGTGTTTAGCAAATTGTATCTTATATCTTGGGTATTCTAAGTTTCTAGGCTAATCAGTGAGTACATATTGTGTGAGTTCTTTTGTGATTGGTTACCTCACTCAGGATGATGCCCTCCAGGTCCATCCATTTGCCTAGGAATTTCATGAATTCATTGTTTTTAATAGCTGAGTAGCACTCCATTGTGTAAATGTACCACATTTTCTGTATCCATTCCTCTGTTGAGAGGCATCTGGGTTCTTTCCAGCTTCTGGCTATTATAAATAAGGCTGCTATGAACATAGTGGAGCATGTGTCCTTCTTACCGGTTGGAACATCTTCTGGATATATGCCCAGGAAATTGGACATAGTACTACTGGAGGATCCTGCAATACCTCTCCTAGTGGTGTTATTTTTTAGCTTCAGAAAACTTATATATCCTTTAAAATTATTGATGATACCAAAGAGCTCTGGATTATAACTCTATTATTATTCATATTTTTAGAAAGTGAAATTGAGAAACTTTAATATACTTGGCTACTTAAAAATTACAATAGGTACGTGATTCAGTAACAAAATAACTATTCATGAGAGCTATAACCAATAATAACATTTCCTGAAACAAGAGGCATTTTCCTGTATCTTTTTTTTTTCACGTTTCCATTTTTATTTGACATTTTCAAATGTACATAAGGAAGTGAAGAGTCTTACTCTCTGGAGCTTTTGCAAATCCCAGTGGCATGAGCATCTGGTAGGGGCTGTTGTCTCCAAGCTCAGGAAATGCAAGCATGAGCCTGGCAAGAGGAATCTTTCCATGGGATCAGGGCATCCCCTGACTCTACACCCCAACCTGACAGGTGGGCTTAAAGATTCATTTTCAAGTGGCATTTGGAAACATATCTATCGGTGAGTCCACATTGAATCACACTGGTTTCTTGGGAGTGGTTTACACACTCCTGACTGGAGTGTCATGTGTTTTTGGCTTTTGGAAAATAGAAAATTTCCCCAACTCTCCCTAACACTGATACATTTCATCATGTAATACTTAATAATCAAACCACATTGATTACAGCCACCAAGACTCTCCTCCCAAAAGCAGCTCACTGCTTAAAGATCGATAACAGCCCCTTCCAAGGACCACCCGCCATTTGACTCCAGCATACAGAACTGCTTTGTGGATACTTCCATTGGGTCCTACAGAATTCTGGAAGAGACATGTGCTGGGGAGATAATAAGATTAGTAACTTTCATTGTTTAATCAGTAACATTAAATGAGATTAACTTTTTTTTTTTATGTAAAAACACGAGGTAGTTTAATGGCGGAGCTCTGGGTCGAAACATATCTCACGCAGGAGACAGTGGTTTCGAACTGAGATTAACTTTTTATTTGGGGTGTATAAGAAAACAATTCGAGAATATTGGTGTCCTTTGCTTAGTGATGTCCCCTGCCTTATGTCACCAGCCAATCCCAATGCAGTATAGAGCAACTGACATCTTGGTGTTACCACAGAAATAAAATGGACTTCAGAGACCCACTTTTTAGCATCAGAGATCTGCAGAGCACACTCTCAGACACAACGACCTAAAATCACGCTCTCCTTCTGCCAATCAGATATCTCCTCAGCAATTCTAGAAGAGTTGCTAAAGCCAATAGGAAGGCTGAGGGGGCGCGGGGGAGGGGGGAATATCACTTTGCTCCTGAATTCATGATTCTCCTCATGCTACAAACACTGCGCAAAATTTGCATTCTTCCCATGTAACAGAACTTGCACTCTCCCTCAATCATCTGCCTGGATTAGCATGGGCCCTCGTCTGTGCCTGCAAATTACCATACCATCTAGAAAGGCCTTTTGCAATACCTTAAGAGGAAGGGAGAGTAAACAATCAGGTTTTCTCAGTCTGTAATTCGTCACTGTGTACACACACACTGCTCAGCAGGTAAAGTCATTTAGGTCGATAGGGTGTCTTTTACTAATCAACCTCTACATTAATTTACTAATTTATCTGTGCCTCCCAAAGTGAGAACTCTATTCAGACGTGTTGTTTGTATTTCCTCATTTGAATAGATTATGAATATATTATGATGCAATTAAATATACACAGACTCTGCACACTAGATCTTCTCCATAACTAATTCAAGAATGAAGTAATATATGTGGCTTTGAATCCAACTGTCATGACTAACTGACAGAAATGGGCTCTCCTTGAACCTGAGAGGAATTCCTTTAGTGTGGGCCATTGTGCACTATTTAATTTTGAAGCTTTCTTCCTAAAGTAAAATTTAAAAGTTACCCTAACTAATCCTTCTTTGAGTAAAGGTTAAGGACTTAATCCTCTGGCTTTATAAATCCTCAGTGTCTAACAGGCTGTGTACTTGTTTTGCACTATTCAAATGAGCTCGGAAGGGTTCTGAGACAAGAAGGCGGGCAGCTTCCATACAGACGCCTCGTGATCCGTGACCCTTTGTTTCTGAGTTTTTAATGCCACTGCTTTGTTTAATTCCCTCTTTTTTTTTTTTTTTTTTTTTTTCTGTTTGCAGTCTGCTAGTGAGACACAGTGGGGGGACTTTTTACCAAATTTTATTACTTGATATCAGGATGCTAAATAACTTTATCTGGGTTAAAAACATGGAACTGAAATATTGAGGATAGGGGTAAGGCTCAGAGACCGAGGTGTTTGGCTTCGGCACTCATGGAGCCAAGGTCAGATCCTTAACTTTGCAAAATAAAATTGAATTTAAAATTAAAATGACTTATTGAAGCCATTTTTCTCCCAGAGGGGAGGGGATGGGTGCATATAGCAAAGGGTTGGGGCTTCGGGGCACACCTGCTGTTTCCCACGGTGAGGGACCCAAGACTTTTCTGCACATTGGCCTTTCAAGAAGGATGGTATTTTTCTCAGGCTCCTGGGTCTTCTCCCTTCAGGCCTGTGAGAATTCCCCAGCAAGGATGGGAACTTAGATGCATTTCCCTTCCTCTGTGTATTTAGTCTTGAGGCCCTTGCCAACTTACTACCGGAGAACTCCTCTGAAGAAAGCATTTCTTTCTTAAAAAAAAAAAAAAAAAAAGGATGTATTCATTTATTATATGCAAGTACACCATAGCTGTCCTCAGACACACCAGAAGACAGCATCATATCCCACCACAGTTGGTTGTGAGCCACCATGTGGCTGCTGGGACCTGATCTCAAGGCCTTCGGAAGAGCAGTCAATGCTCCCAACCACTGAACCAGCTCTCCAGCCCTGAAGAAAACATTTCAAGTAAGGATAAATTGCTAGGAAGAGCCAAATGAAAGTTCACAAGGCGATGATTTTTACAAATAACTTGATGGGTACTCTGACGTCTGAGAAGTCAGCACCATGACATCTCCTTAAAGGAGCTCTTCCAAAAACATTAAGATGCTGGCTACCCCTGAACAGTAGCTTTGGGGCTTTTTATTTGCTTGAGGGATGCTATAAAACTGTAGCTATGTGCCACCCACTTAGAGGAATTCAGTGAGTTCTGCAGTTCCACCAGGTGCCTGACTGAAGTCTGGGCGCTGCCGTGAAACTGGACATTCATCAGAAACAAGAATTGTTGTAATGGCTTCTAGGAATGAAGTGGTTGGGTAAAACAGAAGTTGGAGTCTAGGAGAGTAAAAGCCTGAAGGACTGAGATCTCCAGTAATCGTGCCCTCAAGGATTGAGCCACTCTGGCCTGGCCTTCCTTTCTGAGGATAACAATGTCTTCTGTGGATTACCTGTAACTGTGGGCTCCGTCCACTGCAATTGGTCTCATTTCAGGATGAGAGTAAGGTTTGTATGAGAACAGCAAGATGATGATGTAATCGTCCTCCAGGAGCTAGTCAGAAACCTCCAGTGACCCTGTGTTCTGAAATAGGGGTCCTGCCCGGCCTCACTCTTCTGTCAGAGCAACTGTGAAAATATGATAAAATAGACGCTGTTACTAGAGCTCATGGGAAATTGGTGGCGTTTTATTGAAATGTCACTCTTTTCTCCCAGTCGGCTATTTGTTGTTGATTTTTTATTTTCCTGCATGATCTAATCCCGTGGCATTTTAATAGAATCCCAGGCCTTCAGAAAATCTTAATGTAATTTGTATTATTGGCCTGGGAATACGGGAGCATCATTAGCAGACAGTAAGCAATGTCTGAGTGAAGTTGTATTACTTATCACGAAGGTTTCGCCACCATCTCCAGGCAGGTTAGCCAATTGTGCTAAAAGTGGTCTGTCCGGTGGCTTGTAGGTTGTGGTATTTTTCCTGAGCTTCTAGGCATCATGAAGTGCATAGCCACATGGTTTCTTTTCTATTTAAGTAAGGTTAATTCCACAGCACAAAGCTGAGACCGGCGAAGCTGTGTCTAACATCATGACTATAGTCTAGTGGCTGCTTTCCAGAAGGATTTGCTGACAAGAACTGATTGGTCAAGTGTGGCAGTGTGCACCCTGCACTCAGGAGGCAGAAGCAGGAGGAACAGCCTGTGCCACAGCATGAAAGAAACAGACCCTAGCAGTGTGCACCATCGGCTTCTGATGGGCACTTAGGAGGCAGCAGGGATGGATGGATGGATGGATGGATGGATGGATGGATGGATGGATTAGAGGAGGCATGGCCAGGGAGGTAGCTTACATGTGTACATGTAGCATGTTCTTTTCCTGATGAGACCAGAGCCTTTAAGTTCTTCCTATCTGTCATGCTACGCACTTACCCAGAAATCTATCTGGTGCTGTATCTTTATGAACGTCTCCCTGGGGTCCTCAAGAACTACACAAGGGTCACGCTGTAGGCCTCAACATCTTGCCAGCTTTAGTTAATTGATCTTACATTTCTTCCCTCAAGAGCTATCCTGGACTGCTCAAATGAGATGATAGAGTCTCATTGCATTCTGCCGGTGTAGCTGGGTTGGGGTTGGGGTGGGGGTGGGGGGTACTGTTGTCCGTTTGTTTTGTTACTAAGCTAAGATAAATGCTTCCATATTTTATTTTGAAAAGTGAGGAACAAATGTATTGGTTTTTATGATTCTTATATTTCGTTGTTTTCCACTGTGTCTTCTGTGGGGGTACAACACGCAGCACACAGAGAGTGTAGGGAGGGAGAGCAGGAATGCAAAAGTCAGTTCTCTCCTCCCACTATGTGGGACCCAAGGATGGAACTCAGGTCATTGGCCTTGGCAGCAGGTGCCTTTATCCACTGGGCCATCTCATCAGCCCTGTTACTCTTATTTTAAACTGACACACAAAATAATAAATATTACACATGTTGGTGGGCACCATGAGTTGTTGTGATACGTGCATGCACACAACAGTTAAGTTAAATCGCTTACACGTTATCATCTCCTTGTGATGAAAACTTTCATTATTCTGCCTTTTCAATGAACAGTACATTATTGTTAGCTACTGAGATTAGCACACCAGAACCCTGTGCTCCTGTCCAACTTTAATCCAGTACACGTTAAGGACTCTTCCCCTGCTACAGTAGATCAAATGAGAATAGACTCCCATGAGCTCACATGTTTGAATAATTAGTCCCTAGTTGAAGAAACTGTTTGGAAAGGATTAGGAGGTGTGGTCTTGTTGGAGAAGGTATGTCACTGGGGATGGGCTTTGAGGTATCAGAAGCTCACACTATTCCCAGTTAGCTCTCTCTGTATTTCCTATTTGCTGATCAAGATGTATACTCTCTGCTGCTCTGTCTGTGACCAAACTCCTGGCCATGACGATGATGGACTCACACCCTGAAATTGTAGTCCCCAACAAACTCTTTCTCCTATAAGCTGCCTTTGTGGTGATGTCTTATCTGGCAGCAGTCAAGTGACTAAGACATCCTCTATCCTCCAGCCCAGCCCAGCCTCTGGTAACCACCGTGTTATGATCAGTATCCATGACTCAGCATTTTCTTCAGATTCCATACAGAAGTGACTCATATCAACTGTCTTTCCGTGCCTGCCTACTTGACCTCCACGGAGGCCACAAATGCCTGGCCTTCATTTTTATGGCCGAATAGCATTCCACATGGCTATCCACCACATTTTCTTCTTCTCTTACTTTGTGGCCATTTGTGCTGTGGTGGCCCGAGCTGCAGAGCATGTGGGGTACACATTGACTGCATTTCTCTTCTCTTTAACTTCTTGGAGAGTCAGCAGCTGCATTAATTTGCATTCTCACCAAAGGCATGCCCTTCCTCATCATTTCTTAGCTTCAGCTTTTTTGATGATAGCCAGCTTGCTTGCTCTACATAGTGAGTTCCAGGCCAGCCAGGGCTGCATAGTGAAACCTTTTCTTATAAATAAACAAACAAACTTCTATGGGCAGTATAGCTAGCTAACAGGAATGGTTCCTCCAATCCATGAAAATGGTATAACTTTTTACTTTTTGTATCATTCTCCATATCTCTCATTAATGTTTTATAATCTTTAGAGTCCTTATGCCTCCAGTTGAATTCATTCCTAGATTGGTTAGTTGGTTGGTTGGATTTCTGTAGCTGTTAGGAGGTACCTCTCTTGGTTTCTACTCTAGATAATTCACACTGGAGTCTTGCACCTGCGCTAGCATGTATATGTTTAGTTTTACATCCTACGACTTTGCTGAATTCATGTGGTAATTCTGTTTACTTGCTTATTTTTCTTGGGGAAGTCTTGGGGACCTTAACAAACAGGTCTTGTCCTCTGCAAACAGCAGCAAATGGGCTTCTCTGTTCCGCTTTTTCCTCCACTCCACCTCCTTGGTTGTTCTGGGAGGGGCTCTCAGAATACCCTGAGGAATTGATTTTTTTTAAAGCAATTTAGCTCATATAGTAAGAAAGAAATTTAGGGATGGTTTACAAAAACCAGTGTTTTATTGTACAAAAATTTCATAAGCACTTAATTCTTTTTAAAAGAATATCTAAAACTGAGTGGTTATCACCACAGATGATCAGTGTCCCTCTGACACATTCTCCACAAAATGAAAATGGCAGCTAGCTCATCATTATGTTCCTCACACCTGATACCAATCGTTCCAAATTAGCCAGTGTCAGGTAGGTCACATGGGCTAGTGTGTATCAACATAAGTTATGGTCTCTTTCTCCAAACAATGGAATTTTAAAAATTCTTTTATTTATTTACATCCCAAATGTTGCCCCCCTCCTGGTCCCCCTTCCAGAGTTCTTTCCCCCTACCCTCCTCTCCTTCTCCTATGAAAGGGTGCTTCCCCATCATCACCACCCCCAGGACATCCCCTTTCCCTGCAGCATTAAGTCTCTACAGGACTAGGTGCATCCTCTCACACTGAGGCCAGACGAAGCTCTGCTACCAATGTGCCAGGGGCCACATACCAACCATGTATGCTTTCTGGTTGGTGGCTCAGTCTCTGGGAGTTCCCATAGGTTAGTTGACACTGCTGGTCTTCCTATGGGGTCTCCCTCCCCTTCAGCTTCTTCAATCCTTCCCATAATTCAACCATAGTACTCCCCAACTTCAGACCAATGGTTGGGTGTAAGTATCTGAATAAGTGTAAGTCAGATGCTAGAAGAGCCTCTAAGAGAACAGCCATGCTAGGCTCCTGTCTACAAGTACATAGCAGCAGTAATAGTGTCAGGGTTTGG
The DNA here is from genome assembly GCF_000001635.26 of Mus musculus. Taxonomy (NCBI): domain Eukaryota; kingdom Metazoa; phylum Chordata; class Mammalia; order Rodentia; family Muridae; genus Mus; species Mus musculus. The sequence goes on from NC_000069.6 coordinate 34,527,663, forward strand.
TGCCAACACATGGGATGGATCCCAAGTTGGACAGGTCACTGGATGGCCTTTCCTTCAGTCTCTGCTCCACTTTTGTCCCTGCATTTCCTTCAGACAGGAACAATTCTGGGTCAAAAATTTTGAAAGTGGGTTGGTGTCCCCATCCCTCCACTGAGGGCCCTGCCTAACTATTGGAGGTGGTCTCTTCAGGATAAAATGTAGCTCATTTACATAATGGAATATTATTCAGCTATTAAAAATGAGGACAGCATGAATTTTGCAGTCAAATGGATGGAACTAGAAAATATCATCCTGAGTGAGGTAACCCAGACCCAAAAGGACTTGCATGGTATGAACTCTCACTAACAAGTGGATATTAGCCAAAAAGTACAGGATACCCGTGATATAATCCACAGACGCTAAGAAGTTAAACAAGAAGGAAGCCCAAGTGAGGATGCTTCAATCCCACTTAGAAGGGGGAACAAAATAATTCTGGGAGGCTGAAGGAGGGAGGGACCTGGATAAGAGAGGGGAATGAGAGGGGGGGAAGGGGATAGGATCAAGTATGGGGGAGACAGAAGAGAAGCCCAGAGAAAGAATGGAAATTTAGGAGAAAGAATGGAAATATGCGGTCTCTGAGGGGGAGAAGACCCTCTAGAAAGTCCCAGAGACCTAGGATGTGAGAGGCTCCCAGGACTCAATGGGAGTGACCTTAGCCCAAAGAATGGAAATTTAAATCATCTTGGATCAAGGATATTGAGATGGCATCACGCCCAGAGACAATTTGAAAATTAAGACATGTTTCTTTCTTTTGGCCATTGAAACTGTGCTAGAGAATCTGTGTCTAAAACCAGTGTGTGAGTCTGGCCATCTCCATTGGTAATTCCTCCTGTTACAGGTCCCCATGCTGTGCCTTTTCAATGCACCTATTCAGTAGAGAGTTCTAAGGATGCAAGGCATGCAAGGATAAAAGTAGTACAGTGTGGTTACTGAATGACAGCATTCAAGAGGCAGAGGCAGGTGGATACCCTTGAGTATAAGGGCAGCCTGGGCAAATAGTGAGTTCTAGGCTAGCCAGGGCTAGAGTGAGACCAGACTCAGAGAGAGGGAAGGGATAAAAATACTGAGGCATGGAGGCAGTTGGGAAGTGGAGGGCTTGCCTAAACGATCTGAGGCCTAGGTTCACTTCTAAGACCTGAAAAAGATACACACAGAGAGACAGACAGAGACACAGAGAGAGACAGAGACACAAAGATGGAGGGCACAGAGCTAGTGTCCTTGTGAGAAGGATCAAATCACTTGCTGCATGCAGAAGGCCCTTTCCTGAAGAATACTGTAGAAGTGACATGTTAGTGTTCACTGTCACCACAGAAAGATTTGGATGGCAGGAGACCAGTAGCCCAGATCTGGTTACCTCTGTTGACTAACATTGTGTGTTTGGAATCTCCGAAGCTTCATCAGGGGTTAATGAATATCGGCTACTACAAGCAATTTTTTAAAAAATTGGCAACGAGAATATCGGAGAGATGATGGCTCAGCAGTTAAGCGGGATTGCTGATTTTGCAGAGGACCTGAATTTGGGTCCTAGCACCCATGTTAGGTGACTCACAACTACCACCAGACACTTCAGTTCCAGGGCTCTGATGCCCACTTCTGGCCTCCATGATCACTTGCACACACACATGCACAAACCTACACACACACACACAGACAACTGCATAAATAAATAACAAATTTGGTTTTAATTTCAAAAGAATAGCTCCCATTAACTGTTGTATCTGTTAAATTTTTATCTTCCCATCCAACCTGGAAGAAGTTTTCTAGTTTCAAGTACAGAAATTATGGTTCTGAAAACCTGTTATGTTACTCAGTGTCCCTAGGTGGCACAGGACCAAAACAGGACTTGGGCCAGACTTATCCCTTCTGAGCCTGCTTTGTCAAGCATGCAGCCAGGGACAGCTGAAATTCATCTCACAACATCACCTGCAAAGGCAGGGTCAAGACTCATCCTGGACCAGGTGTTGTGTCCTCAGACTTCAGTTGGGGACACAATCTCATGTGCAGACTTGTCCAAGGCTAGTGAAGGCTCACCTAAAGAGTGACACAAATATCCAGACTAGAGTGAGCTACCTAATTACTCCATGTGACCCAGACAATCAAAATCCACAGTCACACTCAACCTAAGGAACTCAGTGCCCCGTTAAAGAATAGGAAGATAAAACTCCCCAAAAGCTGCCTCTATCCCTCTTCCAGTTTTAATCAGGTTTCTGAGACGCAATTCATTATTTTAAGCATTCATAATGAAAATCTGACTGTATATATTCTCACCAGAAGGGAGACTGTCAGAGAAATCTGCTGTGACCAGTGTTTACCACTCCTGACACTCGTTATCGTTTGATCAGCCTGCTCTCCATCCATAATTTTTGTATGCAATTTATTCATGTGCATATTTAAGTGGTGTGCACTTAATTGAAATTACAGTGTGTTCAAGCCATATCTGACACTGACTGGCAGTCACCATGAAGAAATACTTGGAACCTATGAGGGATCATTTCCCAAATAGCACAGATGTAACTAGACTGACCCAGAAGACTACTTCAGAAAATTAAAACGATGATACTCCCCTGCAGGACTCTCTCTCATTCACTGAAGGTGGGGGTCACAGCTCCTGCCACAAATACAACTTCAGAACCACGTGCAACATGACAGACATGGGACCACATGCAACATGACAGACATGGTGCCAACCGCTTCCTCATCTTCTCATACAAACACTTCACTTGCAAATACGAGGGCTATGAAAATAAATCTTACAAATTATTTAACCCCTAAAGCTTAGAGATTTGCACCTTATATATCCTACTATTCATGTTGAGTAACCCATATTTGATTCCACTTTCTTTTTCATGTGGTTATATTTCACTGGAAAAGGATGGCAACAGGGTGTAAATGCAACTTACAGAGAGAAGATTCTGGACAGGACCACAGCCAGAGCAACTCAAGGGACCAATGTGATACTAAATAGCCTAGGATTTTTTAATTTAGATATACTACAGTTTTATAAAACAACATGATTTATCCTATTCCCAATTCCCTGTGTGCTCACAGTTCCAATTTAGTTCTGGAACACGCTATTGGCCCTTCTGTGCCTTACATTTCTCCCCTGTAAAATGTGGTAATAAGCTTTGGTTATTGGGTAGATTCAATGTGGTTAAAACAGGTGCAATGTCCAGGCCAAGCAGCAGGCAGGAGACAAGTGCTGTATTTTCAGTTAACATTGTTGTGATGTTATTATTTCACAGATAGCTTACATGGCGTGTCTGATAGCCATTAAGAAACTATTGACATACTTCTAAGACTATAAAATAAATTGTTTAAAAAAAAAATGAAGTGAGACTTTGTATGTATCTCATCATTTTTACATTACTACCTTAAAAATAATACAATGGTGTACCTATTAGAATGTTCTATTTGTTCAGACTATGCTACATAATATCTCAAGTGTGTTCTGCAAGGAACCTTGAGTGCAAGGGTGGGTGCTACAGCTCAGTTGGTAAGAGTGTTGCCTGGCATGGACAAAGCTTGGATTTCATCCCAGCAGCACAAAAACCTGCTAACACACCCATGTAACCCCAGCACTTGGGAGGCACTGGTAGACGGACCAAGAGTTCAAGGTCATCCTCAGTCACATGAGGTGTTTGAGGCCTGGGCTACCAGGGATCCTGTACCCCCACCAAAAACGTTTCCCTTGGATCCAATCAAATCTCCCATAATGCTTTGTTAGAAAGATGGCCGGCCATTTTGCTCTCTTCACATTTCTCCTAGTAGCTATTGTCGGTGCAAAACTAAGTAAGAGGGAGTGTTTCTTAAGTATTTGGGATGTGCATAAAAAAGAGAGGTAGTATTTGTGGAATGCCCCTGACCCTGGGCTCTCTGTGCTTTGCATGCAGTCCCTGCTTCCTGCCTGGTCTCCTGAGATAGAAGGTTCTCGCTCCGCCTCCCCAGCACCTGTCAGACCCTAAAACCAGATCAGCCTATCTTGGGCCTCTTCCCTGCTTCTCTATCTGTTCTCACTACTTTCGGCTGGCTCCTCTCATATAATGCCCAGCTATGTGCCTGCTCAAGCGGCCTGAGAAGCATCTTTAGATTATGACATCAACACCTTACAGAAAACACGGACAAAATTTCCTTCCCTGGCTAAGTCGAATTAGAAGGAGATTTCTGTGTGATTCTATGGGATTCTGACAACATTTCTGCAGAGGAGAAATTCTTAGGTAACAGCTGTGGAGAAACCCCCATAAACGGCTCGTCAGATATTCTTGTGGTTTCCATTAATGCGAGTGTTCTGCACACCCCAGGGATGTGGACCGTGCTCCAAGAAATGCAGTGAGCTGCCAATCAAAACCCCACAGGGGAGCTTAGGAATCAGACTCCTGCAAATGTTGTTTGTTTCTTTCCAGCCTGAACTGCATGAATTATTTTATACAGAACCCCAAGCCCCCATCGATGCTGAATAGGTCATCTGAGTGGCAGGTGATTTGTTGCCAAAGCCTGTGACTTTCCGGTTTGAAATAGCAGTTTTATGTGGCCCCTGCGGTTTCTTGGCCTCATTATCAAATGAAAGCTAGTTCAACCCTGTTTCAGGTGAGGTACCAGGTACCTGGTGTTTCTTCTACTGGGATTTTCCTCTCTCAATGGACAGTTTGCAGCAGGTGGAGGGAGGTGGGCAGAGCAGGGAGATGCCACAACTCCCAGGCGAAGCTGCCTATCCTGAAAGCCTGGCTTGACTGTTGTTGCTCTCCTGTTTTCCTGGTGGGTGGCCAGCCAGCATTTCTTTACTTCTCTGAGACTTAACTCGTTCTTCTCAATGCTGAGAGATGTAATACATGTTGAGGAGTACATGAGACAGCATCTCAAAAAAGCACGGTGCCTACTAAACCCAGTACCACTGTTCTGTCATCAGCAGACAGTCACACACATGCCCCATTGTGTTCTGAGAGTGCACGCTAAGATGGCTGGGAGAGCTGACATCATTCACTTAAACAAAGACTGTACTTGTGCCCCACTTACCAAGACCAGCCCATTGCTGTTCCTCTCCCACTCAATGCCTGTATCATTTCAGTGGAAGCTCACATGCTCTCCAGTATCTTCTTACATAGCTACTACCTCAGGCCCCAAGAATCCATGTGGCATGTCACAGCAGACAGACTGGCTAATTCCCAGTATACTGCTGTCTACATCCAAGGCTGCAAAATCACCTATTTCTAGGTAGGAATGAAACATAGACTATGAGTAGTAATGGAAAGAGTTTGTCTTTGGAGGTATTTTCTTCTGTAAGACTGGGCATGAGAGTTGGGCTCAATTAGCGTGGCCATTTTCCCCATAGCCAGGTGCAACCCATATCATATCATATCATATATCCCATATCAGTGCAACCCATGTCTAAATCTAGGTAGATGGGAAACTCCTCAACATTCTTCTGTCTTTCCAGTCCACTGTTCTTAAATTGTATCTATTTGGGTGGGGAGGTACATTCATGTCATAGCACACATGAGGTCAAAGGAGAGCACGTGCAAGTGTGTTCTCTCTTTCTGCTGTGTGGCTCTCAGAGGCTGACCTCTGGTCAGGCTTAGCAGCAAGTGTCCTTACCACCAAGCCACTTTGCTGGCCTGGCTCAGCTATTATTTTGATAAGATGGCAGCACTCGTCCTGAGCTGCAAGCAGCATGTATGGCTCTAGAGCTATAGACAATGTTCTGCCCAAAGAGGCAACATCACCTCCTTAATTTTCAGATCCTCAGCACACACATAAACACTAAGCCTGGAGGCTCTCTCAGTTCTGTTTCCCGTTGCTATGATACAATACCTGACAAAGGCAACTTAAGAAAGAAGGGGTTAATTTAGCTCACAGTTCCAGGGTATAGCCCGTCATTGAGGGAAGTCAAGGCTGGAACTTGAAGCAGCAGGCCATATCTACAGTCAAGAGCACAGGGCAGTGAGGTAAAGTGTGAATCCTAGTGGTCAGCTCACTTTTTCCTCTCTCAACATAAGTTAGAAATCGCCTGCCAAGGGAATAATGTCACCCATAGTGGGTGGGCCTTCCTACACCACTTAACATAACACAACCCCTCACAGACATTCCCACGGGCCAATCTTATCTAGACAACCCTTCACTGACACTTCCACCCCAAGTGATCCTGATTGAGTCGCATAGGGAATAGATGAAGTCCTGCATGAATGTCCCTCTACAGAGACCGCCTACCTAGATTAACAAACCTGCTTCATCTTCATTTGTGCTATATATAAACTGAGGGGAGTTTCAGGAGTGCTGCTGGTTCATCCCCAGCTCCAGTTTCTCTGGATGTGTGTCTGTCTTTATTTATTTATTTCCAGTCATCCCCAATAGGGCAGTCTCTAAACTGTCTGAGTTGTAGCAGAGTCAAGCTGACAATTTAAAGTAACCAGCACATTGACATGTTGTCTGAAACCATGAAGCTGGGGGTGGAGGGGAGACAGGCTCAGGTGGAGTAAATTGGCCATCTAGCCTAGCCCATTGGTGAGCCACAGGTTCTGTGAGAGATCCAGTCTCATAAAAATCCGATAGATAAGTGGGGGGGGGGGGGGGGGGCAGAGTGGCACATGCCTTTAATCCCAGCACTCTGGTGACAGAGGCAAGCAGATCTCTATGAGATCAAGGCCAGTCAAGTCTACAAAGCAAGGTCCATGACAGCCATGGCTGTCATTTAAATAAAAACAAAACAAAAAACAAATAAAAAAAACTGTCTCAAAAAACCACAATTAATTAATTATGTAGAGAGTGATAGAGGAAGACACCTGACTTGGAACTCTGGCCTCTACACACACATGCACATATGTGCCACCTGCAACTGTGTATACACATGCATACACAAGTGAACATACACATACACTATAAGCATACATACATACATACTTACAGGCAAATTTTAAAAATCATTGAAGTGGTATTGAGATCATCAAAATTCAGAAAATATTGGTCCAAATCACTTGTTGGAAGGTATTAGCCCACGCTAACACTTTGATAGAAGAGTTGGACCACCCAACAGTTCTGAGAGGTAAAGAACCCAAGGGCACTGGAAACAGGACAGTTGCTCTGCAGTCAGTGTTCTGCCCCCTTAAACGGTGGACAAATGTAAGACACACATTCCCCTCTGTCATTTCACAAGCCCACGTTAAAGTCTCAGTGGAGCAAAGATCTATAAGAAGGAAAACAAACCATAAAGCTACTGGGGAAAAACACTGGGCCACAGTTTTTATTCATTTGTTTGGTAGAGATGGTCTTTCATGCACACCAGGCAGTTCAGAAGACTTTCAAAAGCTATCGGTTTGGACAGAAGATTTTTAAATAATGTCTGCATTATAAAACTAAATAAGCAAACATGGAGAGATAATGTTAATAAGAATTAGGTAGAGGTTATTTGTGGTGCATATAACAAACAAAAGCTAATTTCTCTACAACTTTCAAAAGTTCCTACAAGAACACACTAAAGAGATTACTAAAGAACAGTAGAAGACAGAGATCATGAGCCCAAGTCACACCCAGGAAACAAATGTGTGTGCAGTTAGGGATGCAAGTGGAGGCCAGAGCTCAACTGTGGGTGTCTTTCTCACTTGCAGGGGTCTCTCACTGAATCTAACCTTTACCAATTCACTTAGACTGGTGTCTCAGTGAGGATTCCTATTGCTGTGACAAAATACCATGACCAAAACAACGTGGAGAGAAAAGAATATATTTCATCTTATATATTGTAGTAAATCAGCCTGGGAAAATCAGAGTAGGAACCTGGAAGCCAAGGCTAATACAGAAACCACAGAGGAGTGTTGCTTACTGACTTGCTCCATGTGGCTTGTTCAGCCTGCTTTCTTATAGAACCCAGGAGCAGCACTGCGCACAGTCAGCTATGTCCTTGTCATAGTTAGAGTTTTATTGCAGTGAAGAGAAACAATGATCACAGCAACTCTTATAAAGGAAAGCATTTAATGGGATATGGCTTATAGTTTGGAGGTTTAGGCTATCATTGTCATGGTGGCACGCAGGCAGACATGGTGCTGGAGGAGTATCTGACAATTGTACATCTGGATCTGCAGGCAGCAGGAAGAGACAATGAGCCACTGGGCCTGGCTTGAGCTTCTGAAACCTCAGAGCCCATCTCTAGTGACATACTTCCTCCAACAGGGCCACACCTTCTCCAACAAGGCCACACTTTCTAATAGAGCCACTCCCTATGGGCCTATGGGGGTCATATGCATTCTAACCACCACAGCCTACCCACATCAATTATCAATCAGGAAAATACCACAGAGGCCTGCCCACAGGCCAATCTGGTAGAGGCATTTCCTTAATTGAGGTTCCTTCCTCCCAAATGACTCTAGCTTGTGCCAAGTTAACATAAAACTAGCTATCGGGCAAGCCAAGAATCATCTTATCTCTGCCTCTGGAGAGCTGGGATACAGGAGCACCATCATTCCTGGCTTTTCACATGGTTGATAGGGATTCAAATTCAGGTCCTCGTGTCTGAATCACAAGCACTTTGCTTGGCCACCTTCCTAGCCCCACCTATGGCTTTAAACATATAAAAACATACTTTAAATTATTTTAATGATACCCACTTTCAATCACTGTGTTTGAACAGCTGACACATAAGGATGGGGAGTTTGAAACCAGCGTGGCCCATAAAGCAAAGACTGTCTCCAAAAACAGGTGCTTCATCACTCTCCTAAGAAATTAAGCAGAAATAAAACTATAAAAACACACATTTTAACTGACTGACAAGACACTTGGTCAATTGACAGGTATGTTGTATGTTAGTAAACACAAGGTCAGACATGTGGCTTATGGTAAGCAAAGAAAGGATGAAAATAAAGCTGGTTCTCTATAAAATTTTATCCTTTTGGAATTTAGAAACATGTCCTGAAGTTCATGTCCTGAGGTTCCCTGGTGTTCGTGTTGGCTCTGCAGAGGTGTGCAGCCTTTTATCTTGTCAAGACACATCTATGACGGTTCAGTGGCCCATATAAAACACTTGGGACAAGGCTAACATGTAAAGACAACACACAAAAGTCATGATGCATGACATGGCTAAGGATGGAAAACACATGTTCAGCTCAACCGATGAAGAAAAGCTATCTGACAAAGTTCATATCCCTTCATGGAAACAAACAAACAAACAAATAAATAAATAAGTAAATGTAAAGAAACTAGGATTAGAAGAAACAAACCTCACAATAAAAACAAACTATAGCAAACTCACATCCAGCATTCCTCTAGATGTGGAAATACTGAGAACATTTCCTTGGAATCCCAGACCATGACAAGGCCACTGATTCACTGATTCTCTCTACTCCCAGACAGCACAATGACCCATGGCGGCCCCTGCTTTCTGCTCTTATTCAGTGTCGTGATGGGGATTTTAGACAAGAGAAAGAAACAAAAGAGATGTGGCCAGGAAAAAAGCCAATGTGTCTCTATTTGTAGACATGATCATATCTGTAAAGACAGCACAAGACCCTTAGACTCTGTAGACATTCTCAGCTAAGCCAACGCCCAAGACTGGAAGCTAATAACAAACTTGCTAAGAAACATCAGGGGGGAAAGCATCTCATTCATAATAGCTTCAATAAACATACAGAATACCTAGGAATAATCCTAGCTAAAGGTATGAAAAAGCACTACAGTGAAAATTTTAAGAAACTGAAGATGGAAACTTAAAAAAAAAAAGAAAGATCTCCCATCTCAGGAATTGGCAGGATTAATATTGTGAAAATCAATCTACAGATTCAGTGTTATGCCATTGAAAATTGCAATGACATTGCTCATATAAGTAGAAAAGACAATCCTAAAATTTACAAAGCACATATTCACACTCGCACATACACTCACACACATGCACACACACTCACACATGCACACACACACACACACACACACACAGTCACATGCACACAAAAGCAAAGAAGGGCAAATAAACAAACAAAAAACTGTCAAACATCCAAAGCAATCCTAAACAAACAAAGCAATGCTGGGGATATCCCCTGACTTTAAACTATACTGCAGAGCCATAGTGACACAGACAGACCTATAGTGGAACAGACACCTAGGCCAATGTTATAGAATAGAGGACCCAGAAAATAACTCCAAAACAGAATGGAAAAAAACATAGCTTCTTCAACAAGCAGTTCTGGGGAAATTAGATTTCTACATACAGAAGGGTGAAAGTGCAGCCATATTTTTCACCCTGCATAAAAACCATTTCTAAATGATTTTAAAGAGTAGACCTTACTGTTAGATCTGAAACATTCTAAAACTAGAGGAACACTGCAAGAGAGAGGTATTGGCAAGGACTTCCCACCGGAACGGAAAATAATCCCACTGATAAATGAGAATATATGACATTAAAAAGCTTCTGTATAGCAAAGTGCACAATCATGAGAGTAAAGTGATGTGCATGTGTGTCCGACCCCTGGTCCTGGCCATACCCAGCCCAAGGATAGTGAAGATGTGGTCCAAGGAAAATCATTTTGAGATAAGGCAGGCAGTAAATGATATTTTTTGTACTCAAATGCCTCATTCTTGAGTGTTGAACTTTGTAGATGAAACATCACGTTGCAGTACCTAAAGGTTGGATATGCCTCGTACTGAATGGGGAGAAATCTTTGCCACTGTATCTTGGGGTTGTGAGTTGACATGTAGAACACATGAAGAACTGCAAAACTTAAACAAAACACACAAAACAGGCCATCCAGTCAAGAAATGGGCTAAGTCTGAGCAGAGAGCTCTTGGAAGAAGTACCAGAAGTTCCACACCCTCAGCCATGGGGACGGCAGAAGGGATGCAAGTTGAAAGTGCTTTGAGATTCCATCTCCTGCAATTAGAATAGCCTTCATGGAAACAAATAAAGGCAAGTGCTGGCGAGGGTGTGGGAGCCTCGACAAGTTGGTTTCTCAAAAGCTAAAAGTAAAGCGTCCATATGAGCCCCCTATGTTGTTCCTCAGCATATACCCAAAGGACTGTAAGTTATACACCACAGAGATATCCGCACATTCACGTTTATAGCCACTCATTTATGACAGCAAAGAAATTGAACTCGGAGAGCTGTCCATCAAAAGAAGAATGGGTAAAGAAAATGTGCCACGCGTACACAAGGGAGTTTAAGGCAGTTGTGAGGAAAAATGAAATCATGGCATTCGTAGGAAAATGGATGGAGCTAGAAATCATTATGCTAACCAAAATAAGCCAAACACAGAAAGACAAGTGCTGTGTTCTTGGTTTCATGTGGGGAGCCCAGATGAAAGTTTAGGTGCGAGTGTGAAACTAGGAAAAGGACACTGAGAGCAGAAGAAGATAGGGGAATGAGACACATGTGACAGGGGAGCACCAGGGTGACTCTGTGTGTGTGTGTGTGTGTGTGTGTGTGTGTGTGTGTGTGTGTGTGTGTGTGTGTGTGTGTGTGTAAAACGAGACACCCAGCCAGGAGGGGCAGAAGTAACAGAGAGAGTAGGGAGGGGAAAGAATTAGAACACAACATAGTGACAAATATGTATGAGGATGCTACAATCAAATGGCATCACTCTGTGTGCTACCGCTAAAACTTTAAAACAAACAAACAAATCCAGACCTTTCTGCTGCATCTGAGTTTGCCTTTTGTTACCTCAACAAGTTGACTGCTGAACTTTTCTATGATGAAAATTCGGGGTAGGGGTGGGGGCAGAAAAACAGAAGCTACTGAGTGGCTCATCAGGGAAAAGCACTAACAGGCAAGCTTGGCAACCTGAGCTTAAGTCTATGAACCCACACGATGGGAGAGACACCAACTGCTAGAAAGTCACCCTCCATATGTGTGCCATAGCACATGCACACCCAAATACACATGTATCCAGAGCACATGCACACCCAAATACACATGTATCCAGAGAGAGAGAGAGAGAGAGAGAGAGACAGAGACAGAGACAGAGAGACAGAGAGACAGAGAGACAGAGAGACAGAGAGTAAGAGAGAGAAACAGAGACAGAGAGAGACAGAGAAACAGAGGGAGAGAAAAAAACAGAGAGAAACAGAAACAGAGAAACAGAGAGGCAGAAAGATAAAAAAAGAGAGAGAGAGAGACAGACACCCAGTAAGACAGTAAAATTTAAAAGATATTGTGGGAAACAAAATAAAAATAATAAAATAAAATGTCAAAATTACAAATACAGAAGATCAAGGCAAATGTTAAGACCAGAGCTCTGCAACATACACTAAGTCAGCCCTGGCCAGCATCACAACATAGCACCCAGGATCAGAGCAAGCCCTCTGGGACAGAGTGACCAGAATGATGCTGAGGTACAACCTTATATGCAGGGGAAATAACGGTTGAAATATGCCGTGAGCTGTTAGGATTTGACAGGACCGCTACGATCTCTTGGTCTATTTGGGTTGCTGTAAGGAATTACCATGAATGGTATCTTATCAACACCTACAGCCTCGTTCTCAGTCTGGAGAACAGACACTCAAGATGCAATCATGACGGATTCAGAGTTTGGAGAGGTTCAGAGTTCTTTCAGGGTTCACAGCTTCTCTGGTCTTCAAAGGGTGGAAAGGGGCATGCGTGCTCTCTGGAGAGTCTCTGTGATTAGGACACTTAGCCTCATGAAGGAAGGGCCCTTCTACTTCCCAAAGGCCTCCCAAGGCCTTTAACATGTGAATCCTGAAGAGGAGGCAAGCTTGCAGTTGTGGCAGGTGATGACACACGTTAAATAAGTGCATTCCACCCATCCTCTACAGAGCCATGCTATGCCTGTGCATCAGAGGCTGCTGCGTGTGCTGGTTTTAATTGTTTGCTTGTCTGTCTGTCTGTCTGTCTGTCTGTCTGTCTGTTTTATTTGTTTGCTTGCTTTTGCAGCACTAGGAACCAACTCAAAATCCCAGAAAAGGTATTTTACACATACAGGTATTGTATTTTAATGTCAGATTATGAACGTAAGCTTTGCAGTCAAGTATATAGGCACACATCTGTAAACCCAACTACTCGGGAGGCTGTGAGTTTGAGGCCATCCTGGGTAACTTAGCAAGATCCCATCACAGAGGTGAAGGAGTAGGGAAGGGAGGAAGTGGGAGGTGGAAGGGTAGGGGAGGGAGGAAGTGGGAGGTGGAGGAGTAGGGGAGGGAGGAAGTGGGAGGTGGAAGGGGAGGGGAGGGAGAAAGTGGGAGGTGGAAGGGGAGGGGAGGGAGGAAGTGGGAGGTGGAAGGGGAGGGGAGGGAGGAAGTGGGAGGTGGAAGGGGAGGGGAGGGAGGAAGTGGGAGGTGGAAGGGTAGGGGAGGGAGGAAGTGGGAGGTGGAGGAATAGGGGAGGGAGGAAGTGGGAGGTGGAAGGGGAGGGAGGAAGTGGGAGGTGGAAGGGTAGGGGAGGGAGGAAGTGGGAGGTGGAAGGGGAGGGGAGGGAGGAAGTGGGAGGTGGAGGAGTAGGGGAGGGAGGAAGTGGGAGGTGGAAGGGTAGGGGAGGGAGGAAGTGGGAGGTGGAGGAGTAGGGGAGGGAGGAAGTGGGAGGTGGAAGGGGAGGGGAGGGAGGAAGGGGGAGGTGGAAGGGGAGGGGAGGGAGGAAGTGGGAGGTGGAAGGGGAGGGGAGGGAGGAAGTGGGAGGTGGAGGGGCATAATGGGAACTTTTCTTACTGAAAAAAACTTCAGAAAAACATTGGGATGCTATAAACTCAGATGGAAAGTAACAAGTCAGAGACCACAAATAGACTTGTTACATCATGATGAGATATTCCAGGAGTGGGTGTTGTCCTGTGGCTGTTTTTGACAAGGCATTTCATGTAGGGAACAGAGACTATGAAGCACAGTGTCTAAAGGATTTATTACTTAACCCTCTTAGAAGTTTGAAAGACTTGCTCTAATTCTCTGAAATAGTCTCAATCTACTTGTGTACTTTTTAAAGGATACATTCTTGACATAGCTTAAATAATCAGAACCATACTATAGGGGCTGGAGAGATGGCCCAGCAGTTAGGCAGAGCCCTGGTTCAATTCCCAGCACCCATGGCTACCTATGATGTGTGTAACTCCAGTTCCAGAGGATCCAACACCCTCCTCAGGACTCTGTGGGAATTTCACAATGTGGTGCTCAAACATACATGCAGGGAAACACTCATATACGTAAGATAAAGCACCTCTACACAAACAACTACAGACAATTGAGGAGCATTGAGAATGGAGGAGGATGCCTTCCCCAGGGAAGAGCACAGGAATTGGTTCTAGGCCCTGAAAACGCACGCACACACACACACACACACACACACACACACCACATGCTGAAGTCTCCCTACCCCCAGCAGAGTGATAGCCATTTTGTTCCATGCCTGTCAGTCATTGAATAACTTGACTCAGAGCAAGGTCACACTGATCACATACCCTGTTATGGTCTGTATATTCTGAGGTTTGTTAATCTTAAGAAATACCACAAAGCTTTACGTAGGCCTCATCAAATTGACGGTGAATATGAACTGTTGTGTCAAAAATGGCTTGAGTCAGAGCTGACCACTGGGCAGCACTTCCTGCACCTGAGTATGAACCCTTTGTGGGTTTTGCAGTTTTGGCCTTTATAAGCTGACAAAGAAAGATGATTATTTCTGTGGCTCAGCCCCTGAATTCTGAGCTACCATCCTGATCAAACAGTATTAGGGTGTGCATTCAATAAACCTTCCTTGTCTGACTGAGCCCATTGTTTGTATGGTTTGTGGGGCAACTCCTGAACCAACCCCAATACATGTATGTACGTATGTACAACTGAGCAGGTTGTATCTATGTATTTAGGAATATATATATATGTGTGTGTGTGTGTGTGTGTGTGTGTGTGTATGCAACAACAATTAGTGATAAAAGGAACTCTAAATCTGAGAGAAAAAAGGGGGCTTAGAGAGGAAAGTGATATAATTATATCATAATCTCAAAAAATAAAGAAATAATTTTTATTTTATTTTTTATTAGATATTTATTTCATTTACATTTCCAATGCCACCCCAAAAGTCCCCACACGCTCCCCCACCCACTCCCCTACCCACCCACTCCCACTTCTTGGCCCTGGCGTTCCCCTGTACTGAGGCATATAAAGTTTGCACGACCAATGGGCCTCTCTTTCCACTGATGGCCGGCTATGCCAACTTCTGATACATATGCAGCTAGAGACACGAGCTCTGAAGAGTATTGGGTAGTTCATATTGTGGTTCCACCTATAGGGTTGCAGATACCTTTAGCTCCTTGGTTACTTTCTCTAGTTCTTCCATTGGGGGCCCTGTGATCCATCCAATAGCTGACTGTGAGCATCCACTTCTGTGTTTGCTAGGCTGCGGCATAGTCTCACAAGAGACAGCTATATCTGGGTCCTTTCAGCAAAATCTTGCTAGTGTATGCAATGGTGTCAGCATTTGGAAGCTGATTATGGGATGGATCCCCGAATATGGCAGTCTATAGATGGTCCATCCTTTCGTCTCAGCTCCAAACTTTATCTCTGTAACTCCTTCCATGGGTGTTTTGTTCCCGGTTCTAAGAAGGGGCACAGTGTCCACACTTTGGTCTTCGTTCTTCTTCAGTTTCATGTGTTTAGTAAATTGTATCTTATATCTTGGGTATTCTAAGTTTCTGAGCTAATATCCACTTATCAGTGAGTACATATTGTGTGAGTTCTTTTGTGATTGGGTTACCTCACTCAGGATGATGCCCTCCAGGTCCATCCATTTGGCTAGGAATTTCATAAATTCATTCTTTTTAATAGCTGAGTAGTACTCCATTGTGTAGATGTACCACATTTTCTGTATCCATTCCTCTGTTGAGGGGCATCTGGGTTCTTTCTAGCTTCTGGCTATTATAAATAAGGCTGCTATGAACATAATAGAGCATGTGTCCTTCTTACCAGTTGGAATATCTTCTGGATATATGCCCAGGAGAGGTATTGCGGGATCCTCCGGTAGTACTATGTCCAATTTTCTGAGGAACCGCCAGACTGATTTCCAGAGTGGTTGTACAAGCTTGCAATCCCACCAACAATGGAGGAATGTTCCTCTTTCTCCACATCCTTTCCAGCATCTGCTGTCACTTGAATTTTTGATCTTAGCCATTCTGACTGGTGTGAGGTGGAATCTCAGGGTTGTTTTGATTTGCATTTTCCTGATGATTAAGGATGTTGAATATTTTTTCAGGTGCTTCTCAGCTATTCAGTATTCCTCAGGTGAGAATTCTTTGTTTAGCTCTGAGCCCCATTTTTACATGGGGTTATTTGATTTTCTAGAGTCCACCTTCTTGAGTTCTTTATATATATTGGATATTAGTCCCCTATCTGATTTAGGATAGGTAAAGATCCTTTCCCAATCTGTTGGTGGCCTTTTTGTCTTATTGACAGTGTCTTTTGTCTTGCAGAAGCTTTGCAATTTTATGAGGTCCCATTTGTTGATTCTCGATCTTACAGCACAAGCCATTGCTGTTCTATTTAGGAATTTTTCCCCTGTACCCATATCTTTGAGGCTTTTCCCTACTTTCTCCTCTATAAGTTTCAGTGTCTCTGGTTTTATGTGGAGTTCCTTAATCCACTTAGATTTGACCTTACTACAAGGAGATAGGAATGGATCAATTCACATTCTTCTACATGATAACAACCAGTTGTGCCAGCACCATTTGTTGAAAATGCTTTTTTCCACTGGATGGTTTTTGCTCCCTTGTCAAAGATCAAGGGACCATAGGTGTGTGGGTTCATTTCTGGGTCTTCAATTGTATTCCATTGGTCTACTTGTCTGTCGCTATACCAATACCATGCAGTTTTTATCACAATTGCTCTGTTGTACAGCTTTAGGTCCGGCATGGTGAACCCACCAGAGGTTCTTTTATCCTTGAGAAGAGTTTTTGCTATCCTAGGTTTTTTGTTATTCCAAATGAATTTGCAGATTGCCCTTTCTAATTCGTTGAAGAATTGAGTTGGAATTTTGATGGGGATAGCATTGAATCTGTAGACTGCTTTTGACAAGATAGCCATTGTTACTATATTGATCCGGCCAATTCATGAGCATGGGAGATCTTTCCATCTTCTGAGATCTTCTTCAATTTCTTTCTTCAGAGACTTGTAGTTCTTATCATACAGATTTTCACTTCCTCAGTTAGAATCACACCAAGGGATTTTATATTATTTGTGACTATTGAGAAAGGTGCTCTTTCCCTAATTTCTTTCTCAGCCTGTTTATCCTTTGTGGAGAGAAAGGCCATTGACTTGTTTGAGTTAATTTTATATCCAGCTATTTCATTGAAGCTGTTTATCAGGCTTAGGAGTTCTCTGGTGGAATTTTTAGGGTCACTTATATATACTATCATATCATCTGCAAAAAGTGATATTTTGACTTCTTCCTTTCCAATTTGTATCCCCTTGATCTCCTTTTGTTGTGGAATTGCTCTGGCTAAGACTTCAAATACAATGTTGAATAGGTAGGGAGAAAGTGGGCAATCCCTGATTTTACTGGGATTGCTTCCAGCTTCTCACCATTTACTTTGATGTTGGCTACTGGTTTGCTATAAATTGCTTTTATCATGTTTAGGTATGGGCCTTGAATTCCTGATCTTTCCAAGACTTTTATCATGAATGGGTGTTGGATTTTGTCAAATGCTTTCTCCGCAGCTAATGAGATGATCATGTGGTTTTTGTCTTTGAGTTTGTTTATATAATGGATTACATTGATACATTTCTGTATATTGAACCATCCCTGCATCCCTGGGAAGAAACCTACTTGGTCAGGATGGATAATTGTTTTGATGTGTTCTTGGATTCGGTTAGCCAGAACTTTATTGAGGATTTTTGCATCGATATTCATAAGGGATATTGGTCTGAAGTTCTCTATCTTTGTTGCGTCTTTTTGTGGTTTAGGTATCAGAGTAATTGTGGCTTCATAGAATGAGTTGGGTAGGTACCTTCTGCTTCTATTTTGTGGAATAGTTTGTGAAGAACTGGAATTAGATCTTCTTTGAAGGTCTGATAGAACTCTGCACTAAACCCATCTGGTCCTGGGCTTTTTTTTTTTTTTTTTTTTTTTTGGTTGGGAGACTATTAATGACTGCTTCTATTTCTTTAGGGGATATAGGACTGTTTAGATCATTAACTTAGGTACCTGGTATCTGTCTAGAAACTTGTCCATTTCATCCAGGTTCTCCAGTTTTGTTGAGTATAGCCTTTTGTAGAAGGATCTGATGGTGTTTTGGATTTCTTCAGGATCTGTTGTTATGTCTCCCTTTTCATTTCTGATTTTGTTAATTAGGATGCCTTCCCTGTGCCCTCTAGTGAGTCTAGCTAAGGGTTTATCTATCTTGTTGATTTTCTCAAGGAACCAGCTCCTCCTTTGGTGGATTCTTTGAATAGTTCTTCTTGTTTCCACTTGGTTGATTTCACCCCTGAGTTTGATTATTTCCTGCCGTCTACTCCTCTTGGGTGAATTTGCTTCCTTTTGTTCTAGAGCTTTTAGGTGTGTTGTCAAGCTGCTAGTGTGTGCTCTCTCTAGTTTCTTTTTGGAGGCACTCAGAGCTATGAGTTTTCCTCTTAGAAATGCTTTCATTGTGTCCCATAAGCTTGGGTATGTTGTGGCTTCATTTTCATTAAACTCTAAAAAGTCTTTAATTTCTTTCATTATTCCTTCCTCGACCAAGGTATCATCGAGAAGAGTGTTGTTCAGTTTCCACGTGAATGTTGGCTTTCTATTATTTATGTTGTTATTGAAGATCAGCCTTAGTCCATGGTGATCTGATAGGATGCATGGGACAATTTCAATATTTTTGTATCTGTTGAGGCTTGTTTTGTGACCAATTATGTGGTCAATTTTGGAGAAGGTACCAAGAGGTGCTGAGAAGAAAGTATATCCTTTTGTTTTAGGATAAAATGTTCTGTAGATATCTGTTAGATCCATTTGTTTCATCACTTCTGTTAGTTTCATTGTGTCTCTGTTTAGTTTCTCTTTCCATGATCTGTCCATTGGTGAAAGTGGTGTGTTGAAGTCTCCCACTATTATTGTGTGAGGTGCAATGTGTGCTTTGAGCTTTACTAAAGTTTCTTTAATGAATGTGGCTGCCTTCTATTTGGAGCATAGATATTCAGAATTGAGAGTTCCTCTTGGAAGATTTTACCTTTGATGGGTATGAAGTTCCCCTCCTTGTCTTTTTTGATGACTTTGGGTTGGAAGTCGATTTTATTAGATATTAGAATGGCTACTCCAGCTTGTTTCTTCAGACCATTTGCTTGGAAAATTATTTTCCAGCCTTTCTTTCTAAGGTAGTATCTGTCTTTTTCCCTGACATGGGTTTCCTATAAGCAGCAAAATGTTGGGTTGTGTTTGTGTAGCCAGTCTGTTAGTCTATGTCTTTTTATTGGGGAGTTGAATTCATTGATATTAAGGAAAAGTAATTGTTGCTTCCTGGTTTTTTTGTTTTGTTTTGGTTTGGTTTTTTTTTTTTTTTGTTTTTGTTTTTTTGCTGTTAATGTTGGCATTCTGTTCTTGTGGCTGTCTTCTTTTAGGTTAGTTGAAGGATTACTTTCTCGTTTTTTCTAGGACATGGTTTCTGTCCTTGTATTGGTTTTTTTTTTTTCTGTTATTATCCTTTGAAGGGCTGGATTCGTGGAAAGATAATGTGTGAATGTGGTTCGGTCGTGGAATACTTTGGTTTCTCCATCTACAGTAATTGAAAGTTTGGCTGGGTAAAGTAGCCTGGGCTGGCATTTGTGTTCTCTTAGTGTCTGTATAACATCTGTCCAGGCTCTTCTGGCTTTCATAGTCTCTGGTGAAAAATCTGGTATAATTCTGATAGGCTTGCCTTTATATGTTACTTGACCTTTTTCCCTTACTGCTTTTAATATTCTATCTTTATTTAGTGCATTTGTTGTTCTGATTATTGTGTCGGGAGGAATTTCTTTTCTGGTCCAGTCTATTTGGAGTTCTGTAGGCTTCTTGTATGTTCATGGGCATCTCTTTCTTTAGGTTTGGGAAGTTTTCTTCTATAATTTTGTTAAAGATATTTGCTGGCCCTTTGAGTTGAAATCTTCATTCTCATCTACTCCTATTATCCGTAGGTTTGGTCTTCTCATTGTGTCCTGGATTTCCTGGATGTTTTGAGTTAGGATCTTTTTGCATTTTGTATTTCCTTTGATTGTTGTGCTGATGTTCTCTATGGAATCTTCTGCACCTGAGATTCTCTCTTCCATCTCTTGTATTCTGTTGCTGATGCTCGCATCTATGTTTCCAGATTTATTTCCTAGGGTTTCCATCTCCAGCGTTGCCTCACTTTGGGTTTTCTTTATTATGTCTACTTCCCTTTTTGGGTCTAGTATGGTTTTGTTCATTTCCATCATCTGTTTGAATGTGTTTTCCTGTTTTTCTATAAGGACTTGCAACTCTTTAGCAGTGTTCTGTATTTCTTTAAGTGATTTATTAAAGACCTTCTTGATGTCTCCTACCATCATCATGAGATATGCCTTTAAATCCAGGTCTAGGTTTTCGGGTATGTTGGGGTGCCCTGGACTGGCTGAGGTGGGAGTACTAGGTTCTGATGATGGTGAGTAGTCTTGGTTTTTGTTAGTAAGATTCTTACGTTTGCCTTTCGCTATCTGGTAAACTCTGGAGTCAGTTGTTATAGTTGTCTCTGGTTAGAGCTTGTTCCTCTCGTTATTCTGTTATTCTCTACCAGCAGACCGGGGAGACTAGCTATTTCCTGAGTTTCAGTGGTCAGAGCACTCTCTGCAGGCAGGCTCTCATCTTTCAGGGAAGGTGCACAGATATCTGACATTCAGACCTGCCTCCTGGCAGAAGATGAAGGTCCGAAACAGGACCTGTCCCAGAAGCTGTTAGCTTCTGTAGTCCTCACTCTCACCTGTGCAGACTAATCTCGGTGGAGTCCGGGATCCAAGATGTCTCCCTCAGAAGTTCAGGCAAAGCCCTCCCGGGCCGGGCGGACACCTATCTTCTGACAGGGAAGGTGCCTGGATGTCTGGAGCCCGAAAAGGGGGCTGCCTCAGAAGCTCTGTAGCTCCGGCCTGTCCCAGAAGCTGTTAGCTTCTGTAGTCCACACTCTCACCTGTGCAGAGTAGTTTCGGTGGAGTCAGGGATCCAAGATGTCTCCCGCAGATCAAGAAATAATTTTTAATGGACTATTATAGTATAGTTAAAAATACTGGTCTGTAATCTTTTGTAATGAATGTTAATTGTAGGTAAAATGCCAGTATAAGTGAAGTTGGGGAAATAGTAGCTAGGATATGTTTTTTAAATTATTTTGGATTTTTAAAAAATTATTTCTTGATCTGAGGGCTTTCTGTGCCTACCTTTTCTGAGGCAGATTCTTGCTATTGGCCAGGATGTCCTTGAGCTCCTGCAGTTTCATGGTCGTCTCTCCTCAACCTCTCAACTGACATACCCATCATCACCTTCCACGGCAGACTAAGGCTTGTCATGATCTTAAGCTAAATCCCCTAATACATTGGTTCTTAACGTGTGGATCATGACCCCCAACCCTTTCACAGAGGTCGCCTACAACCATTGGAAAACAGAGATGTATACTAAGAATCACAACAGTGGCAACATTACAGTTATGAAGTAGCAGCAAAATAATTTTATGGTTGGAACTGTATTAAAGGGTTGCAGTATTAGGAAGGTTGAAAACCAATGTCCTAAAATAAAATGGCCAAGATCAAAGGATGCCTGTGTGGTCCAATCAGCAAGTTTCAGGTTGACTGAAGGAGCCTGCAGAGGCTCTAGGGCTGTGCTAGAGAAAACTGCTTTTCTTCCTGTTTGTTAGCATTGATCTTAGAGACTTAACTACATTAACCCAGTCCCCACAGCCATTTCTCCCTGCTTTAGCGATGATGGGGTTCAGACCTCCTGTGCTCCCGGCTGGAGATCTTCCCTCATTTTGACACCACTCT
Organism: Mus musculus; assembly: GCF_000001635.26. Lineage (NCBI taxonomy): Eukaryota > Metazoa > Chordata > Mammalia > Rodentia > Muridae > Mus > Mus musculus. Next base: position 34,549,587 of record NC_000069.6, read on the forward strand.
GTCCTTTTTAATGATGTCCTGTATTAACTTCTCAGAAAACGTGGTTTTGCCTCTTGGTTTGTATACTGCAAGTTGGAAAATCTGTAGCTTTTGAGGCCTCCTGTAGTTTGAGGTTTCACCATAGTTTGCTCAACCCCGCTACCCCCCCTTACCTCCTCCCGTGCACCCCCCTGCCACCACCATCTGGTTTCTCATCTCTGTAATTTTTACACAGCATTCCTGTGTGCCCATCATGCTGGTACTGATGACAGTTTATTCTGACGCTAGACCTCTCTCAGTCATGAATACAGAGGCGAAAAGAAGAGTCAAGAGGCCCCAGCAAAAATGGTACTACCTGCCCTTAAAAAAGGCCAAACTCAGACAGGCCTTTCCGTTTGATGTTATAATTACTTCTTTCAGTTCTAGCTAATCTTAAAACAAATTTACAAAGCATTTTATGGCACAGAAAACCTCAATGCTAAGGGTTCAACGATCTTCCAATTATTTTCCACTGGGTAAGCCCCACTTCTTAATTTGTTAATTAGCAAACCTATGAAAATTAATTAAAACTGGCATCGAACTCCAAAATTACATACCACTGACTCCTAAGTATGAAATCTTAATAAAACTGTTGAAAAAGGTGAGCTCCAGCTGTTTTTTGATAGACTAAGCACTTGCTTGGGGAAGGAAATAATAAAAGCAGCGAAGGCCTTTCTCAGGTCATCTATGGGATCTTTTTATTAATTTTTTAATTAACATGTGAGATAATGGGCTTCATCCTGACATTTTCACGAGTGTCTATCGCATAGTTTGCGCAACCCCCATTACCCTCGCTTGTCCTTCCTCCCCCTTCCCTCGAAGCCCCACAGACAGCGGGAATCGCGTGATGGCTCCCACCTCTGCTTTCACAACGCATGCATGTGTTTAAATCTGGAATCCAAATATGAGAAAATGTGTGATATGTGTCTTTTATTCTCTTGTCCATTTGATCGCCCTCATTCTCTATATTCCTCCCGTGGGTGTCTCTCCCCACCCCAACCCACCCCGCTAAGTTCCCTTTCTACTTTGCAAGCATCCATTTGAACACCCAGATTTCACCTATGATAGAAAACACTGCAGAACTTGTCTTTCTGGATCTATTGTATTTCATTTAAGGTGTCAATCTGCATCTCCACAGGACTTCTCCAATGAAAGTCTTAGGATCGCACCACTGCTGTGGCTGCGGCTGGGGCTGGAGCTGGGGGGGGGGGGGGTGCCAGCTTCTTCACCCCCCCCACTGTTTGTTTTGGGTTTGTGGGATGGATTGGTGGTTTGTTTTGTTTTGACACACTTTCTCGCTAAAAAGCTCTGACTGGACTTGAACTCCTAATTCTCCTGCCTCAGCCTGCCAGTGCCAAGATTACAGGTGTGGCCACCAAGCCAAGCCATAGCTTTCATGGGGCAACCATCCTGATGAGGGGGAAACACTCTCCATGCACAAACTTTGCGTGGAGACTAAACACGGGCATAGCCTGAGGAGAAGACCTCAGCTAAGCTTCAAGCCAAGGAAAAAAGAAGAGAGATGCAGGAGGCTTGAGTGACAGAAGGGAAAATGGCACCCCTATTAAGTGTCAGGAGCGGGGGTTGGGAATCATCATGTGGTTCCTGATCTTTTTGTAAGAAATAACTAAGTAACTATGTGTCACTGTTAGCCTCGTTGTATCAGTGGTGAATCAGCTCTAGAGGCTGATAGGCAAGCCTTTCTCTCAGTCCCTCTGTCCCCTGAAGGTTCACGCTGTGTGGGGGAAGGGTCTGGGTCATCTCTCCCCTAAAGTCTAATGCAAACCTCAGCCTCCAGTGGCCATTGGAGGAAAGAGGTGGCTATTATAGCTGGCTCTTGAAGTAGGAGTAGGTAATGACAAGGCAGACAATAATGTGACATTAGAGTTCACGCCATGTCAGGCTGTTTCAGATAATTATCTCATTTCCTGACTTTGAATGAGGCGGCTCCTCCCTCTGTTTGCATATGAGAACACCAACTCATCCACAGTCTAGTCTTGGCATCAAATTGCTAATATATGCCAGAGTTTATAATATAATATAATTAAATATAATTCCAAAACTCAGATTTTTTTTTAAAGCAGGGCTTCATACAGCCCCAGTTGACCTTGAATTTTCTGGGTAGCTGAGGGTGACTTTGAACTCCTGATCCTCTTGCCTCTACCTCTAGAATGCTAGGGTGACAGGCGTGTGGTATCACACCCAGTTTATAGGGTGTTGGGGTTCCAACTCAGAACCTTGCACATGCATGCTGGGTAAGCACTCCACCCACTGAGTTAGAACTCGGACTTTTAATCACTGGTTGGAAAACACATTCCCACATGTATATGTACACATACATGTGCACACAGGGACACAAGGGTGCGTGCATGATCAGGTGGAAGTATACAGTTTCTTGCTTTGTTTTAAGTCACGCCCTTGCTATGTAGCTCAGGCTATCCACACCTAGCTTTATAACTTCTTAAACTGAAAGAAAAGTCCTGGTGCCTAGCACTAAGGGGGCTGAGGATGGGGAATCTCAGGCTGAAGGTCAGCCAGGGCTCCAGAGCAAAAAAAAAAACCCTGTCACAGAGACAGAGACAGTGGGAAAGAGAAAGGCTAGAACCCAAAGAGAAGAAAAGGAACTATTGGTGGAATCTATGGAGACTGACTCTAACATAGCCTGGGCTACTAGGACTGAAGGTCTCGTTCTTTAGAGCCTCAGTTACTCGGGCTCAGGCACAGTTGCAACATGGGTCCGTTCCCTTCCAGCAAGTCATCTGTTATTGTAAATATTACCCAACTGGGCTCTTAGGAGTGATGAAAATTATCAGAAAGGTATGGCATAATTTATTGAGGGGGAAATATGGAAGCTGGTGTAATTAATGCACAGTCGGATATGTACTACTAAAATGAATATATACTACAGCTCATTTCAACTATATAAAAAAGTCAGCCTTTCTAGGTGTGGTGGTACATGCCTGCAGGACCCAGAATTCAGTGTCCTCAGCTCCATAGTGAGTTTGAGAGCCACCTCAGACAGTGTCTCAACTGCCTCTTCCCCAAAAGGAGTGAATTACGAACTTATCCTACACAGTGAATCGCGCGCAGCAGTTGCCGAATGTTTACAAGCGCTGGGAAGTAACTGTTTCGTTTGGCTAGCAGACCCTTCTGCACCAGCTGATCTGTGCAGAATGCTTTGAAAATGCAGTCGCCTTTTAGTAAGGACTATTTATGCAAATTAGATCATTCCTCAAATGTATTTTCAAAAAACATCTTTTGTAAGATCACTGCTCCCATTGTCTTTGCCTATTGCTGTTTTATTTCCCTTTGTGGTATTGTCTGTCTGTGTGCGCACACAGAACCCATAGCTGTGCCTGTGCTAGAGTATCCCCCCCCCCCCCCCCGCAGTAGCTGCGCACCCGCGATTCTTTCCATGTGTTCGATGCAAACACAGCTTTCCACATTCCTGCCCCACCCCCACCCCCAATTCCTTGCATCAAAGCTGGTCCTGGTGGAGACGTCATGTGATCCACACGTTTGTAGCTCACTTTACTTTTTTTCCATATAGAACTTTTCAGTTTGTGAGCACATACTACTAGTCCCCCACAAAACCCTTCGGTATTACACTGCCGTTAAGAAGGGAGTGCTGTTACACACATACTTCCTCCTACCATTATGTTAACATGTCTTAATTGTGATAACCTTCACTGTGTGCCAAGAGGGATTGTTTATCATTTGCTCCTGTCAGTTTGGCAAGTTTTCATGCAGCCTCTGTCAGGAGTCCCTATGCATTCCTGGTTACATACAGAGTTCAAGGCCAGCCTAAAATACCAGAAACCTCTTTGTTAAAAAAACAAACAAAAAATAAAATTTAGTGAAAGAGAGAAAAAAAAAAAACCACAAATCTAGAATGTAAGGGAAGGTCAGGGTTTGCTATGGCTTTAATAACCAAACTGATGAAGCCACAGATATTACAGAACGTGAAGGCAAAAAGGAGATGTGAGGGCAGATGCTGGACCATGACCCCGAGAGCACGTCAGAAGAATCCTCTAAAACTTTTGGCAGCCAAGCCAAGGAAGCAGGAGAGAGCATTACAGATGGGTACAGACGGGATAGCCAGCGCCCATGGGAGAGAAGCACATAGCTTTGCATTCTACCTTTCCCTCTTGCTAATCCCTGGCTACCTCCATCATCTTCTATCCAGAATGACTTCAATGCCTATAATGGTTTGAATATGCTCAGCCCATGGTGGCACTATTAGGAGGTGTGGCTTTGTTGGAGAAAGCATGTCACTGTGAAGGTGGGCTTTGAGTTCCTATGCTCAAACTTTGCCTGCTGTGGAAGAAAGTCTGGTTACCTATTCCTATAGGCTGATCTCCTTCTGGCTCCTTCAGATCAAGATGTAGAACTCTGAGTCCCTCCAGCACCATGTCTGCTGCACGCTGCCATGGCTCCTCCCACCATGATGATAATGGACTAAACTTCTGAAACTGTAAGCCGTCCCCATTTAATGTTTGCCTTTATGAGAGTTGCCCTGGTCACGGTGTCTCTTCACAGCAATGGAAACTCTAACTAAGATAATGCCCTAGGGAATGATTTTATTCCTGTTCTGCGAAGGTATTCAATCACTCTTGCCACCTGGAGAAGCCTTAGAGCCTGAAGCAGTTGTCATTCTCAGTAGGAAGGGGAGCTCATAGAGTAGATGTCCCCAGAGAGGATGCTGGGAACTGAAAGGATGCCGAGTCACTAAAGTATGAACAAAGAAAAGAAAAACCAGAGTGATACGAACATTTTAATCAAGGCACCTCAGATTGCTCCTGTGGGGATAAACGCCTCCCTCTTCATATTTCAGACTCACTCTCCTGGCCTTTCCTTGAGAACCAATACTGTAGATACAGTGACACCTCCTGAATGACACCACAGAGCAAAGTAATCTCAGATCCCAACAGAACCGAGAGCCCACCCCATCCGTGCTGTCTGCTGAGTAAGCGGCTTTGAGAGCCAACCTCTGAAGTCCCAGCTTCTTCTCTTTGGAACTGGTTTTACATGTATTTACATATTCATTTGGGAAAGAGAGGTAGAGAGACTGAGCACACGAGGGAGGTCAGAGGCTAACTCTCTGGAGTCTCTTCCCTCCTTCTATGTAGGTCTTGGGATAGAACTCGAGTCCCCGGGGCTCAGCAGCCTTTGCCAAGTCATCTCTCCAGCTCAAGTCCTAGCTGCTAATCTGGACAATGGCAAGGGTGAGGTTTGCCTCCCAAGGTTATCTCAAGGACAAATGGAAGGATTCACTCAAGTGCTCTGGCTGATTTTTGGTAGGATAAGGTGTTACAGGCATCTCTTCAACAAGCCTGGAAAATGTGGCTCTTTCTACCAAGAATTCCACGTCCCAAGTGACTGGCTTTGAGAAGGTGCTTTTCTGCAAACCACTCAAATTCTTGCTGTTAAGGTCATCAGTAATCCCAGCACACAGCAAGGCTAAATCCCAAGTATTGGAAATTCAAGGCTAGTCTGGATTACATGAGATCCTGTTGTAGAACTGGGAAAGGCAGTCTGGTTCCTGGTTGAGCTAAACCCCGGTGACTATAAAGGGACAGTAGGCAGTTCACCTGATTCCTGGAGGCCCAACCTTCAGTAGATTTTCAGCCACCCATCACAGTCATGTAAGAACGCCTCAAACCCCTCCACGGTGGTAGCCTCAAGACAGATCTCCATTTTAATGAGGTACCTAGAGGCCTGGAGGACTTAGCCAATAAACTCTCCTCAGACACTCTGCCCTGCAAAAGGTATTTAACCTCAGGCCTGACCTGAGAAGTAGGGTACAGTTTTACACATCTACTTTCCACCCTGACAATAAATGCCTTAAAACCACGGACTGCCTCTTTACACTGGGATCTGCTGTGGGGAGTCATAGAGAAGGCCTTTGCCTGAAGAGCCGCAACCAAGCCAAGCTCAAGCCTACAGCCAGCCCCCCACCATCAAGCCAAGGACTCTCCCCAGTTTTCCCTCTAGGCCCCAGGCTAGATCCAGCCTGTGGCATCCAGTGGTGCCTGAGTGTCTGAGAGCCTGAGAACCAGATGGCCCAGCCTCCTTGCAGGTCTAGGGAACCCGAGCCAGTTCTGGCTGTCCTTCTGCCTCTGACTCTGCTGCCCCACCCACGAGCAGTATCCCAGGACTTCCCCATAGTCCGACACCTGCTGGGCAACTCCAGTCCTGCCTCTCTCTCCAAGCAGTAGAGCCTTGTGGCAGAGCAGACACAGTACCCTACTAACCCTACATCCTGTCTATACAGAGAAACCCTGTCTCAAAAATAAATAAATAAATAAAAGCTGGGGTGGTGGTGGCGCACACCTTTAATCCCAGCACTCAGGAGGCAGAGGCAGATGGATCTCTGAATTTGAGGCCAGCCTGGTCTACAGAGCAAGTTCTAGGACAGTCAGTGCGACATGGAGAAATCTTGTCTTGAAACCCCCCCAAAATAAACAAAGATAAACAGTGTCAGTTAGTAAAATGCTTCCTGCACAAACATAATAGCCTGGATCTGAGTTCGGATCACCCACACCCACAGGGAGTAGTGGAAGAAGACGCATCTCAGCGGTTGAGGAGATCTTGGTGAAGTGGTGACGCTTAGCCTGAATTGAGTATTAAAGTCACTAATAAAAACACTACGGTTAGATCTGTGTGATAGAGCTTCAGAGTTAGCCTGATACACCTGGGAAGAATGGCCTTCAATTGAGGAGATCGCACCGCCCTCCCCCACCCTCACCCCCACCCCACCGCCCTTCCTTCCTCCCTCCCGCGCCCCATGCAGCAATCAGGGTTTCTATTGCTGTGATTAAACTCCATGACAAGAAGCAACTTTGGGGAAAAGCTTCATTTCATATTCTAGCTTACAGTCCATCACCCAGGGAAGCCAGGGCAGAAACTGATGCAGAGACAGCGGAGAGATGCTGCTTGCCGGTTTGCTCCTCGTGGCTTGCACAGAGTGCTGAATTATAGAGCCAGCCCCACCAGCCCACAATGGGCTAGGCACTCCCTTATCACTCACTGACTAAGAAAATACAATACATACTTGTCTATAAGCTAATTTTATGAAGGTATTTTCTCAATTGAGAGTCCCTCTTCTCATCTGACTCTACTTAATGCCAAGTTGATTAAAAAACAACAACAACAACAACAACAAAAACCACTATCATCAGATTGGCCTGTGGGCATTTTTCTTGATTGACAGCTAATTGATGTAGCAGGGTCCAGCCCACTATGGATGGTGCCACTCCTGGACAGGTGGTCCTGAGCTATATGTGAAAGCAGACTAAACAAGCCTTGAGGGCAAGCCAGACAGTGCCACTCCTTCATGGTCTCTGCCTTCAGGTCCCTGCCTTTGAGTTTCTGCCCTGACGTCCTTCTTTAATAGACTGTAACATGGAAGTGTAAGCAGAATAAACCCAGCACCCTCAGCAAGAAGTTGGGCCTGGAGTTGTAGCCCCAGCATCATATCCTCTATTGTAGAGGATGTGACAAAGGAGATTGCTTCCTACCAACTTAGGTCTAGGCTCAGTGAGTGACCCTGTCACAATGAATGAGGTAGAGAGTAACACAGAAGGACGCTTGATGTCTTACTCTGGATTCCCACTTGTGGGTACACCCCAGAACACATGTGTATATCCATCATATATATATATGTATATGCACATTGTCTTAGTCAGGGTTTCTATTCCTGCACTATGTAAACATCATGGCCGAGACACAAGCTGGGGAGGAAAGGGTTTATGCAGCTTACACTTCCACATTGCCATTCATCACCAAAGGAAGTCAGGACAAGAACTCACACAGGGCAGGGACCTGGAGGCAGGAGCTGATGCAGAGGCCGTGGAGGGGTGCTGCTTACTGGCTTGCTTCCCATGGCTTGCTCAGCTTGCTTTCTTATAGAACCCAGGATCACCAGCCCAGGATGGCACCACCCACAATGGGTCCTCCAACCCTTGACTAATTGAGAAAATGCCTTACAGCTGGATCTCATGGAGGCATTTCCTCAACAGAGACTCTTTTCTCTGTGGTAACTCCAGCTTATATCAAGTTGACCCTTAAAACCATCCAGTACACACATAAACACTCATATACATGTATACACACATGTGAAAATAGAACGCACAGTTTATACAAGGTGTGTAATAATAGTAAGAACTATAGTAAAGTAAAAATGATAAGTAATAATAATAATATTGTTAAATAATAACAATAGTAAGAACTCACACTGGACTGTGAGAAGTGAGGAAGCCCTGGTGAGAGAGGCTGTGCTAGATCTGTATTTTGAAGAGGACTAGGGGCAAAAGGGAGAGCCTAAGGTTAATGCAATGAGGAAAAGTTTACACCGAGGTCTTCAAACCTGGTGACACAGAGCAATGCCTCTTGGGTAGAAACATATCCAGGAATACTTTGTAAACGAGCTCCTTAACACAGGTGTCTTTAGGGATCATCTGTAAAATATAATTAAGATATTTTGTGGATGCCCCCTGAAATGCATGAATACTATGTATGTAACCATGTTCAACGGTGCCAAGATATGCTAGAGTGTAAAGCTGTAATGCATGGTGAGGATACAGCTCAGTGAGAACACGTTTACAAAGCCCCGAGTTGGATCTCTACCGAGGCATAAAATGGAACAGAGTGCACACCTATAGTCACAGAAACTCAGGAAACTTGAAGTAGGAAAGTCAGAAGTTCAAGGGCAGCCTGGGCTACTTGAGACCCTGTTATCATAAAAGAGAAGAGTCTAGTTCCTCATGTCTTTTAGTATTAAGCAGGAAATTCTAAAACATCTAGATGCCTAATAAGACCTGTATCTTAGTTACACGTGTGTGGGGGTTTTATTTTTGTTCCACTTTAAAGAAGTAATCAAAGGGGAGTGGTAAGACAGGTAAATTTACCAATATGTCTTCTATAAGTATATTCACTTCTCCAATGGTGGGGGGAGGGGCAATTTTAATTACATAAGTGTAAAAAAAAAGTGTTTGACTGACCATCCTTGACAAGATCTGGGCCTTTTGTGTGCGAATGTAGTCCATGTTTATAGTAAGCTTAGATTTGGGGCTGATGTTTGAGCTCTTGTCCTTCAGCACATCCTCTGGAACACTGTGTCCTTTACCCTGTAGCATCTGCTGGAGCTTGCCTGCTGAGCTTAGGGTTGGGGGGGCGGGGGGGCGGGGCAGGAGGTCTTGCAACCCTCAAGAAGGTTGAAAAACTGTAGATGAGAACTCGTACCTACTCGAAATAAATTGGCTGTTCTGTGTTCAGAATCTGTGTTGAGGAATAGTTCAGAGAGAACGTCCAGGTCCCAGGGAATGGTGGGTCACAGGAATCTTATTATAGGGCTTATCTGTACACCCATGCTTACTTTTTTTTTTTTTTTCCAAACGCAAAGAACGGCCACTGGCTTGAGACAGGCCCAGTGCTTCCTTTATCCCAGCTCCTTTATGCTCCCCTTTTAAAGAAGCTGTCAAGTTCTCTTTCTGCAGCTGACAGGAAAGGCCAAATCTGGGATGCTGCAAAGCAGCACAAAAAAGAAAGTTTTTTGTGTTGATGTTTTTACCAAGTGAGCTAAGGAGAATTTTAGAATCATGTAATTTACTCCGGAGGCATTTACTGTACATAGCTATAGTGATGGTAATTTCCTTCATTGTTGAAGTGAAAAGATAACCATCAATCAGTTGTCAATTGGTCAATTGCAGAAGTGATGAAAAGAACCCAGTTGGAACAATCACTTCTGTGGCTACCTAGGCCATTGGGAGGCTTGAGAAAAGCGTGGGAACTGGATTGCGTTTTTTAAAGGGATTGGGCCAGATCACCAGAAAGGTTAATGGGCATCGCCACCCGGTTAAGAATGGTTTTACCAGTACACATTTTCAAACTGAAATAGTAAAATTGAAACATGATGTTAAAGGTAAAAAATTGTTCACTGAGCTAGGTAAGAGGTAACCAACCCCCTCCCCAAACCCTGGAAATTACTATTCTCTTAATAGCGAAATAAATAATAACTCATTAATAATAGCAACACAAGTTCATAACAATGGTCTGTGCCATCTTAGCTCTGGTCCTAGGGACCTTGAAACAAGTCACTTTCCAGGTATTTTTCTTAAGGCATGGGAAAAATCAAGTTAATTTTAAATATTGGGCTTAAACAAACATCTTCAAATAATCTTGTTGTTAAAAGCCCGTGGGTGTTCACATACAAGTTAGGATAACGGTAGTTTTTAAAATCAGTAACTTGCTTGAGTGGGAATGGTGCCTCAGGACTTAGTGCTGGGATTCCCTGTCAATTTCTCCTATTTCTAAGAAGAGCAATGTCATAGATTTATTCTGAGAGAGTCCCAAACACGTCTTGTTGGGGGTTTTGTTTGTTTGCTTGCTTGCTTGTTTTGGGTTTAGTTTTGTTTTGTTTTTTGTTTTTTGTTTGTTTTTTCTTTGCTGCTTTGTTTTGTTTTGTTTTTACTGTGGTAGGTAATAAAAAGGGATTACAGGCCCCTAGAAGGACACAGCATCATCAGCGTGCAATCCAGCCCATGGTTTCTTAGATACCGTATTGTCTATTCTGTTCCGCTATGTGAAAAATGTTGAATATCAACAATGGGTTTCAGTGCTGCATTGTTGAGTTTTGTATGAACTAATCTAGCTTCACTAAAAAAAAAAATAAAGAAGAAGAAAAAAAAGAAAAAGAAGGAAAGAAAGAAGAAATAAAGGGAAAGAAAAAAAAACGACAGCTTTGAACAAAAGTCCACAGCCAGTGTGTTCCAAGTCCCTGCTCAGGGCTGACTGTGGCAGGGGACACTCTCCTGCTGGCTCTCTCTGTCCACACTTAGCTGGCTCCTGTCCTCAGGTGCACGGCCACACCCTCGCACCCAACCTTGATCCTCTGATGGGGAAGGTCCCAGGACTTGTCTGCTGGGACAGGCCTCACCCCCAAGAGCTCTGGGCAGTACCGAGAAGGTAAGGGATTGCGCGCGCAGCTTCTCTGCCCGGGTGGGCTGGCCTAGCTCGGAAACTTTGTGGAGAACCATGGATTTTTTAACTTCCACCTGTCTCTGTTCTCCTCTTCCTCCTCCTCCTCTTGCTTCTTCTTCTTCCTCCTCTAGCAAACCTGACAGATTTCTCCAGAACAGTGGCCATCCATGGGATGAGTGAAAGCCTCTTTCTATTCCAGTAAGTAATTGACTTGTAACTAAAAAATTGTCGTGGCTGCTGTGTCAAGTGCAGGGTGAGTGGCTGCTGGCACAGGTGCTGCTTCTCCTTTAGAATGGAAAGAAAGGGGGCTTAACCTGTGATTAAGTTTCAAGTCAATTGACCTCCACATGATAGCACATAATTCTCCCTTGCCTCCCGAAAGGCCCTGCCTGGTTCCTGTTTTGACCCTGGGTCTGACACCTGTGCTTTAATGTCTCCCAGTGCAAAGGCTAGAGTTGCTCTTTTCCTTTATTAAGTAAGTGAGAATATAAAGAGCCCAGGGTGAATCCCAGTGGTATGGACCATAACTATCTGAAAGAGTGCACTGTGACGTTGTTTGTGAGGGGTTGGCTTGGTTTGGTTTGGTGTTTTTTTTTTTGGTTTTTGGTTTTTTTTTTTTTTTTTTTTTTTTTTTTTTTTTTTTTAGTGCACTAACTCTAACTTCATGGAAATTATTCTTGTACAGTTTTAAACTCTGATTTTTATAGACAAATGTCATGAGCTTGCTAGGGTTACACAGGGAATGGCAGGCAAGTAAGGGTGTTAGGAAGTTGACATAAAGTGCTTTGGAGTGCTCAACTCCGATGCACCACACTTCACGAGCTCAACACGCCTCAATCTTTGCTGATTTTTTTTTTTAAGCTGTAAGAGGAAATAGCAACATTGTTTCTCTGAGTTTCTACAAACGGGCTCAAAGTCTATTTAATGTCTGCTGGATGCCCCACTTGAATTTTGGAGTCAGGGGGATACATACTAACCAAAAGCAAAATAAATAGGTGACAGCTAAAATTACTGCTCTCCATTCCTTTTACAAAGACCAGTTGCATGCTATGATTTTCTGTAAGATTCAGGCAGCTCCGGGCTGCTGTGTTTTCCTCTTTTTCTTACCATGGGAATTAAAAGTGCACGCTGATGGTGGCTACTCAGCCTCATTTTGGGGCCAGGCTGGGATGAGCTGTCTGAGCCATTTCTGACCCTCCGCTTGCAGCAGCGAGCCTGAATTCCCCCCTTGCTTGCCCATCACTGTCAGTCAATTATAGGATTGAACTGAACCAGAAAATCTGGTACAGTCTGGTAATTAGTACAAAGGGTTTCCAGTCTAGTGTGAAGACTGAGATGCAGGAGCCCCAGCAGCCCCAGAAATCGTTTTGATTGGACATGGACATTGCTTTTTAGTGCTGCCTGGTGACTTCCTAAAGATAATACCTCCTGCCCTACAGGTCTTCCTTCAAGTACATTATGGGCCTTTTTGAAAGAGTCGTGTGTGTGTGTGTGTGTGTGTGTGTGTGTGTGTGTCTGTGCATGTGTGTGTGTGTTTCTTTTTTTAGAACCCACTTCTCCCATTTTTAGACTGTCATTTTTACCTATCAAACAGACACATTTTGACTTGCCCAACAAAGAACCAAGTTATCAACACTCGCAGAAGCTGACGTTTTTAATTCAGGCTTCATTATGGCTTTGAGTTATGACAGTGAAGTACAAAGACATTTTAAGGGGGTTTTTTCATTATTTTTTTAAATCCAGAATTGGGATGTTTATCTTTCTTTTGTAGTCATGCTTCCCTCTCTATCTTCTTCTTGGTAATATATAATTAGCATTATCAAAACCATCAGCTATCATCCCTTTTGACTTCTGACCTTTATTTTTTTTAATGCGTCTCAAACTAAAATAAGAGAAAAAAAAAAAAGAAACCCTACATAACCGATCTTAATTAATTTGGGATTGTTAAAACAAGGACACATTTTCAAGTGTGAATCTCTTAAAATAAAATAAGAATAGATAAATAACATTTCTTGGTAAAATAACAGTGACAAAATTAATCTCATGAAAAATATTTCAGCTGAAAGTGTGGTTGTACCATGTTTATTTCAGCACACATTTTTAACTTATATTCTAGAGACTTGGGCTTGTTGGCAGTGCTGGGTTAGGATACATTGTGGATGTTTTAGGGTGATATATATATATATATATATATATATATATATGCATAAGCAAGCATGCTCTTTGATTCAGAATCACAATGACCTAATCTTATATCAGATAAAATGAAAGAATTTGGAAACCTCTCAATGTGGCTAATGCCTACCTCCAAAAGATAGATATATGTCTATGTAAGAACAAATTGGAAGATGCTGGGTACAAAATTGCAGGACCAGCAGGGTCCAAACTAAGACAAGCAGAAAACACATGGTTCTTCATTTCCGAGACTCTTGTCTTTAGAACAATCTGCACAGCGATTCCTTCAGACACACGTGTGTCCTGAATCCTCTAGAGGAAGATTAACCCCGGTCTTGCTGGAGCGTTAAGTACGTGTTTTATTCTGTTTACCTTCTTCAGAAAATGGCTGGTACCACGCCTGCTGGGGAGCCTTACATCTCTGACTTTGCTATTGCATTTCAAGAAGGTTAATGTCGCTTTTGTAGCTCTGTCAGAAGTAAAGCATTTTCCCAATAAACATGTAGTGATTCCCAAGGCTGTTTGTGCAACAGCGATTCTGCTGAAATACTTCTGTATTCATTTTTCCATTGTTTATTAATCATAACACAGCGTTATGCTTTGAGAATGAGCATATTTATGTAATTAACACTTTTTGTTTTTAGCTAAACCTTGCTCATTAAAAACTAAGAGCGTCTCAGAAAACAATATAAATAGGCAACTTCTCTGGGATGATATTTACATTGATTTTGAACTTGCTGTTAGGTTTACATGTTCAGCCGTACCCATGAATTCTCTAAAGCACATTTGGGGAATAGTTCCCTTAATTTTTTTTTTTTTATAAATCTAAGCTATATGTTGAAATTACAAAGGTGCTGGCCACATGTAGTATAACACAGTTCTGTACTTGAGAACCTGAAGGCTAGGTGGCTCTGTGTAAAATTCCTGGAGCCCACAAGCTTCAGTCTAGACACATTCCGTGTCATTTCAATCTTATTCCAAGAGGCAAGAGCCAAACTTTTTTATGTTTCCATTTTTTAAATCAGCACATAAGGTGTTAAGTAGCAGAGTAACATGGTCCAACAGAATGTGTTGTTATTGGTCTCCTTCAGCCCATGGCCTCTACCCCATTCCCCTTCTGCCTCCCCGACCCCCCTACTCTTTTCCACTTTCCTAAGAGTACAAGCTGAGAAAAACCTTAAAGGCTATTAAGCATTGTGACTTTCAGACTAAGTTTTCTTGGGGACACTGAGGCTGTAGAGAACAGAAGGCTGGTAACTGTTTGGTCCCTTAAGCTCAGTGAACCTGTGCCGTTCACTGAATGTACGTGCGAGATACAAGATAAAGAATTACTCAGACCGTCGTCACCTTACACGTGGGAGTGCACAGCAAACCCAGGATTGTCCACAAAGGTGGTGACACAGTCAACTTTGGATCTCAGTCTTGGACTGTGGTGGACAGTCACAGGTCATTGTGTAGACGTTCTGTTACTAAAAGAACACACTGAGGGAAAAATAGCCCTGTGCTCAGAGTCAAGACATGAGCATGTACCAAATTCAACCCTTTGCTTCAGCAGTACAATTATTTCTGGATGCATAATTGTGTTATTAAAGTATTGTCCATCTTTTTTTTCCCTAGGAAAGTAATATTTTGGAAATAATTCTTAAAATGTGAGTGTGATTTTTAAAGGTGACCAACATAGGCATTTTAAAGCACATGGCTCATTGGTCTTAACTGGTAGGAATTTTTTTTTTCCCGAAGTGGAAAATTTTAATTAGGACTTAAATTCAAATGTAAGAAACAGAGAATAAATTAAGGAAAATTGAGTTACAAATTTTCCAAAAATGCATTTGATGAAATACGATTCCCATAAGCCTTGACACATGACAGAATATCATGGTATATTTAAGGACATAGAGCACACTGTCTTTATCTAGGCAATTCATAGTGAAAGTTGGAAAATACTAGAGAAAAGGGGTGTGTGTGTGTGTGTGTGTGTGTGTGTGTGTGTGTGTGTTTGTTTTCAGAAGTGAGTACTCTGAATTATATAATATATATGTATATATATATTTGTGTGTATATATACATATATATATAGTTTGTTTGTATATGTGTATGTATCACCCCAAACTATATTATTTGCAAGTTTCATTACATATATGCACACACAGCTTTTGTGCAAATTTGCTGCCTTAATTCTTCGATCCTAATATTTTATCAAACACATTTCGGGTAGTTCTTGATTTGAACCTTTGCAGATAAGCCACAGCCCAAACAAAAAGCCCTACCAAGTAATTTTCATATGATTTATGTCAACTATGTGCATGCTTACCCATCTTTTATCTTCATCTTATAGAAAGGAAATCCCATTTATTTACTCCCTCAACAAATAGTTAAGCACAGAGCTCAGGTGCTGGGAGTCCAGGAATCAGTTAGGTAAGCGGAGCCCATTACCTACAGTGCTGGCAGAGCGGGGGAGTGGGACCGTGGATATGAAGTCAGAAACAGCTCAAACAGTTTTTTTGAATTTTTTTATTTGTTTGTTTTGTTCTGTTTTTTTTTTTTCCTGACTCCAAACTGAGAGAAAAGAGCAGGTGGTCTGGGGTGCAGAAGGTACAGCTTGGTGGACCTCCTGAGGACCACTTATGCACCAGGAGATACCTCTGAGATTCTTCCGTGGTAATGCAGGAATGTGTGCATTGGTGGCTTGGAAGGCAGATGTGAAGGGGGAAAGGAGGAAGCTCGTGGGCACAGCCCACTTCTGACCTCATCCCTTCCCCTTCCAGACTCCTTAGCCGTGTTGTCCTTCAGACACAAAGAGTCCTTTCAGGGGCTGGCACAAGACTTTCTTCAGTCAGAAGCCTGCATACCTTACTTGTCTGTCATAGCTCAGAGAGTCTGGTGATCAGATTCAGTTCTTGGTGGTACCATGGGCCCTATCTCAGGCAGAAAGTGTTTTCTCTGACTGGTCATCCAAAAGTCTCTCTCGAGCTGTAACCTTCACTGGGATGGCAGTAGGGTGTCATATGAGTGACACACAGTGCAATCAGACCATGAGCAGTTAACTTGTGGTCTTCAGACCATCTTCATGTCTCTAGAACATGAGAACAGAAAATGTGGTACTATCCAAAGAAGTTTCTGGAAATGGCAGGAGAGTTCTGCCTTCCTGTTGGATTGCTCTCTGGAGATCATCAGAGGCAGAATATTTACTCCTGTGGCCATACTTTTGCTCAGAGGCTTGAAAAACTGTGGAGATTTCAAAAGTCAAAAGGGCACCGTGCTCATAAGTGAAAGGAAGTGAATCCCTGTGTCCACTGTAGCATTTGCCTTCGCTGTCACAGAGTCCCTGTGTCCACTCTAGTGTCTGTCCTAGCCTTCACGGAGTCCCTGTGTCTATTATAGTGCCGGCCTCTGCTGTCACAGAGTCCCTGTGTCTATTATAGTGTTTGCCTTAGCTTTCACAGATCCCTGTGTCCACTATAGTGTCTGCCTCTGCCGTCACGGAGTCCCTATGTCCACTGTAGCATCTGCCTTTACTGTCAGTCTCTGTGTCCACTGTAGCATCTACCTTAGCCATCAGAGAGTCTCTGTGTCCACTATGGGGTCTGCCTCTGCTGTCACAGAGTCCCTATGTCCACTGCAGCATCTGCCTTTGCTGTCACAGAGTCCCTGTGTCCTCTGTAGCGTCTGCCATTTGCTGTCACAAGGAGTCAAAGTGGGGTCTCTGAACCATCCTACCCCTTTTGGATGTTGCAAATCGATTTTGTTTGTTTGCTTCCTCATGTTCACCTCAGCATTTCTCTCTGTGGACCATTGTTAGGAAATACGAGGGAAAGGCCTAGGAAAGAATTTGGGGTATTTAAGGTAAAACCAAGAGCTCTGTCTGTTTCCATCTAGTTAGCTTAGATCAATTTTCTAATCTATTCTCCTGTGTCATCTACCTATTGATACATGCTGGGCCTCAGAGTGCTGGCTTCCTTTGACTCTTTTAATTAACTTTTAAAATCAATTATGGTTATTTGTATAGATTCCTATTGTGTCTTCTCTTTGCCTTTGCATGGTTTAGGTTTTCGCTTTGTTTTGTCTTTTTGCTTTTTGCTTTTTTGTTTACGCTACTCACTGTTGTGAATTAACAGTATCTTCCCTTCCACCTCTTGAACTAGAGAAACTATTAGCTAATAAGAGGCTAAATGAGCCTGAGACTATAGGGACGCTGGGATCCTTAAATTATTTAAATTGAAAAATGGCTGGTTTTACAATCAGAAAAACTCAAGTGGACTGTAAGCCCTACTTGACCGTCCCCTTCTCTGGATGATCCTGTAATGACAGCTGGAGTTATCTGCCGTCCACATCACTGTCCACAAAAGCTGGGGCATTCACTACTAACCCCTGCTGCAGCTCTGGGGAGCTGGGGCCAACTCAGGGAAGAGAACTTTACCAGAATCTGAGGCTGGCTCTGGTGGCATACAAACTCAGTGAAGACAGCAGATCCAACAGCCAAGGCCAGGAGCACCCCCTCCTCCCCCAGAATGGAGGCTCAACAACTCACACATGGAAGGAAGGCTGGAGGGGAGCAGAGGGAAGGCACAGAGTAAGGGAAAGGCAGGACGCAGCACAGTTGCTGCTGTGAAAGGTTTGCAAGCTCCCATAAGCATCCCTGATTATATCTTCAATTTCTTTTTAAGCTGTGTGTGTTTCATGGTGTGTAGGTATATGCACCTGCGGAGGTCAAAGGCTGGCACTGGGCATCTTATTTTATAATTTTACCCCTTACTTTTTGAGACAAGTTCTCTAATTGAGCCTGGGCTTCATTGAGTAGGCGAGACTGGCTGGCCAGTGAACCCCTGGATCCTCCTGTCTCTGGTTACTAGTACTAGGTTACAGGGAATGCTGCCTCTATGTGGATGTTGGAGATTTGAACCCAGGTCCCCATGCTTGTGAGGACCCATCTCTATAGTCCCAGATTTTCTTTTGGTAGGTGAGTCACACTGGGGTCAGCACTGATTGATTTTCTGAAATCCATCACTGCCAAGAGCATTAAATCAGAGATGTTAATAGACATGGGCCACACTATGACAATGAGGAATTCATTCATATATACACATAATACAGACAAGCATATAGATATCACACAGACACGCGCACACACACACACACACACACACATGCGCGTGTGCGCGCGCACACAAATATGCCAACACCTCAAGTGCATTTACCAAGCTAGATCCATTATACTATAAAATAACAAAATAAGATTTTGATTCACTACCTCCCACTAATAAATCAGAATATTGAAATCAGAAATACAGAACACATTACAAATGATTTTAACATGAAAAAAATACTAGGCTTTCATAAATCTCTCATTCTTTATTTTACATTTAAAATTCAAAATTTCGTAAAAACAAAATCTGACAAATTAGATTCAAAATCGCAGTCTTTTGTTTTGTTTTGTTGGAAAGTAGCCTGTTCCCCCTTTCAAAGCCCAACTCTGAAAACATTTGTCAGGAAACTTCCAACACTGCTGTCACCATGGCAACCACCTGCCAACCGCCATTGGCTGAAGGCTGGCTATAATCTCCTAACTCTATTCTCTTCCCCAAGCCTTGAATTCAAGCCCGTCTGCCTTTCTGCTCAGGAATTTTGGGGAGGGGAGATGAATATTAAGGTTATATTACCTACCAGTAGCCCCTCTTTGCATGTAGCTGACAAGCTCAGGTAGCAAATGAAGGAGTGGAGTGAAGCCTGTGACGTCACACAAATGCCCTCGTGATGATGACAGCTTATGTCACAAGGATCTTGAGGGCCCAGAGAAGCCAGCCTGTCTGTCTAGCCACCTAGCACAGTTTGGCTCTTATATCTCAAAATGTTTATATGTTCATGTGACATGTTTGTAGACTTGGGGACACCTATGGGAGGTGGAAGTCCCCCAGGGTGACTTAACTCCAACACATTCTCCCAACATGACAACATCCTGGGGGTAAAAGTTCAATGAACACACAAAGGCACACAGACACAGACAGACACACACACACACACACTTTGGGACTAGAAAGATGGCCCAGGGTTTTTTGGTGATGGGAGATTGATGAAATTATTTAGGACTTTTTTTTTTTTTCCATTTTGAGTTCAGATGTGGCTTCTTTCTCCAGTTAAAGAACATAAGGCCCTTTCCACTCCCACACCAAAGTGCCACAATGACAGAACATTGAAGGCCCTGTTTGAGGCTCCCTTGGGCTCCCCCCCCCACCCACTGATAGTATACTATTTTGTAAGAGAAACTTCTTTAACTTTTACATGACTTCAAGATTTCTTCCTTGGGGACACCTATGGGAGGTGGAAGTCCCCCAGGGTGACTTAACTCCAACACATTCTCCCAACATGACAACATCCTGGGGGTAAATGAGCAAAAGCATCATGATTTCAGGGTTGACCTTGAATTTGCTGTGACTGACCCTTCATAGTCACCTGAACACGGAAACATCAGATTAGTGCATGTTCCTTCAAGCTCAGTGCTAGTCAAGACTGTCCTCATGAAATGAAGGAGAGAGAGAGAGAGAGAGAGAGAGAGAGAGAGGGAGGGAGGAAGGAAGGAAGGAAGGAAGGAAGGAAGGAAGGAAGGAAGGAAGGAAGGAAGGAAGAAAGTTCAATGAACACACAAAGGCACACAGACACAGACAGACAGACAGACAGACAGACAGACACACACACACACACACACACACACACACTTTGGGACTGGAAAGATGGCCCAGTGGTTAGGAGAGCTGATGTTCTTGCAGAGGTTTGGTTCCCAGCACCCACATGGTATCTAACAGCTATCTGTAACTCCAATTCCAGGGGATGAGACCAACAACCCCCTTCAGGCCTCTAGGAACACACAGTACACATACATACATACAGACAGACAGACAGACATACGGACAAAGCACTCATACACATAAAATAAAAATAAATCAAAGTCAGGCACGGTGGTGCATATTTTGAATCCCAGCACTTGGGAGACAGAGGCAGCCCAATCTCTATGAGCCAGAGGCCAGCCTGGTCTACGTAGTGAGTTCCAGGACAGCCAGGGCTACACACTGAGAACCTATTTCAAAACACCAAAATAATAATAGTAATAATAGTGCTTTTTTAAAGTGAAGCACACTAAAAAGAAGGAAATGGAGACTTAGAAGGACCAGGGAGGGAAGGCTGTGAAGGAGAAGATGGTAAAAATAGCATTACTTGGGTTGAAGCTGCTGTCATGAGGCCCAGGCTGTGGACACAGGCTTAAAAAGGCAATGATAAAAGAGAAAGTGAAATTGGCAGACAAGCTTCCAGAAGAACAAATCGCACAGGAGAACAAATCGCTGGATTCCTGACTTCCCGGAACTCTCCTGAGATGTGAGCTGGGGCGCCTCCGAGCCATCTCTGGCTCTCCACAGTGAGTCCTCTGTTGAAGCTGTCCTTCCAGCCTTAGTCTCCAGGGAGCCACAGTGCTGGCACTGTGCACAATTTAAAGCAGATGTGGGAGAGTCACGTGACACCACAGGGTTGTTACCAGATGAACATCATTGTACGATCATGCCGAGTTTCATCGTTTTACTAACTGTACTGCTGGTGTATGCTACTCCGGACTTTACATTGAAAACATAGCTGTTTTCTAAAAATTTTAGTGTTCAAAATGCAATCATTTTCTCACAAGGATTTTAAAGTCCAAAATTCAGACTACAGCCAAACTCATTACATCAGGAAGTCTGAGGATAAAACCCACTCATCAATATATTCTGAACTCTATTGATGACTGTCAAAAATGCCTAAGGTAGACAGAACCACAAGTCCAAAGATAGGAGGCAGGACAAAGCAAGAGAGCATGGGTTATAGGCACCACTTGTGTCTGTACACTGTCAGTTTGTCAACCTGACATTCCCAGATAGTCTCCACTCCTTCCTTCTGTGCCCTGGTCCTCGGACACTCAATGAGCAAAAGGCAAAAGGAAGCAGCGGCCTCTCCATAGCTTCAGAATTCTCATTAAAGATAAACAAATGATGAGCAGTTGGGAGACAGCTCAATCTGTAAAGTACACAAATGTGAAGACCTGGGTTCAATCCCCATCACCTATGTAAAAAGCTTATGTGTATCTGTAATCCCAGCACTAGGAAAGCAGAGACAGGAGGATTCCTAGGAGTTAAGAACTAGCTGGCCTAGCCTAACTAGTGAGCTCTGGGATCAATGAGAGACCCTCAAAAAATAAAGTAAGAGGGCTGGGTGTGGGGGTTTGTGCCTTTAATCCCAGTACTTGAACGGCAGAAGCAAGCAGATAGCTGTGAGTTTGAGGCCAGCCTGGTGTACATAGAGAGTTCCAGGTCAGCCAGAGTCACATAGTGAGAGACCCTGTCTCAATAGATAGATAGATAGATAGATAGATAGATAGATAGAGTTTAAAGAGAATATATAGTATATACATACATATATATGTATACTCCAGAGAGGACTGACCAGGTGGATCAGTAAAGATACTTATTGCCAAATGCAAAAACCCAAGTTCAATCCCTGAAATCTGCATGGTAGAAAGAGAGAACTGACTCCTTCAAATTTGTCCTCTGACCTCCACAGGCACAACACAGTGTTTTGCCCCACATATAGAAAGAGAATAGTAACTTTTCAAGTTAATACTAAGGTGGAAAGCAATCTAGGAAGACATTTGACGTGCACCTCTGGTCTCCATACACATATACATTCACAACACATTCAGTCCCTACATCTCAGAATTTACCCAGGAAGGCTGTTGTCCACTTCTCTCTGTGTGTCCAGATGGGCAGTCGAGTTACAGCATAAACCTCCCAAGCAAGTGCGTATGCAGATGAGAGCCTTAAATGTGTTTCAGACAAGGAGCAAAAAAACAAAGTTTTAAATTACAAAAATCTCTGCTGGCATGGTGCTCATCTGACCCTCACTCCAACCATGGAAGCGAGGCTCCTCTGGCTGTATCCCCATTTTACAGATGAACCACCATGGAACTGGACGAAGAAAGCTGTGTGAAATCTCAGGGCCAGTGTGGCCTCTTTCTGGAGTTCTTACCCTAAGACAGATGGAAAATTGACCAGGGGTCACCCTCGCTATTCATGGACAGCTGTCTATGTCAAAAGAATCTCCCATTCTTTAGGTGAAGAATCAAATTAGTATGCTAATAGTGTTCTGCATCCGTGTTCATAGCGGGCATTATACTCACAGACACAGGGACGAGCCTTACTACGCAGACACCAGCATGCCGTTTGTCATCTTCTGAGGCATCGACACTCTCTCTGGTGACCGATTGGAGACTTTTGGAGCTTCTTTGATTTAACAAAGAAATAAAAAAGTTGGAAGAGATAAGAGCTCCCAGTTATACGTGCATCTCTAAGCCCAAGCTTCAGTGAGACTTTGAAAGTAGGCTACGACTCCTTCTTAGAACATTTCTCAAAATGGAAATCAGCCTGAATGAGTAGGAGAGAGAAAAAAGAGGCTCAGTGGATCCACAAAGCCCTGGAATAGAGTAGCATAACCGAGATCTGGCTTGGACCCAAGATGGTTCCAGCCATCTGTCTCATTTGTTGTAGACTTCTCAAGGAGAAATTTCTGGCTACCTAAGAGCAGCCTGAGATGGGACCGACTCTAGGCCAACCCCAAGAAAGCAGTCAATCATTTGCTCATGCACCAGCCATTGCGTGTGTCTGCCACACAGGCGTTCTTCTAAATCTTTCTTTCCCTCTCACTTGTCTGCTACTCCTTCCTCCTCCTCCTCCTCCTCCTCCTCCTCTTCCTCCTTCTCTTCTCCTCTTGCTCACAACAGCCTTGTTCTTGTGGCTCTGCCCCACCTTTACGCCCTCCACACCTGAGAGGTAAGGTGAATCTTGGCAGCGTTTTGATTAAGCTGTGCGTGTTTTCCAGGGTGCTGTGCATTATAACGGGGACCAGATCCCTTATGCTGGGAAGCTGATCATGGACAGTGGCTCCTAGACACAGCTCCACCTTCTCTAGGCATCTGTGTATGGGGGCAGCTCTTCCTCTCTCCCACAGACAGGACCCAATCCTTTCCCGAGCTGCATCCCACATCCTCAGCAGTGATGAAGGCGGCCCTGACAAGACAACAGGGCTGAAAGCAGCCAAATCGGAAGAGGCTGGATTTGTTTTGGGCCGCCTGGCATGAGAGGAGGCTGAGAAGGGCCTTGAGAGCAGACATTGGAGCCCCCTTATTCGAATCCTTCTAACAGCCAGTGTTGAGTTTTAAGAGACGTCTGGCAGTGGCAAGTCTGGTTCTGCTGAGGGCCCTTTCAGTTCATTGCATTTGGGTTTCAATCACCATCGAATTAAGGTGTAAGGCAATCACTTATGAAGCATGCATTAAGTGCCGACTGTGCACCAGAACGGCACTAGGCACTATGGGTATTCCAACTAGAAATCTAGCTTCTGTCCTCGGGAGGCTGATACAGGAGCAGAGGGGATATGTTAATTGTACAGTTCAATATTGGGAAAGTGCCCAGTTCTACTGAAACCCTGGGGAAGAAGGTGATCTGATAGAAAAGATTAGGCAAAACGTCTCAAGGGGGGCAATGATTTAAAATTGACATCAGAAGGACAGACAGCTGCCAGCCAGGCAGGGGACTCGTGGGAAAGGAGGCTCTACCAAAAATGCTTATCAAGTTGTGTGGGGTGCTGGCTCCCATGCAGAATCTATTTCTGAGAACTTCCATGGCCCCCTTTTCTGGCATTGCTAACGTGGGAAACATCTTGCCGTTTCCATGACAAGCAGCCTGTACCAGGTGTGGAAGAACATTGGCACGGGAAGAGGAATCATTTCATTCATGTTGGCATCCTTGTGAGACTCACGGGCTGTGATATGGCCCATCTCTGCTGCACACCGCATGCCCACCCGGGTGCTTAATGGATGTACATCTGATTCATCCACAGGCATGCTGGAACCCAACAAGTTCCAGTTTGAAAGTGGCCAGTAACTGGACTTCTTTGGTTCTGTCCAGAAGCCTTGAAGAAGAAAGGGGATTTGAAAAAAAAAAAAAGAGTCAAGGAACTGCAGACATCACGGGGAGCCTTCTTGGCAGGTCTGCAGGGTGGCTTGACACAAGCCTAGATACCCTCTGTGCACCAAGCCGACTGTTCCTGTTTTAGAGTCAGGAAGCATCTTATCTTCCCTGACTCGACCTTCAGTCTTTGCCTAAACTCCCTGAGTCCCATCCTCAGCTAATTAAATGCCTGTTCCTAAAATCCCTGATTCCGACACCACCTCACCCCACCCTCCCACCTCCACTGGGCTCTCAGGGCCTCGGCTTATCGCCACTAAATCTTATCCCAGCTGTATTGATAATAATTGATTTACTGCTCTACCTCATCTGCTTCTTGAGGGAGGACTCTCCTAAAAGGCAAGACTCATGTTTTAATCATCACTGTATCCCCCGGTCCCCAGCAGAACACTTAGAAAAGATCCCATTGAATTAGTGTTCAGACATGATGGTAAATTCTCTGCTCCTGGAAGACATGGCGCTTCTAGCTCTGTATATCCAGTGAGCAAGGCTGGGCTCCTACGTAGGAAGCTTCTGACCCACGCTAGCCACAGTTTTCTCTGCTTATGGATAAACCTGTGTGGTGGTTTAACTGGGCTGTTGTTCTTTAGCCCTTTAAAAACTAAATAGCCCCAATGTTCCCAGCAGCCACACCTGTTGCAGAACGGAACTGTTAAAACGTGACCTTCTCCTGGGGCATCTTCTCTTCGGTGCATCTTTCAAGTGATTCAAGCTAGAAAAGAGGGAAGAGTAATGGGTGGGTGGCAGAGGATCTGTAATTAGTAAATACTTAATAATGGTTATCTGATTTAAAAAGGAGCTACCTACCACCAAGCCTGCTGACCTAGGTTTGATTCCCTGGATCCATATGGTAGAAAGAGAAAATTGACTCCCACATGTTATCCTCTGATTTCTATATGCACAGCATAACACACATGCACACAGCTCGTTTCTCCAATCAGCCAAAACCTAAAACCCACACACGAAAGTTGGATGAAACCAGAAGTGTGTTTGAGAGCAAGCACTAGCAGGGCGCCTTGCTGCATTGCCTTTAATGGCCAGCCTTTGGGTGGTAGAGGCAGGTGGATCTGTGAGCTCCCAGCTAGCCCCAGCCTGCATAGCAAACTCTAGGCCATTCAGGGCTACACAGGGAGACATTATCTCAGAGAATCAAGAGGTGGGGGTGGGGGGACAGACTAACTGAAGAAAGAAGCTTATGATTCGGAAAGGATTAGAAATTCCAAAGAGCCCCAAGCTTTCCCCTTCTGCTCCCTACCTTGAGCTGTCCTTCCCCCCCCCCCCACCTCCTCTGGCTCCCCAAAAACTCCCACTTAACTTCCCAGCTGTCCACTCACACTTAACATCAGCTGTCCACTCAAATTCCCTTCCCAGATCCCCCATCACACTGCCAGATCCCACAGACCCCCAACGGTCTCCTTTTATTGTCCCCAGCCTTCCTTTTACATCCCCTTAAGCTTCCCCCTCACAACTCGCAAGGGTCTTTCGCAAACCTCTCCCCAGATTCCCCCTCACATGTATACACAGTCACCATTCACGATTGGATACATGCGCACGCGCGCGCGCGCACGGACACACACACACACACAGGTCAGGTAGACTTGCCATTTTGTGAAGTAACTGATTTTAAGAGGGACCCAGATTTACAGCAAAACGAGAGCACGTTCCCTTCGGGTGAACGCTCCCCTTCTCCCTCTCTGCCTGAGATTCTTCAGGAGAGGCATGAATTCTGCCACGCTCCTTGTGGCCCCCAGGACAAGGCCAGCAGGGCTGCTGCTCCTCTTTCAACTTTCAACTGTGTGTGTCCCTTGGCTCTACCCTGCTTCTGGAGTAAGAACTTTGAAACGGGCAGTCTTAAAGTAGGGTGTACAAGTGTGTGCCGGTAAACTTGGTGCTCCGGAGGCTGAGGCAGAAAGATGGTGATCTGGAGGCCAGGCTAGAATATACAGTGAGACCCTGTTGTCAGAAGATGGTGGTGTGTGCCAGTAATCCCAGCACTCCCAGAAGCTGAGGCAGGAGGATCAGGAATTCACAACCATCCTCATCTACAAAGTGAATTCAAGGCCAGAAAGAGAAGCAGGCCACTATGCCTGTGTCTGGCATATTTCTAGACACCTCCAACACCAACACCCTCCCCCACTCTCCACCCCTACTTCTTAACTTTAAGTACTTGGTAAAAGGAATTCAGAAAATGTTTTGTGAATGAAAACAGGAAGAAAAGCAAAGAAGTTTTACTTGTGAATAATAAAAGGTTATTGTCTTTTCTGTTTTGCTTCGTTTTTTTACTTTGGTTGTATTGCTGCACGTTATTTTATGGCATGGTCTCATATAGTTCAGGCTTTCTTCAAATTCCCTTTCTTGTAGGCACGGCTGGCCTTGAACTTTCCATACTCCCTCCCGCCTAACCTCCAGAGTGCTCAGCTTACAGGTGTCTGCCACGTACTCTAACCTTTGTCTGCTTTATTCTCTGCATCGCCTCCATCGTTCCCTTCCTCTCTATTAGGGTGCCTGCCTTCTCTACCCCCTTGTAAAGAGCCTGGGTGTTCTTTCCAACCAGTGGAGGCGCTGTTGGCAGCCCCATGCTTGCTCTCTCGCGGTTGACTTTACATGGTGAGTGGGCCCTGTTCAGACCTCTCTAAGCTCTGCTCTCTTCACTAGTCGTGCCGCCTCTGGGCAGCCCCTGCGCCTGCTCTACCTGGGCCTGGCTTCTTAGCCTCAAGCTCACTCAGGGAGTATGAGCCCTGGTGCATACACACTTCTTGCCCATTTTCTCTCCCAGAATACCCAGTTTGTCTTTAGAATTAAAAGCTAGAATGGCAACAATGAAATCAGCTTCAGAAAGTAGCTTGAATGCCTTTCATTTTCTGTTTTTGTCTATGCCAGTGGTTTGTAACCTTCCTAATGCTACGGCCCTTTAATACGGTTTCTCACGTTGCGATGACACACACCTCCATCATAATATTATTTTGTTGTTACTTCCTAGCTGTAGTTGTGCTACTGTTTTGAATCATAATGTAAGTATCTGTGGTTTCTGATGGTCTCAGGCAACCTCCAAAAGGTTGCAGCCCACCGGTTGAGAACGTCTGATCTATGTACATCAGCTACCTCCTTGCAGTTTGCAAAGGTAATACCGTTTCCTGAGCGACTGAATAGCTGCCATCCCTAAAGCCTGACAGACACATCTTGTTTTGCAGAGGGAACTCACATGGGCAGAAATGACTATGAGGCTGTAGGTCAGGGGGTCCCCTGAGCACCCCATCCCTTAGCAGGTGTCCCACCGCACCTGCTGATCAGCTGATCAGCCTTAGTAGCCCCCTATTATTTCCAAAAAGACAGCATTTTCCAGACTTTTCTGATCTACAATGAAACATGCGTTTTCTTAAAGCGGTGGAAATAGAATAATTCATATTGAGAGCTTATTTACTGCCAGCCAGACCCTCATCTTGCTCTCCAGGGCTCTGATAATCACCTATTTCAGAAGCCATTAGCCTCTGTGTGTTCTAAAGGACTCTCCACCGAGCCCCTGTGTGCCTTTGTGTTCTTAGGGGAGGAACGGTGTGCACTGAAGTGACAGACCTCTCTTGACCAAGTAAGAATGTCTGTGATGCACAAATAGTATATTAAACGCTTTTATTTGATAGTGTTGAAATTAAACAGCGTGTGGAATTCCTGCCCAGGTATAGGGACATGTAAAACCTTTTGAGACTGTGGCTGTTCATTCAAACGTTTTAACATTTATGAAACACAGTCATATTAAGAAAAAAAATACGCGTTGAAATAATGTAGTAATCAAGACTTAGCCACTTACAGGAGGCCAGTGGGAGCTGAGTTTATGTTATTGATTTTAGAACTACAGCGAAAGAGAGAGAGAGAGAGACAGAGAGAGAGAGAGAGGTGAAATATTGCCTTCACTGTTTTCAGATAATAATGACTGTTGTTGCAAATTATAAAATTTAATTAGCTATATAAATTCCAGAAGAACAAACGGTATGCCATTGTCTTGATATCTTTCCAGAAATTAGTCTTTTAAAAAATAAATTTGCCATATTAATCATCTAAAAATATTTTTGATCACTGAATTAATGGTTTTAGGCCTGTTTTCAGGTGCTCATTGCTATAGGTGATTGCTTCTTAATTACTACATGGACTCTCTATTCACTCATATTAATTCATGTTTGCTGGCACAGTCCCAGAGGCAGCCTGCCCTGGATCTTCTAATTACTTCTATAATTGAATTTGCCCACTTTTTCTAACCTATTTTTTAAACTGACTGTGTTTGTCCCAAGCTTATTGTGTCTTTTTTGTGTCAGTTCCCTGCAAGCAGAGTGTACATCGATCCTTTCCTCGTTTCTCATTAATTTTCAAGAGCTTGGCCGCATGTCGGTTTTTTTTTTTTTTCAGTCCGTCAGACCTATTGCGAAACGGAAAAGAAAAAAAAAAAAAAGAAAGAAAGAAAGAAAGGGAAAGAGGAAAAAGGGAAAAAAGGACTTTTATTATTAAAGGTTAGGTAAAATAGACTGAAGTTAATTAATTCATTAGTAACCCTGAGCCAATTACTGAAGCCTTCTCTTATTTATATACTTGTTAACAAGACAGAAACGAGAAAGGCCAATTACAGGCACATGCCCTTCACAACTTCAGCCCTCTCAGCACTTACACTCTCCTCTCCTGACACCTCTCCTAAAGCCACATATGTATCAGATGTGTGAGGTACCTTAAAATAATGTTGGGGCAGGGGCAGCTCTCTGGCCCATTCTGTTTATTGACATAGCTGAAAGATTTCCCCCCATCTATACATTTCAATATGCCTAATGCTTACTGATGTCTCTTAAAAAATTTCTCAAAGAGTCCTGCTCGGCCTCAGGCAGTTGCAAAAAGAAAAATAAACTTGATGCGTTTTTTTTTTTTACATTTACATAAAATTTTTTTTAATTTATATTTTATTTCTTTGCTATTACACTTTAATTCTTGAACCAGGGTAACTGATTAGCAGATTAGCAGATCCAAACAATAGAGTCCTTCTAAATATGTCCTACTTGATTTTTAAGGCATATACCAAAGCTGTATAACATATAAATCTAGCTTTCTCTAAATGATTGGCAAAATGAAAGTTTCGCTATTCATGGGGGCAAAGTAGCTGCTTCGTCCACATGGTGCTAGTGCTTGCTCTGTCCTGCCTGGGTACTTTGCTAAGATCTCCAGGGTTATGAGGCACGGGGAGAAGGCTTCCCTGCCCATCCATATTCTCTTCACACATTTGTGCCAGCATGGAGCCAAAAAAAAAAAAAAAAAAATCAGTCAAAGTCAATTGACTCTAATGTTTCAATAAACTAACTGATTTTTGGAATGAAAACCAATGGGAATCGTGAGGATTATTTTTTCCTCCTTTTCGCTCATATAAACAAAGTTTATCATGGTTAAATGACACTGAGGAAAAAAATACAACCTGTGGTTCCTACAGTCTCCGTTGTATCTGCCCTGAGTCTGTTAAAATGTGATCAGTTGTTTTGCATCATAACAATTACAATCAAAGTTTCAGGAGAGAAGAATCTCAGCAGGGTGGATAACCCAGGATTCTTTAAGAGGCAAAGTTAGAATCTAGGGGTTTCTTAATCCCGAATTCCTCGGTGCAATGTGAATGCTTCCCCTGCTCTCCTCTCCTGTTGGCAGCTACTCTACTCTACTCTACTCTACTCTACTCTACTCTGCTTTTCACGTTCTTAAATAACTTGAGACTCCTCTCTGCTGAGCGACTGATAGAAGATAGTCACCAAGATTTATGTCCTCTGTAGTCCCAGAACTTCAGTGCGCACCAGGCAAACAGAAAAGGAGCCCAAGTCACCCCTTAAGTCCCCTCCACTCCCACCCCTGAGCCCCCCACATCTCAGGCCTTGGTTGATTAAACAAACTCTTGGCTTTAAAATCCAACAGTGTATCTGCATTTTCTTCAGTAAGTGCCCTAAATTGGTAACAGGTGTCCCAGCATTTGTTCATTATGGAGTCATCCCCACCTCTCCTCCAAGATTAGAAATCTATACTAATTTTTCATCAAATCAACTGTTTTTCATTTTTAAAATTACTATATTAGTTTTAAAGTGTGTGTGTGAGTGAGTGAGTGAGTGTGTGTGTGTGTGTGTGTGTGTGTGTGTGTGTGTGTGTGTGTGTTTGTGTGTGTTTATGAATCTCAGATGTGTTGCTATGGGCCAGGACCACACAGGGCCTGGTTACTCTGCCTACGTCCTTCCTTGTCTGCTGCAGGCAGTTTTCAGATGCCATGTAAACCAGAAATGAGCTTCCTGACTCCATCATGTGAGGGCATGGGTTTATCTCATTAGTTCACTTTCAACAAGACCACCATCTTGTTAATTTGTGAATGTTGTTGGGGCCTTCTTTCTCCTCCTTTCTCCTCCTTTCTCCCTCTCACCTTCCTCTCTTTCTATTTTCCCTTCCTCTTCCTCTTCTTCTTCCTCTCTCTCCCTCCTCCTCTTCCTCTTCCTCTTCCTCCTCCTCCTCTTTTCCTCTTCCTCTTCCTCCTCCTCCCATTCCCTTTCCGAACTCCTGCAATAAGGTGGTTTCATTTACCCGATGCCTTCACAGCTGTTGCCTCACACAGTTCCTATAGGCCAAGTGCTACACTGATAAAGAAGCTAGAGTTCACAGTTAAATGACTCGCCCAGGGTCTCACAGTATTTACCTCCCTGGGAGACGAATAGGTCACTGGCCTCCTTTTCTGAATGAAGTCCCGACCTTGATGAGAGGAAATGGCCTAAAGTCCTAATGGCTTTTTAGGTGGTTTCTGTATAGGTCATTAGAATGAAGATAATGTGGCTATGCACAATGTGCTGCCATTCTGAAATCTCTGTGCACACAGGGCCCCCTCCCTTATCCTGGTGAGAAGGGGTGCAGATCTTATGAGCCCCACTCAGGGACTGGGCTCAGAGCTGTCAACACCTTCCCTGAATAACTGAAGTCTGAAGTCCCACCATTCACTCTTGCTCTTGAGTTGGTTCCCGGAGCCTTGGGCAAGTCCTTAGCACTCTGCATCTTAACTGAGGAGAGTGACTCTGGGGGTGCTCTCAGTGCCACATCCTCATGAGTCTCCCCAATCCTCCCCTCCCCAGAATCTTCCAGTGAGCCTTAACATGGAGAATCACATGCAGACTCTGCCTTCGACCTGAAACCCTCAATGCGGCAGCCACCACCATCCCTCCTCTCTGCCCTCCTATTCCTTCTTCATGCCTATAGCCCGAAGTCGGGCTGGAGACTCCTCCCTCAATCCTGGCTGTCCCCTCAACCTTCTGTCACACCTACAGAAACCGCTCTGCCAGCGGGGCCCAGAGGCAACATGGTTTGCACTATCAGTGTCTTCTCACTTCAGAGAACTTACAGCTGTCTGGGTATAACCCCCATTGTTTCATTTTTGTTATACCTGAGGCTCTAATTTTCCATTTAACTGTCTCACCTCCAGTCAGGGTCTCCATTCTATGCAGATGGTATCCGGGTAGCATTCTGGTAGCAGTGGAAAGGAACCCCATGACATCCCATAAGCCTGAGTGGATACCTTAGCTCTGTAACTGCTCTGTGTAGTTAACCTAGCCTATCTAAGCAGCTTCTCAGCTTCAAAGTGTGCCTATAATACACACAGCTACTAGGAGGGAATTTTATATTTTAAAATATATATATATATATATATATATATATATTTAAAAGTCTCCCATGGTGCCCAACACATAGGAAGGGCTCATATCAGTGGAACTGAATGGACCTAAAATGGCTATTGAATCCCAGCACAACCTAGATGTTCATTCCAGCTGTGGGAACAACTGGACTGAATCCAGACCTCCAATTTGTGTGTGTGTGTGTGTGTGTGTTGGAACAGTTTCCTTTGTTTATCATGTGTTTGTCACTGTTGAGGCTTATGACAGTATCCCTATTCACCCACCTTGAAATTAAACTTCATTTGTCCACCTAGCTGGGATTAATACAGTCATAATAAAGAAGTAATAATACTACATTTAAAAGAAACAAAAGCATCAGCTTCAGGGCTGGAGAAATAGTTGGCAGTTAAGAACACTTACTGAGCTAGGTACCAGCATGGCAGCTCTCAACCATCTGTAACTCTAGACCCAGGGAATCCCATACCCATTCCTGGCCTCTGTGAGTACTAGATACACACAGGATTCACATACATACATGAAGGCAAAACACTT
Organism: Mus musculus; assembly: GCF_000001635.26. NCBI lineage: Eukaryota > Metazoa > Chordata > Mammalia > Rodentia > Muridae > Mus > Mus musculus. Next base: position 34,582,006 of record NC_000069.6, read on the forward strand.
GTACATACAAAATAAGAACAAAATATTTCTTAAAGCATTGGCTTGTAATTCAACCTGGTTTTGACTTTATTTGGCTCTCTTTAGTTCAATCTCTCCTAGCAGTAATAACTCAGGAGTTATGTCTGGGCCGGTTGTTTTATTTTGTTTTTACTTCTTTGGATTGGAAGGAAATGAGGCAAAAATTTCAGTTTATAGCCCAGGTTAGTCCAGTCTAACCTGTAGCATGTGGTTGATTCTCCTGCCTCAGTCTTTTGGGTGCTGGGATTACAGGAATGAACTCGTCTGAAACTGTTGTACTAGAGAAAAATTTAAACACAACATTATAGAAGTGATAGCATATTGTTCCTGCAGCTCGACACATTAACATTACAACATGACCAGAAGAATGACTCCAGTGCCCGAAATAGCCCTCCTTACAAGTCAAACCTTCATATTTTGGTATATAACTAAGTGTTTTACACTTATACTTAACCTAAATGTATTTGATGTCTAACTACACAATTATTTTTATATATAAAGATTTTGATAAATGAAACAGTTTTTACTTTAACTTCTAGGAACATACAATTTTAAAAAAATTTGTATGTGTGCATGCTTGCTGTAGAAGTGTACATGTGTGCTCAATGTATGTGCATATGTAGACAGATAAGTGTGAAGGCCAGCAAGAAGCCCCAGGTGTCATGCCCTGCCTACCTTAGTGGTTGAAACAGAGTCTTTCCCTGTTCTGGAGCATGTCATTGTTCATGATTGGCTTGCTTTGCAAGGATGAAGATCTCAGCTTGAGCGCCGTATCTACGTAAAGTGGCTGGTGTGGTGGCGTTCCTTAGAAACCTTGCCCTGTTTTTTGTATCCATTCCTCTGTTGAGGGGCATCTGGGTTCTTTCCAGCTTCTGGCTATTATAAATAAGGCTGCTATGAACATAGTGGAGCATGTGTCCTTCTTACCGGTTGGGACATCTTCTAGATATATGCCCAGGAGAGGTATTGTGGGATCCTCCGGTAGTACTATGTCCAACTTTCTGAGGAACCGCCAGACTGATTTCCAGAGTGGTTGTACAAGCTTGCAATTCCACCAACAATGGAGGAGTGTTCCTCTTTCTCCACATCCTTGCCAGCATCTGCTGTCACCTGAATTTTTGATCTTAGCCATTCTGACTGGTGTGAGATGGAATCTCAGGGTTGTTTTGATTTGCATTTGGGCCCCCAATGGAGGAGCTAGAGAAAGTATCCAAGGAGCTAAAGAGATCTGCAACCCTGTAGGTGCAACAACATTATGAACTAACCAGTACCCCGGAGCTCTTGGCTCTAGCTGCATATGTATCAAAAGATGGCCTAGTCGGCCATCACTGGAAAGAGAGGCCATTGAACATGCAAACTTTATATGCCCCAGTACAGGGGAATGCCAGGGCCAAAAAATCAAAATGGGTGGGTAGGGAAGTGTGGGGGAGGGTATGGGGGACTTTTGGGATGGCATTCTAAATGTAATTGAGGAAAATATGTAATAATAAAAAATATTAAAAAAAAAAGAAAAAGAAAAAGAAACCTTGCCCTGGGGAAGTGGAAGCAGGTAGAGTCTTAGAGCTAAGTCTTCAGCCAAGCCCGTACTTGGCAACTTCCAGGCCAGAAAGAGTATATATATATATATATATATATATATATATATATATATATATACATATATATATGTGTGTATATTAAGTAATCATGATAAATAAAGTAGACAGCACCACACATACACACACACATACAGACACACACATTTGCATGCACTGCACACATACAAACAGGAAAATAGGGCAAATCCTGTTTTAATAAGAGAGTATATGGAAAGAAAATTAACTGCCTATATTGGATCCATTATTCTAGCCAGCCAGTAACATTTGTGCTGAGTCTCTAGAGAGGTTCACAGAACAATGGCTCCCAGAGCTCGGAACAGGAAGGAGGTGGGCTCTGGGCAAGCAGTGTCGTGTGAGAGAGGATCCCAATGCAGAGAGAGGCTGTTGCTGTGCTGAGGGAAAAGTCTTGGGGCTCTGACTCCAGTGCGTATGCACCCTATGTTTCTCTACATTGTGCGTCTTAATTGCTAGAAATATTTTTATGAAATAATTCTGTGCTTCCTTATGCTTTGTGGGTTCTGATGTGCACGCTCTCAAATCTCACTTACTCTTTGAAACATCTTGAGCTATTCAAACCATCAAGAAACTGTCTGTTGTTTGCAAAAGAAGTAGCCAGCCAAGCAATGTCTTGGAAACAAGGGTCTTAACTTTATGCGAGGGGGAAATGTTCTTTCTCATTATAAGCTAAAATAAGAACCGACTCCAGGACAGAGAGGGGGACAGACACTGGAAAGCATGGTGAGGAAGCGGCCCACAGCCAACAGCGCAGCAGAGACTCTTGGCACGTCAGCTAGTGTAAACCACCTCACAGGATGATCAGATCCTGAACAGCTCTTGGGGATTTGAGTTCCCAGCCTCAAGAAGGAGACATTTAGTTCCACCTTATGCAATATAAACGCACGCTGAGACACACTATGTCACATGGCGAACACCGAGGCCTTCCACCAAACTACTTCATGCAAGCTTTGCCTTGGCTCTACCTAACTGTGGGCCTACTCATGGAACCCCCTTGTCTGCAATTATCATTGTCAAGCTCGGTCACATCTGATAAAAGGTGTTTTTCACATTTTGGTGTCTCTGATAGCAGAGCATTAAATCTTACAACTAGTGAGGTATCTTAGTTCACTTTTAAAACATTCTTTGCTTTCTTACAAATATATAAATTGTGAAAGTATTAACTCACGTAGGCATCAGGAGGTTGGGGAGATGGCTTAGTGGTCAAGTGGCTGCTGTACAGACACAAGGACCTGAGCGTGGGTCCCTGGCACCTACAGCTTGGTAGTAGGCACCCGCACACCCGGTGCTGGGGACATGGCAAAAGGACTGTGCCTGGGACCTGCTGATCAGTCATTCTAGCCAAGCTGGATAAGGTCCAGATGATTCAGTGAGAGACCCTGCCTCAAAAAAAACTAAAATAGAAAGCATTAGAAACAATGTCTCTCTGCCACACACTAATACACAGATGCATACAGTAAACAAACAAACAAACAAACAAACCAGAGACTTATTTTAACATATGAATTAAAGTCATGATGTCAGATCTTACCCCTAAGCCTGGTCTGTAACATACTGCAAGCAGGAAGTAGCCACCAACGCCGTTATATACAGTGTGAGTTTTGAAACCTTTGGCATTTCCCTCTTTAGTCATAATTTATTCTTGCCAGCAAGCTAGAAGCTAATTTCTTTGCAAAAAAAAAAAAAAAAAATCCTTAGGTTGGCTCAGCCTGCCTGCTGAGTTACTCACCAATTTCCTCAATTTGTCTGGCAGCAAGATTCTGACCCTTAGGGCTAACCATACCACATGGTCAAAATAAAGGTTTTGTGACAGACAGTCCCAACCGCTCTGCCCACTGAGTGCCTTACCATAAGAAGCCTAACCCATGAATTTGCTTCCAAGGGGTCTGGCCTGTTGTAGGTACTGTGCAAGTACTACTAGCGGCAAGCCAAGAGTTGTCAAGGAGTCTGGACTGGGGAGCCACACAGGCTGGATTCAAACCTTGCCTTTCTGTCTTACCTGTGTGTAACCCTGAACAAGTGCATCTCCATTACTTCCATTTCCCTGTAAGGCC